>NC_086101.1:11340716-12026133 GCF_963921235.1 Mobula hypostoma | reverse complement strand
ATGGAGGAATAATTTAAAATTCCTCCTCACTGTTGTACAAGTCTGATCAGCAGATACAGAAAACATTTGGTGGAGGTTATTGCTGCTAAAGGGGTTATTAAATACAAGGGTTCACATACTTTTTCCAGCCTGGACTGTGAATGATTAAACAGTGTGTTCAATAAAGACATGAAAAGTACAATTGTTGGTGTGTTAATAGTTTCGGCAGATGGTGTTTGTTATAGTGACTTAGATGAAGATCAGACCATATTTTATGACTAATTAAAGCTGAAAACCAAGTAACTGCAACTATTCATAAACTTTTTCTTGCAACAGTATGTACTTTGATAAAAAATTTACTTTGAACCTTATTACCTGCCTTTTTCCCCATAGCCCTAATGAGAAATAGATTTAGGTAGAGATGAGGATAAACTGCTTTTCCCACAGTGAAAAGCAGAAGATTTGTGGAATTCTCTGCCCAGGGAAGCAGCAGAGCCTACCTCGTTAAATATATTTAAGACATATTTAGATAGATTTTTGCATAGCCTGTTAAATATATTTAAGGAGGTAGCCTTTACTGCTTCGCTGAATTCACAATTCCCTACTTTTCACTGTGAAAAAAGCAGTTTATCTGCATGTCCATCCGAAATCTTTTCCCATTAGTCTTGAGGCCACGTCCCCAGTTCCAGTGGAATCCAGCAACCCATTTCACTGCATGCTTCGATGTTCGCATGACAAAAATATCTGAACCTGAATATAAGAGAAAGTAATCAAAATCAGGAATCCAGACAGCCTTTCCTACTCTCAAGAATGATCCCAGGAATTAAAGGCTTGATGTAAGAAGAGCATTTGATGTCTCTGGGCCTACACTCAGTGGAGTTCAGGAGGATGAGGGTTGTTGAGAGACATGGACAGCATGGACGAGGAGAGGATACTTCCATTAACAGAACAATCTGAGATTGGAGGGCACAAGCTCAGAATAAAGGGACATCCCTTTAAAACTGAGATGAGGAGAAATTTCTTCAGCCAGAAGCTGGTGAATCTGTGGAATTTGTTGCCTCAGAGGGCTGTGGAGGCCAAGCCATTAAAGGAGAGATTGGGTAAGGGAGTAAGGCAGGAGAATAGGACTGAAAATCAAAAGCCGTAATAGAACAGCGGACCAGATTCGACTGGCCGAGTGGCCTAATTCTACTCATATATCTTATGGTCGGTCAAAGGTAAAATTCAGTTCTCAATTCAGAGAACAACATTTTCTGTACAGAAGAAAATGTTACTGTCACATCCTGCAGCAGTAATTGAAACTCTCTGCATACTCACCATCATCAACGCCTGCTTCCACGCCATCCACCTCCTCCACGTCACCCACTGTCTCTTTGGTTTCTTCCCGTGCACGTGGACTGCTGCTTGAACAGTAATCCGCTTCACGCCTTTCCACCTGCTCCTCTGGTGTGATGGAGCTGTTGGCGAGCTCTCGGGTGTCAGGACCATTGAGAAGGCTGGAATCCTTTTTGGTGGACCCTCTGGAGAAGACATTGTCAACTACAATGTCCTCCTTCAGCTCCTCCTTGCTGGCGTTCAAACAAGGTTGGATGTCCGCAGAGGGGGAGGTGATGAGGCCCTGGGAAGAGACCACCCCTACATCTTGGTCAACTGCTTTGCCTGGTTCATTCCCGGCCATTTCATTGGAGGCACTTAAGTTATTGAGCATGGCATCACTGGTCACTGGCACTGAGTCTTGCCCTACCACAGATCGTGGGTTGTTCTCATTAGCCAGTTGCTTGGAGCTGTGCTCTGCCTGTTCTTCACCAGATCGCTGGTCGTCGTCCAAGTCGGTGTCACTGTCATAATGCAGCTGCGATGGCCGAACGTTGGAATGGGGTGTGCTTTCTGCTTCGTCGTCGCTGGAAGAAAGCCATCATTTGAAACTGTTCTCAATGATAAAGCAGCGAATTTTACTGATTGGATGAGGCGTTGGGTACCTTGGAAAGTTCTGAATAACTTAACTCTGCCCATATTACACAGCAAAGTGCAATCGCTTTACAGCGGCAACGCTCACTGTTCGAGGGTTCAATTCCCACCACTGTCCTGTAAGGAGTTTGCACATTCTCATCGTAACCATGTGGGCTTCCTCCGGGTGGTCTGGTTTCCTCCCACATTCTGAAGTACAGATTAGGGTTGTTAAGTTGTGGGCATGCTACGTTAGTGAGGGAAGGGTGGCAAACCTTGCAGGCTGCCCCCAACACATTGCAAACAATGACGCAAAATTATGCATTTCACCCTATGTTTCAATACACATGTGACAAGCAAAGCTAATCTTTAAAATCTTTCGGGTGAATGGGTCACCTATTTGTTCAGTTCTTTTCACCAGCAAAAATAAACTACAGGAGGATCTCAGTAGGTCAGGCTGCATCTGTCAAAGGAAATGGGATAGTCAACACTTCTGGATGAAGGGACTTGACTGTTCATTTCTCTCTACAGATACTGGCAGAGAAGATGTCCTGATAAGAGGTAGATAAGACCATGAGGGGCATCATCAGGGTGAAAGAACATTGTCCTTTTTCCCAGAAAAGGGCTACTAAAAGCAAGAGGACATAGAGTACTGCGTAAAAGTCTTAAGTAGACACATATATATAGCTGGGGTGCCTAAGACTTTTGCACAGTATTATATTTGTCAACACAGACAGCGAGTTTGTAAATCTGGCGGGAACGAAGGACGGAGGGTGGAGCGCGGAGCACCGCAGGAGGGATGTGAGACAGGTGGCGGAGAAGGAGTACCAGTGGCAGGTGGTGTGGGTGCAGCCACCAGGCAAAGTTAGTTGACTCCGAACAACTGGTTTATTGATCATTACAGAATGTCTCTCTGGTGCTTCCCGCTCCCTCTCCGCTTCCTTCTCCTAAATATGACGCCCCTCTCACTGCCCCTTCCCACTCTTAGTCCTCAATAGAGACCCATATCAGAATCAGGCTTAACATCAGTCAGGTTATGAAATTTGTTTTTTTTTGTGGCAAAGTACAGTGCAATACATAAAATTACTACAGTACTGTGCAAAGTCTCAGGCACCCAGCTATATATATGTGAAACACAGAAACAGAAAACCTACAGCACAATACAGGCCTTTCGGCCCACAAAGCTGTACCGAACATGTCCTCACCTTAGAAATTACTTAAGTTTACCCATAGCCCTCTATTTTTCTGAGCTCCATGTACCTGTCCGGGAGTCTCTTAAAAGACCCTATCATATCAGTCTCCACCACTGTCGCCAGCAGCCCATTCCACGCACTCACCACTCCCGCAACAAAAAACTTACCCCTGATATTTACCCCAGCCCGGTTTGCATCCTATCAATGTCCCGCTGTAACCTCTGACAGCCCTCCACACTATCCACAACACCCCCAACCTTTGTGTCATCAGCAAATTTATTAACCCATTCCTCCATTTCCTCATCCAAGTCATTTATAAAAATCATGAAAAGTAGGGGTCCCAGAACAGATCCCAGAGGCACACCACTGGTCACTGACCTCCATGCAGAATATGACCCATCTACAACCACTCTTGTTCTGAATCCTCAAAGCAATGTCCCCTTGGATCCCATGCCTCCTTACTTTCTCAATAAACCTTGCATGGAGTACCTCGTCAAATGACTAAGACTTCTGGACAGTACTGTATTTAATCAACTATATGTTTAATATGACTGCTGAATCTCTTCTCACAACCCTTTCAGGCATTTATTCCTGATCACAAGAATTCCTTGCATTAAAACTCTTCCTTTCCCCTGACTGGAGAGTCTAAGACCAGAGGGCACAGCCTCAGAATAGAAGGACACCACTTTAAGAACAGAGATAAGGAGGGATTTCCACCAGAGGGTAGTGAATCTGTTGAATTAATTGCCACAGAAAGCCTGGAGGCCAAGGCATTGGGTATATTTAACATGGAAGTTGATGGGTTCTTGATTAGTTAGGGCGTCAAACAGCACAGAGAGAAGGCAGGAGAATGAGGCTGAAAGGGGCAATAAACCAGCCATGATGGGATGGCAGAGCAAACCTGATGGGCTGAATGGCCTAATTCTGCTCCTACATCTTGTGGTCTTAAGGACTTCTGCCTTAGTACCTCCTGGTCACTGGCCATCAGCCATTGGAAAGGCTCCTTTCAGAATACTCAATCCTGGTGCATCTGGTGGAGTTGATGCTTCAAAGTTTCAAAACAACCCGGATTCAGACATGATCACCAGTGTCTCTGCATGTTCTCCCTGTGCTCAGTTTCCTCCTACATTACTGAGACATGCAGGTTGGTAGGTTAACTGGCCACAGTACACAAATGCTGAAATCATTCAGGGGATGTCAGGAGAATAAAATGAAATTGGTATAAATGTGTGTTTGATGGTCAGCAGGGACTTGCTAGTGAAGGGCCCATTTCCATGTTGTGATTCCCCTCCACTGCCCCTCACCTCTTCAAATTATCCCCATTTCTGTATAAGAACATAAGAAATAGGAGCTGGGGTCACCCATTGAACCAGTTCCATTCAATAAGGTGTCGGCTGTGGACTCAGCTCCACCTACCAGCCTTTTCCCCATTACCTTTATCCCCTGCTATACAAAGATCTTTCTACACTGTGTCTTAAATACATTTAATGAGGGGCCTCTACTGCTTCCCTGGGCAGAGAATTTCACAGATTTACTGCTATGAGAAAAGCAACTTCTCCTCATCTCCGTACTAAATCTATTTTCCCAAATACTGAATCTATGTCCCCTAATTCTAGACTCATCTACCAGTGGAAACACTGTCTCTATCTTATCTATCCTATTCTTATTTTTGTGTTTCTATAAAATCCTTGGCGACTCCATCTCTCATCCTAAACTAATCCCCCGCCTTCAGAACCAACCTGTTGAACCTACTCTGCAGTGCCTCCAAAACCAGTCTATCTTTCGTCAAGTAAGGAACTAAAGCTCTAGGTGTGGGCTCACCAGTGCCCTGTACAGTTGCAGCAAAACATCCATGCTCTTAAGTTTAATCTCTCTAGCAATGAAGGCCAACATTCCACTTGCCTTCCTGATAACCTGTTGCACTTCGAAATCAAGCTTTTGCAATTCATGCAAACACTCTCAAGTCTCTCTGCACAACAGCAGGCTGCAAGCTTTCACCATTTAAACAATAACTTGATTTTCTATTTATCCTTCCAAAGTGGATGACCTCACATTTACCAACATTGTACTCCATCTGCCAGACCATTGCCCACCGGCTTAACATCCATATCCCTCTGCAGACTCTCTGCATCCTCTGCATCATTTGCTTTTGCACTCAGCAAGTAGTGCTATCTGCAAACATTGATATGCTGCACTTGCTCCACTCTTCCAAATTGTTAATGTACCTCGTGAACACAATGCATTTCCTCCTCATGTACTAATGCCACACAATCTTGCAATATTTCCTTTTTCGATTCCCACTCCCCTGAATATCCCATCCACGAAATCAATGAAACATACCTTTCAGGAACAACGTCAGACGAAGGAGCTTGATGTACTGAAATGTTTGGTTCTTGGGCAGTTCTGGAAGAGAAAGATCCTAGAAATAAGGAAAGGAAGCCAATTCTTATTAGCTTGTTTGAACAGCAGGTAAACAAGTCCTCAAGCAGCCATAACAAAAGTACACAGATATTTAAGGTTACAGTGGGAGTCTAGATATAAAGGAATCAATGAAAAATTTTATCAACACTGTCTGCTGAGAAAGGAGGTAAGTGGCTGGCCAATCCAATCTGTAATGATGCCGAGTAAAGAAAAACCATCAGTAGGGAGATCTTTGAGCAAGAGTGGCTACGTGGGACCTTTCACACCCAACTGAGCGGGAAGTCAGAACATTAGGACATAGAACAGTACAGCACAGGAATAGGACCTTCACCTCTCGATCTATAAATTTACCGATAATACAACCGTTGTTCTCAGATGGTGATGAGCAGGCTTATGGGAATGAGATTTAGATGGCTGGTTGTGTCACATTAATAACCTTGCACTCAACATCAGTAAGACCAGGAATTAATTGTGGACTTCAGGCAGGGTAAGTCAGGAGAACATACACTAGCCCTCATCAAGGTGTGAAAAGCTGTGAAAAGGGTGAGTAGCTTTCAGTTTCTGGTATCAACATCACTAAAGATCGATCCTGGTCCCAGAAGGCATACCAATGGCCATATTTTATATGGAGTGTAAGGAGATTTCACCTGTCACCAAAGACTCTAGCAAATCTGTACAGATGTACCATTCTGACTGGTTGCATCACGGTCTGGTTTGGAGGGGCCAATGCAGAGGTTCGGAAAAAGCTGCAGAAGGTTGTAGACTCAGCCAGCTCCACCATGGGTTCAAGCTTCCCCATCATCGAGGTGGTGCCTAATGCAGATGGCCTCCATCACCAAGAAACTTCACCATCCAGGACATACCCTCTACCATCACTACATTCAGGGAGGAGATACAGGAGCCTGAGGATTCACACTCAATGTTTTAGGAACAGCTACTTCCTGCCCATCAGATTCCTGAACAGTCCATGAGCATTTACCTCACCAATTTGCTCTCTTTTTGCACTACTATTTTTTCTTATTGTAACTTAAAGAGTAACTTTTTATGTATTGCACACTACAGCTACCACAAAGCAACAAATTTCATGACAAACATTACAATAATAAACCTGATTCTGACTCTAATCCCTTCTGCCTGCACATGATCCATATCCTCCTATTTCCTGCATGCAACACTGGTTTAATATCTTCAAAGGGCAGCAGTGCCAACATGCTGGCTCTTCCGCAGTACCACACAGGTACAGGCCTCCCCCGCTTTTCGAACGTTCGCTTTACGAAACCTCACTGTTACGAAAGACCTACACTAGTACCCTACTTTCGCTTTCAGAAGGTGTTTTCACTGTTATGGAAAAAAAATTCAGCGCGCAATAAAAAATTAGCGCACGAAAAAATCAGCGCGCAATAAAAAGCAGCCGCTCTCCCCCGGATTGTCGCCGGCATTGCTTAAACACCAGCCTGTGAGCAGCCGTTTGCAAGATGAGTTCTATGGTATCGGAAAAGCCTGAAAGAGCTCGAAAGGGTGTTACACTTACGGTAAAACTAGACATAATTAAGCGTTTTGATCGTGGTGAACGAAGTAAGGACAACGTGAGTTTGGCTTGTGGAAGTTGACGAAGATGATGTTGAAGAGGTTTTGGCATCCCATCACCAAGAACTGACAGATGAAGAGCTGATGCAATTGGAAGAAAAAGGATAACAATCGAAACAGAATGAGTAATGATAAAGTACGACTATAATTTTGAAAGGGTAGGGGATATTTGCAGGATGGTTTGAGTCCTTATTAAAGAACTGTGTGATAGAAAAATACGCAAGGCTCAACAGTCAAGCAAGCCTTCCACATCAGCCACAGTAGGCGACGGACCTCGACCTTCGACATCGAGGCCGGCAGTCATAGGAGAAGAAGAGCTGCCTGCTCTAATGGAAACAGGCGACAAGATGACACCCCAGTGTCCCACCACCCCAACCCCCAGGCCACGGACAGATACCGATTCGCGGAGAATGCAGCAGTAGCCGGGAGGCACACAGCACATCTTTAAGAAAAAAGCCAAAATAAACATGCTAATTAATTAGGTGCCACTGACACGTAATTGTCGGCCCAGATCAGAGATGACGCAATCGGAAATCGGCACTGATCTGGGCCAACAATTATGGGCCGCACCTAATTAATTAGCATGGTTGTTTTGGCTTTCTTCTTAAAGATGTGCTGTGTACCTCCCGGCTACCGCTGGACCCCTGCATTCTTTGCGGCAATGTATCGCTAAGCGGCCTGGAGGGTGGGGGGGGCCACTGCACCACCCAAACTCCGACGACTCAGTCTAGCACGCCATCATCAGTGTGCTCGGCGCTGAACCAATTCCGGTAAGTGATACTACACTGTACGTACATTATTTCTACTTTATATCGGCTGTGTATTTTTACGTGTTATTTGGTATGATTTGGCAGCTTCATAGTTTAAAGATTATTGGACAGCACTTGCGTGAGATTTTTGCTCCGGAGAACAGTTCAGTAACGATTGTGGAAAAGTATTTCTACTTTATATAGTCTGTGTATTTATCATATCATTCCTGCTTTTACTGCATGTTACTGTTATTTTAGGTTTTATGTGTTATTTGGCATGATTTGGTAGGTTATTTTTGGGTCTGCGAACGCTCACAAAATTTTCCCATATAAATAAATGGTAATTGCTTCTTCGCTTTACGACATTTCGGCTTACGAATTGTTTCATAGGAATGCTCTACCTTTGGATGGCGGGGGAAACCTGTACTGAACTTGGGTCTAGGAGAGGAACATGAATTTTTAACTCAGAGGTTAAAGGGTTACTGCCGGAACGACCACTCAAAAAAAAACCTGTCTTAATAATGGACTGAAAATACTCAAAACCTAAAGGCGCTTCTTCAATGAGATGCACAGTTCTTAACCTGGCAATAATCGTCTTTCATATAACAACATGAAAAAGATAATCTGGCTATTTGTCCCTTTCCTCTTAATGTGAACAGATTTTCTTTCATGCAACAACACACCACTCGATTTCAACAGGTACTTTGTTAGTTGCAACACGGTTTGGAAGTCTCTGGGGATGGTATGGGCACCATACATATGAAACTATTTGCTTCTTTAAGAAAGATGCCAGGAAGGAACAGATGTGCCTCCTTTCTCATTCTAGTTGATGTCTACCTTGTGAAAAGTGAGCATTATGTTTTTCTTGTGAATGCTGTTTATCTGTAAAACTCTGGTTAGGCCACATCTGGAGCATTACGTACAGTTCTGTTGGCCATGACGGATTTGAAATATGGAAGAAAATGTCGCACTCGAATGGGTCAAGTAAAGTGGAAGCAAACAGATCAATTGTCTTTATTCCTGCCATGTGCTTGGAGATGGAGGCTGCCATTTTGTGGAACTGTTTTATGTCCTCCATTTTGTGAAATAAAGTTGCCTTGCTTTCAGTGTTTTAAAGACACAATGATGCTTCAGGTAATCTGCGGACTAGAGATCATTTCCAAATATTAAGTTATTTGTGAGATGTGTTTTGGTTGGATATAACATGTAGGCTTTTGACTGCTGGAGTCAGTATCTGTTTTGCTTGAATCAAACTCACTGTTGATTGAGAACAAAGAGCCATGATTTTCCAACTGTCACTTGCTGGTAAGAGGGCTTTAATGGATGCTGGCCTGGAGCAGAGCCAATAAAAAAAAGTGTTAAGGGTCAGACACATGACCTACAGCCAATGACAATGGAATGCTAAATTTGAATTGATAATAACGGATATAAATGTGGTCACTTTGCGCCATCAGCGATAACTCTGGAGAATCACCATCACAAGAAAGAACCCTCACGGCAGGAGCTGGGAGAAGGAAGGATCAATCATCTGGCCAACGAGATCCCTTATTAAAAGTTGGACAAGTGGTTTCAGTATGGTTCAGAGGGAACAGTAGAATTCATGTTTAAGTTGTTGGCCTGGGGTCAACAGACATCCCACCTCTCCCGGAAGTTCCGGGAGTCTCCCGCATATTAATAGTGGCTCCCTGATGCCCGCAAGTTATATACAATATCCCAGAAGTCAATTTTTTTGAGAGCGAGTGAGCAAGAGAGCGCGAGAGCGAGAGGGGGAGAGCAAGAGAGTGAGCGCGACAGTGACGAGAGAGTGTGAGAGAGACAAGAGCGAGAGAGAGAGCACGAGAGAGCGCAAGAGCGAGAATGAGAGAGAGAGAGAGAGAGAGAGAGCGCGCGCGCGCACCATGGGAGAGTGTTCCAAAAAAAGAAAATATAAAACGTACGTCACCCCAGACTATCCTAAAGTGTACCCCTGCCTAATAGGGGGTCAAAAATAATGACAGTGTTGTTCGCTGCACTGTTTGCAACTGTTTTCTATTGCCCATGGTGGGTTAAGACTGTAAAAGACATGTTGAGGTGAGTTTAACAGGTGTCATTCTTTCATTAGCATAGCTAACGTTATTTAAACTAGCTGGCTTGCTACTAAGGAGGTACTCTATTGCAGACATCCCACCTCTCCCGGAAGTTCCGGGAGTCTCCCGCAAATTGATGGTGCTACCTCCCTGAAATGAGTTTTTGCAGGGTGGGATGTCTGGGTCATCATAGTTCCATTGTTGTTTGTGCTGAGACAATAAAGTGTGAGCTTCAATTAATTACGAGTTGCGTAGTGAATTTCCTAATCTGGTTCCAGAAGGGTCAACAGTTCTCGTCACCCCGCTATAGGGAGGAGGTTTTGGTTTTGGAGAGGGCGCAGAAGAGGTTTACCAGGATGCTGCCAGGTTTAAAAGGCATGTGCTGTCACGAGAGGCTGCATAAACTTGGGTTGTGTTCTGTGGAGCGCCCGAGGCTGAGGGGAGATCTGATAGAGATTTACAAGATTATGAGAGGCATAGGTAGAGTGGACTGGGATTATCTGCTTCCCAGGGTTGAATTGTCTAATACCAGAGGGCATGCACTGAAGGTGAGAGGGGGTAGGTTCAAGGGGTATATGAGGGTTAAAGTTTTTTTACTCAGAGTTGTGGATGCCTGGATTGTGCAGCCTGGTATGGTGGTAGAGGCAAAACATTAGGGGCTTTTCAGAGATGGTGGAATAGGCACATGAATGTAAGGAAGATGGAGGGATATGGACATGGTGTAGGTAGGAGGGATTAGTGCGTGGGTGTGTTTGCTTTGCTTTGCTTTTCAGCTGGTTCGGCATAACACTGTGGCCCAAATGGCCTGCTCCAGTGCTGTATTCTTTCCTGTTCTACGTACATACCTGTGATGCTGCTGCAAGTAGCTTCTTTATTGCACCTGTGCACAGATTATCGGTGCAGACAATAAATCCAACATTCAAAAATTAGAAGACATTTAGACATGCACATACTGTAGATAGGAAAGATCCAGAGAGATATGGGTCGAACAAGCAAACGTGACTAACTTAGATGCACATCTTGTCGGCACGGACCAGATGAGCAGTGCTTTATGACTAACTGCTGACTACAAGGTGATCTCTTACAAGCCACTTAGATGAATCATTTTAGAATTAGTGAAGAGAGTGAGGGAAACAGAATAACAAGTCAGCTTACCAGCCTCCTTCCACGGTGTGTCGTCATCCTCAGAATCCTTCACGTAGACATCAGACTGCACCACCCGCATCGGCAACTTGTGCCCGTACGACTGGGTGGGTGACAGCACGAGCGAATCGTCCGCCGATTCCTGACCGCTGCTGGCTGCCTCAGGGACAGGGTCACTCTCCGACAGCTCTCCCCACCGGTCATCTCCTGCACACGCCCTCGTCTGGGGCAGCATGGATTCCGAGTCCGTCTCAGAGTCAGAGTCTAGAACTTGGGCAGCAGAAGGCAGCATCACATACTGGCAGGCGACATCCCCGAACAGGAAGAGGTCCCCGTCGTTGATCTGGTAGCGGATGAAGGGTTTCAGAATGGCGCTCTTACGCCGGGTGCTGTTCAGGCTTTTGCAGTCATGAATCAGGTGGGAATCCCCTTCAATTTCAATCACGGCGTGCTTCTTGGAAACAGACTGCACCGGGATGCAGATGTGGCAGCTTTCATGTCGGCCGATCACATTCGTACCCGAGTAAACCATAAAATCTGGAAAAGCAAGAGGAGAACAAATTGAAACAATCACCAACAATCTGTTGTAGGACTGAATGTGCTGAGTACTGCTTACGTGAAGAAAGCAAATCTAGAGTCGATATCCTGCATCAGTTCTGATTACAACAATTCCTTTTCTCACACAGATGCTGTTCCACCTGGATTACCTACAGCAGAAAGTTTATTGCTAAAGATTACAGTATCTGCAGTCTCTGGTCTTTCAATTGAAGCAATGGTTTATTTTGTGCTCATACCTTATTGAGTGCAACAAACATCAACAATCTCTTCTGCCCCCAGCATAGAAACATAGAAAACATACAGCACAATACAGGCCCTGCGGCCCACAAAGCTGTGCCGAACATGTCCCTACCTTAGAGCTACCTAGGCTTTACCCATAACGGCTACTTTGCTAATTACTTGTCCCATGTCTATTCTTTCCTCCATCCTGGAATCAGTTTGGAGAACAGCTATTTCAAACCACATCAAACCAAGTTTAATCATCATTAAACCAAACATGGATACAGCCAAACAAAACAGTGTTCCTCTGGGGCCAAGTTGCAAAACGTACACAGCACATTCAAAACAGCGACCAACAAAACAACCATAGGCATGCAAAAAAAAAACCCACTTATATAACCCAATACCCTGAGCGACATGTCCCGCAAATCAATGGTACACTTCCCATCGATCTAAACTGTTATTCCACCGACCGAACACTGAGGGCAGCATTGACAGGGGAGGTCAATCTCCAGAATCTCTACTCCTGGACTGCAGCAGCAGGCAAGCCTGTGGCTTGAGGCCTAGTTGTCCCTACACTGAGGTTATGCAGTCCCCACCAAGCAAGGGAAACAGGTCTGCGGCATCTTACATTAACAGTGTCCAAGCATTTGGATCTTGAACCAACTAGCACAACATAATCATCAGAATGTAGCAATACTATGACCATTTTGGATGCATGGCACAGCAGTGTAGCATTTAGCATAACGTTTTACAGCTTTAAGATCAGAGTTCAACTCCCGCCATGTCTGTAAGGGATTTGTACGTTCTCCCTGTGACTGGCGTCGAATATGATTGTCACATGTAGTACATCAAATCATACAGTGAGATGTGTTGCTTGTATAAAATCAGCAAGGATTACGCTGGGGACGGGCTGCAAATGTCAGCATAGCACGCCCATACCTAACCGTACATCTTTGGAATGTGTGAGGAAACCAGAGAACCTGGGGGAAACCCACACAGTCACAGGGAGAATGTACAAACTCCTTACAGGCACCGATGATGGGAACTGAACCCCAGCTGGTGCTGTCTGCACTAACTGCTATGCTACCATGTCTAACCCAGTCCTGATGTTCCACACAGAGCGAGCACTTAAGAGATCAGGAATCAAAATATATGTTTTTTTTTAACTATTTTAAAGTGGTAGGGCTGCTGGCCAATTTCTCAAGTTTCCCCCTCCCCTACCTTGGCCAATCAGCTCAATCAGTTTTATTGCCCGTCTGATAAGGGCAATCAACATTGCTTCTCACTTCCTCAGATACTGATATGCTGAGTCCTACGCCCACTCCAATGTCACCCAGCCAGCCCAGTGCCATTCACCTTCTTCAGTCTCCCCCCCACCGGCCCAATCCCACCCTATATTTCCTGTAAAAGAAGACGACGTTCGCAAACTATTTGGAAAACAGAACATTAGGAAAGCTGCAGGCACTGATGGTGTCTCAGCTAATGCTCTAAGACACTGTGCGGATCAGCACCTTCTTCACTGAAATATTTAACACCCCCCGCAATTATGCAAGATTCTGAACTGCTTTAAAGTTGCCACAATCATTCCAGTTCCCAAGAAAGACAAGATAACCGGGCTTAATGATTTTAGGGCAGTCGCTCTGACTTCAGTAGTTATTAAAACCTTTGAACGTTTGATGTTGGCCTACCTTACTGATCCTCTTCTTAACCCGCTAGCTTGCTCATTTGAGGATTCAGTTAACTACATTCTTCAACATCTGAACTCCCCCAATATCTATGTGAGGATCTTGTTTGTGGATTTGAGCTCCATCTCCAACATTATTGTTCAGGAGTTCCTCCACAACAAGCTAACCCAGCTAACTGTACCCTACAGTATTTTTCAGTGGATTAAGAATTCCCCGACTGGAAGGAAGCAGTATGTAAGGCTGAGCTCCTACTTGTCTGATCTACTTGCCTGTTAGCACAGGCTCTCCCCAGGGCTGTGTTCTTTCACTCCCCCAGTTCTCACTTTATATAAATGACTGCACCTCCACAGAAAAATCCTAAATTTCTAAAGTTTGCTGATGACATGACTGCAGTTGGCCCCATCTCTAATAATGATGTGACCTGCTATCAAAGAGAGGTAGATCGTCTTGCATCAAGGTGCACTCGTAACAACTTGGAGCTTAATGCACCTTGCAAATGAGGACTAACTTCCACTGACAATCCCCTACCTGCCCCCACCACTTGGAAAGTAATGGTCAGGATGTGTCTGTGGTGGAGTCATTCAATTCCTGGGTACCACCATTACAAATGCCTTGAAGTGGGACAAGCATGCTACGCTCATCACTACAAAAGTCTAGCAGAGATTGTTCTTCCTACACCAGCCACGTAAACTTAAGACCTCAGGATGTGTCCTGATGAATTTTGCTCACATTCGAGAGTGTTCTGACCACTTCTATCACCGTTTGGCTTCCCGCTGCTCCTTCCTCTCCAAGTCTAGATTGCAGTGAGTGGTTCACTTAGTGGAGAAGATCACTGGCTGTCAGCTACGGACATTAAAAGACCAGTTCATCGCCAGAGCAAAGAAAAGAGCTGGAAAATTTACTACTGACTGCTGATTTCACCTATTCACCTATTCTACACCTAAAAATACCCTACAGTATTTTTCAGTGGATTAAGAATTCCCCGACTGGAAGGAAGCAGTATGTAAGGCTGAGCTCCTACTTGTCTGATCTACTTGCCTGTTAGCACAGGCTCTCCCCAGGGCTGTGTTCTTTCACTCCCCCAGTTCTCACTTTATATAAATGACTGCACCTCCACAGAAAAATCCTAAATTTCTAAAGTTTGCTGATGACATGACTGCAGTTGGCCCCATCTCTAATAATGATGTGACCTGCTATCAAAGAGAGGTAGATCGTCTTGCATCAAGGTGCACTCGTAACAACTTGGAGCTTAATGCACCTTGCAAATGAGGACTAACTTCCACTGACAATCCCCTACCTGCCCCCACCACTTGGAAAGTAATGGTCAGGATGTGTCTGTGGTGGAGTCATTCAATTCCTGGGTACCACCATTACAAATGCCTTGAAGTGGGACAAGCATGCTACGCTCATCACTACAAAAGTCTAGCAGAGATTGTTCTTCCTACACCAGCCACGTAAACTTAAGACCTCAGGATGTGTCCTGATGAATTTTGCTCACATTCGAGAGTGTTCTGACCACTTCTATCACCGTTTGGCTTCCCGCTGCTCCTTCCTCTCCAAGTCTAGATTGCAGTGAGTGGTTCACTTAGTGGAGAAGATCACTGGCTGTCAGCTACGGACATTAAAAGACCAGTTCATCGCCAGAGCAAAGAAAAGAGCTGGAAAATTTACTACTGACTGCACCTACCCTACCAGTCACCTATTCACCAAATCGTCATCTGGGAGATGCTGCAAGTCCATCACACCAGGACTACACGTCATCTCCAAAGCTTCTTTCCTGTAGCTATCCAGCTTCTCAACAAAACTCACTCAGGTGTACAACCCTAACTGTCCCTGCACATCTTCCGTTAAACAGTCTTTCCTGCTTTCCTTGATAGGTTGAAAATTGAGTCTGATCATATGCTCACATTTATTTAAGTTTGATTTTCGATGTTTAAACATGTGACCATCCTGCTAATTGTTGATTGCTCTTGACTGTTTGCAGTACTGTCTTGTAAACTGTTGGTTGCTGTTGTGTTGCCTGGTATTGTCCTGTGTTTTATGCTTGGCACCAAACCATGATCAGTGCTGGTATGTTTCACACACTGGGGCATTATGATTCTGATTCTGAATTTCAGCTTGCTGCAAGGGGCCAGCTGGGGTGGGGTAGAACGTTAAATACTACCAGAAAAGCTGAAAGAGTCCGTCAGCAATATAGCAGCCCCACCATCATTTTTCTCTCAGCGTGACTGATCTTAGAATAAACTTGGCAGATTCCTTCAAGCAGATCTGTCCCACCTGTCCGAGCAGCTGGGTGAAACTAAAAATAATTGCTCTCTGACAGCTTGATGGTATTTCATGTGAACCCCAGATCCCAACAGCCAAGTGTCAGGACCACATAATTCTAACATAGTGTACGACTTCAGGCCCACTGATCTACATAAATAGCTCCATGCATACCAGTGACAGATCAAAACCGATTAGCTTTATCTGTCACGGATAGATCGAAACATACTGCGCCGTTTCCATCAATGACCAACACAGAGGACGTGCTGGGGACAGCCCACAAGAGTCGCCACACTTTTGGCACCAATCAGCATGCCCACAACTTACAAACTCTAACTGGGAGGAAACCGGAGAAGCAGGCAGAAACCCGCGCAGTTACGGTGAGAATGTACAAACTCCTTACGGGTAACGATGGGAACTGAACTCGGTGGCTGGTGCTGTAATCGTGTTACACTCACCACTACACTAGTGTGCATGTGTATAGTCAATGGGGAAAGGACAGCCTCAACATGGATGCACTAAGTGAATAACAAAATAATTTGCTCCTAGAAAATTAGAGTCAATTAAAATGCAGATGGTGGAAGTCTGAAGTACAAGATGAATACCAGAATCACTAAGGCATAGAAGGCTACAGGGCTAATGTGGAGAAATGACATTGGTGAAGGTAGATACAATGGGCCCATTTCTGTGTTGATCGACTCTGTGGCTTAGCTGATGACAAAAAAAAAACATTTCCAGCATTTTCTGCTTTTTTATTTGTTCTATTTAGAGATACAGCATAGTCATGGGCCCTTCTTGTCCAACAAACCCACCCCACTGAATTACAGAGTGACCAGTTAACTGACTAACTCATACAAACGCACTCCACCGAATTACAGTGACCAGTTAACCGACTAACCTTTGGAATATGGGAGAAAACTATACTACTTTGGCCTACTTTATTATGTGCCTCCGAGTACCCCAAAACTTCATCCTTCAACCACTGAAGGCTAACTGGCCTATAATTTCCTTTCTTCTGCTTCCTTCCCTTCTTAAAGAGTGGAATGACATTTTCAATTTTCCATTACTAATGATTTCACAATCTCTTCAGTTACTTCTTTCAGAACCCTGGGGTGCATCCATCTGGTCCAGGTGACTTATCCACCTTCAGACCTATCAGTGCTCAGACTTTCTCCTTAGTGATAACACATGCACTCCCTTCTGCCCCCCGACACATGAATTTCTGGCATATGGCTAATGTCTTCCACTGTGAACACTGATGCATCTGCAGACTTACTTGTGTTGATCCACCATTTCTCTTCCCCCATCACTACCTCCCCAGTGTCATTTTCCAACTGTCCACTCTCACCTCTTTTACCCTTTAGCTTAATTAATTAATGAATTAATTAAAAGTCTGTCCTGAGCTATGTGGCCCATCAGGCCGGTGCTTTGCCGGTTTCTGTGCCGTGAAGCGACTGAGAGTATGAGACTCCCCCGGATAGGACGCCAGTCTATTGCGACCCTTTAGATAGGTGAAAACAAAATTTCGGTATCCTCTTTATATAACTGGCTAGCATACCTTCATATTTCATCTTTTCTCTCTTTCTGGCTTTTTTTTGTTTCATTTCACTTATAGATACAGAGCGCAATAGGCTCTTTGAGCCGCACCACCCAGCAACCCCCAACGAGCCCGATTTAACCCTCACCTAATCACAATTTAAAATGACCAGTTAATCTACCTGCTACATCTTTGGTAGCTACTTTGCGAGGAAACTGGAGCACTCAGAGAAGACTCACATTCCACAGGGTGATGTACACTCCTTGCAGAGGACATTGGAACTGAATGTTAAACTCCGACACTCTGAGCTGAACTAACCGTTATTAGTTGCCTTCCGTTGGTCTTTAAAAGCCTCCCAATTCGCTAACTTCCCACTAATTTTTGCTAGGTTAAATGCCCTCTCTTTGGCTTTTATGCCGCCTTTGACTTCCCCTGTCAGCAACAGTTGCCTGATCCTCCCTTCATCCTTGGGATGCATCTTTTCCTGCATCTTCAGAAACACCCCCTGATAATCAAGGTATTGCTGTTCTGCTGTCACCCCTGATAGTGTCCCTTTGGTCAGCTTGTTTCTCATGTCTCTGTAATTTCTCTTACTCCATTGTCATAAACATGACCTCTCAAATTGCAGGGTAAATTCTATCATATTATAATCCCTGCCTCCCAAGGGTTCCTTCACCTCAAGGTCCCTAATCAAATCTGGTTCACTAAACAACGCACAATTCAGCCTTTCCCCAAGAGGGCTCAACCAGAAGCTGCTCTACAAAGCCATCTCGTAGACGTTACACAAATCCACTCTCTTAGGATCTAAGATTTTCCCAATCTACCTGCATAGACCCACCCAGCCAACACACTTTTCATCCCTCTTCCCTCCGGGAGAAGGTTCAGGAGCTTGAAGACTCGTACGGCCAGATTTGGGAACAGCTTCTTTCCAACTGTGATAAGTCTGCTGAACGGATCCTGACATGGATCTGGACCGTACCCTCCAAATATCCGGACCTGCATCTCAGTTTTTTTGCACTACCTTACTTTCCATTTTTATATTTTATATTTATGATTTATAATTTAAATGTTTAATATTTACTATCGATTTGTAATCCAGGGAGCGGGAAGCGCAGAATCAAATATCGCTGTGATGATTGTACCTTCTAGTATCAATTGTTTGGCGACAATAAAGTATAAGTATAAGTATACTGAAATCCCCCATGACTATCGTAACATTGTCCTTGTTATATGCTTTTTCGATCTCATGTTGTAATTTATATCCCACATCCTGGCTACTGTTTAGAGGCCTACTGAAAAAACACATCATGGTCCTTTTACCCAAACAGTTTCTTAACTCTACCTGCAAGGATTCTACATCTTCCAATCCGATATCAACTCTTTCCAGGAAGTTGATTGCATGTTTTTACCCACAGTGTCACTCACCCCCTCTGCCTACCAGCCTGTCCTTTCAATACAATGTGTATAATGCATAACCCTACCTCACACCCCATCTCCTGTAAAAATGATATTCCCCTTTCTCAGTTGCTTTGTCTCCACAACATCTGTTCCCAGGGTGCGGCTTTCCTTTCCAGGACATCAGAAATGTCCTCCTTCTTCAAAGAATGGGGTTTCCCTTCCTCCATCATTGATGGTGCCCACACCCACACCTTCTCCATTTCCACATCATTGCCACTCACCCCATCTTCCCGCCACGTTTTAACAGTGACCTTACTTCATGTGCCTCCGTATCCAACACAGCATCCTCCACAACTTCCGCCATCTCCAAAAGGATCCTACCACCAAACATCTTTACCTCCTGTTAAGAACCCACAGGTTTTGCTTACTGTGGACTGTCATTTTAAGAGCGCCTAAATGAGGCCGGACTATGACGTTGTTCACTGACTGACTTGCAGCTTGTTTAACTTTAAAACAAGGACATAGACAGTTACAGTGGAGAGACAGAGATAGAGAGACCGAGATCAACCAGCTGATGAAACTTCAGTTGGTCACTGCGATAGTTCGAAACTCTCTTATGCCCACAAGGGTGGGTTAAATATCTGCACATAGTGCACTACGAATGTGTGTCTGTCACTTCGTATAATCCAAAGGAGTGGATTTTGTTTGGGATATCTTGTGGAGACCACTTATGTGTTAACCCTTGCCTGGGTATGTTGCATAGTAACCCCTTGAAGACCATACCCCTGCGACAGATCACTTTTGCTGATAATTCATATGTGGATTTGGAACGACACGACGGACAAGATCTACAGCGACTGTTATCTTGTTTTAACATCATGGAATCTGTGGAATACTTTCGTTTACTGTGGAATTCGACGTAACCACCTTTTCTTTACGTTTCACTCTGGATTACAAATATCTCTTTCCCCTATCAAACATTCCGTGGATGAACTGAACTTTCGTACTTTACCATCTCAAGACTCTAAGCTTTGTTTCCCCAAGCTTAACTTGGTTTGGGAGCTATATCACACACATATATACACCTAACACTGTTAACACATGTTTCAGTTTCTCCGCTTTCGGCAGGCATCATCCCACTCTGAAATTCCCTTGTCCATTCATCACTCCCCACTAATCTCCCTCCCAGCACTTATCCCTGCAAACGGCCAAAGTGGTTCATCTCCTCCCTCACCTTTATTCAGGACCTTCCAGGTGAGGCAACACTTCACCTACAAATCTGCTGGGGTTGTTTATTACATCTGGTGGCCCGGGTGCAGCCTCCACTGCATTGGTGAGACCTGTCCTGAATTGGGGGACCGCTTCTTCAAACACCTTGCTCAACCTGCAAAAAACAGAACTTCCCGATGGCCAAACATTTTCATTCTCATTCCAACATGTTGGTCCATGGCCTCCTCTTGTGCCAAGATGAGGTCACACTCAAAGTGGAGGAACACCACCTTGTATTCTGTCTGGGTAGTCTGCAACTTGATGGCATGAATATTGATTTCTTCTTCCGGTACGAAAAAATTCCCTTCCTCTTTCCTCTTCTATCCCCCACTCCTCCTCCCCTTTCTCCTATGGTCCATTCTCCTCTCCTATCAAATTTATTCCTCTTCAGCCCTTATTCTTTCCTACCCTCCTGGCTTCACCTATCACCTTCTAGTGATCTTCCTTTTCAGTACTGTTGAAGGGTCTCTGCCCAAAATGTAAACTGTCTATGTAAAATTATGCTGCCCGACCTGCTAAGTTCCCCCAGCATTTTGTGTGTTACTGCTTTGGATTTCCAGCATCTTCAGACTTTCCTCATGTGCATCCTTGGACATTAAGCTCCAAATCAGGGATTCACAATCTTCTATAGAAAATAGGTGCAGGAGTAGGCCATTCGGCCCTTCGAGCCTGCACCGCCATTTATTATGATCATGGCTGATCATCCAACTCAGAACCCCGCCCCAGCCTTCCCTCCATACCCCCTGACCCCTGTAGCCACAAGGGCCATATCTAACTCCCTCTTAAACATAGCCAATGAACTGGCCTCAACAGTTTGCTGTGGCAGAGAATTCCACAGATTCACCACTCTCTGTGTGAAGAAGTTTTTCCTAATCTCGGTCCTAAAAGGCTTCCCCTCTATCCTCAAACTGTGACCCCTCGTTCTGGACTTCCCCAACATCGGGAACAATCTTCCTGCATCTAGCCTGTCCAATCCCTTTAGGATCTTATACGTTTCAATCAGATCCCCCCTCAATCTTCTAAATTCCAACGAGTACAAGCCCAGTTCATCCAGTCTTTCTTCATATGAAAGTCCTGCCATCCCAGGAATCAATCTGATGAACCTTCTTTGTACTCCCTCTATGGCAAGGATGTCTTTCCTCAGATTAGGGGACCAAAACTGCACACAATACTCCAGGTGTGGTCTCACCAAGGCCTTGTACAACTGCAGTAGTACCTCCCTGCTCCTGTACTCGAATCCTCTCGCTATAAATGCCAGCATACCATTCGCCTTTTTCACCACCTGCTGTACCTGCATGCCCACTTTCAATGACCGGTGTATAATGACACCCAGGTCTCGTTGCACCTCCCCTTTTCCAAATCGGCCACCATTCAGATGATAATCTGTTTTCTTATTTTTGCCACCAAAGTGGATAACTTCACATTTATCCACATTAAATTGCATCTGCCATGAGTTTGCCCACTCACCCAACCTATCCAAGTCACCCTGCATGTATATGCCATGGACTCCTGCCATTCACTGAGAGGTCTGCTGACCCCAGGTATGGAATCTCTACTCCAAATAATATTCTTTCAGCTACGACTCAGTGATGCCCATAACGTCATACCTGTCCATCTCTAACTACACTACAAGATCATCTACCTTATGCCATATATTGTGTACATTCAAATATAACACCTTCAATCCTGTATTCATCATCTTTTACAATTCTGTCCCCGTGTTACACCTCAGCTAATCCCACTGACTACAATTTTACCTTATCATCTGCTTGTCCATCCTCACAGTCCCACTACACGTAGCATTGACTTGTGTATCATCTGCCACATCCTCAGCCCTATCAATCTGGTTCCCATTGCAATGCTAAATTAGTTTAAACCCTTCCCAGCAGTTCTAGCATAAAGGATATTGGTTCCCCCTCGTGTTCAGGTATAACCCATCCCTTTTCTATAGGTTATGCCTTCCCCAGAAGAGATCCCAATTTTCAGTTTTTGATTTCAGATTTCCAGACCTGCATTCTTTTGCTCTTGGACCACTTCATTAGATACAACTGTTCATTAATGCAAATACATAATCACCAATCATGTGCCAGCAACTCAATGCATAAAAGCATGCAGACATGGTCAAGAGGTTCAGTTGCTGTTCAGACCAAACATCAGAATGGGGAAGAAATGTGATCAAAGAGACTTTGACTGTGAAATGACTGTTGCTGCCAAATGGGGTGGTTGGAGCATCTCAGAAACTGCTGATCTCCTGGGATTTTCACACACAAATCTCTAAAACAAGCAAAAAAAAAATCCCAGCGAGCAGCGGTTCTGCGGGCGAAAATACCTTATGCATGAGAGCGGTCAGCAGAAATTTGCCACACTGGTTCTAGCTGACAAGGAGGTGGCAGTAACTCACATTACAAGTGTCATAGTTTGAGGAGTGTCATAGAGAAGTACAGCACAGAAACAGGGCCTTCAGCCCATCTAGTCCATGGCAAAACCATTTACACTGCCTACACTCAATTACCTGCAGCTGGACAATAGCCCTCCATACCTGTACAATCTATGTACCTATCTAAACTTCTCTTGAACGTTGAAATTGAGATGACATGCACCATTTGTGCTGCCCACTCATTCCACTCTCATGACCCTCTGAGTGAAAAAGATTCTGCTTATGTTCCCCTTAAAGTTTTCACCTTTTACCCTTAACCCATGATCTCTGGCTGTAGTCCTACCCAACCTCTGTGGAAAAAGCCTGCTTGCATTTACCCTATCTATACCCCTCACAATTTTGTATACCTCTATCAAGTCACCTCTCAGCCCTCTAAAGAATACAGTCCTAACCTATTGAATCTTTCCTTAAGCTTCAGGTCCTCCGGCAAAACACTTGTAACTTTCCTCTGCACTTTCAACTTTGTTTACATCTTTCCTGTAGGTAGGTGACCAAAACTATAACAGTGCTCTAAATTAGACATCACCCATGTCTTACAGAACTTCAACATAACATCCCATCCTCTATACTGAATATAAAAACATAAACAACAGGAATTCTGCAGATGCTGTAGATTCAAGCAACACACATCAAAGTTGCTGGTGAACGCAGCAGGCCAAGCCTAATGGTCTTGGCCTGAGGCGTCGGCTGCGCCTCTTCCTGGGGATGCTGCCTAGCCTGCTGTGTTCACCAGCAACTTTGATGTGTGTTGCTCTATACTGAATATATTGATTTATGAAGGCCAATGCACCAAAAGCTTTCTTTGGCCATTTTCAATGAATTATTAATCAGCTGCCATGTTTCCAAAGTATAATGAGTTTTGTTTTAATTAAATTATGTGATGCAGCAATCATTGGCATGGTTGGAGTAACCATTGGACAGGCTAGATGCAGGAAGATTGTTCCCGATGTTGGGGAAGTCCAGAATGAGGGGTCACAGTCTGAGGATAAAGGGGAAGCCTTTTAGGACCAAGATGAGGAAAAACTTACTTCACACAAGAGAGTGGTGAATCTGTGGAATTCTCTGCCACCGAAAACAGTGGAGGCCAGTTCATTGGCTATACTTAAGAGGGAGTTAGATGTGGCCCTTGTGGCTAAAGGGATCAGGGGGTATGGAGAGAAGGCAGGTACAGGGTTCTGAGTTGGATGATCAGCCATGACCATACTGAATGGCGGTGCAGGCTTGAAGGGCCGAATGGCCTACTCCTGCACCTATTTTCTATGTCTCTATGAGTCTACTGCCCAAACCTAATTGTTCTCAAGACATTGCTGACATTCCACCTTCTTGATCCCACACTGCCAGATAAGATCCTGGATTTGGGCTGAGCACAAATGAGCTAATGCAAAATAAACGGTTGGAGGAACTGCAGGCCATTCAGCATCTGTGGAGGCAAAGAGGCAGGTAGCGTTTTGGGTCAAGACTTCGCCTAAGGTTTAAGTGAAGGTAGTTAGTTTGTAGAAGTGAGAAGGAGGACAAAAACGAAGTTGGTAAGTGACAGGTGAAACTAGATGGGACAAGGGTTAAGTCATAAAATTCAGATGGAGTCAGATGGAAAAATTACAGGTTGATACAGACACTGGTAGGTGATAGGTGAAAATTAGGCAGACAGAACCCAGGCGTGCAGAGCGGAGACAAAGGATGGCAAGTAATAGATGGAACCAAATAACGGTGGGTGGAATAGGGGGCAAGTGGAACCCTGTGAGGTGGGTGAGGCAGAGGGGATAAGAAAGAAGCTGGAAGGTGATGATAAGGGCTGAAAAAGAAGAAATCTGACAGGAAAGGACAGTGAACCGTAGAACAGGAGGAGGGGCAGCAGAGTGAGGTAATGGGTAGATGAAAAGAGGGTAACTAGAATGGGAAATTGAAAAGAGAAGGGGGCGAATAGCGGAAGTTAAATCGATGTTCATGCAAACAGAGTGAAGGCTACCCAAACGGAATACGAGTTGTTTCTCCTCCAACCTGATTTTGGCCTCATTGTGGCAGCGGGGAAACCAATGGACAGACACACCAGAATGGGAATGTCAGTCGAATTGAAATGACTGGACCCTGGGAAATCCTGCCGTTTGCGATGGACAAAGCAGGCCCCCTGGAATCGGGTCTCAGTGATGAAGAGGACGCCGAATAGGGAACACCGGATACAACAGATGACTCCTACACACTCGCAGGTGAAGTGTCCCCTCACCTGGAAGGATTATTCAGGGCCTTGAATCTTAAAAACATAATCATAACTTGGCCTTGAATGGCTGACAGATTCACCACCCTACCGGCTGCAGTAATCCCTCCTCATTAGTTCTAAAGGGAGGTCTGTGCCCTCTCCTAATAACGGACGCATCCTCCACTTTATCCAGGCCGCCCTCTGATCTCGGGCACAGCGTGCACAGTAAGGAATTGCACACCCATCCCGGGTGGCTCCATCGCCTCCACTCACCAGTCTCAGCTCGCTGGCTGCCTGCAAATATCCTCAGTCGGCCCCGGGGCTCACGATCGGAGCTACTCTGCTCTTCATCCTGCTCCTCCGGGACCCAGATCAATTGTTGTGTGGCGTCCATGGTCTTCGGGAACCAAACATCGGAGATTTCCCTCTGAACCACCCGGCTGCCAAACGTTAGTCTTTAAAAGTTTTTTCTCCCCCCGCCCCCAAACAGCTCTTCTCCGCGCAACCGTAGGACGATCGACGCTTGCGAATGGTCAACTTGCACGTCCATCTAACCGCCACTTCGGTCCGATTGGCCAGAATTTTCGAGAGTTTCACTCTGATTCCGCCTTCTCATGTTCTTTCCAGCTACCATGCGCACAGCCCGATACAACATTCTGATTGGATACGAAATCCGTCCATCACAGCGTCGCACCAGTTCCAGAGGCTGACGTAAAAGATTCGGCGGGCCACGCGGTCGATTGTTAAGTGCGCTGCAATTGGACAGTTCAAATAGGCAACGTATTCATCTTCTTTTCTTTATTTGGTGTTAAAGTGTTGCCCCCCCCCACACACACCCCCGACACCACACAGTTTCACCGCACTTCATGTCTTTGTGTCTTGGTTTCTTGCTTCCGGCTGTCATTGCAAGCCCTCGTCGTTCCCGCAACCAACTGTCAATTGCGACTTTGCCCGCGCATACCGCGGGAAGCCGGTCATGTGATCAAATCACGTGCTTCTGCCAAAGTACAGTGGGAGATATGGAGGTGTCTGCGGTGCGCCGTGGTTTGCGACCTCTACCCTGCAATAACCATCCCTCAGTGCAGTCATTCACACACTCTGTGCTTGAAAACTGCAGTGGATGCAAATTATATAATTGTAATTGCCCTATTCTGATTAGATCCTGCTACATTATAATTGCTCGAGTTCAGCCTCCCAATATTAAACCCTTCATCCATTAAGGCCTTTGGCTTTATAAAAAGATCTGCCAATTACTTAACAGATTTCACATCATATGCCGGTGATAATAAACCTGGTTCTGAAATTAAACTTTAGTTCAGGCCAATGTTTTCCATTGCTTTTTGTGGGACTTTGGGCCACAGCCTCCCTCTTCCTTTAGTGATAAATGGGGGCAATATTTAACCGTGCAGAGCCTTGGAGCTGTTCTCTCATTAATTCAATTATAGGTCCTGTTTTCCATTGACATAGGAGCAGAATTATGCCATTAAATCTGCACCACCATTCAACCATAGCTGATCTCTCATCTTAGCTCCATTCTCTTGTCACCTTGAAACATTTTACAGCACTTTGTACCTTTTATTCTGAGGTTGTGACCTCAGGTCTAAACTTTCCCTCTGTTTGAAACATCTTATCCACTTCCACTATATCCAGGCCTTTCAATATTCAACGACATCCCCTGCATCTTTGTAATCTCCAGTAAGTGCAGACCCAGAGTCATCAAATGCTCCTCATATATTCACCTGTAGAATCATTCTCTTAAATCTCCATCAACACATCCTACTTCCATTATTTCCACTTAATCCTCATAGCTTTGGTGTCATCAATGTATAAAAAAAACAATCAAGTTCAGCCTCGAATATGCTCATTGTCTGTGTATAGCTACGACAGAACATTTCGGAAAATATTTTCTCCTGCACTCAGTCGTACACAACCAACTTTTAACTTGGGACTATGAGTCTTGTAAACTAGGGTGAATAGCTTCTTGACATTTGTCCTTGAAAAACCATGTGGGCCAATACTCAAGTACTCATTGGATAAGCTACTGTCCAATTCTAAATTTATACATACAAAAACTTTTCAAAGCTTTAAAAACTTTGCATTGGTACAACTACAAATATAGTGACTGACAATATTTTATTTTAAAGATAAAACCAAGTTAACCAGGATTTTTTAAAATTTGAAACTGACATGAATGATAAAGACAATTTTGAAACAATTTCAACGCTAACGCTAAAATAAATCCCAATACAAACATGTAACATGAACAGTTCATTATCCAAGTGTTAGTTATTTTTCTTTTTAGAAAGAAAATACATACTTTTGTCCTGACTAAATTCTCATCTGAATACTTTCTTAAAAACTTTGCCATCTGGCTCAGAAATTAATACTTGATTCTTTGAGTTCCAGACTAGTTTCATTACCACACCTGTTAAATTGCAATCCAGCAAAATTATACCATTGGTCATAGCACTCCTGGATTTAGGCAAAAACAGCAACCAGATTTCATGCATCTCATTACATAACACACAACATTAGTAACAGTTTATTTTCCTTATTCAATCCCTCTTATGGCCTCTGTTTTGTGGTTCCACTGTGTACTTTACCAGTTACACTATCTGCTGCTGTTTGCAGGGGGAAATGTTTTGTTACATCTAATGGAACTATTTGCTAACTTGCTACATAAAAGAACCTTCTTTGCCAGAACAGAACAGTAAAAGTCGGGGAAATTTTTCAAAAGAGAGCAGAGAGATAACGTAAATATTTTTCATTCGATCAGAGGAGAAATTATTGGAACAGTCTAGAAAAAGTGGGCAGGAAAGACCAAAACAAATTTGTAAAGCATTATATCTTACTATTTTTAATAAAAAGATCAATAAGCAGCTATTTTGGAGGAATAAAAAGGATATTAAACAATTCTATTATAATAATGTGTAGAATTTATGTTCTTTGAATTACTAAGATTGTATCACAATGAATACATGTGCATACCTTGGACATGTTCAGTTCCTTACATATGGGAAAATTAGAAAAGAAATAATTCCAAATATGGCCAGGAGCACGAATTAGAAAAAGGGAAGCCACAGGTTAAATGAGATAAATTCGATGCAAGTGGTGGCTCAGTGACAAATGCTAGACTTGATCAATCTGTTTCTACTGAACAGAAAGCCTGTCTGAATAACTTCACGCTTCATTCAATTAAAGCTTTGTATTCAGAATTATTACTTCAGCAATTCCAACCACCCAGCCACAACGCTACCAAAAAAATGCACTCCTGTGGAAGTCAGTACAGTATAGGGCTGGGCCTTCAGTTAACTTTATAAGCACCGTCAAATCTTTCACTCACAGGTGATGGGCATTTGGGAGAAAGCTGAGCAAGTGGAGTTACAGTGATTAATTTGGCCTCTGGTGCTTGGTATCTCACATGCCAGCATTCCAGTTTTGGGAAATAACTTGGTGATTCTACTATGAACAAGTGATCGAGAATTAAACACAGATAAAACCGACCAGTTGATCATCAGGCCTGTGGCTTAATGGCTTGCACAAGTTTGGTGAATTGACTGGAGCTAAAATCTAGAATAAGTGCTACATGGTGGGGGCTGGTGCAGAAAGATCTGAAGTTGCTAGCTGGTTCCCACTCTAAACAGTTTTCCCATCAACCATCAGCAACAGCTGAATGTAGCAAGGTCCTTGAGGACGATACTGGATAGCGACAACAGCCTGGCATTTAGGATCTTGAGGTGGAGCCATTTCTTTCAATTTTAAAAAAATGCTTATTTAGTGATAACAGAAACATTTGGGGTGATGAAATGAATAAAAGAACAGAGCATTGGACATAAAATTGCAAAGGCCACATTAATAAAAAGTGAAAATAACTTTATTCAACAGTTGCTCATTGTAGTATTGCCAAACAGTGCATGAAAGAATATTCTCAAGCCTAAAAAGACAAACGAGAGGACCATCTCCCCTTTAAATAGCTTTGCAGAACTTTATCGTAACACTTGAAAGTGAAACACAAATTAATGTAGTCAGTGCACTAATGGCATAAAGCTAACTTTATTTTTTTAAGACATACTAGTGTCATTGTAAAGTACATCAAATGCAACACAAACATACAACACCCCCTATAAATGAAGGCATTTGAAAGAGAAACAAGACCTTGTAACAACTTTCACAAGACGGAGGAATAAATGTACACTCCTGGACCTTTAGGCACACTACAGCAGCATTTGAAAACCTGCCAAACTTGATCCAATTTCTAAATTAGCTAGATTTGCATTCAGTTGTTTGTACTTGTATATTTTTAAGATGCTCTTAATTTCCTGAAAACTTTGAGATTGGGATGAGGGCAAGTAGTTGTGGTATGCCAAATATTTAATGAATTATTGAAACAGCTTTGAACTTCACTACAATCATGTTTTGTATTACTCAAACTTATTAACACAGGATCTCATCTGAACTTAAAAGAAAAAAAAATTTACAACTTATATGCAAACAGGTCAATTTAGAGTTTTCAAATTGGGCAAACACTTTGACCAACTAATGCAGAGATCATACAGTACCTCAAAATCTAGCCCAGGACTGGTCAAATACCAACAGTAACTTTGTTTACATTTAAACCAGAGGCCACAGACAGATCCCTGGAGCTGATCCTATTACACCTGCCTCACGGGCTCGGAGGAGGGAAGAATGAGCACAGCAATAGCTGAGCTGGGTAGGGAAGTAACCGTACCAATATTCTTGTCCTATCAAGCAATGTAAAATGTATAAAGGCTGACAATGAGCTCAACCCAAGACCAGCATGTTCCTGAACTTGGCTCACAAATGTGCATTCCTCCAAAAGAATTTAGGAGGGGGACAGGGAGGGGGAAAAAGGACGGTGGGAGGGAGACGGGAGGAGGGCAGGAGCACGACGGAGTGGATACAGAGGAAAAAGTGAACAAAAAAATAACTACATAGAATAATTCAATTTATTTCATCTAAATTATGGCAGATACTGGTAGGATGTGGTCCAAAAGATTCGTTTTTTAACCATATCCCCTTCTCTAGCCTGCACTTAGGAACCGTGAAGGTTTCTTTAATTTCTCATCTTCTTTATTTCCCAAACATAGAGCTGTGTAGACAATGAATATAAATGTACTTTGTACACCACACAAAAAGATCCCCAATATATTTCCTCAGTGGCCTGGGTATTTAAAATACATGCAAGGTAAAGGGCATTGGCATAACCACTATTCAAGTATAATACAGGGGTCTGTGTTCTTCAATAGATAGGTTTCCACCTGAAGAATGAACCTTCAAAACAAACTTTAGATCACACCTTTTCCAAACACATAACTTCCATATCTAGCAAACAGTCCTCCTGCACAAAGTCACACCTCTGAGTACACCCATTTTATTTTAAATAACTTTGTAATGCCGCAATGATTTGCTTTGATTTCTCGGTTGTGACAGTGTCACTTTTGCTAACTATATTCTGGATGATGAGTGTGATGGACCTCCCGAATTCAATGTAGAACTTCTCGGGGTCTTTGTTCCTCTTGTGGGTCTCACCCCCGCAGTGCAATCCAACCACACATCCCTCTGAGTTCAATATTGCAGAGCCTGAGGCACCATGGTGATAATCTGCTCGGAAGGGACTGGTGTTGGGGTGTCTCACCCTGTTGAAAGCATGGCTTGCGACCAAGACCATATCCGGCAGATAACTTTCAGCAGCTTCTCCGGGGATCACAGACCGCAGGTTCTCCAGGTATTGTGTGGCGTCACCAGTCCCCGGCTGTTCACTGCTCATGACTGAGCAAGGACAGACCTTCTTCACTTCCCCATCTGGGTGGCCGACGATATAAAGGTTGCCGGCCTGGGGTGGGGTGACTGAAGACTCCATCAGGCCTGGAACACCAGCCGGGGTCGCCAACTCCAGCACGGCGTAGTCGAGGGCCTGATCGTAGAGCTCCAGCCAGCCAGTCAGCCTCAGTGGGGGGCTCCCCTGCCCATCCTCCTCAAAGCTAAAGGTAACATACGCATAGTCTTGGATGGCAGTGGGCCAGCGGACTGGCTCCATGCCCTGTGCCAGCATCTCCACTGCATGGTAGCTGGTCAGCACGTAGGAGTCCTGCAGGAGGAAGCAGGTGCCATTGCCCTGGGCGCTGAGCGATCTCCAGGTCAGGCAACCCACAGCAGAAAGGCACTCGCCAACGCGGCGGATGGTGCGGGCAGGGATGGGCGACCGGGCCTCGTGGTAGAGTCGGTTCAGGCACTGCCTCTCTGACATGTTTGCCAGCTCAGCGCTCCGGCTGATGGCCTGCTTGAAGCGCAGCAGGGCTGCACGCCGTACCTCCACGTGCCACCTAGGCAGGGGGTAACGGCTATTCTCCGACGCCCTGCCATCTGCCTCCCGCTTGGGTGTCATCAGTGTTGGCAGCGTCTCGGCAGGCCTGTTGCCTTTGGGCCTGGCGCTCCTGTCATCGGAGGAAGCGGCAGTGGAGGAGCAGGAAGGGGGGTGTGGCTTCTTCTTGGCGATGCTCAGCTCCACTTGGAAGCTGCGGCCATGCAGCGCGTCCACAGGGTGGTTGAACTGGATCTTGCACAGAGGCTCCACCTTCTCCAACAGTTTGTGTGTGTCATCCTCGAGACGTACGTCGAAGCGGCCGTCTTTGGCCAGTGCCTCCCGGACAGTCTCGCCCACAAAGCCCAGCACACAGAGCTTGGTCTGGCCCTGCGCGATGCGGTCAGATACCACAATCCGCTGGGTGGTGTTCCCCACCGTTCGGCCGCTGGGCTCGATGTAAAAGAGGACGTGGCACCGGTTGCCGGGAGGCGCCGGCGGCGTCTGCGTTGGCTGATCACCGGCTCCACCCTCCCGGCCAGCAGAGCGCAGGAACACCAAGCGGAAGTGGGTGTGCTGCGGCAGATAGCGGCAGAGGATGTTGAAGTTCACCAGTCCTTTCAGAGGCCCTTCCCCGTATGCGAGGATGGTGCTGTCACTCCTCACCTTCTCCTCAAAGTCGCAGGAGGAATTGAGCGCAGACAGCAGGGTGTCGCCTGGGTCGCCAGCGAAGGCGTAATGGATGTTATCAGGGTCTCCGCACACGCTAAAGGTGAACTCCTTCTTCAGGGAGATCGGTGTGCCCCAGTCACCTGCCTCAAAATGGTTGTCGTTCTTCAGGATCTTCCCGTTCTTCGGGACAAACTCCTCCGCATACCTGCTGGTCTGCAGCTTCCGCTTATCCCTTGGGATAACGTCACTCGTCATTTTGCTCCTGGCGATTCTGAGCTGGAGAGGGACAGAGAGAGACACACAGAACTTTTGTCAGTATTGAAATGGACTGTCATTTTTCTTTCTTTCCTGAACCCGCACTCTCCTCTTCCACCCAATTCTACACTGGTGCCTGGCAATCACTACTAATTCAAGAGGTGATAATGTGGGTGGGGTATGTTCAGCAAATGACTGCTCAACTCTTGTATAAACTCTCTCACTTCCCACTGGTTATTAACCGTGAGTGGGTTCTACTCCTACCCCATAATCTTGCCCCATCTTTCCTCCCACCCCCACAACCTTGCCCCTGTCACTAAGGTCAAAAGTTCTTCTTGCTCCTCAGGCACAGATTAAGTGACTGAATATTTCTTCTGAAGTGCTTAGCTTTGCAAATGTGTGGCAAGCTCCTAAATTGCAACCTATCCTGACTCACCCTTCCTCAATGTCCAACATTAATCCCTTTAATGCCAACCTCCCAACCTGACCCAGTCAAAATGGAGCTTGCACACAATGCTCCACGGCTGACATCTTCTGGATACACCACAAAGCTATTTCTTTCACTTGTTTTATCTCTTTTGCGTCTGTTTTTTGTCTTGAGTATGTTTCTGGAACTGTTGAAGCCTGTGATTTGCAGTTTGGAGATGGGAGGCAGCAAGTGCAAGCCTCCTGGCGAGGAGACTGTGGGATGGGGCGCAAGCCCATGTCAACTCCTTGTCGCCAATTAAAGCGACAAGGGTGATTGAAACATCGAGGCAAATACAAAAGGTGAACGCCAGCTGCCTGCCTTCTGATCGCTAGTGGGATTGCTGACAGCGGCGCCCACGTGGCCCGCTGCTGTTCCCAGAGGACGTTAGAGGTTTTCTGTGTTTTGGATATGGATTTGAACTGTGGATTTTTCTTTTCCTCCGCAGTCTTATAGTTCTATTAAGTTCTGTGCTTTTGCCTGTCCTCTCTCATTTTTTTGTGCAGGGGAGGGGGATTTGGGGGTCAATGTTTTTGTTAACATTCATTTTTTTCTTGGTTTCATGGCTATCTGGAGAAGAATAATCTCAGAGTTATGTACTTTGTACTTTGATAATAAATTAACCTTTAAATGAACCTGCTTTCTAACAATTTTCAGTCCATGCCAACATATTATTCCCCAACAACACTGCCTCCAATGTTCATAGCATCATAGAGCATCGTTGCACAGAAACAGTCCCCATTTCCCATCTATTCCACACTGGACTCGTAATCTGCCTAGTCCCATCGACCTGACCACGGCCCTCCATACCCCTCTCATCCACATGCATCCAAATGTTAAAACCCATATCCATCTCACTCCAAGGCAGGCTGAAATGCAGAGGGATGAGGCCCCCTGTACTCAGCATCTTGTTAGCAAACGTGTAGTGACTGGAGAACAAAATTGAGAACCTGAGGGCAAGGTTGCTGTATCAAAGGGAAATTAAAAATAGTTATTTTCTGTGTTTTACCGAGATGTGGCTTACTCAGAGCATGCCAAATACCGCAATCAGATCCAAAGGCTCCTCAATGCACAGGATGGACCAAACTGCTGATTTGGAGAAGACAAAACGTGGAGGTGTGCATTTCATGATAAACTCTCTGCGGTGCTCCATAGTGTTGGCCTTGTCACACTCACGATCTCCTGACCTTAAATGTCTAACAATCAAACCCAATTGTTCTATTTATCACAAGATTACTCCATCATCCTGACCACAGTTTCAATACCATCACAGCCAACTATAATTAAGCAACTGAGATAGAAACATAGAAAACCCTACAGAATACAGGCCCTTCAGCCCACAATGCTGTGCTGAATATGTGCATACTTTAGAAATTACCTAAGGTTACCCATAGCCCTCTTTTTTTAAGCTCCATGTACCTATCCTGGAGTCTCTTAAAAGACCCTATTGTATCCGCCTCAGCCAATTCCATGCACTCACCACTCTCTGCGTAAAAAACTTACCCCTGACATCTCCTCTGTACCTCTTTCAAAGCACCTTAAAACTGTGTCCTCCTGTTAGTCATTTCAGCCCTGGGAGAAATCCTCTGACTATCCACGTAATTAATACCTCTCATCATCTTATACACCTCTAACAGGTCACCCCTCATCCTCCGTCGTTCCAAGGAGAAAGGGCCAAGTTCATTCAACCTACTCTCATAAGGCACACTCGCCAATCCAGGCAACATCCTGGTATATCTCCTCTGCACTCTTTCTATAGTTTCCACATCCTTCCTGTAGTGAGGTGACCAAAATCGAGCACGGTATCTCAAGTGGAGTCTGACCAGGGTCCTATATAGCTGCATGATCCTGTCAGCACACAAGAAATAGTCCACCCAGATGTATTTCATATCGTAGCCCGGGATTTCAATCAGGCTTGTTTGAAGAAGTCTCTGCTCAATTACAAACAGCATATAACCTGTAGCACTAGAGGTCCCAACACAGTAGATCACTGCTATACTAAGACAAGGAATGCCTACAATTCTATGCCCACATGACAATTCAGGAAATCTTATCACTAGGCTGTCCTTCTCGTACCTGCATACGGCTGAGGCTGAAGAGAAAGGCTCCGGAGATTAGCACAATAAAGAGGCGGTCATGGGAGGTAGAAGAGGGGCTACGAGATTGCTTCCAGTTAATGGACTGTGCCGTGTTCAAGAACTCATCTGTGGATCTGAATGAATACACTACGATGGTCACAGACTTCATGAAAACAGTCACAGACCAAGGTGCCCCACAAGATAATTCAGAGCCTTCCCCAACTAGAAGCCCTGGCTGAACCAAGAAATTTGCGATCTGCTGAGGGCCAGAACAGAGGCATTCAAGTCTGGCAACCAAGAAAATTACGAGAAAGCCATCTCACAGGCGAAGTAGCAATTCTGGACCAAACTTGAATCAAAGGATGCTTGACAGGTGTGACCGGGCTTGAAAGTTATCACATCTTACAAAGTGAAATCAAGTAACATAGGAGACAACAGGGCTTCGCTTCCAGATGAGCTCAATGACCATCAAAACATGGAGCAACCATTACAAACTCCCTCAGCCCCAAATGATCCTGCGATTTTAGTCTCTGAGGCTGACGTGAGAGCATCCTTCAGGAGGGTGAACCCACTTGAAAGCAACTGGCCCAGATGAGGTCCCTGGCTGAGTACTTAAGACCTGTGCTGATCAGCTGGCTGGAGCTTTCATCGAGATCATTAATCTCTCACTTCAGCAGTATGAGGTACCCATCTGCTTCAAGTAGGCTTCAAGTACTGGTGCCCAAGAAGAACGTATCGCCCAGTAGCACTTACATCCACAGTGATGAACTGTTTTGAGAGATTGGTGATGAATCAGAGAAGTGACTTGGATCCGCTCCAGTTTGTCTGCCAGCACAACAGACCCACAGCAGATGCCATTTCATTGGCTCTTCACTCAACCCTGGAACATCTGGACAGCAAAGGTGCACACATCAGAATGCTCTTTATTGACAACAGCTCGGCATTCAATGCTATCATTCTCTCAAAGCTAATCAATAAGCTTCAAGACCTTGGCCTCAATACCTCCTTGTGCAATTGGATCCTTGATTTTCACACTTGCAGACCCCAGTCAGTTCAGATTAGCAACATTTCCTCCACAGTCTCCATCAGCACAGGTACACAAGGCTGTATGCTTAACCCCCAGTTTTACTCCCTTTACACCCATAACTATGAGGGCAAGCACAGCTCCACTGCCATTTTAAAATTAGATGACAACACCACTATTGTTGGCCAAATCAAAGGTGGTGATGAATCAACATATCCGAGGGAGAGTAAAAATCTGGCTAAATGGTACCCCAACAACCACATCTCACTCAATGTAAGCAAGGAGCTGATTATCAACTTCAGGAGGAGGAAATCAGAGTCCATGAGCCAGTCCTCATGGGGGTGGAGGTAGAGTCAGTCAGCAACTTTAAAATCCTCGGCGTTATCGTTTCAGAGGACCTATCCTGGGCCCAGCACGCAAGTGCAATTATGAAGAAAGCACAGCATCACCACTACTTCCATAAAAGTTTATGAAGAACCACCATGATATCTAAATATATGATAAACTTCTACAGATGGTAGTGGAAGAGTATATTGACTAGCTGCATCACAGACTGGTATGGAAACACCAATACCTTTGAACGGAAAATCCTTCCTATGGTGGACACAGCCTAACCCATCATGGGTAAAGCACTCCCCACAATTGAGCACATCTACAATGGAGTGTTGTTGCAGGAAAGTAGCAAGCATTATCAGGTCATGCCCTCTTCTCATTGCTGCCATCAGGAAAGTGTTAGAGGAGTGTCAGGACCCACACCACCAGGTTCTGGAGAAGTTATTATTCCTCAACTATCAGGCTCCTGAACAGTGGGATAATTTCACTTGTCCCGTTACTGAACTATTCGCACAACCTATGGACTTACTTTCAAGGATATTCGTCTCACGTCCTTGATATTTTTGCTTATTTATTAATATTTCTTTTCTTTCTTTTTGTATTTACAGTTTGTTGTCTTTTGCATTGATTCTATTGGGTTTACAGAAAATGAGTCTCAGGTTTGTATATGGTGACATACATGTACTTTAGAAATAAAATAACATCTCCACCTCACTGACAATCAACACTGACGCTCAGGGGTGTGTGCTTAGCCCACTCTCTCTACTGTCTCTATACCCATGTCTGTGTGGCTAGGCACAGCCCAAATGCCTTCTATAAATCTGCTGATGATAAAACCATTCTCGGCAGAATCTCAGATGGTGATGAGAGGGCATACAGGAATGAGATATACCAGCTAGTTCAGTGGTGTCGCAGCAACAACCTTTCACTCAGTGTCAGTAAGACCCAAGAGCTGATTGTGGACTTCAGAAAGGGCAAAACAAGAAAACACACCAATCCTTAGAGGGATCAGAAGTGAGCAATTTCAAGTTCCTGGCTCTGAGGACCTAACCTGGTCCCAGCAAGCTGAAGCAGCTACAAGGCAAGACAGCAGCTATATTTCATTAGGAGTTTGAAGAGATTTGGAATATCACCTGAAAATATTCAAAAATTCCTACAGATGTAACATGGAGAGTATTCTGACTGCCTGCTTCACTGTGGGGAGCTACTGCTCAGGATCGAAGTAAGCTGCAGAGAGTTGTAAAATTAATCAGCTCCATCATGAGTACTAGCCTCCGTAGTATCCAAAACATCTTCAAGGAGCAGTGCTTCGGAAAGGTAGCATCTATCATTAAGGACCCCCACCACCCAGTTCATGCCTTCTTCTCACTGCTACCATCAGGAAGGAGGCACAGAAGTCTGAAGGCCCACACTCAGCGATTCAGGAACAGCTTCTTTTCCATTGCCATCCAATTTCTGAACGGCAAATGCTAGTGAAATTAAACTTGATTCTGATTCGAAATTTATTTTGAACTTTATTGCATGGGAATGTAACTTCAATTATTTTCAGTGCAATCCCTGATAATTTGATGCAAGAACACCAATTTTCTACAACAGACACACGATCAGCTATACCTGACAATCCTGGTAATGTTCTTCAGCAGTTCGGATTAGGCAATTCGAATCTGAAAGATAAATGTAAGATAGTTAAAACTAAATTGAAATAACCAAATTGAAATGATGGAAATAACTAAAAATATGAATAATCTGTGGGAAAGTGATTAGAATTGTTTTTCACTGAGCCACTTAAGTTGAGTAATTTGTTCCAGAAGTTAAACACAATTATCTGTTAATGAGACCAAAACATTTTGTGTGACTTCAAGAAACCAAATGACAGGATGAAGCATTTGCCCTGTTGATTCTCTGCCTGCATCTGAAAATATTTCAACTGCTAGTATTACTTTCACGTACACCATGTTGCAAGACAACTGAAGTGATCAGTATGCAAGAGTCTAAACATGCAGTCCCCATCCACGTTGCTATTTGATGTTCACACTTCTCAGCAGAAGACAGTAAAAATCTTAAGGCTTTCTCTTTCCGAAACATGTACAGAATTTCTTTTCTCTCTTCTCATAATCCACTCAGTTTCTACTGTCAGAGTTATGGTCAAAGTAAAATTTATTATCAAAGTTCATATGTTACCTCATGTTTACCTTGAAATTCATTTACTTCTGGTATTTACAGAAAAATAAAGAAATACAAACAAACTTACCAAAAAAAACTATGCATAAACCAACACTGATAAATAACCAATATGCAGAAGATGACAAACTGTGCATATAAAATAATACTGACAACATGAGTTGTAAAGGCCTTGAAAGTTGAGTCTGTAGAGAATCAGTTCAGAGTAGCGCTGACTGAAATTAGCCACTCCAGTTTAGGAGCCAGATGGCTGGAGGGTAATAACTGTTCCTAAACCTGGCAGTGTGGGACCCAAGGCTTCTGTACATCCTGTGCATAGAAAATAGATGCAGGAGTAGGCCATTCGGCCCTTCGAGCCTGCACCGCCATTTATTATGATCACGGCTGATCATCCAACTCAGAACCCCGCCCCAGCCTTCCCTCCATACCCTCTGACCCCCGTAGCCACAAGGGCCATATCTAACTCCCTTTTAAATATAGCCAATGAACTGGCCTCAACTGTTTCCTGTGGCAGAGAATTCCACAGATTCACCACTCTCCGTGTGAAGAAGTTTTTCCTAATCTCGGTCCTAAAAGGCTTCCCCTTTATCCTCAAACTGTGACCCCTCGTTCTGGACTTCCCCAACATCGAGAACAATCTTCCTGCATCTAGCCTGTCCAATCCCTTTAGGATTTTATATGTTTCAATCAGATCCCCCCTCAATCTTCTAAATTCTAACAAGTATAAGCCTAGTTCATCCAGTCTTTCATCATATGAAAGTCCTGCCATCCCAGGAATCAATCTGGTGAACCTTCTTTGTACTCCCTCTATGGCAAGGATGTATTTCCTCAGATTAGGGGACCAAAACTGCACACAATACTCCAGGTGTGGTCTCACCAAGGCCTTGTACAACTGCAGTAGTACCTCCCTGCTCCTGTACTCGAATCCTCTCGTTATAAATGCCAGCATACCATTCACCTTTTTCACCGCCTGCTGTACCTGTATGCCCACTTTCAATGACTGGTGTATAATGACACCCAGGTCTCGTTGCACCTCCCCTTTTCCTAATCGGCCACCATTCAGATAATGATCTGTTTTCCTATTTTTGCCACCAAAGTGGATAACTTCACATTTATCCACATTAAATTGCATCTGCCATGAATTTGCCCACTCACCCAACCTATCCAAGTCACCCTGCATCCTCTTAGCATCCTCCTCACAGCTAACACTGCCACCCAGCTTCGTGTCATCCGCAAACTTGGAGATGCAGCATTTAATTCCCTCATCCAAGTCATTAATATATATTGTAAACAACTGGGGTCCCAGCACTGAGCCTTGCAGTACCCCACTAGTCACCGCCTGCCATTCTGAAAAGGTCCCGTTTATTCCCACTCTTTGCTTCCTGTCTGCCAACCAATTCTCCAACCACACCAATACCTTACCCCCAATACCGTGTGCTTTAAGTTTGCACACTAATCTCCTGTGTGGGACCTTGTCAAAAGCCTTTTGAAAATCCAAATATACCACATCCACTGGTTCTCCCCTATCCACTCTACTAGTTACATCCTCAAAAAATTCTATGAGATTCGTCAGACATGATTTTCCTTTCACAAATCCATGCTGACTTTGTCCGATGATTTCACCGCTTTCCAAATGTGCTGTTATCACATAGAAACATAGAAAATAGGTGCAGGAGTAGGCCATTCGGCCCTTCGAGCCTGCACCGCCATTTATTATGATCATGGCTGATCATCCAACTCAGAACCCAGCCTTCCCTCCATACCCCCTGACCCCTGTAGCCACAAGGGCCATATCTAACTTCCTTTTAAACATAGCTAATGAACTGGCCTCAACAGTTTGCTGTGGCAGAGAATTCCACAGATTCACCACTCTCTGTGTGAAGAAGTTTTTCCTAACCTCGGTCCTAAAAGGCTTCCCCTCTATCCTCAAACTGTGACCCCTCGTTCTAGACCTCCCCAACATCGGGAACAATCTTCCTGCATCTAGCCTGTCCAATCCCTTTAGGATCTTATACGTTTCAATCAGATCCCCCCTCAATCTTCTAAATTCCAACGAGTACAAGCCCAGTTCATCCAGTCTTTCTTCATATGAAAGACCTGCCATCCCAGGAATCAATCTGGTGAACCTTCTTTGTACTCCCTCTATGGCAAAGATGTCTTTCCTCAGATTAGGGGACCAAAACTGCACACAATACTCCAGGTGTGGTCTCACCAAGGCCTTGTACAACTGCAGTAGTACCTCCCTGCTCCTGTACTCGAATCCTCTCGCTATAAATGCCAGCATACCGTTCGCCTTTTTCACCGCCTGCTGTACCTGCATGCCCACTTTCAATGACTGGTGTATAATGACACCCAGGTCTCGTTGCACCTCCCCTTTTCCTAATCGGCCACCATTCAGATAATAATCTGTTTTCCTATTTTTGCCACCAAAGTGGATAACTTCACATTTATCCACATTAAATTGCATCTGCCATGAGTTTGCCCACTCACCCAACCTATGATCTTTGATAACTGACTCCAGCAGTTTCCCCACCACCGACGTTAGGCTAACCGGTCTGTAATTCCCCGGTTTCTCTCTCCCTCCTTTTTTAAAAAGTGGAGTTACATTAGCCACCCTCCAATCCTCAGGAACTAGTCCAGAATCTAACGAGTTTTGAAAAATTATCACTAATGCATTCACTATTTCTTGGGCTACCTCCTTAAGCACTCTAGGATGCAGACCATCTGGCCCTGGGGATTTATCTGCCTTCAATCCCTTCAATTTACCTAACACCACTTCCCTACTAACATGTATTTCGCTCAGTTCCTCCATCTCACTGGACCCTCTGTCCCCTACTATTTCTGGAAGATTATTTATGTCCTCCTTAGTGAAGACAGAACCAAAGTAATTATTCAATAGGTCTGCCATGTCCTTGCTCCCCATAATCAATTCATGATGGTGAGGATCTTTGATGAAAGATGCTTTTTTGTGGCAGCATTCCTTGTAGATGTGCTCAGTGATGGGGAGGACTTTGTCTGTGACGGACTGTGCTGTATCCACCACTTTTTCTGTTAAACTTCTCAGTTCCTGGGCATTGATGTTTCCACTTCAAGAAAGCAAATGCTATATTGGCATTAATTTCAAGAGGAATAGTGTGTAAGAGTAAGGAGGTGTTGATAAGGCTCTATGGGGCACTGGTGAGACCTCATTTGGTGCAGTTTTGGGCGCCCTATCTTAGAAGGGATGTTCTGATGTTGATGACAGTTCAGAGATTTACGAGGATGATTCCTGGAATGCAGGGGCTAACATATGAGGAGCATTTGTCAGCTCTTGGACTGTATTCATTAGAGTATAGAAGAATGAGAGGGGATCTCATAGAAACATTTCGAATGTTGAAAGGGTTGGACAGAGTAGATGTGGAAAGGTTGTTTCCCTTGGTGGGTGAGCCCAGGACAAGAGGCCACAGTCTTAGAATTAAAGGGTACCCATTTAAAACAGAGATGAGGAGAAATTGTTTTAGCCAGAGGGTCATGGATTTATGGAATTCGTTGCCACATACAGCTGTGGATGCCCAATCATTGACAGTGTTTAAGGAGATTGATAGGTATCTAATTAGTCAGGGTATCAAGGGATATGGGGATAAAACTGGAAATTGGAACTAGATGGGAGAATAGATTAGCTCATGGGGGAGTGGCGGAGCAGACTCGATGGGCCGAATGGCCTACTTCTGCTCCTTTGTCTTGTGATCTTGTGAAAAGAGTGTCTAAATCAAATCTAGACCCTGCCTTGGACAAAATTCCACATGTGTGCATTTCCAGCAAGGTCAATAACATGGGTAAAATTTGAATTCCCACCAGCACTCTGCCCCCAGCCCCACAGACACAACACCCAAACAGCAACAGAAATGCACTGAGGCCAATTATAGAATTTAAGAGATGGAGGAAACTAAAAAACTAATACTGTAAATGAAATACTGGAATGGCTAGTTATCTGAAAACTCTTGATATCACCTTCGAGTGTAAAAGGCTGTGACTTGCCAGTGTTTTATTAGGATATAAAATTGTTATTTTTATTGTAGCTTAATCTTTCCTATCCTTGCATTTTTATATAATCATCTATATACACACACAATTGTTCAGTTATTTTTCCAGTAGTTGTACAGCTGATTCTGTAGTTTTCTAGAAAGTTCTTAGTTTTTCTATAGCACTTGAAAACTTGAATCTCGCTATTTTTATAGGGTAATTGTTATCATTTTAGTGTGAGTTGTTTTTTCTGTATGAGACAACCATTGCTTCTTTGTTCTTGCTTTTGTAACCCTTAATATGACAGCTATAAGCAACAAATGTTATGCCTCATTCCAGAATTCCAAACCTCTGGATCTCAAATGTATCAGAATCCAACAGCTGGGAAGAGAAGGTGCTGTTCTCCCACTTATTTGAAGCTTCACTGGAACACTCATTGTCAGCATTGTGGGTTGCGTCATATGATGCAGGCGATCACCGTCAGCCATCTGTCCTTAATCTGAAAAGTTCTAATAAGCTATTCAAAACTTTAGACTGTCCATGCGCCGTCAACTGCAACTTCTTCTTCTATCAATCTTTCCCATCACTGCAAAATGTTTGAGTTTCTCTTTCCTCAGTACATGGCCCAGAAATTCCAACTGCCGTTTCCTGATTGATGATGTAACTTTCCTTATTCCAGCTTCATTTGTTACTCCGTCCTTCATTATTCTTCTCAAAAATGACATTTCTGCAGCTTCGAGTCTTCTCTCATTTTGCTTTGATACTTACTGTCTGACATTTGCTTCCATGCGTTAGTGTGGAATGAACGTAGCACAACTGTGTTTTGTACCCATAGAAATTGTGTTATTCTTTAGTTTCTTGTTTAAACGCTCCAATGTGGATTTAGCAATCTCCATCCTCCTCCTCATTTCAACATCAGCCCTGTCAGACGTTATCATGCTCCCTAAGTAATTGATTGAACATGCTCCCTGTTCAATTGTTTCATTGCTCACCTTCAGTTCACATTTCCGCACTTCCTGGAACACGACAGGAAGCTAAACACACAGCTCTGAGGGAGTGGGATCTCATCTATCCTTACAACATAAAAGGCAGCCATTTGTCTCATCAAATCAATGGCAGCTCTCAGAGCCATGCCATCAATCAAATTCCCCCACATTTCCCTGTAACCTATGGAGCAGCACACACAAAATACTGGAAGAACTCAGTAGGTCAGGCTGCATCGATTAGAGGAATAAACAGTCGATGCTTCAGGCCAAGACCCTTCATCAGGGCTGGACCTATTCTGCCTCACATGCCCATGAACTCCCCCATGGTTCCCCTACCGCCCATCTACACTAGGGGCAATTTACTGTCATTAATTGACCACCGACCAGTACATCTTTGGAAGGTGGGAGTATGAGAGACTGGCACATTGCAAATATAGTTGCACTATACTAAACAAGTTAATCACTGCTTCATTGTGTTCAGTTCTGGCTGCCTCATTATAGGAACGATGTAGAAGCTTTAGAGCGGGTGCAGAGCAGCTTTACCAGATGCTGCCTGGATTAGAGAGCATGCCTTATGAGGAAAGGCTGAGTAAGCTTTATCTTTTCTCTTTGAAACTAAGGAGGATGAGAAGTGACTTGAGAGGTGTACGACTTAAGATGCATAGATCTAGTGGACAACCAGAGACCTTTTCTCAGGACAGAAGTGGCTAGTACAAGAAGGCATAATTGCATAATTTAAAAGTGACTGGAAGAAAGAATGGGGGGGGGGGGGAATATTGCAGGTAATTTTTTTTTCCCTTTTACACAGAGATGGGTGGGTGCATGGAACACACAGATGAGGTGATGGTAGAGGCAGATACATTAGGGACATTTAACAGACTCTTAGGCACAGAAAAGAAAGAAAAATGGAGGGCTATGTGGGAAGGAAGCATTAGATTGATCTTGAAGTAGGTTAGAAGGTTGGCACAACATCATGGGCCGAAGGGGCTGTATTGTGCTGTATATTTTATGTAAACCTGGAAAGAATATTTCGAACACCAGATGCAGGAAGGTAGAAGGTTAAAGGTAATTTAATCTTATTCTACACAAGAATAATTTCTGCCTGCTGTCCATTTCCCTCTTCCTCTCTGTGGTATACCCTGGCTTGCTGGATATATCCCAAAAACTATATCAGCAACAAAGTACACAGCCACAGCGGCTTAACTTAGTGCCACCTGTAATTAATCCTCACTCTGTCTGAGAAATTCCCTTAGCTACATCATTTTGCTGTTACCTGGACTAACTTGTTTCATTCTTTCCCATGTCTGACAAAGGCTCCTTCAGCTATAAAGCCAACCCTTTCTCCAATCCTGCTTAGCCTTTCCAGCATTTACCATTTCCTATGTTAAATATGTCTGCTCTTTATCAAATTATGGTATTGCTTTGCACTGTTGTAACTATATGTTATAATTACATGATTTTGTCAGTTTTAGTCTTGGTTTGTCCTGTGTTTCTGTGTTATCTTTCTGGAGGAACACTATCATTTTTTAATGCATGCATTTCTAAATGACAATAAACGAGGACTGAGTGTCCTCACAATCTAAAAAAGATATCATGTGGACTCAGTTTTTCTTTTCTTGTTGTCCTCATTACATCTAGACTGCAAGGCAGGCTGCTCCAACCTACGAGTAACTACATACACTACACCACATATACCAAGGAGCTTAATGCACTGATAATTTTGCCATCAAGCTATTTCAAATCATCTTCAAGGCAGTAAAATCTATATTTAACATCCCCACCGTGCGGTTAATGCTATCTTCTCGCAGCTCCCATTAGGCAAGAGGTACAGAAGTCTGAAGTCCCATATCACCAGGATCAAGAACAGCTATTTCCCTTCAACCATTTGTGTTTTTTTTATTTAGAGATGTGACATGTTAACAATTTTGGCCCAACATGTCCAAGCTGCCCCATTAACCTATTAACACATGCAGTACATCCTTGAAATGCAGGAGGAAACACACACAGTCACACGGAAAATGCACACCCCCCTTACAGCTAGTGTCATAAAAGGACCCAGGTTGTTGGCGCTGTAATAGTGTTATACTGAGTGCTACCCTACCCTAATGCCCCATGAGCAGGTTGTTGCCTCACCACTCCCATGGTTTGTATTTGCTCCAAATTGCTGGTCGAAGCTTGCACATTCTCTTTGAGACTGCATGGGTTTCCTTAGAACGTTGATTTCTTAAAACAACCGTAACAACCCTCGATAGAACAACACTATGACCACTTTACCCTACAAAGGACTTTTTGCTTCAAATTGTGTACTTTTTCGTATAATTTGTGTTCTTTTCTGTGCAGGTTGTGCTGGAAACAGTTTTTCACAGATTTCACAGCGTATTTCGGTGGTGATAAACTGGATTCTGAATCATTGCACTCATGCAGAGATGCGCTTGTGCCTACAGCAATAAACACAACTTTAACTATCAAATTAGATCTATAAACTATCCATAAAAACCACATTCTCTCCTTGTGAAGGATAGCTTGCATCTCTCTCTCTCCCACACTTAACAAAGGCTCACAGACTGAAATATTGACTGTTCCTCCACAAATACTGCCTGATCTGCTGAGTTTTTCTGCCATTTCATTCAAAGGGACAAGTTTAATTGATGTCTCATTAAGTTACACATAATCACACCTCAAATTTCCATAATAATTCAGCAGCTTAATATACTAGACTAGATCATGTTAAACAAGCTCAGGACTTGGGTAAAAAGAGTCATCGCTCAGAGTATGGGTAAGAGCTCTCGGTGTAAAGATCTCTCAGGATCTAACCTGGTCCCAATATATCGACGTAGTTATAAAGAAGGCAAGACAGTGGCTATACTTTATTAGGAGTTTGAAGAGATTTAGTATGTCAACAAATACACTCAAAAACTTCTACAGTTGCACCCTGGAGAGCATTCTGACAGGCTGCATCACTGTCTGGTATGGAGGGACTATTGCACAGGGCCGAAAGAAGCTGCAGAAGGTTGTAAATCTAGTCAGCTCCATCTTGGGTACTAGCCTACAAAGTACCCAGGACCTCTTTCGGGAGCGGTATCTCAGAAAGGCAGTGTCCATTATTAAGGGCCTTCAGCACCCAGGGCATGTCCTTTTCTCACTGTTACCATCAGCTAGGAGGTACAGAAGCCTGAAGACACACACTCAGCAATTCAGGAACAGCTTCTGCCCCTCTGCCATCCGATTCCTAAATAGACATTGAATCTTTGGACAGTACACCTTTTTTAAAAAAAATATACAGTATTTCAGTTTTTGCATTTTTAAAAATTTATTCCAAGGGTGTCAAACTACCCGCCTGCAGGATGATTTAGGGGGAAAAAAAGTATATTCACGACCATTTATCATGTAGCTGTACGACAGCCACTCTCTCTCCCACCACTGTCTGTGCTGCCTGCTACGCCGGCAGCTTGTTGTGTGTACTTAGAAAACAACAGGCGGCAGTTAACACCCGCTGTGCATAAGCACCTACCACCCTGTACTGTAGACCACTAGGGCCCCACTTACGTCGTCAGACACAGTATAAACACACAGAGTACTCAGGTATGTAACACCTGCAGCAAGGCTGAGACTGTTTGCTGCTATGGTTCAAAATGCTTTCCAAGAAAAGAAAAGTTGACATCGAAGGTCGGATATTCAATGATAATTGGAAAGATCATTTTTTCGTCTGTGAGGTCAACACCAAACCTGTGTGTCTGATATGCTCGCAACAAGCGGCTGTGGCAAAAGAGTACAATATCAAACAACACTACGAGACGTCACACGGAGAAAAATATGACATGTACGCAGGACAACTCAGAACACAAAGGGTAAATGAGCTTAAAGCAGCTCTGAAAAAACAGCAATCAGTGCTCACCAAAAGTCAAGAAACTCATGATGGAGCTGTCAAGGTCAGCTATATTATTGCCAACAAAATGGCTGCTGCGTCGAAGCCACACTCAGAGGGGGAATTCATCAAAGCACGCATGCTGACAGCGGCTGAGCTGGTGTGCCCTGAGAAGAGACAGGTTTTTGGTAATATCAGCTTATCAAGAAATACTGTGGCAGAGAGAATCGGGGACCTTGCAGGAGATTTGAAGAGTCAACTAAAAGACAAAGTGAAGTCACTTATTACCTTCTCTATTGCAATTGATGAGAGCACCGACGTGACTGATGTAGCTCAATTGGGAATATTTATTCGTGGTGTTAATGCATCTTTGACCGTCACCAAGGAGTTTGTGAAGATGGTGCCCATGACAAACACCGCAACGGCAAAAGGCGTTTTCTCCAGCCCATCGAGGCCTTGGACAGACTGGGGGTTGTCTGGAGTCACTCTGTCAGCGTGGCAACAGATGGCGCACCGTCCATGGTCGGGAAAAAGGCTGGTGTTGTTGCGAAACTCAGAGAGAAAGTTCAAACAGAGAATCCAGAGCAGGAATTCTGGAATTTTCCTTGCATTATACACCAAGAGGTGGTATGTAGCAGGAGCCCGAAAATGAACAATGTCATGGATGTAGTAATCAAAACGGTTAATTTTATTAGAGCCAAGGGACTCAACCATCGGCAATTTGACACTCTTTTGTCCGAAAGTAATATTGGACACGGCCTACCCTACCACACTGAAGTCCGCTGGTTGAGCAGAGGGGTTGTGCTCAAATGTTTTTTCAATTACGTGCGGAAATAGGACTATTCGTGAACGAGAAAGAGAAGCCAGTAGCAGAGTTGGATGACCGAGACTGGCTTCATGATCTTGCATTTTTGGTGGATATAACAGAGCACTTAAATGTGCTTAATGTTAACATGCAAGGCCGTAACAAACTTGTTACGGAATACCACGACAGCATTCGCGCCTTTCAAATTAAATTAGACCTATGGGAGGTGCAACTATTCCGGAGCAACCCAGTTCATTTCCCCTCTTTGCAGTCTGTGTGTGTCGCTCACGGGAATAATGACAACATGGACAGGTACAAGGACAAAATATCACAGCTGAAAAGTGAGTTTCAGAATTGTTTCCAAGTCTTCACTCAGTTCGAGAAGGAATTCTCACTATTTTGCTCGCCATTTGCTGTCAACGCAGCATCATATGTGCCAGAGGAACTCCAAATGGAACTAATTGAAATTGAAATTCGGCTTTGAAATATAAATTTGAGACTGTGGGTCTGGACTCATTCTATCAATACCTGGGACCAATGTACCTCAAGATGACAGACTTTGCCTCAAAGATCCTTTGCATGTTCGGGACAACATAGCTCTGAGCAGGCGTTCTCCATAATGAACATTAACAAATCAAAACTGCGCTCGCAGCTGACACACAGACATCTAAGTGACATTATAAAAATCACAACTGCCCAGAAACTGGTCCCTGATGGTGACAGGCTGGTTAAAGACAAGAGATGTCAGGTGTCTGGAAGAAGCAAGTGAAAAATGAGTGACACTGTTCAATGCACTGCAACATGTAAGCAAAATGCATTATGAAATACTGAGTGTCATAATATTGTGATTCATTCATTTTCTGACTTCTATTATTGTAAATAAGATCACTTCAATAAAAATTAGAGGCTAACTGTGTGCATTGTCTGAGTTTGATTGCTGAAGCAGGCTAATAAAAATTAGGTGCAGTTGTGTAGCCTACATTTACAATTTGTTTCGTTAGGTCTACATTCATGTCTGCTAATGTTCAATTTCAAATGGTTTATTAATAGGAAGGGTGTGGCTCCCAAAACAATCTTAGCCAAAATGGCATCATTTTTTCCCTCTCTCTCTCATATCACAACTTTCTTGTGGCCTACGACTGTAAGTTAATACCAATCATAAAAATAATGCTTGATAGGCAATCTTCTTCATAAGAAACAAAATTCGTAAAGTGAAACACTTTGTAGTTATAGCAGAGACTGAGACACGAGAGCAGGTTGAGAAAACGAAGGCAACGAAAGCTGTGGGAGCACGTGTGCACAACTGATCCGGCCCGCACAAAGTCACATTTTGCCCAATCCAGCCCGTGACCTAAAATGAGTTTGACACCCCTGATCTATTCAATATATGTAATTGATTTACTTGTTTATTTATTTATCTCTCTATTAGATTATGTATTGCATTGAACTGCTGCTAAGTTGACAAATTTCACATCACATGCCAGTGATAATAAACCTGATTCTGATTCGAAAGTCCATTTAAAAAGACCACAAACATTTGCAACAGAGCTGATACCCTTCTGTCTTTATCAAGTCTTTAAATAAAGGTTATTCCCACTTTTCAGAGCTCAATCAGCCAAGATTGCAGATGATACAGAGATAGATGGAGGGACGGGTAGTGTTCAGGAAGCAGGGAGTCTGCACAAGGAATTAGACATATTGGGAGAATGAGTAAAGAAGTGATAGATGGAATACAGTGTAGGAAAATACATGATCATGTACTTTGGTAAAAGGAATAAAGGCGCAGATAGACCACGTTCTAAATGGGGAGCAAATTTAGTATCAGAGGAACAAGGAACTTGGGAGTCTTAGTGCAGTATTCCCAAAAAGATGAGTGGGTAGTTAGGAAGGCAGATAAAATGTTAGCATTAATTTCAAGAGAACTAGAATATAAAAGCAATGAAGTAATGTTAAGGCTTGAAAGGCATTGGTCAGATCATATTTAGCATATTGCAGGCAGTTTCTGGGTCCATATCTAAGAAATGAAGTGCTGGCATCCAGACGGTCCAGAGGAAATTTACAAGAATGATCCCGGGAAAATGAGGAATGTTTGATGGCTCCGGGCCTCTACTCAATGAAACCTACTAAATATTGAAAGGCCGAGAAAGGATGGATGTGGAAAGAATGTTTCCAATAGTAGGAGACTCTGGTACCAGAGGGCACAGCCTCAAAGTGCAAGGATGACCAATTAGAACAGAGATGAGGAGTAACTTCTTTCGTTGGGAGTGTGGTGAATCCGTGAAATTCTTTTGCTGGTGGGGGGTGGGGGAGGGTGGGATTGTGCTTGCTGCCACTGACGCACGGGAGGGAGGGAAGCTGGGGGGGGTTACTTTGGGGTTCTAACATTTAATTGTCATTCATTTTTTAGGGGACTCCTCTGTTTTCACGGATGGTTGCGAAGAAAAAGCATTTCAGGATGTATATTGTATACATTTCTCTGACATTAAATATACCTCTGAAACCTTTGAGATAGCTGTGGAGGCCAAGTCATTGGTATATTTGTAGCAGAGGTTAATAGGTTCTTCATTAGTAAGAACATCAAAGGTTACGGGGAGAAGGCAGGAGATTAGGGTTGAGTGGGAAAATAAATCAGCCATGATTGAACCATGTTAGACTCGAAGGGCTGAATAACCTAATTCTATGCCTTTTGGTCTTATAGTCAGGGTCAATGCAGTAGATTCAAGACTCAGATTGCAGATTCCATTCCTAGAACTGCTTGTAATCCGAGCAGCTTGCAGGTCAGAAATGCAGCCAGGGACAGAGGTCGCACTCAGTACGAGACGCCTGCAGCCCCGAGGAGCTGGTAAATCCATCCAACTGATCTTGGAAACACTCGATAGTATGAATGGGCCAGACAAGTCAGACATTTGTGATCTGGGGAAGCCCTGTACTGTTTAAGAGTTCAGTTTCCATGTGTCCGTCTCAGACATCCCACCCTGCAAAAACTCATTTCAGGGAGGTAGCACCATCAATTTGCGGGAGACTTCTGGGAGAGGTGGGATGTCTGCAATAGAGTAGCTCCTTAGCAGCTGGCCAGCTAGTTTAAATAACGTTAGCTATGCTAATGAAAGAATGACACCTGTTAAACTCACCTCAACTTGTCTTTTACAGTCTTAAGCCACCATGGGCAATAGAAGAGTCACTGTTGCAACCAGTGCAGTGAGCAACACTGCCATTATTTTGACCCCTATTAGGGAGGGGTACACTTTAGTGTAGTCTGGGGTGACATAAGTTTTATTTTTTTTGTAACACTCTGCCATGGCATGCTCTCTCTCTCTCTCTCTCTCTCGGTCGCTTGCACGCTCTCAAGCGCTCTCCCTTGCTTTTGCCCTCGCTTGCTCTCTCTCGTGCACACTCTCTCTTGCTTTCTCTCGCTCACTCTCAAAAGAATTGATTTCCGTGATATTGTATATAATTTGCGGGCATCAGGGAGCCACTATTAATATGCGGGAGACTCCCGGAACTTTCATGACAGGTGGGATGTCTGCCATCTTCACTTTTTTTTTTAGGCATTGAGTCCTAGACTCCCACCATTCACTGAGTGATTTTTCTTTAAACTGCCCTACCGTAGTCTTTTTCCTAGGCAAGGTTACTACAAAACAAAAGGGCATATACTGGAGGGGGGAGGGGGGAGGGGAGGGGGCTTGCTTTGCTTTTGACTTCACTGTTGTTGCTTGTATGTTCTGCAAGCATCATGGATACACTATGTTGATGCTGGAATGTGTGGTGACACGTGCGGGCAGCACACCCTTAGGTTGTGTTGCCTGTTAACACAAACAATGCATTTCCCTGTATGTTTCAATGTACATGTGATAAGCAAATGAATCTGTATCTGAGACGGAAATTAAAAGGGAAATCAGGGGCTGGGCTGCTTCTTCACGCAGAGGGTGGTGTGCATTTGGAATGAGCTGCCAGTTGGGCATGTTAGCAAGCACTTGGGTAGAAGAGGTTTACAGGGCTCTGGGACAAGCATGGACAGATGGGAACAGCTCACTGGGCAACAGTGTCGACATGGAAAAGTTCAGCCCAAAGGGCTTAGTTCCATGCTGTATGACTCTATAACTGTCAATTAACTTTAGCTGGTAGTCTCCAGTCACTGGTGATGTCACTCAGATAAATTGGTCCTTTGCTTACCCAAACTGAATAAAAACTAAAAAAACAAAGATCTCATTTGTGAAAATGGGAAGTACAGTTTCACCTCTTCTGCAACATGCACAACAGAGAGAACACAGTTGTTAAAATAAAGCTGTAAAAGAATGTGAAGGGATCTCATTGAAGCTTACAGAACTCTTAATAGGGATAGACAAGGGAGGGAACAGACGGGAGTGAATACAGGTTTCCCCCGTCATCCAAAGGTAGAGCGTTCCTATGAAACGGTTTGTAAGCCGAAATGTCGTAAAGCGAAGAAGCAATTACCATTTATTTATATGGGAAAATCTTGTGAGCGTTCAGACCCAAAAATAACCACCAAATCATGCCAAATAACACATAAAACCTAAAATAACAGTAACATATAGCAAAAGCAGGAATGATATAATAAATACACAGCCTATATAAAGTAGAAATACTTTTCCACAATAATTACTGAACTGTTTGCCGTAGTGAAAATCTCACGCAAGTGCCGTCGGCAGAAAATCTCACGCAAGCGCTGTTGGCAAAAACACGGCGCAAGCACTCTCCAGTAACCTTTAAGCTATGAAGCTGCCAAATCATACCAAATAACACGTAAAAATACACAGCCTATATAAAGTAGAAATAATGTATGTACAGTGTAGTATCACTTACCGGAATCGGGAAGACAGCATCGAGCACACTGATGATGGTGTGTTAGGCTGAGTCGGAGTTTGGGTGGTGCAGTGGCCCCCACCCTCCAGGCTGCCGAGCGATACATTGCCGCGAAGCATGCAGGGATGCAGCGGTAGCCAGGAGGCACACAACACATCTTTAAGAAAAAAGCCGAAACAAACATGCTAATTAATTAGGTGGCGCCCCCACGTAATTGTCCGCCCAGATCAGTGGCGACTTCCGATTGTGTCGTCTCTGATCTGGGCCGACAATTACGTGTCGGCGGCACCTAATTAATTAGCATGTTTATTTCGGCTTTTTTCTTAAAGATGTGCTGTGTGCCTCCCGGCTACCGTTGAATTCTCCGCGAATCGGTATCTGTCCATGGCCTGGGGGTTGGGGTGGTGGGACACTGGGGTGTCATCTCGTCATCGCCTGTTTCCATTAGGGCAGGCAGCTCATCTTCTATCTCTGCCCGCCTCGATGTCGAAGGTCGAGGTTCGTCATCTGCTGTGGCTGATGTGGAAGGCTTGCTTGACTGCTGAGCCTCGCGTATTTTTCTATCACACAGTTCTTTGTAAGGACTCAAACCATCCTGCAAATATCCCCTAAACCGAGGTACCTTTTCAAAATTAAAGTTGTACTTTATCATTACTCATTCGGTTTCGATTGTTATCCTTTTTCTTCCAATTGCATCAGCTCTTCATCTGTCAGTTCTTGGTCATGGGATGCCAAAACCTCTTCAACATCATGTTCGTCAGTTCCACAAGCCAAACTCACTTTGTCCTTACTTCGTTCACCACAATTGAAACGCTTAATTATGTCTAGTTTTACGCTAGGTGTAACACCCTTACGAGCTCTTTCAGGCTTTTCCGACACCATAGAACTCATCTTGCAAACAGCTGCTCACAGGCACGTGTTAAAGTAATGCTGTTCCGAATCCGGGGGAGAGCGGCTGCTCGGGGCACACGCTGCCTTTTATCGCGCGCTGAATTTTTTTTTCGTAACAGTGAAAACACCTTCTGAAAGCGAAAACAGGGTACTAATGTAGGTCTTTCGTAACAGTGAGCTTTCGTAAAATGAACCTTCGAAAAGTGGGGGACACTTGTACTGGAAGTTAGAGAAATCATTCCCCTCTGTTTCCCTCCCCCCCCACACCCTCTTACTGTTTCTCCATTCTGTGGCCCTCACCTACCACCCCCATCACCTTCCCATCACTGCCCTCGTTTCCCCCGTCCCTACCTTTCTTTTATAGTCCACTATCAGATTCTTTCTTCAAGTTTTTCCCTCTTACACCTATCATACCCCCTCCCCCACCTACATCTCCCCTCACCTGGTCTCACCTATCACCCCTCCCGCTCCCCACCCTTCTTATTCTAGCTTCTTCTCCTTTCCTTTACAGCCCTGATATAGGGCCTCAGCCTGAAACAGCAACTATTTATTCCCCTCCATAGATGCTGCCTGACCTGCTGAGTTCCTCCAGCATTTTGTGCACTTCATTCTGTTGTTCTTTTAAAAACAGATTCATGGCAGAAAATGCGCATTTTGGAAGGTTAAATTCTGTGTGGAGAATAGTGTACAATAAGGGGATAGTCTCGTTTACAACCATCAAACACCACAACAGCACTCAGTACACAGTCCAGTGCGGTAATCACTGTACGCATAGGTGAGATTGGTCACGAGTAGTAGCAGGCTTTCAGAATACTCAGGATTACTCAGCGCACCCTTCTCATTGTGGAAAATTTCAAGCAGTCTAACTTGAAGAAGTATCTGAAGAACTACGACGAACATATCACCCGTGGAACCAGAGGAGCCAACACACTTGACTATTGTCAGAGCACTATCAAGAATGCTTACCATAGCATCCCACGCCCACATATTGTGAAGTCCAATCACCTTGTTGTACTTCTTCCAGCATAGAGGCAGAGCCTAGAGACAGCAGCACCAGTGATGAGGACCAAGAAGGGAATCAGAGCAGCACTCACGGGACTGCTTGGAGTTGGTAGACTGGATAATATTCATCTTAGAATCTGAATGAATATGACACGGTTCTCACTGACTCTATCAAGAATTGTGCGGATAACAGATTGCCTTCAATCACATACCAGACATACGCAAACTAAAAGCAATGGATGAAACAGGAGATTTGTAATCTGCTGAGGGCTAGATACGTGGCTTTCAAGACCAGGGATCCAGACTTACACAAGACCAGGTATGACCTTCAGGAGGCTATTTTAAAGAGCAAATAAACAATTCCGATTGAAGCTGGAGATGCAGCCAGATGTATGTCAACTCTGACAGTGTGCTGGAGTCTATTCTTACAAGGCAAAACCTAATATCATAAATGGCTGTGATGTTTCACTTTTATGCAGTTTGAAAGGGAGAATAAAAGTACACCTATGCAAATCCCTGCAGCATCTGGTAACCCCATGATCTCTGTCTCAGACGCTAATGTCTCAAACATCTTTCAAGAGAGTGAACCCTCACAAGGTGTCAGGCCTTGATGGTGTACCTGGCAGGGCACTGAAAACCTGTGCCAATCAACTGGAGGGAATGTTCAATTACATCTTCAAACTCTCTCCGGTGCATTCAAAGATTCCTTCCAAAGGGCAACAAGAAGGGCAAGATAAGTTGCCTCAACAACTATCTACTGTGATGAAGTGCTTTGGGAGGTTGATCATGCCTAGAATCAACTTCTGCTGAAGTATATGGAACGACTGCAGTTTGCTAATTGCCACGATAGATCTACAGTGGATACAATTTCACCAGCTCTCCACTTGTCTTGCATCACCTGGACAATAGCATTCCCTACGTCAGACTGCTTTTTACTGACTACAGCTCAGTGTTCAACAGCGTCATACCCTCAGTTCTAATCAACAAGAGCCAAAAACCTGGGTCTCTGTACCTCTCTCTGAAACTGGATCCTTGAATTCCTCACTGGAAGACCACAGTCAGCATCAAGGACACCTTCAAAAGGTGGTGCGTCAATGTCCATCATTAAAGACCCTCATCACCCGGGACATGCCCTCTTATCATTGCTACCATCAGGGAGGAGGTACAGAAGCCTGAAGACAGACAGACAGACAAACAGACAGACAGACAAACAGACAGACAGACAAACAGACAGACAGACAAACAGACAGTTTCTTCCTCTCCACCATCAGATTTCTGAACGGACAATAAACCCATGTACACTATATTTTTTTTTCTTTTTTCCACTACTTCTACTGTCTATTTCTTATCCTAATTCATAGTTTATTATGATGTATTGCAATGTACGGTTGCTGTAAAACAATGAATTTCATGACATATGCCAGTGATATTAAACCTGATTCTGAGATACAAATGTTCAAAAATGGAGACAATGCTGTTGTCACTGAATATGTTAAAGATCATATCCAGGTAGGCAACTTTATCAGCATGAATGAACATGGCCAAATAATCTGCTTCCATAAGACACAGAAGCAGAATTAGGCACTTCGGCCCATCAACTCTGCTCTCCCATTCAATCATGGCTGAATAATTTCCCTATCAACCCGATTCTTCTGCTATCTCTTTGACACCTTTATTAACCAAGAACCTATCCAACTCCACAGCTGTCTGTGACAATTAATTCAAGATTCACCACTGTCTGTCTAAATCTGTTCTAAAGGAACATCACTTTATTCTGAGGCAATGTTCTCTGGTCCTAGACTTGGACTTTCCATGTGGGAATACTCTATGGCTCTATTTACAGACAAAAATTTCAAAGTAAATTTATTATGAAGGTACAGATATGTCACCATATACAACCCTGAGATTCATTTGCTTGTGGGCATACTCAATAAATCCATATAATAATAACCATATCAGCATCAATGAGAGACCGCCCAACTTGGGCGTTCAACCAGACTGAAGACAAAAATCTGCAAATGCAAAAGGAAATTACTAATAATAAATAAATAAATATCAAGACATGAGATGAAGAGCCCTTGAAAGTGAGTCGATTGGTTGTGGGGCAAATGAACTTATCCCCTTTGGTTCAAGAGCCCAATAGATGATGGGAAATAACTGTTTCTGATCCTGATAGTGAGAGTCCTGAGGCTCTTGTATCGTCTTCCTGATGGCAGCAGCAAGAGAGCATGTTGTCCAGGGTGGTGGGGGTCCCTGATGATGGATGCTGCTTTCCTGCAACAGTGGTGAGGGCTTTACCTGTGATGAACTGGGTCATATCCACTACCTTTTGTAGGATTTTCCATTTAAGGGCATTGGGTATTTCATAACAGGCTATGATACAGGCAGTCAATATACTCTCCACTACATATCTACAGAAGTTTGTCACAATTTCAGACGTCATTGCCAAAGCTCCACAAACTCCTAAGGAAGTAGTGGCCTGCTCTGCTTCCTTCGTAATTTCACTTATGAGATGTGATCAATAGTGGCCAGGTAGTGTTGTTCAGCCCATTATTCAAGTTATCAATATCCCTGCCATGATACCCTTCCCAATTCCCATCACAAAAACATCTTACCTTCTTTGGCACCACTTTGTGGAGGCCTCCCATCATTTCTGAGGCAACTTGCATCATCTTGAGGCTGTACAAGACAAGAGTTCAGTTTACTGACAGCATTGCTCAATTGAATTTAGGTGCAAACTCAATGACTTTACGTGTGTACTCAGTGACTAAGGCAGACATGTCAAATGCCTTCTTCACCACTCTCTACAAGTGTCTCCATTTTCAGGGAACAATTGTCCTGGGTGGTGGGGGTCCTTGATGATGGATGCTGCTTTCCTGTGACAGCATTTAGATCTTTCTGTTCCATTTTATTTTCACCACCACCTCATATGTGTACCTCCCACCATCCTCCACCAAGCCCCCTTAACACCCTTAATATCTCTTATTCATGATAAAATCAAGAGTAGGGTCTGAGCAGCAGGCCTGAATAGAGTGGACATGGAGAGGATGTTTTCAGTAGTAGCAGACTCTAGGATCAGAAGGCACAGTGTCAGAATACAAGGATGTCTTTTTGAAGAGAGATGAGAAGGAATTTCTTTAGCCAAAGGGTGGAGAATCTGAGGAATTCGTTGCCATGGACGGCTGTAGAGGCCAGGTCACTGGGCGTATTTAAAGCGGAGGTTGATAGGTTCTTGATTAGTAGGTGAGGCAAAGGTTACTGACAGAAAGCAAAATGGAGTTGAGAAGGAATAATAAATCAGCCACGATCGAACGTTGGTGCAGACTCAATGGGAAGAATGACCCATTTCTGCTCCTGTATCTTGTGCTCTTAGAGGATCACACAAACACTGCAGGTATACAAACAAGAGAAAATCTGCAGATGCTGGAAATCTGAGCAATGCACACAAAATGCTGGAGGAACTCAGTAGGCCAGGCAGCATCTATGGAAAAAACACACATTTACCATTGCAGGCCGAAACCCTTCTGCAGGACTGGAGGAGAAAAGCTGAGGAGTAGATTTAAAAGGTGGGGTGAGGGAAGAGAGAAACACCAGGCAATAAGTGAAACTTGGAGGGGAAGGGATGAAGTTAAGAGCTGGGAAGTTGATTGGTGAAAGGGACAGAAGGCCATGGAAGAAAGAAAAAAGAAAAGGTGGCGGGGACGGGTGGGAGAGATCAGCTGCACCAGAGGGAGGCCATGGGTGGGCAAAGAGATAACATGTGAGAGGGAAAAGGGGATGGGAAATGGTGAAGGAGGGGGGAGAGAAGCAATAACTGGAAGTTTGAGAAATCGATGTTCATGCCATCAGGTCGGAGGCTAGCCTAACAGAATACAAGGCTTAGTTCCTCCAAACTAAGTGGCCTTATCCAGACAGGCCACAGATTGTATTCCAGTTCTTACTTAGAGCACAATCTTTGTCTTTGCTGAAATTCTCATTCTCTAGTCTTACTTTAAACAAGGCGGGCCAGCAGAAACCTGATTGGTTGAGGACTAACCAATCAGGAGAGACGAACAATGGGGGTGTATCTATATCTCTGGGCTAGACATGCCTAGGCATCATCCCTGATGAGCATAATGAGTTTGTCTTTGAAACGTCAGTTAAAATTGACACCTGGACCCGGATAGAAGCCCAAGAGAAATTTATGTCATATACACCGGGAAACCAACAGATCCTTTTAACAAATAAACCAATTTTACAGGTTAATTCATCACATTAAGTTATCCTGAGTTTAGGAGAATCTGGGGAGTTGTGGGGAATTGGAAATAACTTGGAAAATGTGTAGCTCGGGAGGTTGATGGTTGGGTTGAGTTGTTCTCCGATCTTGGCAATCCATTTGCAAAAGTTTTGTGACCATACAAGGAGGCTCTTCATTTGTGGTGTGTCCTCTGAAAGTTTGGTATTTATATACTTATCAATAAGTTGATTGGTCGTCATTATGGAAAATCAATTGTGATGTAGGGAGGGGATGTCATTGCTGATTGGTTGCGTGGCAAACTCAGGATCAGTATTATCACCAGCATGTGATGTGAAATTTGTTAATTTAGCAACAGCAGTTCAATGCAATACATAATATAGAAGAGAAAAATAAACAAGTAAATTATGTACATTGAATAGATTAAAAAAACATGCAAAAAGAGAAATACTGTATATTAAAAAAGTGAGGCAGTGTCCAAAGGTTCAATGTCCATTTAGGAATCGGATGGCAGAGGGGAAGAAGCTGTTCCTGAATTGCTGAGTGTGTGCCTTCAGGCTTCTGTACCTCTTACCTGATGGTAACAGTGAGAAAAGGGCATGCCCTGGGTGCTGGAGGTCTTTAATAATGGACGCTGCCTTTCTGAGACACCGCTCCCTAAAGATGTCCTGGGTACTTTGTAGGCTAGTACCCAAGATGGAGCTGACTAGATTCACAAACTTCTGCAGCTTCTTTCAGTCCTGTGCAGTAGCCCCTCCATACTAGACAGTGATACATCCTGTCAGAATGCTCTCCACTGTACAACTATAGAAGTTTTTGAGTGTATTTGTTGACATGCCAAATCTCTTCAAACTCCTAATAGAGTAGAGCCGCTGTCTTGCCTTCTTTATAACGACATCGATATGTTGGGACCAGGTTAGATTCTCAGAGATCTTGACACTAAGGAACTTGAAGCTGCTCACTCTCTCCACTTCTGATCCCTCTATGAGGATTGGTATGAGTTCCTTCATCTTACCCTCCCTGAAGTCCACAATCAGCTCTTTCGTCTTACTGACATTGAGTGCCAGGTTGTTGCTGCGGCACTATTCCACTAGTTGGCATATCTCACTCCTGTACGCCCTCTCAGCTCCAGCTGAGATTCTACCAACAATAGTTGATCATCAGCAAATTTATAGATGGTATTTGAGCTATGCCTAGCCACACAGTCATGTGTATATAGACAGTAGAGCAGTGGGCTAAGCACACACCCCTGAGGTGCGCCAGTGTTGATCGTCGGCAAGGAGGATATGTTATCACCAATCCACACAGATTCTTTCTTTATCAATCTTTTTATTGATTTAAAAGGAGCATAAATACAAACAAGAGGAGAATTATCTCAAATATAATCCGCACAGATTGTGGTCTTCCGGTTAGGAAGTCAAGGATCCAATTGCAGAGGGAGGTACAGAGGCCCAGGTTCAAGTTCTCAATCAGGATTATGGGAATGATGGTATTAAATGCTGAGCAATAGTCAATGAACAGCATCTTGACATAGTTGTTTGCGTTGTCCACATGGAGAGCCATTGAGATTGTGTCTGCCATTCACCTATTGTGGCGATAGGCAAATTACAATGTGTCCAGGTCCTTGCTGAGGCAGTTCAGTCTAGTCATGACCAACCTCTCAAAGCATTTCATCACTGTCAATGTGAGTGCTACTAGGCAACAGTCATTAAGGCAGCCCACATTATTCTTCTTAGGCACTGGTATAATTGTTGCCTTTTTGAAGCAAGTGGAAACTTCCACCTGTAGCAGTGAGAGGTTGAAAATGCCCTTGAATACTCCCTCCAGTTGGTTTTCAGAGCCTTACCAGGTACTCCATCGGGACCTTCCGCCTCGCGAGGGAATTTTGCTGTCTGGAATTTTACCCGCATTGGCTTATAAATGCGTTCGAGGTCTATGTATCTGTTTATAGAATTATTTGTGGAAAACCATTCTTCTTGGAATTCTCTTGCATGCCGCATGTATGCTTGTAGCGAATGTGTGGTGGGAAGAAGATTGCTAACTGAGACAGCAGAGAAGATGACAATTTGGTCCACCAAGTCCATAGTGTAAAAGAATATGAAAAATACAAGAACACCTCTGCTTGACTCTCAGATTTCAGAGTTTCTCTACCATCTTCACTAATCACTGTTAAAACTCGATCACCTTCACAAGACATAGCCACAACAATATAAAACCCTGGTTAGACCACACATTATCCTTAGTTCTGGTCACCTCATTATAGAAAAGGTGTGGAAGCTTTACAGAGGAGGAGAGGAGATTTACCAGGATGCTGCCTGAACTATAGGCGTATCTTATGAAGATAAACTGAGCAAGCTAAGGCTTTTGTCTTTGGAGCGAGTAAGGATAGGAGGGGACTTGATGTGGTGTACAAAATGATAAGAGGTATCAAGTGGACTGCCAGAGACTTCTGCCCCAAGTCAGAAGTGGTTAATAGAAGGGAGCATAATTTTAGGGTGATTGGAGGAAAGGATAGGAGAAATGTCAGAGGGAGTGGTAGGTACCTGCTAGAGATGGTGGTAGAGGCAGACAAATTAGGGAGATTTAATAAACTTTTAGATAGGCAGAGAATGATAGGAAAAAGGAAGGTAATGGAAGAGGAAATGGTTTGGTTAGATTGATTCTACAATAGGTTAAAAGTTCAGCAGAACCTCATGGGCTGAAGGGCCTTTATGGTGCTGAAACATTCTATGTCAGTGCTGGTGGGTCTGTTGGGAGTGACATTTACTTCGAGGAAAACAGGAAAGTGGGAAAGAGGAGTGCAGATAATCAAGGAATGAATTAACCTTCGGTGCTTAGTGCGAAGAGATTAGTGGAAGGCCACTCACTAAGAATCATGAACTGCATCAGGTCAGCTGACACAGCAAGGGGCCCACCAGCAAATTCCTAACGAAAAATAAGATCAGTTACCGTCGGTGTCCTGCTGCCTTCATCACTGGAGTTCATGCTGCAGCTTTTGGCACTCAGCACTGGAGGGGTGGTTCGGGAGGGGTCTGGGAGAGGGTGGTGGAGAGAAGTAGGAACATTACATTAGAGCAGTCATCAAACAACTCCTCGGTGTACAAATACACCAGAGGACGTACTTTTAAGGTTAGAGGGGAGAACTTGAACGGTGATGTGAGGGGGCAATTTTTTTTTATTATTATGCAGAGTGTGGTAGATACCTTGGAAAGCAGTGGCAGTAGATAGTTTGGCAGGTAAATTTATAAACATTTAAGTCATTTGGACAGGTAGACAGATAGGAAAGATTGAGGAATATGAGCCAAATGCAAATTGGATTAGCTCAGGAAGCCATATGGTTGGCAAGGAGGGACCATCAAAGTTCCGCTTTCCATGCTTTGCAACTGAAGTCTAATAGTTTGGCACTGTAGTCTAGTGGTTTCCAAACTGACTTTGGCTTTCCAATCTGCTCTGACGGGGAAGAGGTCACAGGAGACCCACTAGACTTTCATGATATTGCAGCTACTTAGAATATTCACCAAAAAAAATTCAGGATTTTACTTGTCCCAGCAATAAGGCTGCTTAGCCCCTGCCTGTGATACCATCAGGTGCCAATGGGCAGGAGGAGGCAGGAATACAATGGATATTTTACCAGAGGAGTTTAATTCAAAAAAATCTGCAAACTACTGATTCACAGTTTGTTGAATTTTCCTTTCCCTGAATAGCGTTGACTTCTTGGCTCTCCTCTGAAGGAAAAGAGGTGAAGGTGGGGGTGAAGAGCTTTGATTCTGTTGATAAGGTCTCCTGACTATGTGGGGTAGTTGGATGGACCGGTTTTTCACCCCATACTGCCCACAAGCATCAGTTCCACTCCATTAATGTACAGGACATGTAAGTAAAATATATCATGTCATCCTCCTATTCTTCTCATATGTGTAGGGTTTTCAGAAGTAATTAATATTTTATTGTTATAATTGAGATACAGTGCGGAATAGGACCTGATCGAGGGGTTAAGCGGGTGCTATCTCTTGCCCAAGAGTGACCTGCAGGCTAGTGGAGGAAACAAGCACCTTACACCTCCTTTGGTAGAGATGCATTTCCACCCTGCCACCCCAACCTCCAGCGCTTCAGAGAAAACAAGCTTGTCCAGCCTCTCCTCATAGCACATACCCTGTCATCCAGTCAGTGTCCCGGTAAACCTCTTCCTCACCCTCTCCAAACCCTTGATATCCTTCTGTAAGAGACTGGGCCTTTTGTATTTGGAGTAAAGGAGAATAAGAGGCAACTTGTTGAAGATGTAAAATTTTTAAATTATGAGGGGGATAGATAGAGTTGACGTGGATAGGCTTTTTCCATTGAGAGTGAGGGAGATTCAAACAAGAGGACATGAGTTGAGAGTTAAAGGGCAAAAGTTTAGGGGTAACATGAGGGGGAACTTCTTTACTCAGAGAGTGGTAGCTGTGCGGAACGAGCTTCCAGCAGAAAAGGTTGAGGCAGGTTCGATTTTGTCATTTAAAGTTAAATTGGATAGGTATATGGACAGAAGAGGAATGGAGGGTTATGGGCTGAGTGCAGGTCAGTGGGACTAGGTGAGAGTAAGAGTTCGGCACGGACTAGAAGGGCCGAGATGGCCTGTTTCTGTGCTGTAATTGTTATATGGTTATGTATGATTATGAGCAACATAGATGGAGTTGTTGTTATAGGCAAGGGTAGTAGTGGGGACAAGCTCCTACTACCCATGAAATACTCCCGATGGTATGTGCTTCAAACAGCCTCTGACAACCGAGTCCAGCTCCTGGCTTTCACGTGTAGCTCAGCTACTAAGCCTGGCAGAACCGCGTCTACTGACAGAAGGGGCAAAGGCGGGTTACTGGCATCTTAAAACTCATCGCTTTGGGCAGGTGGGGCTCATCTGACGTGGTTGACAGCTCACCTGGAAGAAAAACTCTGATCTCCAACCTCCATTGCAGCTATTCCACTCACGGGGAAGGCTTCTGGAGTAAACTCGTGGGGACAATCCAGAGCTGGAGTCCCTAAGGTAGCCCTACGCCCAGCTCAACACAGACTGGCATCTCCTACAACGCTGCTGGTACCATACTGCACAGACCTCTGCCGCTCCGTGGGTTCATCCAATGCATGGAGAGAGGGAGGCTACTGCGTGGGCAACAGCTTGTGCTCCATATCGTACTGTCCGTGCTTGCGTATCTAGACAGCTCGGACACAACATCCATGGTTGACCCCGGCTGTTTGAGGCCTCACTCACTCAGGTAGGGTGGACAGTCAGAGCCCTTCCACCCAGGGGCACAATGGCCAATACCAGAAGACACCCTTAAAAGTTTAGGAAGATGTCAGAGGTAGGTTGTACTTTTTTTTTCTGTGCACAGAGAGCGGCAAGTGCCTAGAATGTACTGCGGGGATAGTGGCAGCAGATGATGCAATAGTGATCATTTAGAAGTATCTTAGATAGGCACACAGATGCAATAAAAGGGTTAGGGGCTGTTTAGGGAAAAAAAGTTAGACTGATTCTGGATATGTTTATATAGGGTATTTATATAGCACGTGGCCAAGTGGTTAAGGCATTGGACTAGCGACCTGAAGGTCGTGAGTTCAAGCCCCAGCCGAGGCAGCGTGTTGTGTCCTTGAGCAAGGCACTTAATCACACAGTGCTCTGCAACGACACTGGTGCCAAGCTGTATGGGTCCTAATGCCCTTCCCTTGGACAACATCGGTGTCATGGAGAGGGGAGACTTGCAGCATGGGCAACTGCTGGTCTTCCATACAACCTTGCCCAGGCCTGCGCCCTGGAGAGTGAAGACTTTCCAGGCGCAGATCCATGGTCTCGCAAGACTAACAGATACCTTTACTTTATAGCAACAATGTGGGTCAAAAGGGCCCATACACTTTTATAGTGGTGCAACCAAACCTGAACGCAATAACTCCAGATGCAGCCTAACCCGACTGAACCTGTTAAATTTTTATTCCAGATCAATGCATGCAAAATGCTGGAGGAACTCAGCATATCAGGCAGAGGAGGAATAAAGAGTCAATGTTTCGTGCCAAGACCCTTCACCAGGAGCTGATGAAATCCTACGAGTCCTGATGAAGGGTCTCAGCTAGCATGCAGATTAGCCCCCCGATCTAGGTCTCGTGAAGCCATAGGCGTAGATGGTGGATGGTCATATGAGCATCTGGTGTATATCACAAGTCCTGGTTATGTGAGCACTGACACCAAGCAAAGAATTCAACAGCTACATTTTCTGAAGGGAATCAGATTCCTACCTACGTGGGTGAGAGGGCACTGGGAGAAAAGGACCTCAGGCTGAGAGTAGGCACTGATGTAATGCTAATTGACTGGGATTCCAACAGTGGGATCACAAACTAAAGAAAATGAAAATACAAAATTCCTTGGAATAGATAATTGCAGTGAAAACTGGAAAGCAGTCCTGATGACACTATCCTGACATTGTATTCCACCTGTATATTTTCTCTGTAGCTGAATGCATTTCCCCCAGTAGTTCTGTTTTCTCCCACATCAAAGACTGCATAGGTTGACTGACTACCATAAATTCCTTTGGCAGGGGTATGTTAGAAGATTCAGCGGAGGAGAATGACTTGCCAAAAGTCCGATCTCCTGTGCCACAATTGCCTGATCTAACAAAAAAAATTGTCTACTCTTCTTTAAACATATCCAGTGATATAATGTATATCAGCCTGAGGGGTTGAGATTTCTTTAAACGACTCCACGGTTCCAGTTCATTCCAGAATTTCAACTGCTTGAGTGTCTCGAATAGGGCCAGATCCACGAGCACCCGGCACTTCATACACTGGCTGGAAGAATGGGACATCCAGCCAGCGAATGCAAACCAGATGGTGCCAAGGTGCCAGCCAATCTCCCGAAACAAAATTAAAATGAGAGTGAAAGATCCCAGCCACCGTTTTCCCACTCTCCTGCCCCAAACAAGAGGAAACATCGATAATGTCCCCTCCCACAGCAGATTGAGAGATGTCCCCACACAGCCCCAAGGATGGAAAACCGTCACCCCCACATCCCGAAGGGGAAGCGGGTTGGGGGGGGGCTGGAGCAAGTTGTATTTACCTCGTGGGTGGGGAAAGGGTCCGAGTTCAAGGGGCGGGGAAGTAACAGCCAGGAGGAAAAGGCGGCGGGGAGTGTGTGCATTGAGCCGATAAATTTCCTCATCTACAAAAGACCGTCACCGGGAGCCTTCAGTCCCCCCTGCCCGCCACCATCGGGCCCTGCAGCCACACCACCTCTGCGACCGCGGCCACCCAGCCCGAAGCACCTTCTCCCGGCTCCCAGCCCTGACACTCCCACCCCACTGCCAAAATCCCTCTGCCGGAGCCCCGGCCGACCTCGCAGACCCCACTCCAGCCACCCCGGCCGGATCATACCTCCAAATCCCACTCACCTCCTGTAACTCCGGCAACGGAGGGAAGCAGGCCCGGGAAGTGACGTCGTGCGAGCCCAGGACGCCTCTGATTGGCCGAGAGCGATCGGTGGTCAAATTCGCGCAACTCCGGCTGCTTCTGAATTTTATCGCCGCCGAGTTTCCCTGAGCTCACCGGCCAGAGCGAATCAGCACAGGCTAAATAACTCAAATTGATCCTCCCTATGCGTAGAGCAGCCGAGAGGTCGGGTAACCCAGAGCAAATGACTCACCTACCACCCCAAACCCGAACAGTGTGCTGGTACGCTTCCCATTTGCCTGGATGAGTGTGGCGCCTATCAAACTCACCAAGTTGACAGCAAAGCGGCTCTCTTGCTAGCCCACCTCCCTCCTGCCCCACCCACAGAGGCGGTAGCGTGTGCCATCTACAAAACGCACTGCAGTTAATTTTTCCTAAAACTTCCATAGCTGCACAGTGGGGTATGGTGACATATAACACCAAGGCCCGGTATGGAATCGTCAATGCTCAGGAATGAAAAAGTTTACAGAAAGTTTAAGGAAAACGACCCAGACCATCGGAGGTAGCGCCCTCGCTGCCATTGAGCAACTCTACAAGGAATGCTGTCACAAGAAAGCAGCATAGAATCATAGAAGAGTACAGCACAGAAACAGGCCCTTCAGCCCATCTAGTCCATGCGGAACCATTTAAACAACCTACTCCCATCGACCTGTACTGGGACCATAGCCCTCCATACCCTTACTATCCATGTGTACCTATCCAAACTTCTCTTAGACGTTGAAATCGAGCTTGCGTGCACCACTTGTGCTGGCAGTTTGTTCCACACTCTCTCTGATTGAAGAAGTTTCCATCTCATGTTCCCCTTAAAATTTTCACCTTGCACCCTTAACCCATGACCTCTGGTTGTCGTCCCACCCAACCTTGGTGGAAAAAGTCTGCTTGCATTTACACTATCCATACATAATAATTTTGTATACCACTATCAATTATCCCCTCAACCTTTTATATTCCAAGGAATAAAGTCCAATCAATGAGCAAAGACCCCATCCAGGCCACGTTCTCTTCTCACTGCTCCCTTAGGTTCCACACCACCAGTTTCCGGAACAGTTATTACCCTTCAACCAAAAGACTCGTAACCCAGTCACAAACAAGAGAAAATCTACAGATGCTGGAAATTCAAAATGCTGGAGGAAATCAGCAAGCATCTAACCAGTGTAGATAACTTCACTCACTTTCAAGGACTCTATAACAGCGTTAATTTTTATTAATTTATGATTGCACAAATTGTCCTCTGACACATCGGATGTTTGTCAGTCCTTGTTTGGTATAGAAATAAATTCTACTGTATTTCTTTATTTTCTTTCAAGTGTCCGCACGAAAATGAATCTCAAATTAGTATATGGTGATATGTACGTACATTGATAATGAATTTGCTTTGTATTTTGATAACACCTCCCATTTTACAGAAAGGTAGCCAAGAGGACATCACCGCCTGTGGGGTTCCTCTACATGGTGCACACCAACTCACTATGGAATTAAACCTTCGTTTCCTCATCATTCCAGGGTCTAAATTCTGCATCTTTCTGCCCCTCGGCATTACAGCAGGACCTTCTGAAGGGCTTCAGAGGTTGAAGAATGTGGCACGTCGTGGTCTACTCAAAAGCGATAATTAGTCAGAATCAGATTTAATATCACTGGCATATGTCATGAAACTTGTTGTTATACAACAACAGTACATTTTAATACATTAAAAAATGACAAACTGGAATGAAATATATATAATTAAATTAAATAAGAATAGTGCAAAAAGAGAGCAAGATAAAAGAAAAATAGTGAGGTTATGGGTTAATTGTCCATTCAGAAATTTAGACGCTGTTCCTGAAACTTTGAGTGTGTCTTCAGGCTCCTGTACCTCCTCCTTGATGGTAGCAATGAGAAGAGTGTTCGTCCTGGGTGATGGGGGTCCTCAATGATTGATACCACCTTGGGCATCAACTTTTGAGGATGTCCTCAGTACTGGGGAGGCTGGTGCCCATGGTGGAGCTGGCTGTGTTTGCAACTTCCCGCAGTTTTTCCCTCTCCTGTGCAGAGCCCCCTCCATACCAGATGGTGATGCAACCAGTTAAATTCTAGCCTTGTGGGTCACACCTGCATCCTGAAAAAATGAATGATCAAAAACATGCGTCAACCACAGCCACATCTACGTGGTCCCACGTATTGTTACAGAAGTACCCAGGAAAAGGCCGAGGCAGAAAAGGGTAGACGTCCTACGCGATAAGTTGAGGGAGTTAGGAAGGGGGCTGAAGGGCCGGACCTTCAAGGTGGTCATCTCCAGATTACTCCCAGAGCCACGAGCTAGTGAAGGTCAGAACAGAAAGATAGCACAGATGACCGAGTGGCTGAGGAGATGGTGCAGGGGGCAGAGTTTCAGGTTCTTCAATCATTGGAACCTTTTCTGGGAAAGGGGTGACCTGTACAAGTGAGACAGGTTACACCTGAACGGGAGGGGAACCAATATCCTGGGAGGGTGGTTTGCTAATGGTATTGGGGAGGGTTTAAACTAGATTTGCAGGGCGGTGGGAACCAAAGTGAACAGCCAGAGGTTGGTGCACAAGTAGTGACGGCTTGTAGGGAGTTTATGAGGAAGGATAGACAGATGATAGAGCAAAAAAGCACTCCACCAGATGGTTTGAGGTGTGCCTATTTTAATGCAAAGACTATCATAAGGAAGGCAGATGATCTTAGAGCATGGACCAATACGTGGAACTATTGTGGTCATTACAGAGACTTGGGTGACTCAGGGGCAGGAATGTCTGCTGAGTGTGCCCAGCTTCAGATGTTTCGAAATGGACAGGAAGGGAGGCAAAAGAGGTGGGGGAGTAGCACTGCTAATCAGGGATAGATCACGGCTGCAGAAAAGGAGGAAGTCATGGAGGAATTGTCTACTGAGTCATTGTGGGTGGAAGTCAGAAACAGGAAAGGGGCAATAACTCTGCTGTGTATTTTTTATAGACCACCCAATAGTAACAGAGACATCGAGGAGCAGATGGGGAGGCAGATTCTGGAATGGTGCAATAATCATCAGGTTGTTGTGATGGGTGATTTTAGCTTTACTGATATTGACTGGCATCTCATTAGAGGAACGGGTTTAGATGGGGTGGAGTTTGTTAAGTGTGTTCAGGAAGGTTTCCTGGCGCAATATGTAGATAAACCAACTAGAGGAGAGGCTGTACTTGATTTGGTATTGGGAAATGAAACTGGTCAGGTGTTAGATCTCTCAGTGAGGGAGCATTTTTGAGGTAGTGATCGTAACTCTTATCTCCTTTACCATAGTGCTAGAGAGGGAAAGGAGCAGACAATTTGAGAAAACATTTAATTTGGGTAGGGGGAAATATAATGCTACTAGGCAGGAAATTGGGAGCAGATGTTCTCAGGGAAATGAACGGCAGAAATGTGGCATATGTTCAGGGAACATTTGCGTGGAGTTCTGCATAGGTATGTTCCATTCAGGCAGGGAAACAATGGTAGAGTAAAAGAACCATGGTGGACACATATGTAGAAAATCTAGTTAAGATGAAAGGAAAAGCTTATGAAAGGTTCAAGAAACTAGGTACTGCTGGAGCTCTAGAAAATTACAGTACAAGGGTGCCAGGAAGGAGCTCAAGAATGAAATTAGGAGAGCTAGAAGGGGCCATGAGAAGGCCTTGGCAAGCAGGATTAAGGAAAACCCCAAGGCATTCTACATGTGAAGAGCAAGAGGATGAGCCGTGTGAGAATAGGACCAATCAGGAGTGAGAGTGGAAACATGTGCATGGAGCCAGAGGAGGTAGCGGAGGTACTTAATGAATACTTTGCTTCAGTATTCACCAGAGAAAAAGACCTTGGTAATCGGTGATGGCTTACAGTGGACTGAAACGCTTGAGTGTATAGACATTAAGAAAGAGGATTGCTGGAGCTTTTGAAAGGTATCAAGTTAGATAAGTTGCCGGCACCAAATGAGATATACCCCAGGCTACTGTGGGAATTGGGGAGGAGATGGCAGGGCCTCTGGCGATAATATTTTTATCATCAATAGGGACTGGAGAAGTACCAGAGGATTGTAAGGTTGCAAATGTTGTTCCCTTGTTCAAGAAAGGGAGTAGAGATAACTCAGGAAATTATAAACCAGTGAGTCTTACTTCAGTGGTAGGTAAGTTGTTGGAGAAGTTCCTGAGAGGCAGGATTTATGAGTATTTGGAGAGACATAATCTGATTAGGGATAGTAAGCATGGCTTTATTAAGGGCAGGTCATGCATTATGAACCTGACTGAACTCTTTAGGATGTGACAAAACATTGATGAGGGTAGAGCAGTGGATGTAGTGTATATGGATATCAGTAAGGCATTTGATAAGGTTCCCCATGCGAGGCTCGTTCAGAAAATAATGTGGCATGGGATCCAAGGAGATCTTGCTTTGTGGATCCAGAATTGGCTTGACTACATAAGGCAAAGGGTGGTTGTAGATGGATCATATTCTGCCTGGAGGTCGGTGACCAGTGGTGTTCTGCAGGGATCTGTTCTGGGACCCCTCCTCTTTGTCATTTTTATAAATGACCTGGATGAGGAAGTAGAAGGGTGGGTTAGTAAGTTTGCTGATGGTACAAAGGTAGAGGGTGCTGTGGATAGTTTGGAAGGTTGTCAGAGGTTACAGCGGGACATCGAAAGGATGCAGAACTGGGCTGAGAAGTGTGAAAAGGTTTATTTCAGTAGGTCAAATTTGAAGACAGAATATAACATTAATGGTAAGACTTTTGGCAGTGTGGCATATCAGCAAGGTCTTGGGACCCATGTCCGTAGGACGCTCAAAGCTGCTGTGCAGGTTGACAGTGTTGTTAAGAAGGCATATGGTGTATTGGCTTTACAATACCAGTGACCTGGTTTTAATTCTTACCAATGGCTGTAAGGAGTTTGTATGTTCTAGCCATGACCGTGTGGGTTTCCTCCGGGTGCTCCAGTTTCCTCCCACAGTCCAAAGATGTAATATTTGGTGATTGTAAATTGTCCCATGGTTAGGCGAGGGTTAATTTGTGGATTTTTGGGTGACATGGCTCAAACGGCGGGAAGGGCCTCCTCTGCTTTCTGTTTCAATAAGTAATTTAAAAAAACACAGAGTTGAGGGGGAATTTCTTTAGCCTGATGATGATGAATCTGTGGAATTCATTGTCACAAATGGCAATACAGACCAGATCATTTGGTATACTTAAAGTAGAGGTTGATAGGTTCTTGATTAATACAGGTGTCAAAGGTTATGAGGAGAAGGCAGGAAAATGGGATGGGAGGAAAAATAAATTAGCTATGATTAAATGACTGAGCAAACTTAATGGGCTGAATGGCCTAATTCTGCTCCTATGTCTTCTGGTCTAATGTGGTAGAAAGTGATGCTGGTAAACTGAGATGGGGTAAAATTCGCGGTGGTTTTTGTGCGAAATAGGCACTGGCATGGATCTGGTGAGACTAGTGGATTGTGTATATTGTGAATCAATGCCAAGTTCCCACCAATTACTCTGCCTTTGGATGTTACTCGTGCTTCTTTTATGTAAACGAGGAAACGCTGACTAAGGCTCCGCTATTGTTGGTCACTCAACAGATCTGAAGTCCAGCTCTAGGCCCCCAGGATTCCCGGCTGGGAATGGAGGACCAGCAGCAAAAACTGAAATATCTTATGGATCAAAGGATTATTCTGATCTTCTCAGCGATCTTAATGTAGGTAGGAACAAGTTCAATACTCCACCAATTTAGTGTTTCCAGTCTGTCATCTGGATGAAAACGAAGTGCGTGAGCAGTCTCTGCTGACTGGGAGGTAGGGCATAAGAACAGGATACTGAGCCCCCCACCCCGCTAAGAAAGACTCTTCCTCCATTCAATGGGATCACCACCAACCTGAAACCAAACTCCTCACTTCCTCCCACCTCCATAGGTCCAATTAATAACTCCGCATTCAATTTTTGTTCCCTCATTATAGGAGTGGAAGCTTTAGAGAAGGGCCAGAGGAGATTTGCCAGGATGCTGTCTGGATTAGAGAGCATGTCTTACGAGGAAAGAATGAGCATGTTGGGGATTTTCTCTTCAGAGTGACGAAGAATGTGGTGATTTGATAGAGGGGTACAAGATGATAAGAGACATAGACTGAATGGACAGCCAATACCCCTTCTCCAGATCATCAATGGCTAAAACCAGAGGACATCCTTTTAAGCTGAGTGGAGGAAAGTTTACAGGCGATGTCAGAGGTAGGTATTTTACAGAGAGAGTGCTGAGTGTACGGAATGTACTGCCAGGGGAGATGGTGGAGGTTGTTATAATAACATCATTTAAAAGACTTTCCAATAGGCATGTGGATGTAAGAAAAATGGAAGGCTAAGGACTGTGTAAGAGGGAACAGTTGGGTTAGACTGATTGTGGTGTAGATTTATATTGGTCAATACAACATTATTAGTCGAAGGGTCTACAATGTGCTGAACTTTTCGATGATCAGTATTCTAATTATTGAGAAATGGCTTCAAGTTCAAGTTTATTGCTGGCGTAGGCATACATACAGTACTGTGCAAAAGTTTGTGAAAGCCTGTCTGCATTCCCTTAATGTTCAGCGGAAGAACAACGACAGCAAAGCAAGCCCCCTTCCTTCTTCAAATCCACCCACCGTCCCACCCACACACACGGACAGTCCGCCAAACGAAGGCCTTCAGCCCCCATTGAATTTGCAATGAATTCACAGACCCAGGGCCTCCATCTCTGGACTTCCAATCGATTTTCGGTATCGACACCAGGATTCACCAATCCCCATCCCCAGGCCTCGAACTTCAGATTCGCCGATGATTGGACTCCGTAATCAGTGGTATTTGTCACACCTGTGTAATAATTTCAATTCAGGTATGATCTATAATATAAACAGTACTCAAAATGTAGAGTCATAGAAAAATGCAATGCAGAATCAGGCCCTTTGGCCCATCTAGTCCATGCTGAAAGCATTGACCTGCACTGGGACCAGAGCCCTCCATACCCCTACCATCTATGTACCTATCCCAACTTTGCTTAAACATTGAAATTGAGCTTGCACTCACCACTGCATTGGCCGCTCATTCCACACTCTCACAACCCTCTGATTGAAGAAGTTTCCCCTCATCTTCCCTTAAATTTTTCACCTTTCACCCTTAATCCATGACCTCTGGTTGTAGTCCCAGCCAACCTCAGTGGAAAACGCTTGCTTGCGTTAACCCTGTCTATACCCCTCAGAATTTTGTATACCTCTATCAAATCTCTCAATCTTTGATGTTCCAAGGAATAAAGTCCTAACCTATTCAATTTCTCCTTATAACTCAGCTCCTCCAGACTTGACAACATAGAAACATAGAAACATAGAAAATAGGTACAGGAGTAGGCCTCAACTGTTTCCTGTGGCAAAGATTTCCACAGATTCACCATTCTCTGTGTGAAGAAGTTTTTCTGTATCTCGGTCCTAAAAGACTTCCCCTTTATCCTCAAACTGTGTCCCCTCGTTCTGAACTTCCCCAACATTGGGAACAATCTTCCTACATCTAGCCTATCCAATCCATTTGGAATTTTATACGTTTCAATAAGATCCCCCCTCAATCTTCTAAGTTCCAGAGAGTATAAACCTAGTCGATCCAATCTTTCATCATATGAAAGTCCTGCCATCTCAGGAATCAATCTGGTGAACCTTCTTTGTACTCCCTCTATGGGAAGAATGTCTCTCCTCAGATTAGGGGACCAAAACTGCACACAATACTCCAGGTGTGGCCTCACCAAGGCCTTGTACAACTGCAGTAGTACCTCCCTGCTCCTGTACTCGAATCCTCTTGTTATGAATGCCAGCATACCATTCGCCTTTTTCACCGCCTGCTGTACCTGCATGCCCACTTTCAATGACTGGTGTACAATGACACCCAGGTCTTGTTGCACCTCCCCTTTTCCTAATCGGCCACCATTCAGATAATAACCTATTTTCCTGTTCTTACCACCAAAGTGGATAACCTTACATTTATCCACATTAAATTGCATCTGCCATGAATTTGCCTACTCACCCAACCTATCCAAGTCACCCTGCATCCTCTTAGCATCCTCCTCGCAGCTAACACTGCCGCCCAGCTTCGTGTCATCCGCAAACTTGGAGATGCTGCATTTAATTCCCTCATCTAAGTAATTAATATATATTGTAAACAACTGGGGTCCCAGCACTGAGCCTTGCGGTACCCCACTAGTCACTGCCTGCTATTCTGAAAAGGTCCCGTTTATTCCCACTCTTTGCTTCCTGTCTGCCAACCAATTCTCTATCCACATCAATACCATACCTCCAATACCATGTGCTTTAAGTTTGCACACTAATCTCCTGTGTGGGACCTTGTCAAAAGCCTTTTGAAAATCCAAATATACCACATCCACTGGTTCTCTCCTATCCACTCTACTAGTTACATCCTCAAAAAATTCTATGAGATTCGTCAGATATGATTTTCCTTTCACAAATCCATGCTGACTTTGTCCGATGATTTCACCACTTTCCAAATGTGCTGTTATCACATCTTTGATAACTGACTCTAGCATTTTCCCCACCACCGATGTTAGGCTAACCGGTCTATAATTCCCCAGGTTCTCTCTCTCTCCTTTTTTAAAAAGCATTTCAACATGCTTGTAATTTTCTCTGTACTCTTTCAACCTTATTTACAGTTATAAAGAAGGCAAGACAGTGTCTATACTTCATTAGGAGTTTGAAGAGACTTGGTATGTCAACAAATACACTCAAAAACTTCTATAGATGGACCTTGGAGAGCATTCTGACAGGCTGCATCATTGTCTAGTATGGGGGGGGGGGGTGGAGTGGTTACTGCATAGGACTGGGAGAAGCTGCAGAGACTTGTAAATTCAGTTGGCTCCATCTTGGGTACTTGCCTACAAAGTACCCAGGATATCTTTAGGGAGCGGTATCTCAGAAAGGCAGCGTCCATTATTAAGGACCTCCAGCACCCAGGGCATGCCCTTTTCTCACTGTTACCATCAGGTAGGAGGTACAGAAGCCTGAAGGCACACACAGCAATTCAGGAAAACTTCTTCCCCTCTGCCATCTGATTCCTAAATGGACATTGAACCCATGAACACTACATCAAAGTTGCTGGTGAACGCAGCAGGCCAGGCAGCATCTGTAGGAAGAGATGCAGTCGACGTTTCAGGTCGAGACCCTTCGTCAGGACTAACGAAGGGTACTGACGAAGGGTCTCGGCCTGAAACGTCAACTGCACCTCTTCCTACAGATGCTGCCTGGCCTGCTGCGTTCACCAGAAACTTTGATGTGTGTTGCTTGAATTTCCAGCATCTGCAGAATTCCTGTTGTTTCCCTGAACACTACCTCACCTTTCAAATATATATTATTTTTGCTTTTTGTATGGTTTTTAATCCATTCAATATACATATACTGAAATTTATTTATTTATGATTATTATTTTTCTTCTGCTAGATTATGATTGCACTGAACTGCTGCTGCTAAGTTAACAAATTTCACGTCACATGCCGGTGATAAAAAACCGGATTCTGATTCTGATCTTTCCTACAGGTAGGTGACCAAAACTGCACACAATACTCCAAATTAGGCCTCACCAATGTCTTCTACAACTTCAACATAACATCCAGTGCTCAATACTTTGATTTATGAAGACCAATGTGCCAAAAGCATTCTTTATGACCCTATCTACCTGTCACATTACATTAAATGAATTATGGACCTGTATTCACAGAGCTGTTTGTTCTACTTCTACCACACTCCTCAGTGCCCTACCTTTCACTGTGTAAATCCTACCTGGTTGGTCCTACCAAAGTGCAACACCTCACATTTGTCTGCTTTATATTACATCTGTCATTTTTTAGATTATTTTTCCAGCTGATCCAGATCCCTCATTGTCCACTATTCATTCTCTCTCTCCCTCTCCCTCTCTCCCTGTCTTTCTCTCTCTCCCCCTCTCCCCCCTCCCCCTCTCTCTCCCTCTCTCTGTCTTTCTTCCTATCTCTCTCACTTTCTGTCTCTGTCTTTCTGTCCCTCTTAAAAACAAGTAAGAGAATTTTAAGGTCAATTCTAAAAGATACAGGAAGCTAATGCAGAGTAGTTTGGATGGAAGTGATACGTTCCCTCATTATTAGAGATAAGAAGGGGATTATCAGTTAGCTGGGTATGTATTATAGGGCCCACAATAGTTTTGAGTAATCAGAGGAAGAAATACATACTGCAGGTGCTGAGAACATTGTTGTTTGTCATTTATGTTAATAATCTGGCCGAAAATGTTGTCAAATGGTCTACAAGTTTGTAAGTGACAGTAAAATTGGTGATAAAGTGGACAATGAAAAGGGTTTTCTAAGATTGCAATAGAATCAAGATCAACTGCTGATGTGGGCCAAGGAATGACAGACAGAATTAAACCTGGATAGGTGCTAGGTGTTACACTTTGATGAGTTAAACCAGGACAGGGCTTACACAGTAAATGATAGCACAATGGACAGTGTTGTAGAACAGAAAGACCGGGAGGTACAGGTACACGTTTCAGTGTCACATGTTGATAAAGTGGTGAAGAAGGCGTTTAGCGGGCATGCACAGTAAATACAATGGGACACAACAAAAGATCAGTGAAAAGCCACACACAACAAGCACATTCACAGTAAATACAATGAGACACAACAGGATCAGTGAAAAGCCACACACAAGAAGAGCAAACAACCAATGTGCAAAAAAACTAAAATTGTGCAAATAGAAATAAGAGACAAAGAAACAAAATAAATAAACATAAGGTGAAGACTTCTTGATTTGGTTAAATTGGATTATTAAGCTAAAAATTAAATTGACAGTAAACAACCATCCTTACAGATAACTTCATTACAACAGTACATTGAGGTCGTACAGGGGGAAACCACAACAGAATGCAGAAAAAGTGTTACCGTTATAGAGAAAGTAGAGTGTAGGCAGACAATAAGGCCAGGGGTCCATCTTGTCGTAGTTGAAGAGGGCAGAGGGCATGTCCTGGGTGACAGGAGTCTTTAATGATGGATGTCACTTTTTGAGGCATCGCCCTTTGAAGATGTCCCGACGTTGGGAAGGCTAGTGTCCACAGTGCAGCTGGCCAAGTTTAAAAGTTTCTGCAGGTTCCTCCAATCCTGTACAGTGCCCCCACCATGACCCATACCAGATGGTGATGCAACCAGTTAGAATGCTTTCCACAGTACAACTGTAAAACTTTGCAAGTGTGTTTGGTGACATATCAAGTCTCCTCACACTCCTAACGAAATATAGCTGCTGTTATCCTGGGCCCAGGGTAGATCTTCAGAGATACATCTCTCAGAACTTGAAACTGCTCATCTTCTCCACTGCTGATCCCTCAATGAGGATGGGTGTATGTTCCGTCGGCTTCCCCTTTCTGAAGTCCTCAGTCAATTCCTCGATCTTATTGACTTTGAGTACAAAGTTGTTGTTGTGACCTCACTCAATCAGCTGATCTATCTCAATCCTGTACACCTCCTCATACCCATCTGAAATTCTGCCAATTGTGGCTGTGTCATTGGCAAATTTATAGATGGTGTCTGAGCTGCGCCTAGCCATACAATCATGGGTGCAGGGAGAGTAGAACGGTGGGCTAAACACACATTCTTGAGTTGCAACAGTGCTGATGTCAGCTTAAAACAGCAGGATAGAAGCTGTCCTTACAGTCACAGAATTATAGAACACTACAGCTGTTAAATACCTCAAGGAGACCTTGTGACTTTCTTGTGAGAATGATGTAATGGTCTTTTGGAGGTCACCTGATGTAGTTTTCCCGCCGATGTGCGGTCATGTGATGACATGTTCACCACGGGTATAAAAGGGAAGACCTCTAATGACGCAGTTTTAGTTTTTTAGTTTTCCAGCTAGAACATTCGCCTGTGTCTCCATTTCTGTTGTGTATTTGCAGTATGACGCAGTTTTGATTTTAAACAGAGTTTTATGTTCTAATGTAAGATACAGAAGTCTGAGCCAGCAGTTTGACAATCGCTGCTGGGTTTGTTAATGTATCTTTTCAGTAACATTGGAGAGTGAAGACTTCATCGAAGTACAGGATATGAAGGGTTAAGAGAAGTCGGGAATGTTCGGCAGTTTAATAAAGGATCGACGTTATTGAGTCTTCGTTGAAGAAGTAGCGACCTGCATCGTAGATAACTCTTGCCAAAAGAACAAGGAAGTTCATGCAAGGTGCTTTCTAGAAATTGGGGTCAGTTGTTTTAAGCCGTTTATTTCCTTCATTGTGAATCCTTTGGACAGAACCAGCAGGAAAGTCGCGTCTATGAAGAAATCCGTCTACAGAGAAGTCTCTCCCAATTGAATGCATAAACCTGTTGGACTTTCGAATTTACCCTTTTAAGAACTGTATTTGACTTTACCGCTTTAAGAACTGTTTTCGCATTTATCGCATTAAGAATCAGTACCAAGTGACGATTTGTTGAACAGCCACATAGCGGTTAAATTCTGGTCAAGGTTTTCATTTGTTTCTTATTGTTTATCCGTGTTTAATAAATGTTTGGTTGTTTTTATATAACCTGACTCGATTGATATTCATTTTTCCAGTTTCATAACACAGCACAGGAACAGGCCCTTCTGCCCATTAAGTCCATGCTAACCTGTTTAGTCCCATCAACCAGCTCCTGGACCATTGCTCTAAATACCCGACCCATAGTTGTACCTATTCAAATTTCTCTTAAATGTTGATATTGAACCCTCATCTACCACTTCTGCTGGAAACATGATCCACACTCTCACCACCCTCTGAGTGAAGAAGTTTCCTCTTATGTTCCCCTTAAACATTTCACCTTTCACACTTAACCCATGACATCCGGTTGTAACCCCATTCAATGTCAGTGGAAAAAGCCTACTTGTATTTACCCTATCTATACCCCTCATAATGTTGTATACCTCTATCAAATCTCCTCTCGGTCTTCTACGTTCTAAGGAATAAAATCCTGACCTGTTCAATCTTTCCTTATAACTCAGGTCCTCAAGTCCTGGCAACATTCCTGTAAATTTTCTCTGTACTCTTTCAATCTCATTGACATTATTAACTATTTTCCTATGGGTAGGTGACCGAAACTGCACACAATACTGAAAATTAAACCTTACTAATATCTTACACAACTTTAACATACTCTGTACTCAATACTTTGATTTATGAAAGCCAATGGCCAAAAGTTTTCTTTACAATCCTATCTACCTGTGCCACCAAGGAATTATGGATCCTTCTGTTCTACCACACTCTTCAGTGCCCTATCGTTCACTGTGTAAGTCCTACTCTTGTTCGTCTTCCCAAAGACCTAACCTGGTTGGTCCTACCAAAGTGCAACACCTCACACTTGTCTGCAATAAATTCCATCGGACATTTTTCAGCCAATTTTCCAGCTGGTCCAGGCACTGTTGAAAGCTTTAATAGTCTTCCTCACTGTCCACTACGCCCCCAATCTTGGTGTCATCCACAAATTTGTTGATCCATTTTATCACATTATCATCCAGTTCATTGATATAGATGACAAACCACAATGGAAGCAGCACCATTCTCCACAGTCACAGGCCTCAGGGAAGCAAACATCTACAGCTACTCTCTGACTCCTCCCGCAAAGCAAATGTCTAATCTGTTTAACCACCTTATCGTCCATGTCAGGTAACTGAACCTTATTGGCTAACCTCCCACCTGGAATCTCGTCAAAGTCCATGTAGACAACAACCACTGCCTTGCCTTCATCAACTTTCCAGGTAACTTTCTTGAAAACTCTATAATGAAGCTATGCTGACTATCCCAAATCAGTCCCTGCCTAAGCAGATAGTAATCCAGTCCCTTAGAATACCTTCCAAAACAGACCCAGTACTGATTTCAGGCTCATCGGCCTATAATTTCCTGGTTTATTTTTATAGCCTTTCTTAAACAGTGGAACTACATTAGCTATCTTCGATTCCTCCAGCACTCATCCATGGCTAAGGGAATTTTAAATATCTCTGCTAGGTCTTACAACTTCTGTACGTACCTCTAACAGGACCCGAGGGGGACAGGGATTTATTCTCAGTATCTCATTTTCTCCTTACTGTCTATGCCTGCCTGCCATGCCTCCTTCTTTTTAAACCAGGGCATCAATAGCTCTTGAAAACTAAGGTTCACTAAACCTGTTATCCTGACCTTCTATTTTGACAGGAACATACAAACTCTGTACTCCCAAAATTACACTTTTGAAGGCCTCCCACTTACCAAGTACACCTTTGCCAGAGAAAAATTATTGCAATCCACACTTGCCAGATTGTTTCTGATACCATTATATTTGGCCTTTTCCCAATTTTAATCTCAGCTTGAGGACCAGATCACAAACAAGAGAAAATCTGCAGATGCTGGAAATCTGAGCAACACACACGAAGTGCTGGAGAAACTCAGCAGGTAAGGCAGCATCTATGGTAAAGAGTACAGTCGATGTCTCAGCCTGAAACGTTGACTGTACTCTTTTCCATAGATGCTGCCTGGCCTGCTAAGTTCCTCCAGCATTTTGTGTGTGTTGAGGACCAGATCTATCTTTTTGCATAATTACCTTGAAACTAAAGGCATTATGATCACTAGATGCAAAGTATTCCTCTATGTAAACTTCTGCCCTGTCTCATTCCCTATTAGCGGATCAAGTATCACACTTTCTAGTTGGGACCTCTGTGTATTGATTAAGGAAACTTTCCTGAAGACATTTGACAAACTCTAACCCATCCAGCCCTTTTATAGTATGGGAGTCCCTATCAATATATGAAAAGTTAAAATCACCTATTATCACAAACTTATGATTCTTGCAATAGTCTGTGACCTTTGTACAAATTTGCTCCTCTAAATCCCGCGGACTGTTGGGTGATCTATAATATAATTCCATTAACCTGATCATCCCTTTCTTCTTCCACGGTTCCACCCAGATAACCTCAGTAGCTGAGCCTTCAGTCTGTCCTATCTGAATACTGCCTGACTATCACTCCCCATTTCATCCCTCCTCCATTATCATGCCTAAAACAATGGGATCATGGAACTCTAAGCTGCCAGTCCTGCCCCTCCTACAACCAAGTCTCACTAATGGCTACAATATCATAATTCTGAGTTCTGATCCATGCCCTAAGCCACAGCAGAGGCCTTCTGGCTTTCTTCCCTCTCCTACTGCCCCACAGGATGCATATCTGGAGTTAATTGTAGTCAGGAGTGGTGTTAACTCTGAAATTACATATAACATTTAGGGAGGGAGGGAGGGGCTCGTGGAGAGAGAGACAGAGAGAGAAAGAAAACATGAGAGGACACAAGTGGGAAGGACAGCAGGGCAACAGTGGCTGGAGTTTATGCGAGAAGTGAGGAAGGTGCAAGACAGATATATTCCAAAAAAGAAGAAATTTTCGAATGGAAAAAGGATGCAACCTTGGCTGACAGGAGAAGTCAAAGCCAAAGCTAAAGCAAAGGAGAGGGCATACAAGGAAGCAAAAATTAGTGGGAAGACAGAGGACTGGGAAATTTTTAAAAGCTTACAAAAGGAAACTAAGAAGGTCGTTAAGAGGGAAAAGATGAACTATAAAAGGAAGCTAGCAAATAATATCAAAGAGGATACTAAAAGCTTTTTCAAGTATATAAAGAGTAAAAGACAGGTGAGCATTCACTCTCCAGAAGTGGCTGCATGACCTTGGCTTCACTAGAAGAGAGATCAAGTCAACCAGCAGGGCTGTAGCTGAGGCAGCAGAGACAGGATCAACATGGGTGTGGACCAACTATGTTCAGAGGAGCAGATAGTCAGACAGTGTATACATATCTTGCAAACCCTTCAGTAGTTACATAGACACCTGAAGAGTAGACTATCTGTTGGATGGAAGTGACCAACAACTCTGATAGAGGCAGATGCCAAGTTTTTAAGCTCACCAGTGGGAGGTGATGCTTTAGCACTGCTGGCCCACCACCTCGAGGGAGTCTTGATCATAAGCGGGCCGAAACTCCTGAAGACGGGTGGCAGATCAACTGATGACCCCACTGGTGATAGCACAGGACAGTTAACATCTTAGTCCACGTGTTTTTTAACTCTCTCTAAGAGTAAAAGACAGGTGAGAGTAGATATAGGACCGGTAGAAAATGATGCTGGAGAAATTATAACGGGAGATAAGGAGATGGCGGAGGAACTGAATGAGTATTTTGCATCAGTCTTCACTGAGGAAGACATCAGCAGTATACCGGACACTCAAGGGTGGCAGGGAAGAGAAGTGTGCGCAGTCACGATTACGACAGAGAAAGTACTCAGGAAGCTGAATAGTCTAGGGAGGGGGAGGGGGGAGGGAACGTTGACTCAGACTATGAGAGGCCTGCGTCGGGCATTTTCATGCCTTACAAGGCGCAGATTGGAAGTCTGTGTGGGGCGCCACTTCTCGCACAGACTAGAACAATGTGTGATTAAGTGCCTTGCTCAAGGGCACAAACACACTGCCACAACTGAGGCTTGAACTATCGATCTTGAGATCACTAGACGAACGCCTTAACCACTTGGCCACATGCTCAACACGTGAATAGTCTAAGGGTAGATAAATCTCCCGGACCAGATGGAATGCACCCTCGTGTTCTGAAGGAAGTAGCTGTGGAGATTGCGGAGGGATGAGCAATGATCTTTCAAAAGTCAATAGATTCTGGTATGGTTCTGGAAGACTGGAAGATTGCAAATGTCACTCCGCTATTTAAGAAGGGGGCAAGGAAGCAAAAAGGAAATTATAGACCTGTTAGCTTGACATCGGTGGTTGGGAAGTTGTTGGAGTCAATTGTCAAGGATGAGGTTATGGAGTACCTGGAGGCATATGACAAGATAGGCAGAACTCAGCATGGTTTCCTTAAGGGAAAATCCTGCCTGACAAACCTATTGGAATTTTTTGAGGAAATTACAAGTAGGCTAGACAAGGGAGATGCAGTGGATGTTGTGTACTTAGATTTTCAGAAGGCCTTTGACAAGGTGCCACACATGAGGCTGCTAAACAAGAAAAGAGCCCATGGAATTATGGGAAAGTTACATACATGGATAGAGCGTTGGCTGATTGGCAGGAAACAGAGAGTGGGAATAAAGGGATCCTGTTCTGGTTGGCTGCCGGTTACCAGTGGTGTTACACAGGGGTCCGTGTTGGGGCTGCTTCTTTTTACATTGTACATCAATGATTTGGATTATGGAATATATGGCTTTGTGGCTAAGTCTGCTGATGATACAAAGATAGGCGGAGGAAACAGAGAGTCTGCAGAGAGACTTGGATAGGTTGGAAGTCTGGGCAAAGAAGTGACAAATGTATTCAATGTTGCAAAGTGTATGGTTATGCACTTTGGTAGAAGAAATAAACAGGCAGACTATTATTTAAATGGAGAGAGAATTCAAAGTTCTGAGATGCAACGGGACTTGGGAGTCCTCGTGCAGGATACCCTTGAGGTTAACCTCCAAGTTGAGTCAGTGGTGAAGAAGGCGAATGCAATGTTGGCATTCATTTCTTGAGGAATGGAGTATAGGAGCAGGGATGTGATGTTGAGACTCTATAAGGCACTGGTAAGACCTCACTTATCAAAGGATGTGCTGATGTTGGAGAGGGTTCAGAGAAGATTCACTAGAATGATTCTGGGAACGAGAGGGTTAACATATGAGGAATGTTTGTCCCCTCTTGGACTGTATTCCTTGGAGTTTAGAAGAATGAGGGGGGACCTCACAGAAACATTTCTAATGTTGAAAGGCATGGACAGAGTGAATGTGGCAAAGTTGTTTCCCATGGTGGGGGAGTCTAGTACGAGAGGGCATGACTTAAGGATTGAAGGGCGCCCATTCAGAACAGAGATGCGAAGAAATATTTTTAGCCAGAAGGTGGTGAATCTGTGGAATGTGTTGCCACGGGCGGCAGTGGAGGTCAAGTCATTGGGTATATTTGAGGCAGAGATTGATAGGTATCTGAGTAGCCAGGGCATCAAAGGTTATGGTGCAAAGGCAGGGGAGTGGGACTAAATGGGAGAATGGATCAACGTGTGATAAAATGGCGAGGCAGACTCGATGGGCCGAATGGCCGACTTCTGCTCCTTTGTCTTATGGTCTTATGGTCTCACTTTCAAGGACTTCTTCAGGGTTGATGGCAGAGCAGCAATGGCTGGAATTTCTGGAAGCAATTCGGAAGGCATAGGATATATACATCCCAGAGAGGAAGAAGTATTCTAGAGGAAAGATGGCATATTGTGGCTAACACAACAAGTCAAATCCAACTGAGACAGGGAGAGGGCATAAAATAGAGCAAAAGTTAGTGGGAAATTAGAGGACCGAGAAGTTTTTAAAAAACAACATAAGGCAACTAAAATAGTTATTAAGAGGTAAAGATGGAATACTAAAGTAAGCTAGCCGATAATATTAGAGAGGATCCCAAGAGTTTCTTCATATACATAAAGTGTAAAAGAGAGGAGAGAGTGGAGATTGGACTATTGGAAAACGAAACTGGAGAGGTAGTAATAGGAAACAAAGAAATGTCTGTTGAACTGATTAAGTATTTTGCATCAGTCTTCAATGTTGAAGACACTAGCAGTATTAGGGAAGTTCCAGGTGTCAGAGGACATGAAGTGTGTGAAGTTACCATAACTGGGGAGAAGGTTCTTGAGAAACCGAAAGGCCTGAAGGTAAATAAGTCACCTGGGCCAGATGGTGTACACACCAGGGTTCTGAAAGAGGTGGCTGAAGAGATCATGGAGGCATTAGTAATGATTTTCAGGAATCACTAGGCTCTGGAAGACTGAAATATTGTAAATGTCACTCCAGTCTTCAAGCAGGGAGAGAGGCCGAAGAAAGGAAACAAAAGGCCAGTTAGTCTGACCTCAGTGGTTGGAGTTGATTATTAAGGATGAGCTCTCAGGTTACTTGGAGGCAAATGATAAAATAGACCATAGTCAACATGGTTTCCTCAAAGGAAAATATTGCCAGACAAATCTGTTGGAATTCTTTGAAGAACTTAACAAGCAGGATAGACAAGGGGGAATTGATTGATATTGTGTACTTGGATTTTCAGAAGGCCTTTGACAGGGTGCCACACATGAAGCTGCTTAACAAACCATGAGCCCATGATATTACAGGAAAGGTTCCAGCATGGCTAAAGCAGCAGCTGATTGGCAGATGGCAAAGAGTGGGAATAAAATCGGTCTTCTCTGTTTGGCTGTCAGTGACCCAGTTGTGTTCCACAGGGGTCTGTGTTGGGACCAATTCTTTTTACATTATATATCAATGATTTGGATGATGGAGTTGGTGGCTTTCTTGCAAAATTTGGAGATGATATGAAGATAGGTGGAAGGACAGGTAGTTTTGAGGAAGGAGAGAGGCTACAGAAGGACTTAGACAGATTAGGAGAATGGGCAAAAAATGGCCGATGGAATGCAGTGTCGGGAAGTGTGTAGTCATGCACTTTAGTAGAAGAAATGAAAGGGTTGATCATTTTCCAAATGGAGAGAAGATTCAAAAAAACTGAGTCACAAGGGACTTGGGAGTCCTTGTGCAGGATTCCATAAAGTTTCAATTTGCAGATTGAGTGCGTGGTGAGGAAGGCAAATGCAATGTTAGCATTCATTTCAAGAGGACTAGAATATAAAAGCAAGGATGTAATGTTGAGACTTTATAAAGCACAGGCAAGGCCTCACATGGAGTACTGTGAGCAGTTTTGGTTTAATGGTTTAGCTTATTATCAGAGATTGTATGAATTATACAACCTGAAATACCTGTCTTCGCAGACATCCACAAAAACAGAAGAGCCCCAAGAGAATGAATGACAGAAAAACTTTAAAAATACAAAGCCCCCTGTCCCCCCTCCCCTGCAAATATCAAAGTGGGAGCAAGCATCAAAGCATCAATATCCCACCTCTCCCGCCCCTTATTCTAGAGAGGATATGCTGAAGCTGGAGAGGGTTCAAAGAAGGTTTACGGAAATGATTCCAGGATTAAATGGCTTGTCGTATGACGAGTGTCTGATGCCTCTGGGCTTATATTCACTAGAATTCAGAAGAGTGAGGGGGTGACCTCATTGAGACCTATTGATTGATGAAAGGCCTGATAGAGTGGCTGTGGAGAGGATGTTTCCTATGGTGGAAGAGCCTTAGACCATAGGACACAGCCTCAGAATAGATGGGTGTCCTTTTAGAATAGAGATCAGTCAGAGAATGATGAATCTGTGGAATTCTTTGCCACAGGCTGCTGTGGAGGCCAAGCCTTTATGTATATTTAAGGCCGAGTTCGATATATTCTTGATTGGCCAGGGCATGAAGGGATACAGGGAGAAGGCTGGAAAGGGGCTGAGAGGATAATTGGATCAGCCAAGGTGAAATGGCCGAGCAGACTTGATGGGCCAAACGGCCTAATTCTGCTCGTATATCTTAGTCTTATGGATTCTACAACTCGTATTATCAGTATTAATTAATTAATTAATTAGTTTGTTTGTTTGTTTGTTTCTTTGTTTTTTTTTCTCAGCTCAAGCTGGTAAAACCTAAGGCACAGGCACAGCCAAGCACGTTCATTTTCAGTTGCTAGAAACCTACAAACTAGTCTAGTGATGTTTAGTTTTGTCATTTTCTGAGGATTTACATAGTGTAAGTATTGCCGTGTAGCCCTAATTATTTAATGCTATTGCGCACTGTTGATATTACGCTCAGAACAGTGTATACCCTTTTCATGTTCCATGATCTTTCTATTTCCTCTTTTAATTCAGCATATTTCTGGTGTTTTTCACTTATCGATACCTGTACATTATGTGTTTATGGAATGGGTACTTTTGTTCATTTATCCTGTATTAATCTTTCCAAACGGTTATTACAGATTGTCCTATCTGTAATAATGGGTCAGTCGTAATATAATTTGTGGGACTCTAAAGCTGAATCAGGCTTGTAGTTAGAGTTAGGTATGAATTCTTTTATGAGCTTGTGTTTTAACGCAAGATTTTGGTGAATGATGTTTGCCTGTGTAAGTAATCAGATTGAGTTAAACTGCTGCAGGATCCTGTAAGGTGTTGGATTGTGTCTGTTTTCCCTCGGCATTTTCTGCATTTATCAGCTTAAATTTGTTGATCTTTTATTATTATCATTATTATTTGCTTTTTCTGTATTTGCACAGTTTGAGTTAATTTGTGCATTAGTTATTTGTCAGTCTCTGTCTGTAGTTTTTCATTGATTCTATCATACTTCTTCGTTCGATGTGAATACCAGCAAGAGAATGAATCTCAGGGTAGTTTATGGTGACATATATGTACTTTGATAATAAATTTCCTTTGAACTATCAACCAACACATCATTGGCTGAGATGGCAACACCCCTGCTGTCCATCTTTTATGTGTCATGTACAAAATTGGGAGGGATCTAGGTAGGTATATCTAAAGGGAGTAAAAACAATGCAACATAATTTTAAAATAGTTTATAAAATGACTGTGGGAGATGAACACATTTTTATTGACCCATGGAGGAGACGTGAGGTTGTAATCTGGAATTTACTTCTGAAAGGGCAGTGGAGGGATAGCCAGAGAACTGTGTTCAATGCCGACCTATGGTGCTGCTGGTGAATTAAATTTGTACATTCTCCCTGTGCTCCAGTTTCCTCTCAAATCCCAAAGAAATGTGGGTTGGGAGGTTAATTGGTTGCTGTAAATTGCAAGCAGATGAATGGCTAAATCTGGAGGGAGTTGTTAGGGTAAAAGAGAAAGTTATTAGAGAAATGGGATTGTTTTGGGATGTAGCACAGAACTGAAATGGCTTCCCTCTATGTCATAGGGAAATATTGAAATCTGAAAGCTGCAAGGACATTGATATTAACAATTCCTTTCCCCCACAGATATTCTTGACCAACTGAGCTTTAAATATATTGCATTTTTCTTTCGGATTCATTAAAGTTACACTCCCGTCCAGTAAAGTTCAAAGTAAATTTGTTATCAAAGTAGATATATGCCACCACATAGATCCCCAAGATTCATTTTCTTTTGGGCATATTCAATACATCCATAATAGAATAATACCCATAACAGAATCAATGAAAGACCATAATGAACAATGAAGTTCCTTCAGTAATTTACGTTTTGCTCCAGATTCCAGGATCTTCAGACTCTTGTGTCCTTATAGACCGAGTGCGCTAAAATGGGATTAGGTCAGAGAATACTTTTCAATTAGGCCAGACACAATGAGAAAGTAACAGAAGAGATTATTGCATTACGTGTGCTGAATCTGGATAATAAGCTCTGGAGGCAAGTGTCTCGATCTATACCACATGTTCATGTCTCTGTATTGGGAGTAAAAGCTGAAAACCTTTGCTTCAGAAGTGAGGTTTCCACCCACTGAGTCACAGGCAGCACTGAGGTCCCAAGCTGAAGTATAAAAATAAGAAGAGAATGTGACATTTTTAAAGCAGGAACAATGTCAGCTCAGTATGTCTGAATCGCCGTGTAATTTTAATAGAAATTGTGTTAATGAACCAAACATAAAATGGCTGATACAGACACAACTGTGAGAAAGTGGAAGTTGCTTAAATTAGAACCACAGGCAGACATTTCAAAGCAGGTTGCCAAGGCAACAAGGATGTGGAATTCCTGGCAGCCAACCAGATGGAACGCAGTGAGAAGTGGGAAGAAATGTCTGCCGTGGACTGCATGCAGAGTGACGGGAAAGAACAGAAGAGATCCTAATCTTACAGAAGGGTTGCTTATAACTCTGGCTGTAAAACTGTAAAGAAGTATAACATAAAACAGGGATCATGAGAGAAAAAAAATGATAGGAAGCTGGTGAAGAGGATCTTACACCTTTTGAGAAATCCAGAACTTGGTTATAGTGTCAGGATAATGAATTGATAATTTAAGCAGCTTATAATGAGAGATTGCTTCTCTTGGGGAGCACTATATCTTTAATTCCAATCAAGAGAGCCAGAGAGATTAAAAGGCCCAAACCAAGAGAGGTAGATTTTGAACATGAGATCTGCTCTGGTGTAAAATTAAAGCCACAGCCAGTCTGAATCTGGACTGAACTTTGCCAATCCAAACCCAGTCCAGGCAGGCCAACCCCAACCGGGCCTGACCTCTGGCAATCCAAACCTGGACTAACTACATCAAAACTATACCCAGCAAATCTGCAGTCAATCAAAACCTGGATAAAATAGACCTGGAGGTGATGCTTCCATTGTGGGAGAGTCTGGGACCTGTGGGCACAGCCTCAAAATAAACAGATGTCCCTTTAGAACTGAGATGCAGATAAATTTCTATAGCCAGAGGATGGTGAATCTGTGGAATTCATTGCCACAGAGGGCTGCAAAGGCTAAGGCATTGGGTGTATGCAAGACAGGGTTTTATTGGTTCACGATTGGTCAGGGGATACAGGGAGAATGGAGTTGAAAAGGAATCAGCCATAACTGAATGGTGAAGCACACTTTAAGTGGCAAATGACACTTAAAGGATTGACGGTGGATATGCAATGGCAAGCATTTAAAGGTTGCATGGATGAACTACAACAATTGTTCATCCCAGTTTGGCAAAAGAATAAATCAAGGAAGGTAGTGCACCCGTGGCTGACAAGAGAAATTAGGGATAGTATCAATTCCAAAGAAGAAGCATACAAATTAGCCAGAGAAAGTGGCTCACCTGAGGACTGGGAGAAATTCAGAGTTCAGCAGAGGAGGACAAAGGGCTTAATTAGGAAGGGGAAAAAAGATTATGAGAGAAAACTGGCAGGGAACATAAAAACGGACTGTAAAAGCTTTTATAGATATGTGAAAAGAAAAAGATTGGTTAAGACAAATGTAGGTCCCCTGCAGACAGAAACAGGTGAATTGATTATGGGGAGCAAGGACATGGCAGACCAATTGAATAATTACTTTGGTTCTGTCTTCACTAAGGAGGACATAAATAATCTTCCAGAAATAGTAAGGGACAGAGGGTCCAGTGAGATGGAGGAACTGAGTGAAATACATGTTAGTAGGGAAGTGGTGTTAGGTAAATTGAAGGGATTGAAGGCAGATAAATCCCCAGGGCCAGATGGTCTGCATCCTAGAGTGCTTAAGGAAGTAGCCCAAGAAATAGTGGATGCATTAATGATAATTTTTCAAAACTCGTTAGATTCTGGACTAGTTCCTGAGGATTGGAGGGTGGCTAATGTAACCCCACTTTTTAAAAAAGGAGGGAGAGAGAAACCGGGGAATTATAGACCGGTTAGCCTAATGTCGGTGGTGGGGAAACTGCTGGAGTCAGTTATCAAGGATGTGATAACAGCACATTTGGAAAGCGGTGAAATGATCAGACAAAGTCAGCATGGATTTGTGAAAGGAAAATCATGTCTGACGAATCTCATAGAATTTTTTGAGGATGTAACTAGTAGAGTGGATAGGGGAGAACCAGTGGATGTGGTATATTTGGATTTTCAAAAGGCTTTTGACAAGGTCCCACACAGGAGATTAGTGTGCAAACTTAAAGCACACGGTATTGGGGGTAAGGTATTGGTGTGGGTGGAGAATTGGTTAGCAGACAGGAAGCAAAGAGTGGGAATAAACGGGACCTTTTCAGAATGGCAGGCGGTGACTAGTGGGGTACCGCAAGGCTCAGTGCTGGGACCCTAGTTGTTTACAATATATATTAATGACTTGGATGAGGGAATTAAATGCTGCATCTCCAAGTTTGCGGATGACACGAAGCTGAGTGGCAGTGTTAGCTGTGAGGAGGATGCTAAGAGGATGCAGGATGACTTGGATAGGTTGGGTGAGTGGGCAAATTCATGGCAGATGCAATTTAATGTGGATAAATGTGAAGTTATCCACTTTGGTGGCAAAAATAGGAAAACAGATTATTATCTGAATGGTGGACGATTAGGAAAAGGGGAGGTGCAACGAGACCTGGGTGTCATTATACACCAGTCATTGAAAGTGGGCATGCAGGTACAGCAGGCGGTGAAAAAGGCGAATGGTATGCTGGCATTTATAGCGAGAGGATTCGAGTACAGGAGCAGGGAGGTACTACTGCAGTTGTACAAGGCCTTGGTGAGACCACACCTGGAGTATTGTGTGCAGTTTTGGTCCCCTAATCTGAGGAAAGACATCCTTGCCATAGAGGGAGTACAAAGAAGGTTCACCAGATTGATTCCTGGGATGGCAGGACTTTCATATGAAGAAAGACTGGATGAACTGGGCTTGTACTCGTTGGAATTTAGAAGATTGAGGGGGGATCTGATTGAAACGTATAAGATCCTGAAGGGATTGGACAGGCTAGATGCAGGAAGATTGTTCCTGATGTTGGGGAAGTCCAGAACGAGGGGCCACAGTTTGAGGATAGAGGGGAAGCCTTTTAGGACCGAGAGTAGGAAAAACTTCTTCACACAGAGAGTGGTGAATCTGTGGAATTCTCTACCACAGGAAACAGTTGAGGCCAGTTCATTGGCTATATTTAAGAGGGAGTTAGATATGGCCCTTGTGGCTACGGGGGTCAGGGGGTATGGAGGGAAGGCTGGGGCGGGGATCTGAGTTGGATGATCAGCCATGATCATAATAAATGGCGGTGCAGGCTCGAAGGGCCGAATGGCCTACTCCTGCACCTATTTTCTATGTTTCTATGTTTCTCGAGGAAAATAGCCTAATTTTGTTCTTATACATTATGTTCTTGAGGTCTACTATTCTGCCCAAGCACAGATCCAAAACATGCTGCAAGTCCAAGGGCATAACGCTTCTGATATCTAGCCAGTCCCTGACCCTGCAGATGCATCTGGGTCCCATCAGACTCTGTTCATTCATTTTTATTTTATTTAGAGCTAAAGTGCGAAACAGGCCCTTCTGACCTAACGAGCCGTACCAACTGCAATCCAGCTACTTAACCCGAGTCTAATCACGGGACAACATACAATGACCAATTGGCCTTCCAACCAGTACCTCTTTGGAATGCTGGAGGGACCCAGAGCGGCCAGAGGAAAGCCACGCAGTCACGGGTGGGGGCGGGGGAAGCATACAAACTCCTCACAGAAGGCGTCAGAACTGAAGTCTGAACCCTGATGGCCCGAGCTGTAATTGCGTTGTGCCCCTGGTTCGGTAGCCTGGTTCTTTCATAGTCATAGTCATAGTCATACTTTATTGATCGCGGGGGAAATTGGTTTTCATTACAGTTGCACCATAAATAATTAAATAGTAATAAAACCATAAATAGTTAAATAGTATTATGTAAATTATGCCAGGAAATAAGTCCAGGACCAGCCTATTGGCTCAGGGTGTCTGACCCTCCAAGGGAGGAGTTGTAAAGTTTGATGGCCACAGGCAGGAATGACTTCCTATGATGCTCTGTGTTGCATCTCGGTGGAATGAGTCTCTGGCTGAATGTACTCCTGTGCCCACCCAGTACATTATGTAGTGGATGGGAGATATTGTCCAAGATGGCATGCAACTTAGACAGCATCCTCTTTTCAGACACCACCGTCAGAGAGTCCAGTTCCATCCCCACAACATCACTGGCCTTACGGATGAGTTTGTTGATTCTGTTGGTGTCTGCTACCCTCAGCCTGCTGCCCCAGCACACAACAGCAAACATGATAGCACTGGCCACCACAGACTCGTAGAACATCCTCAGCATCGTCCAGCAGATACTAAAGGACCTCAGTCTCCTCAGGAAATAGAGACGTCTCTGACCCTTCTTGTAGACAGCCTCAGTGTTCTTTGACCAGTCCAGTTTATTTTCAATTCATATCCCCAGGTATTTGTAATCCTCCACCATGTCCACACTGACCCCCTGGATGGAAACAAGGGTCACCGGTGCCTTAGCCCTCCTCAGGTCTACCACCAGCTCCTTAGTCTTTTTCACATTAAGCTGCAGATAATTCTGCTCACACCATGTGATGAAGTTTACTACCGTAGCCCTGTACTCAGCCTCATCTCCCTTGCTGATGCATCCAACTATGGCAGAGTCATCAGAAAACTTCTGAAGGTGACAAGACTCTGTGCAGTAGTTGAAGTCCGAGGTGTAAATTGTGAAGAGAAAGGGAGACAAGACAGCCCCCTGTGGAGCCCCAGTGCTGCTGATCACTCTGTCGGACACACAGTGTTGCAAGCACACGTACTGTGGTCTGCCAGTCAGGTAATCAAGAATCCATGATACCAGGAAAGCATCCACCTGCATCGCTGTCAGCTTCTCCCCCAGCAGAGCAGGGAGGATGGTGTTGAATGCACTGGAGAAGTCAAAAAACATGACCCTCACAGTGCTCGCTGGCTTGTCCAGTTGGGCGTAGACACGGTTCAGCAGGTAGACGATGGCATCCTCAAGTCCTGGTCGGGGCTGGTAGGTGAACTGGAGGGGATCAAAGTGTGGCCTGACCATAGGCCGGAGCAGCTCCAGAACAAGTCTCTCCAGGGTCTTCATGATGTGGATTCACTGGATAACTGGGAAGTCAATGGTCATGAGAAACAGCCATCGAAGTAGAGGTGAGGCCTTCAGTGAGATCAGTCATGATCATATTGAATGTCAAGTCAAGTGTCTCAAGGAGCTCTTCAATTAATTTCTTATAATACAATAGCAAGTAGTTTGTATATACCTTGCTTATCAACGATATTAAAAAGTACTGTATGCAAGTAAGGTAAAATTTTAGCAGGCTCCTCTTTACTTTTGACGTGAATCCCACCAAAATATCACAATGCAACCAATTCTCTTTTGATTGTTTCAATTATCAATTGCTTCACAGGGAATGTATCAATTCCTTAGTGAGTTGTGCTCTGTCAAAAGGCACATTAACCATTTGGGTTGTGACTGTCTTAATAATTATGCCACTTCTAAGACCAACTTTTAGCACAAATTCTCCTTGCTTTTCTACATTTTCTTTTCTAAAGGTTAACTTGCAGATTGAGTTGTTGGTGAGGAAGGCAAATGCCATGTTAGCATTCATTTCATGAGGTCTAGAATACAGGAGCAGGGATGTGATGCTGAGGCTTTATAAGGTACTGGTGAGGCCTCACCTTGAGAATTGTGAACAGTTTTGGGCCCCTCATCTTAGAAAAGATGTGCTGGCATTGGAGAGGGTCTGGAGGAGGTTCACAAGGATGGTTCCAGGAATGAAAGAGTTATCATATGAGGAACGTTTGAAGGCTCTGGGTTTATATACTTGCTGGAATTCAGAAAGATGGCGGGGGTGGGGATCTCATTGAAACCTTTTGAATATTGAAAGGCTAAGACAGAGTGAATGTGGAAAGGATGTTTCCCATGGTGGGAGAGTCTAGAACAAGAGGGCACAGCCTCAGGATAGAGGGGTGCCCTTTCAAAACAGAGATGCAGAGAAATTTCTTTAGCCAAAGGATGGTGAATTTATGGAATTTGTTGCCGCATGCAGCTGTGAAGGCCAGGTCACTGAGTGTATCTAAGGCAGAGATTAATAGGTTCTTCATTGGACATGGTATCAAAAGTTACGGGGAGAAGGGCAGGAACTGGGGTTGAGGAGGGGATAGAAAACAGAGGATCAGCCATGATTGAATGGCGGAGCAGACTCAATGGGCCAGTTGACCTATTTCTGCTCCTATGTTTTATGGTCTTATAGTGGTTACTTCATTCGCAACCAGACGTAACTGTGCACAAGTAGTGACATCTCCACATCTGCATAGTACAGTATGTCCAACAATGTAAGGCAATCTTCAGTTTTCAAGGACGTCAAGGCTGTCTCTGGAGTTTTCAATGTCAGTTGTGGCCAGACTATTGCAATGTAGATTTCTTTAAAAAATAAATGCAAAACTACAGACATCGCGGACACAATGCTTAAGAGAAAGTGGTCCTTCATGCTCTCCTGGATGTAACTCAGACTGAAAAGTAGAACATTACAGAGTAAATGAGTGAGTAAAATTTATGATCAAAGTGCATATACATCACCATATACATAAGCAAAACTGACACACGACCAATGCACAAAGTAAGATAAATAGTGCAAATAAAATAATACTGAACACATCCTTGAAAGTCAGTGTGTAGGTTGTAGAGTCAGTTCAGAGGTGGGGTGGTGGTGATGAAGTCATCCCACAAGTTCAGGAACCTGATGATTGAGGGGTAATAACTGTTCCTGAACCTGGTGGTGTGAGACATAAGACTCCTGTATCTCCTTCCCACTGGCAGCAGCAAGAGAGCGTGGCCTGGACGGTAGGGATCCCTGACGTTCAATGCTGCTCTCTTGCGCTCCTTATCAATGTGCTCAATGGTGGAGAGGACGTTTTGTAAGCTTTTCCATTCTTGCAGATTGATGTATCCATACCAGACTGTGAAGTAATCAGTCAGGACATCATTGAGGGGTAATAACTGTTTCGGAACCTACTGGTATGGGACCCAAGGTTCCTGTACCACCTCCTCAATGGCAACAGCAACAAGAGGGCATGGCCTGCATGATGGAGGTCACAAATTTATTTTTTTATTATTGAGATACAACACAGAATAGGCTATTCCAGCCCTCACAGCAATACCCCCCCCCCACCTCCGATTTACAGTAACCTGAGCCTAATCACAGGGTAATTTATATGACCAATTAACCTATGCACTGGTAGGTATTTGGACTTTGAGAGGAAACTGGAGCACCTGGAGGAAACCCACACGGTCATGGGGAGAACGTACAAACCCTTTACAGGCAGCGGTGGGAATTGAACCCAGGGCTCTGGTACTGTAAAGCATCATGCTAACCACTACGCTACCATGCCACCCTAATCTGAAATAGGAACAGATCACTGAAATGAGCAGTTCATTTGAAACATCATTGTGAAACAGCAGCTCTATTTCAGACTCTTCAGATGCTGCCCAACCTGCTGAGTATAAACATTTTTTTCCATGTAAACTTTTACCGTCATGAACAGTAGCCTAGTCCAGTCCAAGATATCCACGTGCTGGCATAACCTCATGTAATTCAGCAACATTTCAAAATCTTTACTGTCCCCTTCCATATTTCCATTACACCGTTAAAGCATCACTGAAATGTTGATGCTTGGCTTTGGGTTATTTATTGGTATTAGACCTCAAGAGCAGGTCTAGGCCATTTGGCCTGTTGATATTCCATCATGGCTGATTTGTTATCCCTCTCAACTCCATACTCCTGTCCTCTCCCTTATTTATTGAGATACAGTGTGGAATAGACCCTTTCCCCAAAGCCCCCCCCCAAGCCAGACAGACAGATATATTCCAAATAAAAAGAAATTTTGAAAGGGAAGAAGGACACTACCGTGGCTGACAAGCGAAGTCAGAGCCAAAGTAAAAGTAAAAGAGAGGGCATACAAGGAAACCAGAGCTAGTGGGAAGGCAGAGCACTGGGGAGCTTTTAAAAACTTGCTGAAGGAAACTAAGAAGGTCATTAGGAAGGAAAAGATGAATTAGGAGAGGAAGCTGGCGACTAATATCTAAGAAGATACTAAAAGCTTTTTTAAGTATATAAAGAGTAAAAGAGAGTCGAGGGTAGGTATAGGACCAATACAAAATGACGCTGGAGATATTGTAATGAGAGATGGCAGAAGAACTGAATGTGTATTTTGCATCAGTCTTCACAGTGGAAGACGTCTGTACTATACCGGACATTCAAGAATGTCAGGGAAGTGAAGTTTGTGCAGTGAAAATTATGACTGGGAAGGTGCTCAGGAAGCTTAATGGTCTGAGGGTGGATAAATCTCCTGGACCTGATGGAATACACCCTCGGGTTCTGAAGGAAGTAGCTAGAGAGATAGCAGAGGCGTTAACAATGATCTTTCAATGATAGATAGATTCTGGCATTGTATCGGATGACTGGAAAATTGCAAATGTTACTCCGCTATTTAAGAAGGGTGGGAGGCAGCAGAAAGCAAACTATAAACCTGTTAGCCTGACATCAGTGGTTGGGAAATTGTTGGAATTGATTGTTAGGAATGAGATTACAGAGTGCCTGGAGGCACATAACAAGATAGGCCAAAGCCAGCATGGTCTCCTGAAAGGAAAGTCCTGCCTGACAAACCTACTGCAATTCTTTGAGGAAATTACAAGCAGGGTAGACAAAGGAGATATAGTAGATATGGTGTACTTGGATTTTCAGAAGGCCTTTGACAAGGTGCCGCACATGAAGCTGCTTAGTGAAATAAGACCCCGTGGACTTACAGGGAAATTACTAGCATGGGTGAAACATTGGCTAGTTGGCAGAAAACAGAGGGGGGAAAAAGGGATCCTATTCTGACTGGCTGTCGGTTACCAGTGGAGTTCCACAGGTGTGGGTGTTGGGACCGCTGCTCTTTACAATATACATAAATGATTTGGACTACGGTATTAATGGATTTGTGGCTAAATTTGCCGATGATACAAAGATAGGTGGCGGAGCGGGTAGTGTTAAGAAAACAACTTGCAGGGAGACTTAGATAGTTTAGGGGAATGGGCAAAGAAGTGGTAAATGAAATACAATGTTGGAAAGTTTGTGGTCATGCACTTTGGTGAAAGAAATAAATGAGCAGACTTAATTCGATGGGGAGAGAATTCAAAATGCAGAGATGCAAAGGGACTTGGGAGTCCTTGTGCAAGATACCTTAAAAGTTAACCTCCTGGTTGAGTCAGTTGTGAAGAAGGTGAATGCAATGTTGGCATTCATTTCTAGAGATATAGAATATAAGAGCAAGGATGTGATGTTGAGGCTCTATAAGGCACTCATGAGACCACACTTGGAGTATTGTGTGCAGTTTTGGGCTCCTTATTTTAGAAAGGATATACTGACATTAGAGAGGGTTCAGAGAAGATTCATGAGAATGATTCCAGGAATGAAAGGATTACTGTATGAGGAACTTCTGGCAGCTCCTCTATTCCCTGGAGTCCAGGAGAATTTGGGGGGGGGGGGGAAGAGAATCCCATAGAAACATTCCAAATGCTGAAAGGCCTGAACAAATTAGATATGGCAAAGATATTTCCCATGGTAGGGGATCCTAGGACAAGAGGGCACGACTTCAGGATTGAAAGACGTCCTTTTAGAACAGAGATGCAGAGAAATTACTTTAGTCAGAGGGTGGTAAACCTGTGGAATTTGTTGCCATAAGCAACTGTGGAGGCCAAGTCATTGGGTGTATTTAAGACATAGATAGACAGATTCTTGATTAGCCAGAGCATCAAAGGGTATGAGGTGAAAGCAGGGAAGTGGGGACGACTGGAAGAATTGGATCAGCCCATGATTGAATGGTGGGGCAGACTCAATGAGCCGAATGACCTACTTCTTCTCTTATATCTTATGGTCTAACCCGTGCTCCCCAACGATCCCCCAATTTAATCCTAACCTAATCACGGGACAATTTACAACAACCAATTATCCTGCCAACTGGTAGGTCTTTGCACTGCAGGAGGCAACTGGTGGAGGAAACCCACATGGTCCTGGAAAGAACGTATAAACTCCTTACAGGCGGCAGTGGGAATTGAACCCGGGTCGCTGGAACTGTAAAGCATTCTGCTAACTACCTTGTTTCTGTATCGCCTCCATACTGGAATCAGATTAACTATCACCAGCATACTTTGTGAAATCTGTCATGTGGCAGCAGTACCTGGTAATACATGGTAATAAAAACTATTACAATAAGTATATAAATAAAAATGTAAAATAAGGAGTGTATTGGTATTGTCATGTGTAGCAAGATAGTGAAATGCTTGAACTAAAATACAATACACATATGAACCTATTCTGTCCTGGAGATATTGAAATAGATTGCCTTTTATGAGAAAATCTGCAGACACTAGAAATCCGAGCCACATACACAAAATGTTGCAGGAAGTCAGCAGGCCAGGCAGCATCTACGGGGGAAAAGAAAGCACAGCCGACGTTTCGGGTGGAAACCCTTCGGCAGGACTGGAGAGAAAAAGAAAACTGAAGAGCGGATTTGAAAGGCGGGGGGATGGGGGAGGGGAAGAGAAATGCCAGGCGTTAGGTGAAACGGAGGGGGAGGGATGAATTAAAGAACTAGAAAGTCGATTGGTGAAAGAGACAAAAGGTTATGGAAGAAAGAAGTTGGGGTGGGCAGGGGGGAGAGAAAGAGAGGAGCACCAGAGGGAGGTGATGGGTGGGCAAGGAGATAACATGAGAGGGGAAACAAAGGGATAGGAAATGAAGTGGAAAGACATTACTTTAAATTTGAGTTCCTCCAGCATTTTGTGTGTTGCCTTTATCCTTGCACCCATTCGGAGACGGCTCCAAGTTGATCCCCAAGGGATCTTTGATGTCCACAGATTGGTCTTTGGTTCAATGTTTTGTTGGGAAGAATGCAGATCTCCTTCTGCCCCACATTAAATGTTCACTTGGAGCTTTGTGCTCTAGACTCCGGAGTGACTGAGGTTAGTAACGTCCTGTCTCAGAGGCAGAACATCTCACTGAGTCAGGAGAAAGATTAGAAATTCACCAAGTGTGAGAGAGAAAATTAAATCAGACAACCGTAAAAGGCAATGAAATAACAGGTGGCTACATTTTCTGATTAAGACATAGCTTTGGATTATTTCCAGCTTTCTCCACCACATACTGGAATCCCATCACCTTCCAGCACTAGTGTGATCAGGCTCCTCACTGTGAATCATGATATGATCCGAGACTAACTATGCACTGATGGTTTTGGGAAGTGTGGGGGAGGGGATGCACTTGAGCTCTTTAAGACAATGATATGTACATTGCTACAAGGTCCCCAATCCTAATTCAGTTTATTTTCCTGTAAAAATTTAAACAGAATAGCACCAGTGAAGAATTTTACATTATTTGTTCGGCCAGAGGGAGACATCGGTTGATGCTGTGGGCCTGCTGCAGCTTCGAGTCTATGGACTCCCTTTTGGTCTGAGTATTGTTGCTTGCACTTGTGTTTTCTTCCCCCTCTCTTTTTGCACTTTGGGTGGAAATGGTGATCAGGCTCATTGCTTAAGGAAAGCTGTTTTTGTGTTTAGTGGTCCTGCTGTGGATGCTGCATAGCTTCCTCTGATGGGACTGAAACAAACAGTCCATGAGCAGGGTGGGTGGGTTCCTTCATATTACTGGCCTTTCTCCAGCACCCTTCCATATGCATGTTCTGGATGGTGAGTAGGTTGCCGATAATGCGTTGGGCTGTTTTAGCTCCGTGGTGTCAAGCTCCTGGGTGGTTAAAATTGCCCAACTCATCACCAACACCAACTATGTTAGGCTGTTCATTTAGCAAGCAACCAGAAAAGATTGGAGGTGGGAGGTATGGGAACATAGCATGGGCTGGTGGAAGATTCAATGGGCCAAACAGCCTCCAATCTGCAGCATGACATACTGGCCTTAGTGCTGCCTGGAAAAATAGTCACTTATGCCTGAAGCCAGGAGCAGATGGGCAGTGATTTGGCCACCACTGCCAGCCCACCAACTGGAGAGTGTCATGGTTAAGGGTCGAAACACTTGGGAAGGTTGGGAACCGCCTGATGACATCTGCTCCTGGCTGAAGGCTATGGTTACCTCATAAGGTAAATGGAGAATGCATCCTAACAGGTGTATGTAACAAGTGGAACATGCGCATTTATATAAGTTTTAACAGCAAGTTTACACAAACATATCCCCAATAAAAATGTGTATCATAAGCTCTACAAAATTTATTTCACAATGGAGCAATTGTTATTTGCTCATGCCTGTTATACTGATCATTATTGATATTTTAAAAGGTTTAAAATATGTCGTTTGTATTAATGGCCAACAGTCCAAGGTTGTGCTGTGGGGCAGCCCATAAGGGTCGACACCCTCTAGGGGCCAACACAGTACCCAACAACCTCACTGAGTATATCTTTTGGATATGGAGGAACCACATGCTCGGAGAATGCACCAACTCCTTAGACCGTGGTGGGAATTGAACTCTGGTTAGCACACCTTACTCTTGGCAAGTTGTCACACTTCCTGGGGTGTGAAGTTTGAGAAAAGGTGATGAAAACAAACAGGACTAGTAGCACATGTGGTTAGAAAGTCAACTAGGATGTTATCCTTCATTGGAGCAGGTGGAATATTTAAAATGGGGAAGGTTTGGTGCAGGTTTACAGGGTGCCAAGTGCAGAGGTTATGCTTGTGTGTTTTCAGTCCTGGAATGGAGCGCAACATTGTGGTGCAAAGCAGTTTCCATAGATGGTTTTCACAGAATTAAATGAGAGGAGAGAGAGTGGAGGTCAGTAATTTTCTGTGTCACTCATTTCTCTTCTTGCTACTGCCATCGGGAAAGTACAAGGAGCCTCAGGACCCATCCAGTTCAGGAAGTTATTTCCCCTCAACCATCAGGCTCTTGAACTAGGATAACTTCACTTGCCTCATCTCTCTACTCTTCTCAGCCTATGAGCCAACTCTCAAGGACCTCTCAGTATTTATTGCTCATTAATTAAACTCCATTGTACTTACTGTGAATGCCCACAAGAAAATGAATCTGGGTTGTATATGGTGACATATGTACTTCCACTTACATTTAACCTTGGAATTTTGATTTATGAGAAATATTAAGTGCAGGAGGTAGCATTCATGGACCATTCAGGAATCTGATGTCAGAAGCCCTGCCGACATCTCGAGGCATCACCCATTGAAGATATCCTCAATGATGGGGAGGCTAGTGCCCAAGTTTACAAGCCTCCATACCCTTTCCATTGTGCAGTTCAGCAATGCAACAGGTCTTAACGGTCTACATCATGATCCGTAGAAATTTGCTAGGCTTTGGAAGCCAGCTATGTTCAATGCTAAAGAAACTGCTGAGGATGACACAATACAGCATCACTGACACCTCTGCACTTTCGTGGGACTGACCAAGACCAAGCCCAACCCCTTTTAGATCGACACAAATGAACATACCACTGCTCCCCCCTTGTCCCATATTTCCCTCAAAATAATTAAACTTTCTTCCTTCTCCTGCAGTTAAGATGAAAGCTCTGCAGCACCATTTCACCCAGATGCTAGGCCAGTGAGCATGATATGGTAACACACATCAAAGTTGCTGGTGAACGCAGCAGGCCAGGCAGCATCTATAGGGAGAGGTAGTCAACGTTTTGGGTTGAGACCCTTCGTCAGGACTAACTGAAAGAAGAGATAGTAAGAGATTTGAAAGGGGGAGATCCAAAATGATAGGAGAAGACAGGAGGGGGAGGGATGGAGCCAAGAGCTGGACAGTTGATTGGCAAAAGGGATATGAGGATCATGGGACAGGAGGCCCAGGGAGAAAGAAAAGGGGGAGGGGGGGAAGCCCAGAGGATGGGCAAGGAGTATAGTGAGAGGGACAGAGGGAGAAAAAAAAAACAGATGGGGTACGAAGAGGAAGTGGGGCATTAACCGAAGTTAGAGAAGCCAATATTCATGCCATCAGGTTGGAGGCTACCCAGACAGAATATAAGGTGTTGTTCCTCCAGCCTGAGTGTGGCTTCATCTATAGAGGCCGTGGATAGACATATCAAAATGGGAATGGGATGTGGAATTAAAATGTGTGGCCACTGGGAGATCCTGCTTTCTCTGGCGGACAGAGCATAGGTGTGCAGCGAAACGGTCTCCCAGTCTGCATCAGGTCTCGCCAATATATAGAAGGCCACATCGGGAGCACCGGACGCAGTATATCACCCCAGTCGACTCACAGGTGAAGTGTCGCCTCACCTGGAAGGACTGTCTGGGCCCTGAATGGTGGTAAGGGAGGAAGTGTAAGGGCATGTATAGCACTTGTTCCGCTTACAAGGATAAGTGCCAGGAGGGGGATCAGTGGGGAGGGATGGGGGGAGAAAACAAATGGACAAGTCACATAGGGAGCGCTCCCTGCGGAAAGCAGAGAGAGGGGTGGAGGGAAAGATGTGCTTGGTGGTGGCAGAAGTTACAGAGAATTATATGTTGGACCTGGAGGCTGGTGGGGCGGTAGGTGAGGACAAGGGGAACCCTATCCCGAGTGGGGTGGCGGGAGGATGGGGTGAGAGCAGCACATGGTGTTAGGCTCGGACACCCTTCAGCAACACTGGACAAAAGACTCAAGAAAAGCTCAGCCTATTAATGGTAAAAACATACCATATTATTAATAGGTTAGCTATCTTCCATGCCAGTATCACTTTTTGCAACTTTTAAACTTCCTACAATCACTTCATTAACTGCAATAAATTTTTTGTGCAGTTTTATAAAAGATTAACTTGTGATTGATGCCCATCACATTTTCAAATCTGATTTAATTCAATTGGTTCAAGAACCCAAAGAATGAGCACTTTGATTAACTCAGTATAATTTCCATATCCCTTTGTTCAAGTTAAAGTTAAAAGCATTCCAACCCTCGTGTAATGTAACTGATGGTACCAGATTCCAAATTTTAAACTTTGGAAGCATGATCCAAGGATAATCAGCCAATAATTTTTTTTTTTTTACCTCCAGCTTACAATCAAAATTTGTCTGCAAGTCCATAACTTACCCAGCAACTAGTTGAAAGCCTAGTGACTACAAGGTGCAAAGCACATTAATACAGCTTCTTCATCCCCGCCGCCCCCCCCCATTATGTCCTTTCAAATCTCAAGGAACAAAATCCAGAAAAAAACCAGAGGCCACTTTTAAATCGCAAAAAAAGTTTATTTGTCAGTTAAGAAACAGGCTAGCTCCACACTTTTCAATATGAAAAAAACAAAGGAAAAAAATTCAAATAAAAGATTAAAAGTGGTGAAAAACATGGAGAAAAATCCACAAGACAAAGATTGAAAAGTGCTCAGCAAGCAGTATGGAAAACAAGCTCGAGAGCTTCCAGGTCGACATTTTAAGCAGTACAGTTTTGGCTCAACAGCAAAGGAAAACACAGCTGCCATTTACAAAATGGTTGCAACTCATTGGCCACTGGGTGTCAGGTGACCAGCAAACACCAACAAATCAAATCCTTTCATCTCCCCCAGACCAAAACTGGTCCTCTGCTTCCTTTTGCATGGTTCTTCAGTCAAATCTGATACCACCCATCTTCACCTCAGCCCACAAATAAACCAAAACATGGAGGTTTAAAAAAACACAACAGGCATATTACAACAAATAACTCTACTTCAACCACAGGCAGTTGAAGTTCAGAGCATGGAAGATGAAGAACAGGATAAAGACCAGAACACAAGTCCTGTAGGGTTGGAGGTTGTTTGGCAAACTCACTGGCACTGGAATCACAAGCATCCCTTCTGTGAGAAGCAGCAAGTGGGCAAGATAAATTTTACTTCAACCCACTGCCAAATTATAGTGGCCTGGGTTTACAAGTACTTGCTCTTGGATTTGGCGATGGTCCCATGTCCCAGATTAACCAACACTTGGCATGATTATGGAGGGATCGGTCTCAAATTAAGGAGGCGATGTGTCAGTGATGAAAGTGTGACAGGTTAGGACTATTCTTGGTGACTCAATGTTTTTCCAAAAGGGAAAAGCAGCCAAACAGCTTTGCCATGTTGATACTAACCAAAGTTGGCTTCACATCACACCAGCCCAAAAGTGCATGAGATGCTGACACATGCCCCAATCCATCAGATCTCACCAACATTCATAACCACAACTTCCCACACACACTTTCAAGTCATCTTTTCAGGGCAATTCCAACAGTGGGGATAAAATGGATTCAATACTACCTCACATGGGAGGAATATCTCAAGGCCCAAATGCAAGACTCCAGATGCTGTCTGCCTCAAAAGGACACAGGCAGCTTTACAAGTAATGTGAACAGTTCAAGGTGGCAAATCAAACTGTCCCCAGATCATGAATGTGGAATTTGTTTCATTCAACATACTGTTGCACCCTCAAATTCCACCAATTTAGCAACTTGATTTTAAGCCATTATTCAAACATAGTGGAAAACCTCAACAGATGAAACAGTCAGAAAAGGTTGACCACACTGCCAAGTCAGCACAGGGTGCTATGACTACCTCCTCACAAGGAGATACTGCAATAGAACAATAGTCATACCTTCACAACACCATCCACGAATCAGCACTCTCCATCTTTTGGAAGAAAGACCACAAAGAGCAGTGACTGGTTTGAGGCAAATTCCAACATCATGACTCCAGTCATCAAAGCCAAGCTTGCAGATCTCAGAGTACAAGTGCTCACCATCCAACCAAACACTCCAGGCACTTCGAGCTGCTAGAAGCAAAGTGCAAATGAGTACTGGCTCCAGCTCAGTGAGGACATTCAGACAGCAGCTGTGACAGGAAACATCAGGTCGATGTATGTTGGTATCAAGAAGGCCCTTTGCCCATCACAGATCAAGACAGTACCCCTTAAGTCATCCAGCAGTGAAATAATCACCGATAAAAGCAAGCAGATGGAACACTGGGTAGACCACCACTCTGAGCTCTACCCGAGGGGAAAATGTTCTTGTTAGCTCAGCCATTGATTGTCTACCAGTCATGGATAAACTCGACTCCGAACCAACCATTGAGGACCTCAGCAAGGCAATTGACAGGGAAAGCTTCTGGCAATGATGGGATTCCTCCAGACCTGATCAAACACTGCAACAGCTCACTCCTCCAACCTTTACACGAGGTCCTCCATCAGTGCTGGAAGGAAGGAGCCGCACCACAGGATATGCGTGACTCCAAAATAGTCACTTTGTACAAGAAGAAGGGTGTTAGGAGTGACTGCAACAACAACAGGAGTATTGTCGGTAAAGTCTTTGCTCGTGTAACTCTGGCACGTCTAAACGCTGGCAGAACAGGTCTACCGAGTCCCAATGTGGTTTTCACGCAAGAAGGTCAACCGTCGACATGATTTTCTCACTCCATCAACTCCACAAGTGCAGGGAGCAACAGAAACCCCTCTATGTCACTTTCAACTACTTGACCAAGGCTTTCGAGCTTGTCAGCCGGGATGGGCTCTTTTAGATTCTCAAGATCAGCTGTCCCCCAAAACTCCAAAGTATCATCAAGTCATTCCATGATGACATGAGGGCTACTGTTCAGTACAATGGCAGCTCATCAGAACCCTTCACTGTTCGTAGTGGAGTCAAACAACGATACATGTTGGCCCCAACATTATTCAGCATCACCTTCTCTGCTATTGAAGCACGCGTTTGGGACGTCGACAGAAGGCACCTACATGCACACCAGGTCTGATGGGGGGCTGTTCAACCCTGCGCGCCTGAGAGCAAGAACGAAGGTGCGAAAGATCTTAATACGTGACATGCTCTTCGCTGATGACGATGCTATAACCTCACACACCAAACAGCAACTACAATCTCTCACGGACCGTTTCTCTAAGGCATGCAAGGACTTCAGGCTTACCGTCAGCCTAAAGAAAACAAATGTCCTTGCCCAGAACATACTGGAGACACCAGTCATTGCCATTGACAGTTATGATCGAGAAGTGGTCCACGAGTTCACATACTTGGGGTCAACCATTAACGACACTCTCCCTCGATGCTGAAATCAACAGGTCTATCAGCAAAGCAGCATCGATCCTTGCTCGATTCTCCTTGCGAGCCTGGGACAATCTGAAACTCACTACAAAGACCAAGACTGCTGTGTACAGTCCATGTGTTACCAGCACCCTCCTGTATGATAGCGAGACTTGGACCATCTACTCCAAACAGGAGAGGAAACTCAACAGTTTTCACCTACGCAGCCTTCGCCGCATCCCTGACATCACCTGGAGAGACAAAGTCCCAAACTCTGAGGTCCTCTCCCACGCTGGACTTCCCACAATGTTCACACTTTTAAGACAATGCAGATTGCGGTGGCTGGGTCACATCTGCTGTATGAAGGATGGTAGACTGCCAAAGGACATCCTCTACAGAGAACTAGCAACAGGCAAGAAGAACGTTGGTAGACCCCAGCTTCCCTTCAAGGACCTCTGCAAGCGCGACATGAAATCCGTAAATCAACAGAGTGCTGGGAGGATACAGCAGATGACCGCAACGAATGGCGAGGTACTCTTCAGCAGCACCTAGAGCAAGGCGAAAGTGATCCTGAGTCAGTTTGAGGAGCAGAGAGCACAGCAGCCAGCAACTGTGGCAGAGCCTGCTGTTCTAAGATCGGCCTCAGTCGACACTGCTCGTCAAACCAGTGACTACCAGAGTACCCATGGTCAACCACGACCGACAGAGACAGACAGACACACACACACACTCACTCAAGCCAGTATTGAGGCACAAGTCTCAGTAAAAGGTGTTTGGTAACAGATAGTCTACACTTCAATGTTTTTCCCACCCATATTTAGATTGCAGCTAAAGATTCTTTTCCCTACATTGGAATCTTGTTTAAAGGAATTCCCTGCAGGTCTGGGTGCTAACCAGGTAACATTACTTGTCCAGGAACAGGACAGGCACTTCCAGTAATCCCACGAATTGTGATCTTCCATGCACTCATGCACAAGTGCTTGTTAGGAACATCTGCATCCCTAATGCTTGCCAGTGCCAATGGAAAGTACTGCCAAACTTACTTTACAGCTAGCTGTCACAAACAGGAGCCATCCAACATCATGAAACAGAAAAAAAAACTAGACCACAAGACATCAGAGCGGAATCAGGCTATTCAATCGATTGAGTCTGTCCCACCATTTGATCACGGCTCATAATTTCCTTCCTTAACCCTATTCTCCTGTCTTCTCTCCATAACCTTAGACCATAAAATGGCTCAGAAACAGTCAAAACAAAAGATTTACCGTGGAATACTGCAGCACAGGGCTCGAGTTCAGAGTTAAGAGGGCCACAGTCCAGACTAGTACTGAAAATGGACATCAGATTGCCAAGAGCACAGACAGAACATTCAGCTTCTATGCAACTGCTGGCTGGATTCACTCAATTTTCCAGTTACTTCACCACCCACCCCAGAATTCAGATTTTCAACACTCAAGGTTTTTTTGGATTCCCTCCCTGGTTTTCATATACACTTAACGAGCCACTCACAGAAACCCCCACAAATGCACAGCAAACATGGCTGATTTCGATTTGGACACGCACTGGGACTTGGGGTGATAATTTGCTCGGATTTGGGATTGTGACTCGAGCTTTACATTACAGTGTCTCATTGGCCATTGTTTGTCTTGTGCAAGATTTTAAACTCGAGCCCTGCAAAGCCTGTAAAAGCCCACAAATCTTACTCATTTACACAATTTAAAAAGAATGCATTATGTACAGGGAAAAAAAAAGAAAAGGGGGTTTTTGTTTAAGCCTCATCTTGCTCGATCTCCTCTTCGAATTCTCCCTCCTCCTCTGCTGTGGCGTCCTGGTACTGCTGGTACTCTGACACAAGGTCGTTCATGTTGCTCTCGGCCTCTGTGAACTCCATCTCGTCCATCCCCTCGCCCGTGTACCAGTGGAGGAAAGCCTTGCGGCGGAACATGGCGGTGAACTGCTCGGAGATGCGCTTGAAGAGCTCCTGGATGGCGGTGCTGTTGCCGATGAAGGTGACTGCCATCTTGAGGCCGCGGGGCGGGATGTCGCAGACAGCGGTCTTCACGTTGTTGGGGATCCACTCCACGAAGTAGCTGCTGTTCTTGTTCTGGACGTTGAGCATCTGCTCGTCGACCTCCTTCATGGACATGCGGCCCCGGAAGACAGCCGCCACGGTGAGGTAGCGCCCGTGGCGTGGGTCACAGGCCGCCATCATGTTCTTGGCGTCGAACACCTGCTGAGTGAGCTCAGGCACCGTCAGAGCACGGTACTGCTGGCTGCCGCGGCTGGTGAGAGGGGCGAAGCCCGGCATGAAGAAGTGGAGGCGGGGGAAGGGGACCATGTTGACGGCCAACTTGCGCAGGTCAGCGTTGAGCTGGCCCGGGAAGCGCAGGCAGGTGGTGACGCCGCTCATGGTGGCAGAGACCAGGTGGTTGAGGTCCCCGTAGGTGGGGGTGGTCAGCTTCAGGGTGCGGAAGCAGATGTCGTAGAGGGCCTCGTTGTCGATGCAGTAGGTCTCGTCTGTGTTCTCCACTAGCTGGTGGACGGAGAGGGTGGCGTTGTAGGGCTCCACCACCGTGTCGGACACCTTGGGCGAGGGCACCACGCTGAAGGTGTTCATGATGCGGTCCGGGTACTCCTCCCGGATCTTGCTGATGAGCAGGGTGCCCATGCCCGAGCCGGTGCCCCCACCCAGCGAGTGGGTCAGCTGGAAGCCCTGCAGGCAGTCGCAGCTCTCTGCCTCCTTCCGCACGACATCCAGGACGGAGTCCACCAGCTCCGCGCCCTCCGTGTAGTGGCCCTTGGCCCAGTTGTTCCCAGCGCCACTCTGCCCTGTAAAGCAAGCAAGAACCTGTGTCAGCGGGACAAATAAAGCCACCGTCTCCCCTAGGCACACAATCATACTAGAATCTGTATCTGGTCACACTCCACTGCCAAACAACACCTACAAGATATGAGAGTTAATCCATTTGGCCCTTCAAGTCTGCCATTCAAAACCATGGCTGATTTCTCCACACTACCCCAACCCCATTCCACGCTAACCTTCACTAAGAATCTAATCTCCGCCTTAAAATGTAGCCAATGATGGCCACCACAACCCTCTGTTGTGCCAGATTCACCACCCCCCTGGTGGAAGAAAACCATCCTCACCCTTTATGCAAAGACCCTCAATCCTGATGTCTCACACTTGGTGTGAGGATGGGGACAAATATCACAATATGGTTCATTCTGGGAACACAACCACCCCACATCAGAAATGACCGGGGACGTAAAGGGGACCTGAATTCTAGGATCTTGCACATTCCAAGAACTTGAAGCACAATTCCAACACTCCACCATTAATTGTAGGCTGGGAATCCACTCAAGACAACTGTCAGTTCACCCATCGCTCTAAGCTGAAGACACAAGGAAACACTGGCAAGTTTACACAGGGTCACTCAGCACTTCAGCAAAGCACAGTCACGGATTTACATACTTAGATGGGGTTCGGTGGGGCGGGGGAGGCTAGAGAAGGGAAATCGCTGTGATAGATCCGACTGACGAGACTAGGGCGGGAGAGGCCACTACCCTGAATTGCACTTCAAAGCAGACCTGAGTTTCAGTTTAACATTCCTGTGAGGCTTCTCAGAAGCAGTGCATTGCCACTGTATTGAACACAATGGAACAAAGCCCACACAACCTGGCATGTGAAGGGAAAGGGGTTGTCCAGGATGCAAGTTGTGCTCACGCTTCCCTCAATTCAACATGCAGCACTATCACTAACCTACCACTACCACAGCAGTGTGTTTCAGGACTTAGCACTCCGTCTGCCCTTTCACATTAACCATTTCCACCCTAGGAGAACCTCCAGCTGTTATCTTGTACATTTCACGTCCCCCCTCATCCTCCTTCACGCTGGGGAATAAAGCCCGAGCTTGCTTAACCCATCTTCAAAACCTGCCTGCTCATCCAGGCAGCATCCTGGTAAACCTCCTCTGCGCCACTTCCACATCCTTCCTAGAACTGAACACAATACTCCATGTGGGGTACTCTGCGGGGTTTTTAAGAGCTGCAATACATCCTCAATGCCCCCACAGACAAAGTTAACTGAAGTCAACAAGCTTGCACTCACCAAACACGAAGTTATCTGGTCTGAAGATCTGCCCGAATGGGCCAGAACGAACAGAGTCCATGGTGCCAGGCTCCAGGTCAACCAGAATTGACCGAGGAACATATTTTCCCCCTGAGAAAAAAAGAGAATTTGTAAAAAAAAAAGTATTTCATTAAGATTCTCTACAAGGAACAGCCTCCCACTCTTAGGATTAATCCATAACCTTAAACTTAACCTGATCACCTCCCCTCCCTGTAGTAACCACTGCAGAGTCCACTGTGATGCAATTTCCTCAGCTAAAGGATCCAACAGAATGATCCCAATATAACTATGTAGTCAACATTAGATACATGACCATGACATTACCCTTTGGTAAAGCAGCCCTAGGCATCTATGACCAATACCATGTCATAAACAGGACAAGGACATGGGGAAAACACAAAGTTACACTTTCCAATCTCAGACACTGTTGGATTAGGGAGCGGAATTGTTATTTTTCTAGTATTCGCCTATACATGTGTATCTATTCAGTAAATTTCACAATTAATTGCAGCACAGCTGGTTCTGTACTTTTAAGTTTCTTAGTTTTTCTATAGCAGGTGTCACACCACTTGAATCTGGTGTTTCACAGGTTAATTGTGCTCATTGGCATATTGTTCAAGAGACAAGCACAATCTTTGCCTCATTTCTTTGCCCATTTTATGTAATACTTCATAAAATCCCAAGTTGCATTCTTGACTTCATAGGAACCTGTGGATCAGATCCAGTATTATTCATTCCTTGAGTTCCTGGCCACCTTCACAGATGCCAACAAAGCACCTAGGCCAGGAACATCTAGCTAGCCTTGGATCACTGAGTTAAGAGTTGGTATTTATTTAGCGAAACCAAGATAGCTCCTGCTGAGTTACATTCACAAAACAATATAGAGAAACTCAGGCAACATCTATGGAGAGGAATACAGTCCACAGGTTCCATCAACCTTCTATCCCTCTGACATGTTGAGTTGGTCCAGCATTTTGTGTGTTACTCTGGACTTGCAGCATCTTCAGCATTTCCTTAGGTCATGATCAGCTCCTTCAAAGCCCCACTCCAGCTTCCCCAAGTACAATGCCCCGACCTCCTAGAAACCCATACCTGTTGCCTCATTGTAGTAGACATTGATGCGGTCCAGCTGGAGGTCGCTGTCTCCGTGGTAGGTGCCAGTGGGGTCAATGCCATGTTCATCACTGATCACTTCCCAGAACTGTGGAGGAGACAGAGGGCAAGTTAGATCCAGCTACAGATACAAAGAACAAGCTATCAACTATATCTTTATCGCAGTTCCAATCCACTGCAGGTTGATCTGTACTGGAGAAGAACATTTTCCAACATTTTCTTCAAGATGTCACCTCCGTGCTGACAGCACCTCCTTGTGCTGTTAGCAGAGGCGAGGGGAGAGCATCTCCAAATCAAGAAAGTGGCAGCATACTAGCACAACACCTTATAATAGCAGCCATTATTGATCATGTTTCAGTTTGCAACCGTTTGTCAGCCATTTGTACACTCCCCCTCTTTTACTGGTTACCCCTTACACTCCAAAGATGTATGGGTCAGGGTGAGCAAGTATGGCCATGCTGTGTCAGTGCCGAAAGCTGAGCGACATAGGCAAACTGCCCCCAGGACAATCCCCAGACTGTTGGTTGTAGACTTGAGCCCCACACTTCACTCTTTCAATGCTGGTCAATAACCAATTCAATCAATTAGTGTGGTCCCATGGATCTGCTACCCCTGCCCTTGTCCAAAACCCAGCAATTCCTCCAGTGCTCTCATTAAACCTAGGTTACGCTATGGTGGCATAAAAGATAGTGTGGCACTACCACAGCTTGGGGATCAGAATTCTAATTGGCATCCTCTAAGGGATCTGTAGGTGCTCCCCTGTGGAATGTGTGCATCTCCTCTGGGTCCTGCGGCTTCCTTCCACAACCCAAAGCCCTCGCAGGCAGATTAATCGGTCGTAAATTGTCCCGGGTTGCAGGGGATTGAAGGGCCGTGCAGCCCTTTGAGTTGCAATCATCCCTTAAATAAAATTGTGCCTTGCTAATCCCTTCAGACACAATCTCAATCATAATAAAATCCTAATCAACACCTCTACCAAAAGTTTGGATCTAAGCATCATCACCTCCCCCCCCCACCCCCTTAGTGTGAACATTCACTCTCTGCTCAGCCAATCTGTCAGATGGGCAAGTCTGGTTCACATGAGAAACCAAGGCAAATGCACGTTTCCGGTGGGACCACACTCAGCTGAATGAACCCGCCCCACCCTACTGCCTCCCGGAGCAGGAGACTGCCCTTAAGGCCACTTAGCTACTGATACAGATGGATGCTATGGGCTGACGGTGGAGGGGAGCATTTAGCTCACTGCTGATATCAAAGAAATTAGGCTAATTAGCACACCAGCCCTTCTTCCCAACACACACAATCACTGGACAAGGAACAATTGAGGAATGAGTAATCATGCAAACACCAAATGCTGCAGGAACTCCGGTCAGGCAGCACATACGCAGGGAACTATTCATTCGATATTTCAGACACCTGATTGGTGCAGTGCTAAGGCTCTGACAGTGTATGAGATCACTCCCTGGCCACAGACCCAAGTACCGGCGAGACACAGCACTGTGCTGGTCTGGGAGGCTACAATGCTGGACTTCAGCTTGCTAGGAGACCAAGCAGGCATGAGTGAGCAGGCATGGGGGGGGAGGGATGGGTGCTGGGAAACAGGATGGGCATTTTATAAGCCGCTTGTGAAACTGTCATGTTGCTATGAATGTAAAAGGACTGGGTTCAGATCAGCCAGTGCAAGGCAGAAACACTTGGTTGATTTATAAATAGCACATTGTTCAAAGACAGTCAGGAACAGAGAGGGAGGCAGTGAACTCACTTCTACAGAAGGTACCAGGGAGAAGGAAATGACTTCTGCACGTTAAAGTTGCTGCAAGATCAAGTCTCTTCAAAATGTAATTGGTTTCACATGCAAGTGCTTGCCATGTCTTCAGCAGGTAGATCTAACTTTCAGCCAGATCTGACAGTTCTTAAAGACAACTGTCTCCAGGTACCAAGTGACCTACATCTGCTCCTACCTCATCAAGGTTAAAACTAACAAGTCAAAATGCACTATTTCACATTGGTCAGCCTTCAATAGCCAGGAGATTCCTGCACCTTCTCTTGCTGGCGTAAGCAATTGTTCAACAGTCCAAACAAAACCTTTGAGCAAGAAAATCCCAAATCGGCTAGGATTTAAAAGTAGCAGCAGTGCCACAGAAAGGATTACAATAATAGTTCAACCCTGACCTTCAGTGAAACATCAAATACTCCGCAACTACACCGGTTTCTTCCCACAGGTGTGGCTGGAATTAACTGGTTACTGTTAAATTAACGCCAGTACAGCACCCAATCCACAACTACCTTTCCCCAACAGACTCAACCACAAGTTGCCCCAAAAAACCCATCTCACAGGCATTCCGCAAATTCCCTCCCCTGGGATCCAACAGCAACTTGGTTTTCCCCCAGTCTACCTGCATTTTAAAACCATTCCTGATAACCTCAACACTGTCATTTTTCCATGTCTTAAGGGACAATGGGTACATTTAAAGCAGAGGTTGATAGGTTCTTGATTAGTAAAGGTGTCAAAGGTCATAGGAAGATGACAAGAATAGGATTGAGGGGGAAAATAAATCAGCCATGATGAGATAGCAGAAGACTCAATGGGCTGAATGTCTAACTCAGCTCCTATGACTTGTGGTCTCAATGCAGGTGGCAGAACTGTCAGGGCCGTGTGAAGTTGCCAGATGAGAGGGACTGGGTTAGAGAGATGGCATTTCCACTGGGAAATATGCCCACAAATAATCGGAATACCCAAGTGCCACCAGTATTGCGTTTCCTCTCGACCTGCTGCTTTCCCCCCTCCCAACAAGTCACCGTCCAGGTTTATTAGAGTTTGGAGGACAATAAATCCCCCGCACCCCAACCAGCAGGTGGAACAGGGCAAGGGAGGGGTTAAAATCTTGCGGACATGGGGCACGAGTGCAGCAGCTCACGGGAGATAGCTCGACCACAGCCAGCACCGTCCTGGTGACCGATAAAAAGAAATTTACACCCAGACCCTTGCAGACCGAGCTTCAGCAGCAACACAAAAAACAGCCAAAATAAAACAAAGGACGGAGACAAAAGGCTCCTTTCTGATGCACCATTTCCAGCATGTTGTGCTCTGCAAAGCCAACAACGACTGAACGGGCGCGACTGGAATGGTCTGGTTTCGGGAAGCTGAAAATTCCTGCATTTTAACAAAGGAAAGCCGCGAGACAGTTTGGCTTTGTTCCTGTGGCACTCAATTTAAAATGACTAGCAAGTCTATTGGCCTTGGCTTCTTGTCCTGCCCCACCCTATCCACATTAGCGTAGATCAGTGCATATGTACAGACCAAGTAACTCCATGTCAGATGCCTGTGTAGTCCTCACAGCTACAACTGGTGAGACCCACTCTTCAAATTACTGTACATCGAAATCTCACCCTCCCTATGGCTTACCATAAACGCCCTTCAATTACTGTAGATCACAATCTCACTTTCTCCAGCACAAGCCTCTGGTGCCTGGGTAAGCTACCCAATCGCACCAGCATCAGGGTAGCAAGTGCACATTCTGATTGAACAGGTCAATCTGAGCAAGGCAGCCTGGCTCCATTTCTTCAGCCGGAGAGTGACAATTCAGATAGCACAGGAAAATCAGTAACATGGAGTGTCAGTATGGGAAGGAGGCCAAGAGATAATCATCATTTTGTATCTTATGGAACCGGTGAACAGGCACAAAGGAGCGACTACGCCCTCTCGGTTACCGTCACGTGTACCAAGATACAGTGAGATTGCCTTGCATGCAGATCCAACCATTACACAGTACACTGAGGCAGAACAAGGTAAAACAATGCAGATCCCAAACAGCTTCCACTTAGTAGTGGGTGTAGATCGTTTTTCTTAATAAAATTGTTTATATTCTAAAATACAAATTAATCTAATCTATATGAATATAGAGTAAAGAGTTTGTTAATGTAATTCAATATACTGTATCTGGTATTATATTTTGTCTTTTGTTTTATAATATGTATTCTCTTGAACTCTATTCTTCTATATAGAAATCAAATCAATAAAAAAAATTGGAAAAAGGAAGAACAATGAAGAATAAATGACATTGTCAGTGGGCTTAGGCTTGCATGCCTCGATGACATGATCCGAATGAGCAAGACTGAGGGCCATAGTCCGGAGGTCTGCTCGAGAGTTTGACAAGTGGGATAAAGTTGTCCTGAGCTTTTTAACTGTTGTAAAGCATTTAAACCATATTCTCATGTAGTATACGGACAATGAAAAACTGACTTGCAGCATCAATGAAAAGCTGTTAAACCAGGACCGAGCAAGTGCACGGTAGAGAGAGTGTTGTGTTCCGTTACAGGAGGTAGGGTCTGGACTGTGAAGGTGGGTTCCGCGAACCTGATGGATTTATTAATAGCCGTCAGTGCAGTCAGATTGAGGGAAATTCAGATCCCCTTAACACAGATCTGCATTCTCTACACAGACTACTGTCCACTGATCTCATGGATGGTGACTCAAATACCCACCTCAGACCCATTGCCCAGTAACGGGTACAGGTGTCACATTACAGACCGAACCATAGTCACTATGGGGTGGGGTGGGAGGTCCAGATACAGACCAACTGGCCACCAATCCCAATCCACTACCAGTCACCTATTTCTGGGGGCAACTGTGTACATAAATTCCCAAACCCTTCCAGCAGCCCCTGATCATTGCGGGTGCTGATAGAAATGCTCCAAGTCAGTTTCCCCTCACAAAAACAAGGGCCATTTGGCTGAGGGTCTGCCAGCTCAGTAATCCTGCCCACCCAAACTTTTCTCTGCAACCTATCCTGCCCAATAAATGCACCCCCACATTCTCCCATCAGTGACCAACCAGCATGCTTTTTAGGTGCAGGGGGAAGCCAGGTCTATCATTCATCACCAGAGAGGGGATAACTCTACAGGCAAAGAATTAAACCTGGATCACCGCAGCACTACCCACCAGACCATCGTACTGCTATATAGTTGTTCAGTCACCCACCCAGTATGGGAGAGAATCAGCCCACACATTGTCGAGCTTCAACACTGCAAGGATTTTTTAATTGCTCTTAAAAAAATTAATGGGCTGAATATTAAAAAAATTGTGATTAGTGCCTTTACTCAGTTGGGGAAAGCTTCAGAACACCTCTGAACAATTTATTATAGATATTACCCATTAACTATTGTCATACTGTAGCTTCTGGCTCAGTGGAAGACAGGGCTGACATTCACTCAGCTCAACCAGTGGCTGGTGCAATGCAATTACAGCTTGTGGCATCGGAGTTCAGAGGTCAATTGCGGCATCAGTTTGTTTGTTGGTTACCCCTGGGTGCTCAGTTCCTCCCATAGACCAAAGGTGTACCAGTTAGTAGGTCAATTCTAAGTCACGACGCCCAAGGTACAGAGAGAAGGCAGGAGAATGGGGTTGCGATCAGTAATAAATCAGCCACGATGGAATGGCAAAGGAGATTCAATGGCCCAATTATACTCTGATATCTTATTGTCTTAATTGCCTGTTGTAAATTCCCTGAGATAAACCAGGTGAGTTGCTGGACAGTGCAGTGCTTTGGGCTGGAAGGGCACATCCCACACTATCTCTAAATAAATGGTATAAAGGCTTCAATTTAGAATGCAAGCAACCAATTCATTTTCAAAAATAAAACTTCCTCTAATGATATTAAACACAGGAAGGCTGAGGTTCTTCTCAAAGCACAAGCTGAAGCTGGCATTTGCAGGGTTGGGATTCAGTCCAAAACTGGACACCTGCTGGTACAACACTAGCCTGGAGTACAATCCAGTGCGAAGCAATCCGAGCCAAATCAGCTGCCAGGTCACAACAAGCCGTCGAACCTTGAGGGGCCGACCACAATGTGCAGAGGCTGGTCTGGCCAAGATGCATCCTCAGCCCAGTAACTAGTACATCAGGTTAACTGGAGTTGCTGTTTATCAATGTTGATGACAATTAGCATGAGATTGTGACAGTATATAAATATCTGTTGCATTTACAACCATACTATAATTATTCTGTAGTAGGCTAGCTCCTGCCCTAGCTGGGAAAAAAACAGACATGGTCAAGTGGTGGGCAATCACCTTGAGAAAATATCTTTATTACAATAACTTATTACTGCAGCGCTTTTCCCGTGTAGTGCAAAGTGCTTTACAACGGGATAAAGTGTAACCATGCAGAAATACACAAAGAAAATTGACAAAGGCGGTAGATAAAACTGGATATTATATTAAATAGGCTGGTATTAGCTCACCAGAGTGAGCTTCTAGCCTTAGGTATTGAGTTCCAGTTTAGGAGTTCAAAAAAAAAGCGCTGACCTATCCATTATCTTTTGAGAGATTTTAGATTTGAGTCCGGTGTAAGACATCTGTTCTCTTGCAGCAGAATAACGGAACAAAAATAATGAATAAAGAGGAGAAAATTCTAAGGTAGTGGGAAGACCATTCAGAAAATTGATGGCAGAGGGGTGAGTTTCTTCAGGCTCCTGTACTGCCTCCCTAATGGTAGTAATAAGAGCGTGTCCCAGGTGGTGAGGTACCATCCTAACGATCAGCATTCCCACCTGAACTGGAAACCTTTTCATTTCCACAAGCAACTGACACACTGAAACCAACTCACCACATGCTGTGACTATCAACATTACTCATTGTGGACTTCCACTCCGAGATGGGTGGGTCCAAAATAGACTATCACAATCAGGTTTAATATCACGGGCACCAATTTGAAATATCGCACAATGCAATACAAAATAAAGATAGAAATTACAGTAAATACACATTTATATACCCCCCTCATTTCCTACTCGTCATATCCCTAAGGTTCTAACTCATTAACACGTTCTCAAGCCCGTGTTTGCGCACTGGCTGGAGCAGATCTCACAAACGCATCGGGTGGGGTAACAGAACAAAAGCTCTGTGATTAGACTTTCAATTCTTGTGCACATTCACCATTGTTCTGAATTAAAGCATTCGAGCATCCCATAATAATTACTCGAATATACATCTTCCACAGGAGTTTTTTTTTTTATTTTCTGGAATGTAAGATACTGCCCAGCCCCAATGGTAACTGTAGTGACCTTCAAGAATCTATGCTCCAACCAGAAAGATTCAAGCCTCAAGCTTTTTACCCACAGACATTTTATGAATTTCATAATGTCTTAAAACTAGTTTGGAGAAATTCAAGTAATAAGATTAATTCTTCACCAAATGAAGGGGAGGTTAGCGGACATTAGTGGAGAGTGTAAGAACTACAAGTCTGACAGTTCAATATATACGTACACAAAATCTTGTCTTACAGATCATTTATTAGTTTCACTGGTCTATTCAACAGCTACTTTCAAAAAAGGGAACTGGCTACCTCAAATAGGAACTATTCAGAATTATGTAAAAAAAATTCGGCGTAAGGAACGAACAAGGTATTATTAAATAAAACGTAAAGTAATTACTATAGCAATGAGGTCTGAATGAACACGTGTTGCAAAACCTCTGGCGCTTTTTCCGGAGGATGGGCAATAGTTGTATACAAAATGAATTTATGTGAAAGGTGCAACTTATATGCACTGCAGCATTCTGGTTAACAGTCACCGCACTGATCAATCCATCAAACTCAAGTTTCAGCAAAAAAAGCCGCTCACGTTTTCTTCCACCTTGAAAAAAAACACCGACTAAGCAAAAAATATTTAAATTTGCAAAACCTTTATCCCAGGGTCAACCGCACCGCCTTGGGGATTGAACGTATTTAATCATTCATGGCTGCAGCAAGAAAACGCGCAAGCCCCATGCCTTTGATAGCAGCCGGATCGCGGGGGAGGGGGGAGAGCGGAAGACGGGCGCTCTTCTGGACAGGATTTAAATTCGAAATACCAACCGTTTGGCGCCACATTCCGTTTACTCCATTGGCTAATGCACTTATTGGCGCGCCCGCAACGGGTGCGATTCCCTCCAACGCACTCCGACCAATCCAATTAATGCAAATTACTACAGTTACTTCCCCTCCACTTCAAAAATGCAAAAGAAAATCTCAGATCGGGTTGCAAGCACAAAATAATGGCTCGACCACCCCCGAGGATTGGAATGCATTTCCTATCCCCGGCTGTATCAGGAGGGCGATTTCTTTCATGCACTGCCCCTCCCCCACTTACAAAAATTCAACAAAGGAACTCCAATTTTTTCCCAAGTACTCCCTTTCCATTCACTCTAATGCAAGGAACCTGGATGTTTCTCAAAACTAATTAGTCATCCTTGTGCGTTTAAAAAGCAGAGAAATGGTATCCTAGATTTTCCTCCAGCATCTGCGCCGCGCCTCGTCGAGAGGGTGGCGTACTGAGACGAGAATTTTCCATTTCCATTTACTCCTTTCCCGCAGCTCTTTTTAAAAAAGTCAAAAATACCTCAATTGCAATGTCGCTGCGGTTACTGTTTAACAATCTTTCCACTAATTACCTCAAAATCGCGATAATTATCGTTCGATAGTTTTTGACAATAACTGAAAAGCCCGAAAAATAAAATTTTGCAAAATGCACTCTCGAGGAGCTGCAGGTCGCGATGATCTATACCGAGGATTAATTACTTTCATAGCTTTAATAAGCCGCATTAATAGTTTTATCCGTATTTCGTCCCAGGTTTACGTGGACTATTTTCAAGCAGACACCGATTGATAAAGCATTTGCGTTTCAAATTCCAACGGTGCTACTGCCTCACCCACGTGTAAATCGACACCTGTGATGTATTTTAGCAAAAAGCCTTCCAGACAAATCAGCTTTTCATTGGAAGCTTCAATAATATATTTATCAAAACAAATGATATTCTTTAATTACAAAATTTCCACAGCAAGGCTATTGTATGCAAATATGTATCAATGGTGGGGATTAAAAAATACCATAGTAAATGTCACGGATACATATTTACCTTGGCCCCGATCTGGTTGCCACATTGCCCAGCTTGTACGTGCACGATCTCCCGCATGGTAAACTTATTAACTTTTTTTTAAAAGAAGCTTGCAATGAATATCTGGTCGTTACAGAGTAACTGCGCTGCTAACAGTTCCCGAAGCCGGCTCCCAACAAAGCTTATAAACGCGGTGGCGCCACCACAACGAGGCACCCCTTCCTATTGGACCGTGGTGAGCACGTGAGGTTGCAGCGGCTCCGCTATTGGACGCAAAGTGTTGCAGTAATTAACCGGGTGACGTCATGTCGGGTGCCCGGGAGTCGTGGGGCATTCTTTCTATCGACCCTCGGGTCCACATGTGCGACTTGGGTGCTTTTGTGTTCAGACGCGCTGGTTTTGTGAAGTCAAGTCCAGTTCTCCCTGTGGTTAAGATGCAATTTCTTTTAATACTGCTGAATGTGGCCGAGAACAGGTTAATCAGACGTCATTGCCACCATCCTTTCTACTTTATTGTGATTGAATGAGCCGGTTATTGTTAAAACACGGGATGGTGGCTGTTTTCCATGTTTCCTGCCACATCCCTCCTATTTTCTGAGACAGATATCAACGTATGTAAGATTAATAAAGTAGAACGAGTTATCCAACCGTGCGTTGTGCGGGACGATTTCAATCTGTTGTACTACGAATAGTGACGTAAGAATGCATTGCCTTTGCAAATTGCATGAATAAAACATCTTTGAAATGAGACACGTACTTCGATATCCTTCCGCTGTGGCGACGAAAATGAATGATTTAAAAAACTGATGGAATTTTGAGCTTTGTTAGAAGAACTTGTCAGACATCGTAGGAACACAGGGTAGCCCTAGGCCGTCAAGTGGTTTCTGGATGAACTATGAATTCACTCCATTTACCAGCCTTTTTCTTGTTCCCCTTACTGTTAATAATTAGAGCATTTGAAAGGAACAATTGACTAAGCATTATTGAAAATTTGGGAAGAAGTTCTGAAGTTCTCTCACCCTTTGAATAAAGAATTGTTCCCCAGATCTTTCCTGAATTTATTAGCACCTGCAAGACCTGTGGAGGCGTCACGCAGTGTATTTGGAACTTTCATGGGTTATTCAGCCCCTTCGCGTATCCTCCAGTAAAGCTATAGAACAATTACAGCACAGCAAACGCTCTTTATGTTATGCCGATCTTTAACCTACTCTACGATTAATCTAACCCTCCCTCCATTTTACTGTCATCGATGTGCCGCAATGTTGTGACAATCTTTAACCCTACTCTTAAGATCAATCTAACACATAGCACTTGATCTCCATCATCCATGTGCCCCCTTAAGAGGTTCTTCAATGTCCCTGATGGATCTGCCTCTAACCCTCATTGGCAAAGGTCTTCCATGCCTCCACCGCTATAGGGGCATCACAGTAGTATAGCGGCTCGGGCCACACTAGTACAGCTCGAGGCACTGGTGTCTTGATTTCAATTCAGGCACTATCTCCAAGTTTGTACCTTTTCCCCATGGCCATGTGGCTTTCCACTGGGTGCACCAGTTTCCTCCCACGTTCCAAAGTTGGTTAATTGGTTTCATTATCTCACATTCTCTTTATTTATTGTTATTTATTTATATTTGCCTTGCACAGTTTATTGCCTTGTGCATTCTGGTTGATTTTTCACTGATCCTGTTATAGTTACTATTATATAGATTTGCTGAATATGCTGACAAAAATGAATCTCAGGGCTGTGTTGGCGCATGGCCGAGTGGTTAAGATGTTCATCTGGTGATCTGAAGGTTGCTAGTTCGAGCCTTGGCTGAGGTAGTTGTTGTGTCCTTGCAGTGCCGTGGAGAGGGGAGACTTGCAGCATGGGTAACTGCCAATCTTCCCTGCAACATTGCCCAGGCCTGTGCCCTGGGAACCTTCCAAGGCGCAAATCCATGGTTTCACTAGACTAACGGATGCCTATATATATGGTGACACATATGTACCTTGATAATAAAATTCACTTTGAAGTCACTCTTTGGTCATTGTAGACACTCCTGTGATTAGGCTAGGGTTGCTGGCTGGTATGGCTCATTAGGCTGGTGTTTCACGCTGTATCTCTAAGTGAATAAATAGATACATAAATCTTATGTATTTCTTACTTAAAATTATTGTTATCACCCCCTGATCTCTCCTCTTCAAATTCTTGTCTGGCCTCCCTTTAAATTCATTCACATTAATCACCTCGTGCTCCTTGAGGAAGAGTGATCCACATTCTCACTGATCTTTGGTTAAAAGATTCCTTCTGAAATCCTGATTGGATTTACTTGTGATTACTGTACATTGATGGCACCTCTCATTGTACACTACATCAACACCTCCCATCATTTTAAAAAGCTCTATTTTCTTTCTGGAAAAAGAACGAGATGCAGTACTTTTTATATCAAACATATACTTCAAACAGGAGGAGAAGATGGCGGCGTGACGCAGCGTGCGTGGCCGCTCCAAAATGATATCGTATTTGTGAAGTAGGTACCGTGCACAATCCTGATTTGATGGAGACAGATGTGAGAAGCACAGGGGAACATCTGGAGAAACTTCTGAAATGCCCGCTTCGCTGCCGCTGCTACTGTGCGATCGAGAATCTCTGGAGGGGAAGGCCACAAATCCTCGGCTTTGCCTATTGCCTGTTGCTGGGGCTGGGGTTGAAGTGCTCGGCAGAGATGGTGCTCGGTGTCGGAGTGCCGGTCGGAGGCTCAAAGTTTTCAGACAGACTCAAGAGTCAGCTAAGGCTGTCCTCTTAGTCCCCTATTATTTGATATTGCATTAGAACCTCTTGCAATTGCTATTCGAGAATCTTCAAATATTACTGGGATAACTCGGGGATTAAAGTCCCATAAATTATCACTCTATGCTGATGATTTACTTTTATATATTTCTAATCCTGAGAGATCCATTCCTGCTGTTTTAGAGTTATTAGCACAATTTGGTCTTTTCTCAGGTTATAAATTAAATCTTAGTAAGAGTGAACTTTTTCCGATTAATAAACATCTTCCCTTATATTATAAATTTCCATTTAAATTGATTAATAATTACTTTTCATATCTTGGGATTAAAATTACTTGTAAACATAAAGATTTATTTAAGACTAACTTTTTACCATTAATAGACCATATTACTCAACTTTCATCTAAATGGTTTCCCTTATATTTAACTTTGATTGGTCGTATTAATGCAGTTAAGATGTTTTTTTTGCCAAAATTTTTATATGTGTTTCAGGCATTACCAATTTTCGTTCCTAAATCTTTTTTTGATAAAGTTGACTCTAAAATTTCTTCATTTATTTGGCAGAATAAGAATCCGAGACTGGGTAAAATACATTTACAGAAAGCTAAGAGAGATGGAGGTTTAGCATTACCTAACTTTAGATTTTATTATTGGGCTATTAATATTCGACATATGAAATTTTGGTTACTTGACCGGGACATACTATCTATTCCTAAATGGGTAGCATTGGAATTACAATCTGTTCAGGGTTATACACTTGGTTCTATTTTAGGTTCCTCTCTTCCTTTTGATTCGAAACGCCTTAAGCAGGTCTCTAACCCGATAGTTAAATATGCTTTGCGCATTTGGTTTCAATTCAGAAAATTTTTTGATCTTAATCAATTCGGGTTAGCGATTCCTATTTTAGGCAACATATTTTTTCCTCCCTCTTTTACGGATCGCGCTTTTCAAACTTGGAAGACTAAGGGTATTTTACGGTTTTTGGATTTATTTTTAGATGGTTCCCTTATGTCTTTTGAACAATTATCTAATAAATATAACTTATCAAGAATACATTTTTTTAGATATTTACAAGTTAGAAATTTCCTAAGTACTATACTTTCTTCCTTTCCAATGCTTCCTCCTATATATATTTTAGATTCGATAATTAACCTTAATCCATGTCAGAAAGGTGCATCGGCTATGATTTATAATATTATTATGAAACTTAGGAAAGCTCCATTTGATAAGATTAGGGTAGATTGGGAACAGGAATTGGGGCTTACCATTTCTGTGGATGATTGGGGGCAGATTTTACAATTAGTTAATACTTCCTCTATTTGTGCTAAACATTCCCTAATTCAATTTAAAGTGGTTCATAGAGCACATATGTCCAAAGATAAGTTAGCGCGTTTTTACTCGCATATTAATCCTTTCTGTGATAGATGTTCGGGGCAGATAGCCTCTTTAACTCATATGTTTTGGTCTTGCCCTACTTTGGAAACTTTTTGGAGAGATATTTTCAATATTATTTCTAAGGTATTAAATATAGATATCTCTCCTCACCCTATTACTGCTATCTTTGGACTACCTAAAATTTCTAGTAATCTTTCCCCTTCAGCCCGTAGAATGATTGCATTTCTTACTTTAATGGCGAAAAGATGTATTTTACAACATTGGAAAGAGCTTAATGCTCCAACTACCTTTTTTTGGTTTTCTCAGACGATTTTATGTTTGAATCTGGAGAAAATTAGAAGTAACCTTTATGATTCTTCATTTAAATTTGAACAGATTTGGGGACCTTTTATTCGATATTTTCATTTAATGTAATATTTACCCTTCTTGTTTTTTTTTCACTGTTTTAATGGAGGTCGGGATTGAGGACGTGATTTTAAGTTTAACTCTGTTTGGTTTCAAGTTAGCCCATTGCTTTGCTTTGCTTTTAGGTAGTTGCACGGTGGGTTTTTTTTTGGGGGGTTTTTTTTTTCTTTTTTTTTTCCATTGATATATATAAAATCTAGTATACTATTATGTTATCTTGGTTTCTTATGCTTAAATTACATTGTTTGTAGTATTTTCTTTTTGGTATTGTTATCTTTTGGAATTTTATTGTACTTTAACATTGTATTAATGTTTATATGGCTTACCTTTTTTGTATACTTACTCAATAAAAAGATTTAAAAAGAAAGAAAGAAAGAGTCAGCTGTGGTCGGGTGCTTCCAGGGTGCTGCATCGGCAAGTTTACGACACTGGAAGCTCATGGCAGGAAGAGAGTTTCTCTTCTTTCTAACGTCTGCGTGAGATGATGGGACTTTCGAGAGACTTTGAGACTTTTTTTTTACCATGCCCATGGTCTGTTCTTTATCAAGTTACAGTATTGCTTTCCACTGTTGTAACTATATGTTATAATTATGTGGTTTTTGTCAGATTTTTTTAGTCTTGGTTTGTCTTGTTTTTATCATATTTGATATCATTCTGGAGGAACCTTGTATCACTTCTTAATGCATGCATTACTAAATAACAATAAAAGAGGACTGCGTGTCCTTATAATCTAATACTTTATTCACAGTATGGAGATGGAAAAGATTGCAGATCCTGGAGCATCTGCAAGATCCTGGGTGTCAACATCTCAAAGAACGTATCCTTGGCCCAACACATTGATGTAGTCATGAAGATGCTAATTCATTAGGAGTTTCAGAAGATTTTGTATGTCACCCAACACTATCGCAAGTTTCTGTAGATGTACCATGGAGTGCTTTCTGACTGGTTGCAACCCTCTCTGGTATGGAGGACCCAAATGCACAGGATCGTAAGGGGCTGCAGAGAGTTATGCACTCATCACAGCACCAGGCTCCCCTCCACCAAGGACATCTTCAAAAGGCAATCCCTCAAAAGGGCAACATCCATCATTAAGGACTACTTTCACTCCGGACATGCCCCCTTCTCATTACTACCATCAGGGAGAAGGTTAAGAAGCCTGAAGACACACGCTCAATGATTCAGGAACAGCTTCTTCCCCTCTGCCATCAGATTTATGAATGTTCCATAAACCCATGAACACTTCTTCCTTATTCCTTCTTTCTCAATTGTTTCTTCTCTTAATAGATAGCAACTTTACATCCTTGTACTGCTGCTGTGATAATAAATGATTCTGATTATGAACTCAGGGGGTCAGGCAGCTTCTATGGAGGAAAATGGACAATCGACATTTCAGGTTTCGACCCATAACACTGGTGGTCCATTTCCTTCTGCAGTTGCTGCCTGACCTGCTGAGTCTCTCCAGTGCTTTGCTTTGTGTTCAGAATATATTCAATAAACTAATTAAATACACATTTTTCTCTTTGTATATTTTGTACCGTCTGGGTGGTGAGGTGGAGATACGTCTCTACCAAAGGAGGTGTGAGGTGCCCCAACCATAAAGCGTAGGCCACCCTTGGGCAAGTTGTACCACCTGCTTAGTGCCCCCCACCCCCCCAATCAGGGTCACTTGAAGCCATAGGAGCAAGTGGTGGATAGTCGAATGAGTCGCCGGTGTATTTCACAAGTCCTGGTTATGAGACAATTGACGCAAGGCAGACAATCTCCATAGCGTATTGATTATGGCTGGGGTCACCTGTCTTGTAAAGACACTTCCCAGAAGAAGGCAATGGCAAATCTCTTCTGTAGAAACATTTACCAGGAACAATCACAGTCAAAGACCATGATTGCCTACCTCAGGCATTTTGGAAGATCAAATCAGGACAGAACAAAGTAGTGGTGTGATCACTCGAATTGAGTCTGATGTTCTCTTAAGTCAACCCTTGTACTTTCATAGATTTGACAAAGGCACTTGATACAGTGGATTGCCAAGCTTTCTGGCATATAGTGCTCTGCAAAAACCTTGGAAACGTATATATATATAGACAGGGTGCCTAAGACTTTTGCACAGTACTGTAATAACTTTATGCATTACTCTGTACTGCGGCCACAAAAAAAGCTAATTTCATGAGATATGTGATGATAATAAACCTGATTCTGATATGGGTCTCTATTGTGGGTGGAGGGTGGGAAGGGGGGAGGGAGAGAGGAGTCATGGTTGGGAAAAAGGGAAGGGAGGGGAGGGAGTGGGAAGCACCAGGGAGACATTCTGCAATGATCAGTAAGTCTGATGTCTTAGGGCTAGGTGAATCTGCATCAGTGCCCAGCACTCCTTCTCTGCCACCTGTCCAACATCCCTCCTGCAGCACTCCACTCTCACCATCCCCAACATCCTTTGCTCCAGCCAGATTTACAAACTTGCTCTCCGCTCCACGTTGACAAATGCAGCACTGTGCAAAAGTCTTAGGCACCCTAGCTACATATATGTGCCTAAGACTTTTGCACCGTACTGTATACCATCAGGGCATGGCTGCCTCACAAGTACTAATTAATACCAAGGCTACTTCATGATGAAATGTGAACCATGGTACTCAGCATTAGTGGGCTGAATACGAACCCTTCACTGTCAAGAGATGAGTTTACAGGTCTGCATCATTGCACCCAGCCTATTTCCCATCTGCTATCCTTCACCTCATTGGCCAAGACTTTCCTCCAATCACCTCCCTTGTGTTCAAATCACAAACAAGAGAGATTCTGCAGATGCTGGAAATCTGAGCAACACACACAAAATGCTGGAGGAACTCAGCAGGCCACGGAACAAAGTACATCGCATGAATACAGCCTACATCCATGGAAAGAAATACAGTCGACATTTCGGGCTGAAACCCTTCAGCAGGACCTTCGTTGTATTAGCCATTCCCCCCCACACCAGGAAAAAGTCTGTGGCTATCCACCTGATTGATGCCTCTTATCAAGTAATTTCCCAGCATCCTTAGCTCCAGAGAGGCCTTGCTCAACCTTTATTCATAAGACATGCTCTCTAGTCCAGGTCGCATCCAGGTAAATCTCCTCTGCACCCTCTCTAAAGCTTCCATATCCTTCCTATAATGAGGCCACCAGAATGGAACACAATATTCCAAGTGTGGTCTTCCTTCTTCCTTATGCCTATTACCCCTGCTGGGGCATAGGTCACCGACAGCAGCCCGCCAGAGCCCACTCCGCTGGGCCAGTCTTTCAAATGTAGCCCATCTTCTTGGTCCTTCCTCTCCCAGCGATGAGGTCTTTGGAGCTTCTGTTGGTGTTTCTGTGGCTCTGGGATTTTACAGCATGGAGTTGCTAGTACCATGCCCAACCCTCCTCCTTTCCCAGCTGGGCTGGGGACCGTCCTTGGTGGAATCTACCCAGGGTCTTACAGAGCTGCAGCATTACCTCCTGGCTCTTGAACTCAAACCCTTAACTAATGAAGGCCAACACTTATACAGTGAATCATAGGGCCCCGGGGAGTGTGATGGGAACAGAGAGTGCATGATTCACTAAAAACAGCGTCTCAGGTAGATAGTGTGGCCTTCATCAGTCGGGACATAGGAGGTGGGAAGTTATTTTGCAGTTACGTTGGAGAATCAGAATCAGGTTATTCTTACTGATACAGGTTGCGTAATTTATTGTTTTGCAGCAGTGGTGGGTGGAGTGCAGCAAATAAAAAAATATTTTATGTTACAATTTTTAAAATTAAAAAATAAGTAAATTGTGCAAAGAGAGAGTCAAATAGTGGGGCCCAACTTGAAGTAATGTGTAGGTTTTGGTCATATTGTTATAGGAAACGTTATTAAACTCAAAAGAGTGCAGAAACAATGTTGCCTGGGCCTGGGAGGCAGAGTTACAGGAAGAGGAGATTGAGGGGTGACCAGATCGAGGTATCTAGGATCACGAGAGGCATTGCACGTAGTCTCCTTTCTACGGGAAAGGGTAGTGGGCGTAAAGGTGATCAGAGGTGAGAGATTTAGGGCAGTTTCTTCACATAAAACAAGCATTTGGAATGAGCTGCCAAAAACAATCATTAAGGTAGGCGCAGTAACAACACGTAAAAGCCATCGAGATAAGTAAGTAGATGGATAGGACAGGTTTAGAGAACTATAGGCCAAAGGCAGGCAGGCAGACAGGACTACCTCACTGGGCAATACATAGATGAGAAGGGCCCATTTCCATGCTGTGGGACTTCATCACTCTACGACAAGGGCACTCACTGCTCACCTTTAAACTCATCCCCTTGCTTCTAGATATCTCCATTATGGGGTAAAATTTCTCACTATACATGCTAGGGATCAGAGGTGGTTCTTGAGAATCACTCCGGGAATTAAAGGGTTAATTATGCGGAGTGTTTATGAGGCCTGGACTTGCTGGAGTTGAGAAGAATGGAGAGGTGGGGGGGGGTGGGGGGGAATCTCTTTGAAACCTACTGAATATTGAAAGACCCAGATAGAGTGGATGTGGAGAGGGTTTCCTACAGTTGGCAAGAGGGATCAGCCTCACTATTGAGGGACGCCCCCTTAGAACAGAAATAGGGAGGATTTTCTTTAGCCAGAGGGTGGTGAATCTGTGAAATTCATTGTCACAGATAACTGTGGAGACAATATCATTGGGAATATTTAAAGTGGAGGTTGATAGGTTCTTGATTAGTATGACCATCAAAGGTTATTGGGGGAAGGCAGAGACTGGGGTTGAGAGGGATAATAAATCAGCCATGAATGAATGGTGGATCAAACTTAATGGGCTGAATGGCCTAATTCTGCTCCTACGTCCTATGCCCCTCAAAATGTTGTGAACCTGAATCATGCACTCCCGCGCCCACCCAAAACCCTCCTCAGCCCTCCCTGCTTCAAGGAAAACAAACTCAGATCGTCCCGATGCAGGGTTTGGACCTGAAACGTCGACAATTGCCAGAGACGCTGCTCAACCCTCCAACATATTGTTTGCTGCCCATTTCTAACCAACCTCCCCTCTCCTCATGACTAAAGTACTCAATTCTGGTGAACCTTCTCCCATGCGATTATGCTTATTCATTTATTGTGTGCCGTCTCGTATAATGTAGACGATCATGGTCTTTCCATGACCATATTGTTTTTGGCAAATCTTTCTACAGAAGTGGTTTTCCATTGGCTTTTTCTGTGCAGTGTCTTTACAAGATGGGTGACCCGGGCCATTATCAATACTCTTCAGAGATGGTCTGCCTGGTGTCAGTGGTGGCATAACTAAGAGTTATGATATGCACATGACCATCCATTGCCTGTTCTCATGGCTTCCCATGACCCTGATCAGCTGCTACACCTTGTCCAAGGGTGACCTGCAGGCCAGCAGAGGGAAGGGGCACCTTACACCTCCTTTGGTAGAGACGTACCTCCAACCCACCATACAATTATAATTACATCCTTCCCATTATGGAAGCAGGCGTCAAGAGGTGGTGTGCGATCTACAAATGGCTGTGGCACAGAACAGGCCCTCATGCTTCATGGTTGCCTGTTGCAGCCGCCAAGGAAGGAGACGCCAGAGCTGACTGTACGCCGCTGGATTCGGTGCTGGGTTGGGGGCTCGACCGCGCCCCCCCCATTGGCGCTGGCCTCCAGTGTTCGCTCGGTGGAAGATTGTGTGGGTGGATTGTGTTCATCAACAACTGCCCTTCGTGAGATGAGGAACTGTTGCCTGCTGTACTCACAGAAACATGGCTCTAGGACATCCACGTGCCATCAGTCTACAGGGCCACGACACTCAGGGACTTGGGCTATGGTGCAGTATATTTTTTGTAACTGTATGTGTTTCTGTTATCATAATTATATATGATGTGTGTTGTGTGTGATTGTTGGTACTGTGGTTTAAACCTCGGCCTCAGAGGAACGCTGTTTCATTTGGCTGAATTCATGTGATGGTTGAACGGCAATTTTGTTTTATAAAGAAGGGACACAAGAGATAAGCAGTAGCCATGGACTTGACAACAAACTCAGTTCGGACTTTGACTAATGCACCAAAATGTCCCTGAGCCTTCAGAGGACCAAAATCAGTTTAATATCTCTGGCCTATGTCATGAAATGTGTTGCTTTGCAACAGCAGTAAAGTGCAATACATAATTTTATATATATATAAATTAATTAAGTAGTGCAAGAAGAGAGAGAAAAATAGTGAAGTTGTGTCCATGGGTTCATTGTCCGTTGGGAAATCTGACTGCAGAGGAGAAGAAGCTGCTCCTAAAACTTTGAGTGGGTGTCTTGATGGTAGCAATGAGAAAATGGCACGTCCTGTCTGATGTGGGTCCTTAATGAGGCATTGCCTTTCGAAGGTGTCCTTGATGCTGGGGAGCATTCAAATGAGCTGTCCGTTAGAGCAATAACCAGGCAGTTTCATTTGTGCAAGCTGGTTTAAGTGACAGAGGATGAGGTTTATGGAGGGAGTTCAAAGTTAGAGTCAAACTTATTATTAAAGTACATCTATGTTACCATATGCAAACATGAGATTCATTGTCATGCAGACATTGACAGGAAAATAAAAACAATAAAATTTATCAGAAACTAGACTATATATAAAAAAGAGAGACAAACAACCAACGTGCCAAAGAAGACACACTGTGCAAATAAAACATGCACAGAAAACATTTCTCAAGTCTGGGGCCTGGGCAGCTGACTGCCCTGCAGGCAGTAGGGCAGCGATAACATTCAGAAATCACCATGAATTTCAGGAGCGCAATTATTCAAGGACAACACGGTGAGCATGGACGAGTTGGCCTAAAGATCCTGTTCCGTGCTGCTCAGGGTCAACCTACGTCCTTTAGTTTCAGACTTCTCCATTATGGGATAAAGTTTCTCACAAGACATACGATTTATGGTCCTCTAAATTCTGTATACCTCAATCATGTAGCCCAACCTCCCCCCGCCCACTCCCCTGGCCATTTAGTTCTCTCTGCCCCAAGCAAAGCAAACCCAGATCATCTTCCCACAGGGTTTTCACCTGAAATGTCGATAATTCCCTTCTCTCCTCCACAGAGTACAATAATTCCCTTTTCTCCCAGATCCCCCACATTCTGGGAAAGAACAAGACTGAGTACAAGATGGAACATAGAGCATAGAACTTAGAACATGGAACTTAGAACTTAGAACTTAGAACTCAGTACAGGCGCTGTATTCTATGTTCTATGTTCTTCAGCCCACAATGTTGTGCCAATCTTTTAACTGAATTCAAAATCGATCGAACCCCCTCCTTCCCACATAACGGTTTATTTTACTTTCATCCCTGTGCCAATCTAAGAGTTACCTCTCAGGCGGCACAGTAGCATGTGGTTAGCGCAACGCTATTACAGCACCAGGTTCAATTCCCACCGCTGCCTGGAGAGAGTTTGTGTCTTTTCATTGACAATGAGTTAGACCATAAGAATTAGGAGCAGAATTATGCCATTTGCCTATCGAGTCTGCTCCACCATTCCATCAAGGCTGATTTGTTTCCCTTCTCAGCCCCATTCTCCTGTCTTCTTCCTGTTACCTTTGCTGTCCTGTCAACCCTCACTTTACCTATACCCAATTTACCATTAGGTTGTGTCCTACTACATTCCTGTGGCCCCTATGGAGTAGTACTGAGGGGCTTCCTCCCCATTAGCGGCATGTTTCATGCACCCACCACTCTCTGTGTAAAATACCTACCTATGAGGGTTTGAGGGTCAGCACAACATTTTGGGCCGAAGGGCCTGTATTGTGCTGTACTATTCTATGTTCTATGTTCTGTGACATACCCCACCTGCTTTCCTTCCCAATCACCTTAAAATTCTACCCGCTCACAATTGTAATTATGGTTAGCCATTTCTGGCCTGGGAAAAAGGCGATGGCTGTCCACTCCATCAGTGCCTCTTATCATCCCGTCTTAGGGACTGAAAAAAGGGGATGAGAGTCAAGTTGAGGCAAGGCTCAAATGGCAAACAGAGGATGGAGAACAGGCAGGCCAACATCCCTTCTTCCTCCCTTATTTGTAAAGTGATATATTCAGATCCATATCATCTGCTGCGTTGGCTTGTAAATCACTTTTCCTGTAAAATATTTCCAAGTGAAATGAGTCATCTAATCAGCATTGTGTGAGTACTCATGTTCTCAAACCCTGAGTGATTAAATCACCTCCACAGACACTGCTGCTTTTGTAGAATGTCTGTACTGTACTTTGTTTTTCATACGGTTATGGAAAGAGGACCTTTGAGTCCATGTCAGACCATGCACAGCAAACCCATTTTGTTACCCCCAATTTCCCTTCATCTCCTCCCACTCACCAACACACTACAATCGATTCACAGTGGCCAGTCAAATATCAACCTGCAACGCCTTTGGGATGTGGGAGATAAGAGAAATAAGATCATAAGACGTAGCAGCAGAATTAGGCCATTCAGCCTATCGAGTCTGGTTTGCCATGGCTGTTCCCGGATTCCACTCAACCCCATACACCGCCCTCTCACCATATCCTTTGACTGATCAGGAAACGATCAACTTTCATCTTAAATATACCCACGGACTTGGCCTCCACCGCAGTCTGTGGCACAGCATTCCACAGATTCATCACTCTCTGGCTAAAAAAAAATTCCTCCTTACCTCTGTTCTAATACGTCATCCCTCAATTTTGAGCTGGGTCCTCTAGTTCTGGATACCCCAACATGGGAAACATCCTCTCCACATCCACCCTATCTAGTCCTTTCAACATTTGGTAGGTTTCAATGGGATCCCTCTCCCATCCCTGCATTCTTCTAAACTCTAGTGAGTACAGGCCCAAAGCTGCCAAACGCTCCTCATATGTTAACCTCTTCATTCCTGGAATCATCCTCATGAACACATCCCTTCTGAGATATGGGGCCCAAAACTGTTAATAATACTTCAAGTGCGGCCTGACGAGTGCCTTCCAAAGGCTCGGCATTATCTCCTTGCTTTTATATTCTATTCTCCTTGAAATAAATACCACCATTCATTTGCCTTCTTTACCACAGACTCAACCCGTAAATTAACCTTCTGGGAGTTTTGCACGAGGACTCCGAAGTCCCTCTGCATTTCTGATGTTTGAACCTTTGAGCCACACTGCCCAGCAACTCCCAACAACACTGATTTAACCCTAACACAGTCACAGGACAATTTTCAGTGACTAATTAACCTACCTGGCTGTACACCTTTGGATTGTGGGAGGCAAACCAGAGCACCCGGGGAAAACCCCCTCGTTCCACAGGGAGGACGTACAAACTCCTTACCAAGGATGCTGGAATTGAACTCCGAACTCTGTTGACCCGAGCTGTAATAGCGTCGCTAGTGTGGCACTCTCGGATTTAAAGCCGAGTTTGTTAGATTCTTGATTAGTGAGGGCATCAAAAGTTACGGTGAGGTGGCAGAAGGATGGGGTTGAGAGGGATGATTAATCAGCCAGGGTAGATTGGGAGAGCAGATTCGATGGGCCGAATCTGCTCCTATGCCTTATGATGTTATGCGATTGATCTTTTCGCAGCTACCATCGGGCACGAGGTACAAAGGCCTGGTGATCCACACCACCAGGTTCCAGATCAGCTACCTCCCTTCAGCCAATCTGTTCTGGGAGGAACTACCAATAGTTCATTATAGCAACACTGTGGCCACCGTGCAGGGCAGCGTCTGTACTTTTTGGATGGCACATTGGTGTAGTGGCTCGCGTAACTCTTAACAGAACCAACCGGGGTCTCATTCCTGCTGCTGTCTGTATGTGTTCACCCCGTGGGTTTCCTCCGGGTGTTCCAGTTTCCACCTACGTCCCAAAGACACACGGGTAAGTGTTAAGAAATTGTGGGCATCCTTTGCTGGTGCAGGAAGCATGATGACACTTGCCCCCAGTACATCCTCAGACCTGTGTAGGTCGTTGACGCATTTCACTGGGTGTTTTGATGTACACGTGACAAATAAAGCTAATACAATATTTGTACTGTGAGTTTCTCCTGTGAATGCTGTGTCTCTGATGCTCTGTGCCCGGGAAGTTGTTCATCGCACCTCTGCACAGATGTATTTGTGTGTCTGATGATGATCTGGACTTCGACTTTGCATCTGGTTTCCAATCTCCTTGGCAAATCCGCAATTCATGCTCAAGTGCCTGTCTGAAGCCCAAAAGGGCTGAATGGCCTCATTCTCTGTTATTATGACCCTGCTCACCAGCGCCTCTACTTTCTGAGGAGGCTGAAGAGAGCTGGAGTTCGCACACACACACACACACACACACACACACACACACACTCACACACACTCACACACACTCACACACACACACAAACACACACTCACACACAAACACACACACACACACACACACACACTCACACACACAAACACACACACAAACACACTCACACACACACACACACACACACACAAACACACACACACACACACACACACACTCACACACACAAACACACTCACACACACAAACACACACTCACACACACACAAACACACACTCACACACACACTCACACACACACACTCACACACAAACACACTCACACACTCACACACAAACACACACACACACACACACACACACTCACACACACAAACACACACACAAACACACTCACACACACACACACAAACACACACTCACACACACACACACACACACACACACTCACACACACAAACACACTCACACACACAAACACACACTCACACACACACAAACACACACTCACACACACACTCACACACACACACACTCACACACAAACACACTCACACACACACACACTCACACACACACACAAACACACACTCACACACAAACACACACACACACACACACTCACACACACAAACACACTCACACACACAGACACACACACACACAGACACACACACACACACACTCACACACACACTCACACACACAAACACACTCACACACACACACACACACACTCACACACACTCACACACACACACAAACACACACTCACACACACACACACTCACACACACACTCACACACACTCACACACAAACACACTCACACACACACACAAACACACACTCACACACACACACACTCACACACACACACACACACTCACACACAAACACACTCACACACACACTCACACACACACACACACAAACACACACTCACACACAAACACACTCACACACACACACACTCACACACACACTCACACACACACTCACACACACACACACACACTCACACACACAAACACACTCACACACACACACACAAACACACACTCACGCACACACACAAACACACACTCACACACACACTCACACACACACTCACACACACACACACACACACTCACAGACACACAAACGCACTCACACTCACACACACACCTGAACACCACTCCACTCGCTTCGCAAATTTTGCTCATTTCTTTCTCAATTCCTGCTAAAACATTGTTTACATTTACATTTACATCATTTATTATTACATTGTAATTTGTCCTTTACTGTGCCTATTGTCTTGTTTATTAATTATTGTACAGTCTTGCACTATTTTGAGCACTTTATGTAGTCATGTGTAGGTCTGAAGTCTAGTGTAGTTTTGTGTTGTTTCAGATAGCACCATGGTCCTGGAGGAACGTTGTTTCGTTTTTACTGTGTACTGTACCAGCAGTTATGGTTGAAATGACAATAAAAACGACTTGACATCCATACTCACATCCTGCACGTCTGTGAGGGTGCATCCTAACAAGCTACAACACTGTTTGGTATGGGAACTGCAAGGCTCTACGAGGGTTAGTCAAAACTGCCCAGAGATTCACCGGCACCAGCCTACCAGCCATCACGGACCCGTACACAGAAAGGTGCCGGAAAAAGGTCAGTAACATCATGAAGGATCCCACCCACCCTGCTCATGGACTGTTTGTCCCATTTTCATCAGGGAGGATCAATGCCAGGATCACCAGACTCAAAGGCAAACACCAGGAATTCTGCAGATGCTGGAAATTCAAGCAACACGCATCAAAGTTGCTGGTGAACGCAGCAGGCCAGGCAGCATCTCTAGGAAGAGGTACGGTCGACGTTTCGGGCCGAGACCCTTCCAAGAGATGCTGCCTGGCCTGCTGCGCTCACCAGCAACTTTGATGTGTGAAACCCAAAGGCAGTCACTTTCCCCAAGCAGTAAGGCTGATCAACACCTTCACCCACAAACCACCCCCCCTTCACACCCCCAACCATCAATACTTTGTTATTTCCTTTCAGTTATCTTATGCATGGCCTTCCATCACTTTATGGTCATACAATCAATCCATGTATATAATCTATTTCAAGTATTTATATTTATCGTGTGTTTTTATTATCGTTGTGTTATTTACTTTTTGCGCTGCACCGGTCCGGAGTAACAATTATTTCGTTCTCCTTTACACTTGTGTACAGGAAATGACATTAAATAACCTTAAATGCGGTCTGACTGTGGTCCGGCTGCACAATAGCCCCAAATGTCAGAATCAGAATCAGGTTTATTATGTGTGTGAAATGTGTGAAGCTGTCCTGCCGCCCTCGTCCCACTGGCAGCTTTACGTTGGATCTGTGTTTCCTGGTTACCGACACCCCAACCCGTTAGTGAGGGATTCGTATTGTTAGAATCCCTTCGTATTTGTAGATTGTACCGCAAAACCTCCCTTTAATCCATAGAAAGCTAATTAGAAATGCTGGTTTAAAAAAACTCCCGTTTAACTCTCCTCCCCTCCACATGCCGATGTCTGTTCTTGTGTAAACCGCGCCATTAACTCGTTCGGCTGCACAATAGGACGGGGGAGGGGAGCAGTGACCCCCGGAATAGATGCCTCTGTAATGTTGCGGGGTGGTTTCGGATTATCTAAGAAACTGCGAAATTGCTGTGAAAACCGACTGGTAAAAACAGTGAGATTCAGAGACCAGGCACTGTGTGAATTTGTTGGGCTGCCAGCGGCATTGTTCTCTTAAAAGGGCAATGCCTTGCTGGAAACTATCTGGCAGGCCCGTTCCTCCTGAGGCTCGGAAAGTGACTTCAGGCCCACAGACAGCTTCGCTTCCGCTGTTATCAGACTCTTGAGCGATAAGGATGAATTTTTGATACCAGCACAGTTTGTTGTTTTTTCTCGCACATTGGTTGTTTGTTAGGTGTGGTCTATTGTGTTTCTAGTACAGTATTTACTGTGAATGCCCGCAAGTAAACGAATCTCAGGGTTGTATTTGGGGACGTATATGCACTTTGAAGAGATTCTGCAGATACTGGAAATCTTCAGCAACACCTATAAAATGCTGGAGGAACTCAGCAGGTCAAAGTTCATTTTCTTGAGGGCATTCATAGTAAATACAACGAGAAATGTAATAATAATAATAATAATAAACTAACACGAAGACTCCTTGAAAGTGAGTCGATAGGTTGTGTAAACAGTTCAGTCTTAGGGTGAGTGAAGTTAGAACATAGAAATCTACAGCACATTAAAGGCCCTTCAGTCCACAATGTTGTGCTGACCATGTAGCCTACTCTAGAAACTGCCTAGAATTTCCCTACAGCATAGCCCTCTATTTTTCTAAGCTCCAGGTACTTATCTAGTAATGGGCAGTCGTCAACCCCAGGGGATGATGGGTTTGCGCCTCTAGTGCCCTCTCCAGGGTGCAAGCCTGGGTGGGAAGATCTAACGAACCGGCTGTTGCCCATGCAGTGGGTTCCTCCTCTCCACGTCACTGATATAGTCCAAGGGAACTATGTAGTCCAAGGTGCTTGGAAGTAGGTACAGGGGGGATGTCAGAGGTAAGTTTTTCACACAGAGAGTGGTGGGTGCGTGCAGTGGGCCACCAGCGAAGCTGGTAGAGGTAGATACAATAGGATCTTTCAAGAGCCTCTAGTTTTGGGTAGGTGGGGCTCATCAGCCTTGGACATATGCCGGTGATATTAAACCTGGTTCTGATTCTGATTCCAGTCTGTACCAGACTATCATCCTGTATACTTCCATCAACCTGCCACCTGCCACCTGCACTATAGGCTTCCAACCCTCCCAACCACGTATTTACCCAACTCTCTCTTAAATTTTGCAAACAAACCCACATCCACCACTTCTGCTGGCAGCCTTCACCATTCCGAGTGAAGTTCTCCCTCAGGTTCCCCTTAAATATTTCACGTTTCACTCTGAACCTATGGTCCCTGGTTCTAGTTTCACCCAATCTCACTTGGAAAAAGTCCACTTGCACTTACCCAATATATACCCCTCGGAATTTTGTATGCTTCTCTTAATTTTATATAGACCTCTATCAAATCACTCCTCGTTCTCCTACACTCCAGGGAGTAAAGTCTTAACCTATTCAACCTTTCCCTATTGGTCAGGTTCTCCAGTCCTGGCAACATCCTTGTAAACTTTCTGTGTAATCTTTCAATCTTATTGATATCTTTCCTGTAAGTAGATGACCAGATCTCCAAATTTGGCCTCACCAATATCTTGTACAACTTCAACATAACATCCCAACTCGTGTACTCAATATTCTGATCGATGAAGGCCAATGCACCAAAAGCTTTCTTCATGACGCTATCTACCTGTGAGGTCACCCAGAGCCTGGACTGACACCAACCTACTGCCCTCTACTGTGCCTATTGTCTTGTTTATTATCTATTGTAAAACCTGCACTGTTTTGTGCACTTATGCAGTCCTGGGTAGGTCTGTAGTCTAGTGTAGTTTTTGTGTTGTTTTACGTGGTTCAGTGTAGTTTTTGTATTGTTTCATGTAGCACCATGGTCCTGAAGAACGTCGTCTCTTTTTCACTGTGTACTGTACCAGCAGTTATGGTCGAAATGACAATAAAAAGTGACTGGGCTTGAATTGACTTGACTTGACTTTCAAGCAATTACGGATCAGCATTCCTGGATTCCTTTGTTCTCCCATCCTCCTCAGTGCCCCACCATTCATTGTCCAAGTCCTATCAAAGTTCAACTCCTCACACTGGTCATACACCTGTGGATGAATGCAGAGGCCCTTAACAGGACAAGGCGCAGTCTGGGCCTTTTTGGGGTAAGATGGAGAAGTGTTCACTGCAGGTCACCACGTGGAGCACACATCCAACCGGTTGCATCACTGTCTGGTATGGAGGGGCCGGAAAAAGTTGCAGACCCAGACAGCTCCATCATGGGCACTAGTCTCCCCAGCATCGAGGATACCTTCAAATGGCGGCAACCAACATTAACGACCCCCATCGCCCTCTTGCTACAATCAAGAGGAGCCCGAAGAAGACACACACTCAATGTTTCAGGAACAGCTTCTTCCCCTCTGCTGTCAGATTTCTGAATGGACAACGAACCTCAGTATTTGTTTTCTTGTTTTGCTCTTTTTGCCCTACTAATTTAATATGATACATACACACATATACTGTATATAGACACAAATATTTCTTATTGTCATTTATAGTTTATTATATATTGCAATGTATTGCTGCTGCAAAACAACACATTTCATGCCATGTGCCCGTGATATTAAACCTGATTCTGATTCTGATCCAGTCACATGAAGGAACCTAGCCCTCTACCCTGTGTTTCCACTTCCTCCTTCTCTGACAGGAACAGCACCTGCTCGTTTCCAGCTGCCAAAGCCCTCAGAATATGTATTCCTAGGCCAGTCTTGTGAGGATTTTTTTTTATAATATCCAGTATCCAGATAAACTTTACTTACAATAAGAATATTTACAGGAATGAACCTTGCACTGTCTTTTCCTTCTTACATTGACGGAGTGTTCAATTCGAAAGCAAATAAGGTATGCGCCCCACCACCTCCCGGGGCGGCACACGACTGCAATAATTGAGCATCTTCCTCACCCAGCCGGTCCCTCGCTCTGCATTGGCGGAAGAACCTAACGCCATGGTTTGCTCCGGAAAGCTTGGTCTCCGTAGGGAAGGTGAGAATGAGCCGCCCTTTTGACCCGCTGGTGTCCTTCTGGGAAAGGTGCTCTCACAGTCTGTCTGAGGAGGGTCAACCTGGATTTAGTCGTGATAACGTGTTGTGTTTTTTCTCCAATAATAGCACCATTGCACTCTGGGTGAGATACTCGTTTGTATTTTGGGGGCTTTCTGGTGAAACTCGGCCCCTCCACATGCTACGGTGAGAGGAGCCACAGCAGTCGTTGTTGACCACCGAGCCCTCGCAGTGGCTGCACCAAGCTTCAGTATCTCGCTCAGTACGTCCTCCGGCAGTCAGGAATTTGGTTATATCATAATAAACTTTAATTCATTATTTAAACAATAGAAGAATAAACTTTCTCATTCTTTCCATTCATAGCCAAGGCTTTCAGCATTGTCCTGTTACATTTCTACACAGCAGTAGCTCTGTGGCTCCCGGGGATGGTTTACGGCCACAGTAATCGAGGGACTTCCTCACCCAATCTGGCACTCCCTCTCCCGTCGTGGAAGAACCCTGCACTGTACGTGGTCCTTCCCGACGGCTGCATCAGGCCTCGGCATGTACTCCTGCAGCCTGGGACGCGCATTCCCTCACGGACCAACAAGCTTCAGACAGACCAGAGAGCATGATGACCTCTTCATTCATTGAGCTGACTACATCCTCATTCCCCACCCCCACCCGAGGTGCTCCCAGCTCTCCCACTGTTGGTTAAAGCCCTGTCCCCTTCTCATAGCTCTGTGTGGAAGCGGGGGCCATCTGCAGAGAGGAGCTGTACTCAATGTAAAGGAGCATCAAGTGTGTGTCTGAACCTCCAACAGGCTGCTCTGGGATGGCAGAGCCATTTCAAGTGAGCGGAGCAGGGGTTTATATATAGGAGCACAATGAGGCTATTCGGCCCATCAAATCATCCTTTGGATTTCTATGCGACTTGTTTCTGAGCATCGATTCCTCAGTCTCGATGTACATTGTGCCAGCTCTTAAACATTGCTTTAACCGTTCCCTTCTCATGCAGTTCGCTCTTCAGTACCTCTTGCACTCAGTTCTAATCCATTCTTCCCCTGCAGAAATACAGAACCAGGCCCAATGAGTCTGCTTGGTGTCGAATTATCGAGTTATGATTAACTTGAGTGCTTCGTACACAACTTTAACCCCTTTTCTTCCAACTACGAATAACCATTGCACCTCGTAAACACAATTTTGAACTGTTTCCATCCAGCATGATTAATGCTTTCACTTGGCTCTTACACACTTTTTTAACCTGTTCCCAGCCAGTTCATTGATTCATTCAACCTCTCATTCCCTGCCTTCCCACTATCCATTACCCGTGAGTGACATAATCCCTTTAATACATTATCTCTTATTAACCAGTGAATCCCTGCTGGCTGTTCCAAGCCTGGAAATTTAACCCTTTCCACTGACTGGCCATGAAACAGTCTTGCTTGCTAGTATGATCAGCAGCTCAGTATAATTTGGCCTAATGAACTACTTTAACCCATTCATTCATCTCTGTTCACTTGCTGCTAGTTTTCACATAATTAGTTCACAGTAGAGGCATTAACCCTTGATTCTAATGTCATCAATCAATGTTATTTTTCTTTCATCACATCCCCCCAAAAGGATTAACACTTATATCCACTTAAACACCAGTTACATTAACCACCTGAAATCCAATACTCAGGAGCCTTGCTCGAAGAATTCTAGTCCCCTCCCTCTGAGAGAGGAGGTGAGGGTGACCTGGAAAAGGGAAACATTACTTTGATCTGGGGGCACTGTATTTCTGTGATTAAGGGGTTCAGCAGTCTCAGCCTCAGACAACCAAGACCAGCTCCTGGCCTTCACGTGTGGCTGAGCTACTAAACCTGGCAGAGCCACTTCTGCGAACAGAAGGAGCAAAGGTGGGTTGCTGGCATCTCAAAACCAGTTGCTTTTGGCAGATGGAGCTTATCTGTTCACTGAGGAGAAGGAAAACTCTGACCTCAAGCCTCCGCTGCCTTGCGGCTATACCTGCTCACGGGGAATGCTTCAGGAGTAAACCACGAGGAAAAATACGGAGCTGGAGTCCCTAAGGCAGTACTACACTGAGTTCAACGTTGACGGGCAACTCCTGCGATGCTGTTGGTCGCAAACTGTCCCGCTTCTGCCATTCCTTTGGGCTCATCAGATGCAGAGAGGGAGGCTTGTTACAGGGGCAACAGCTTGCTCTCCGTATTGTACTGCCCAGGTTTGCGTATCAGACAGACAGCTAGCACGCAATATCCATGGTCAGCCCTGACCGATGAGGCCCCTGAACCCCGTCAGAGCTAATCTTGTCTTACTCAGCTCCCAGCTCACACGTTTAACCCTTTCAGTCAGCCTGTGAACAATTTCAGTCTACTGTATTCACATCTTGGATGATTTAATCCCACGCTTTCCCTTTTCCCTACGCCCTCATGTTACTACTGTAGGATCTGGTGGTACAGGGTTCATCTGCCAGCGGCCAGGGAGGTGCCAGGTTGGGTGGGGCAGACCCTCAATTATTGTGGTGGTAGACAACCCCAGAGGCCCACACGAGTGGCAACACTGCTATTGATCAAAGCTCAAAGTAAATTTACTATCAGGGTACATATATGTCACCATATGCATTTTCTTGCAGACATTCACAGCAGAACAAAGAAACACAACAGAATCATTGATAAACCATACACAAAGATGGACAAACTACCAATTTGCAAAAGAAAGCAAACTGTGCAAATACAAATAATAATAATACTAACAGTTAAAATAGTCATAAATAATAAAATAAACAGATACACAGATTAAACACACAATAAACAGATTAATGGTAAATTTATGTTCTTTAAATCACAAACAAGAGAAAATCTGCACATGTTGGAAATCCAAGCAACACATAGAATTAATGTTCTTTATTGGGGCGCCACGTAGCGTCGCACTAAAGGCTGATTTATACTTGTGCGTACGGGCAACGCCGTAGGCTTGATTTATACTTTTGTGTAGCCCTACTCCGTAGCGAGCATGCGTGGTTGTGTCTGAGTCGCTCTGCAGTTCACTGCCAAAACGCTAGTTGGCGGTGGGGTTCCTATGCCACTGTGTTGAGTTTCTTCGTGAGAGACATGGGCGAGGAAATACACTTCAAATATTTTCGGATGTCGGCAGGTAGATTTGACGATTTGGTTCATCGTCTCCAACCATTTATTTCACATCAGTGTACAGACATGGCAGAGAAAAGCAACGGGAAATGCGTATGAGGAAATGTGATGGTACCAGTGGACCAATCACAGTTGCTGTGGTCTGCGTCGTCACGACGCGCGGGTTACATTTTTGGGGAGGTGCGCGTCACCCTACGGCGTAGGGTGCAGCGTAGGGTACGCGATACCTTCGGCGTACATTTGACGCACAAGTATAAATCAGCGATAAGCGTGACGCTATTGCAACGTGGTGCGTCAGACTTCGGAGTTCAATTACAGTGTGTTGATAAGAAGTTTGTACATCCTTCCTGTAAGCACATGGGTTTCCTTCGAGTGCTCCCATTTCCTCCCACAATTGTACTGGTTAGTAGTTTGCTAGGTCATTGTAAATTGTTCTGTGATCAGGCCGGGGTTGGGTAGGTGGTTTGCTGGGTGGTGCAGCTCGTCGGGCGGGAAGGGCCTGTTCCCCACGCTGAGTGTTTAACTAAATAAACAATACTGAGATCATGAGTTTGGTTTTATACAATGCAATTTAACACTAAACATGTTGGCTACGAACATAAAGGTGAAAAGGCTTTGAACAGTTCACTCTTGTAAATATTTTTTTTATTATGAATAAAGGTTATATTGCCTAAACAATTTCAAGAATGCAGGGTTGACTGTGTTCCGCAGCTTCACTACAAGTTCAAGTTCAGTGTTATCATAGGCATACACACGCAGGGTGTAAATACTACGAAAAGTTGGCTTTCTGCAGCAGCGTCACAGTACATTACAAGACAAGGGCAAACACAAGTTTATATAAACTTAACAGAAATTATACATGAGATACATGTGTGCGAAAAAGTAAACACAAGTACCCTTGTGCAAGACTGAGAGAGAGAAAAATGTGGTCTGAGATAGTGTTGGTTGAGGAAGTTGATGGCGGTGGGGAAGAAGCTGTTGCTGAACCTTGAGTTGTGGGTCTTTGGGCTCTTGTATCTGCTCTCTGGTGACAATTGAGAAGAGGACATGGCTGGATCATTGGGGTGGGGTGAGGGGTCTCTGATGATGGATCAAAGAGCAACTTTATTCACCATATACATTTACATGTGTAAGGGGGTTTCGTCTCTTATGTTACTGCGTAGGTTGATTAAAATGGCTTCTTTGTTATGTTATACTTGGGAATGCTTCGTTATGTTAAATGCTGAGAAAGTCCTCCCACTAGCACTTTGTTGAATCACATTACTGATAAGAAGATGTTATGAACCAATTGGGATAGTTGTTACGTTTTTGTGTATTTGAAGATACTGTATGCGTGGGGTTTTGGGGCAGAAGGCGGGAGAGAGAGACAGAGGACGGACCAGGTGCTGTGATGTCCGCTAAAGGGGTCGGACCCCGCGGAGGGTGTTCGGCGAGGAGACAGAGACGTACTTGTGTGGAGCGTCTGGTCGACCACCGTTGTTGGTCCCAGGCGGCCGGTCGAGGTGGTCCGAGGGGCCGCAGGGTGAAGAAGAAGGGTCCTGAGCTCCGTCTGTTTGTGCACGAAGAGATTGAACTTTGATAAGTGTGGTGCCTTTTATTTTCCTTTTATATTTTATTCTCTATTAAATATATAGTTCCAGTAATATCTATAAATTGTAAATCATTTAATTGTATCTAGTGTATTGTCTGTTATTTGGGCGGGGTGGGGTACATCACACAGCATCCACACAAACTAATTACCCAGTTCGGCGGGGCCGAGGGCTGTTTCCCTAGACGACAGCGAGCCGAGCGACCCTGAGGCTGGCCAGGGGGCTACACATGTGCAAGGAATTTGCTGTGGTGTTTTAGGTGTGAAATGCAACAGAAAACAAAAACATTAAACAATTATAAAGAACAAAGAATTGTATATAAAAACGATTTCTATAAAATAATAAAGTTAACCAAGTTTAAAGTTAAAGGAAGGATATGGAATAAAAAGTGCACAAATATATAAATACCGGTAAGTATTTACAATGTAAACAGCATTATAAAAAGTGCAGTACAGTGATGGGTAAAAGATAGAGGGGAGTAGGGAGCTAACTAGAATGGTTGATCAGATTAATTGCTGGGCAAAGAATTGTTTAAGATGGCATGAAGTTTTCATTTTAGTAGCTCTGTAGCACTTTCCAGATGCCCTGCCCTGAGGCGTGTTCTTGTAGATGTCCCCCGTGTTGGTGAGCTGTACCCCTGACGGAGCCGGCTGGGGCCACCGCTCTCTGCAGCTTCTTGTGATCCTGAGGACTGCAGCCTCCACTCCAGACTGTGATAGGACCAGTTAGATTGTACATTTGTAGGAGTTTGTCAGAGCCTTCGATGATGTGCTGAGTCTCCTTAAACTTCCAGGAAGGTACAGGTGACTCGGGGTGAACACTTTTCCATTAGTATTGACTAACCCTGCACCAAAAGGAAGCTCGATTTTGAGATCCGTTGTAAAGAGAATGATTGAGAAAAGTTGAGCGCAACTTGCAGACAGCAGTTTGGATTTGTCGTTGAAATGACATGGAACAACAGCACCACCTGTCGGCAGAAATATATAGCTACATGTAACAAACAAGATCGGAGGTCCGGAGGTCTGGCCCTCTGGGAAAGTTGGAATTCAAAGTTCGCAGTTCAAAGTAAATTTATTATCAAAGTACATATATGAGACCATACACAACCCTGAGATTCATTTTCTGGTAGGAAATCAAGAAACACAATAGGATCAATGAAAGACTACACCCAAAGGAATGGACAACAGCCGATGTAAAAAAAACAAACACCAAACTCTAGAAATACAAAAAGAGGAAAAAATAGAAATAATAATAATAATAATAAAACAAATGTACAATAATTATCGAGAACATGAGATGAGGAGACCTTGAAAGAGTGTCACTAGTTTGTGGGAACAGTTCAGTGATGGGACAAGTGAAGTTGAATAGAGTTTATTTATTTATCTATTGAGATACAGCGTGGAATAGGCCCTTCCGGCCCTTTGAGCCACGCCCCCCAGAAATCCCCCAATTTAATCCGTCTAATCACGGGACAATTTACAATGACCTATTACAATTTACAGTGGACTGTGGGAGAAAACCGGAGGAAACGCACGCGGTCACAGGGAGAACGTACAAACTCCTTACAGGCAGTGGTGGGAATTGAACCTGGGTCACCTGTACGTTATTCTCTCTGGTTCAAGAGCCTGATGTCTGGGGGGTAATAAATGTTCCTGAAGCTGGTGCTGAAGGTTCTGAGGCTCCTGTACCTTCTTTCTGATGGCAGCAGTGAGATGAGAGCCTGGCCTGGGTGGTGGGGTACTTGATGATGGATGCTGCTGTCCTGTGCCAGCGTTCTGCTCAATGGTGGGGAGGGTGTTACCCGTGATTTGTATCAGGCCGTGAAGCAACATGTCAATATAGTCTCCACCACAAATCCTCAGAAGTTTATCAAAGTTTTAGATGCCATGCTGAATCTTCACAATCTCCTAACAAAGCAGTGACCCCGCCGTGCTTTCTTGATAATTGCACTTAACGATTTTCAGAAATTGACAAGCTGTCACACAAGGCTGCTCAACAGGATAAGAGCCATTGATACCACAGGAAAGACACTAGCATGGATAGAACATTTGCTGAATGGTAGAAATAAAAGAGAGGGAGTAAATGGGAAACAAAAGAAAATCTGCAGATGCTGGGAAATCCAAGCAACACATACGAAATACTAGAGGATCTTAACAGGCCAGGCAGCATCTATGGAAAAGAGTAAACAGTTGACATTTCAGCTTGATGAAGGGTCCCGGCCCAAAACATCGACTGTTGGCTCATTTCCATAGATGCTGCCTGGCCTGCTGAGTTCCTCCAGCGTTCTGTGGGAACCGATTGGGTCGATTCTGATGACTAGTGGTGTTCTGCAGGGGTTGGTGTTGGGATCGCTTCTTATCACATTCTAAGTTAATGTTTTGGATGACAGAATTGATGGCTTTGTGGTGGCCAAGTTTGCAAAGATAGGTAGAGGGGCAAGTAGTATTAAGGAAGCAGGGAGTCTGTGGAAGTACTCAGATATTGGGAGAATGGACAAAGAAGTGGCAGGTGGAGTATAATGTAGGGCAGTATATGGTCATGCACTTTCGTAGAAGGTGTTGACTATTTTCTAAATGGGGAGAATATTTAAAAATCAGAGATGCAAAGGGACTTAGGAGTTCTTGTGCAGGATTCCCTAAAAATTAACTTGCAGGTTGAGTCTGTGGTAAGGAAGGCAAATGTGGTTAGCATTCATTTTGAGATTACTAGAATATAAGAACAAGGATGTAATACAGAGGCTTTATAAGACATTGGTCAAACTACAGTTGGAGTATTGTGAGCAGTTTTTGGCCCCTTACCTGAAAATATCTTCTGGCATTGGAGAGGAGGTTCATGAGAATTATTCTGGGAATGAAAATGAGGAGCATTTTATGGCTCTGGGTCTGCACTCGCTGGAGCTTATTGAATATTGAAAAGTCTGGATGGAGTGGACATGGAGAGGATGATATAGTGGCTGAGTCCAGGACTAGAGGGCACAGCCTCAGAATAGAAGGACGTCCATTTAGAACAGAGATGAGAAGGAATTTTTTTTTATAGTAAGAGCGAGGTAAATCTGTAGAATTCATTGCCATGGATTGCGGTGGAGGCCAATTCATTAAGTATATTTAAGGTGGAAGTTTATTGGTTCTTGATTAGTCAGGATGTCAAGGGTCACAGGAAGAAGGGCGGAGAATGGGGGTTGATAGAGATAGTAACTTAGTTATGATGGGCTGAATGATCTAATTCTGCTCCTTTGTGTTTTGGTCTTATAGTTTCTTAAATGCCCCTTATGTATCTGCCTCTATCACCACCCCTAGCAGGACATTCCACGCTCTCACCACCCTCTGTGTAAAAAGCATTCTGTACCTCGGACATACCCCCTGTACTCTCCTCTACTTATGCTCCCTGATACATGTGACGAATAAGGCTATTCTTTAAAAATCAACAAAGCAACATAAAAATCGAAAGACGGTAGGGAGGGGTGTGACTGACATTAGTTTGGGTGTAAAATAATACTTGGATGAGCCTTGAAAATGTTTCATCAGCTCAAACCAGTCCCAAAAGGAGATAACACAGCCATTGGAGACATGCCTGTGGTGAGTTATTCCAACAAGCTCTGCCAACCCAACAACTAATGCCAGTTGACATAGGAGTCCAGATTCTGCACTGTCTTCCAGTAAATGATGGATATTACAGGGGACGATCTCCACTCCCTGTGTAGAATAAATTGAATTAATCAGATTTGGACATGCCTAACAATATCAGGCTTGATTGCTTTAAAACGACAGTCACAGCCTCACTGCACCAGCCACTCTAGGTTTGATTCTGACCCTGAATGCTGTTGGCAAATTTCTCTCAAACTTTTTTACAGCTGCGTGGACCAACTATTGCTCTGAGTAGGAGATTTTTACATGGTCTGAAAATTGGGTGGCATGTTAAATATTTTCTTTTGTAATATACATACTATGAATACCTAGAATGAAAATTGTAAAATCGCAATACTTCTGATTTTATTTATTAATTGAAGGGTACAATGAAATACAGTACAACTAAGAAAGTCTTTCAAGTTTTGTAAACTTTTAAACTTAGATAGTGTTGGTGTTCAGTGGACCAGTAGTTTATTAACAATGAACTAATGACTTCCATTCTGTGTTTATTGTTACAATTTATAACAGTGTTGTAACTTGAAACACTGACAATATAAATACATACAAGCTCTAAAAGGTTTCAAAATAAATGTTGTGGTATATTTATTATTTTAAAAATGTATTGATTATATTCATTAACAATTAATAGGAACATATTTCACAATTATATTAACATAGATTTTAAAATAACATTAAAATAATTTCAAAGATATATTAACATTATATAAAAGAAAATCCCAGCTGCATGTCAACCAAGACTATGCACATGGGAGTATTTCAGTTACTATGTGGCTGGGGACCTAGCTGTCTGTGTGGAGTTTGCAAGTTCTCCCCGTGACCATGTGGATCTCCTGCAGGTGCTCAGGTATCCTCCGAGACCCCAAAGCCGTGCAGATTGGTGGTGTAACTGGTCTCTATACTGTGTAGGAAGTGATAAAATCTGGGGGTATGGTGGAAGATTGATAAGGAGGTGGGAGAATAAAATAGGATTAACGTAGAATCATTGCAATATGGAAGGTAGATGGTCAGAATGGACATGATGGGCCCAAAGGCCTCTTTCCATCCACATTATGAATGATGTTGGCAGAGTGGATCTGCAGATGATCTGGGGATCTGGTTTGGAAGAGCTGAATTGTGCAATAAAAACATGGTGGGAGCAGATTGAGAATTGGGCCTGTAGAAACAGTCCTCCCTGTCAATACCTGGGAAGAACCTAGTGATCAGGTGCGAGATGCTCTCAGGGCTGCCGGACCTTGGTGCAGGTGTGGCCCATGCCCTGCTTTGAAATCACCCCAGATGTCCTTAGGTTTATCTAGGGATCTAAGATGGAGCAAATTAGATGGGTCACGATCTCCAAATCCCCTGAGAATGGGAGTAAAAGTGTACTCAGCATTGTCCTCACCCAGATGACCGCCTTCATGTGTGGCTGCAGCAGGTGGTGTGTGGACCCCAGGCACCAAATGTCACAGTATGTTGAGGTCCTAATTGGCCCTGATGTTGCGAAGGATGGGTCTGGTCCCATTACTGTGCCACGTCCCAGTCAGTGGACCAATACCTTTGACCACAAGTCCATCAGACAATGGGCAGCATGGAATATCCTGCAGACACTGTGGGAGAAGGATTCAATGCACTCAGTGGGGTGGTTCCCTGAGTATTCTGTCCAGACCATCTGGCAGAATGCCTTATCACCAGATCGCACCAACAAGCACCAAGACCTCGCTTGGCTGGTGGTGACCGGTGCCATACCAGTCAGAACTGTCCTGTACAGACAACATCTAACCTCCAATGTATACTGCCCCTGGGCTGGCAGCGGACGGTTACCCAGCTCTTTTCGGACTGTGGTTTTGTGAGGAAGGTGTGGAAATGGATGCTAGGGATCCATGTGCTGGTTCATCCCCAGGACTCTCTGATCCACAGGCTGTTCCCAGGCTGTTTCTTGCACATTTTAAAATCTATTCAATATACGTACACTTATTTATTTATTATTTCTTTTTTTTTCCTCTTCTATACTATGTATTGCATCGAACTGCTGCTGCTAAGTTAACAAATTTCATGTCACACGCTGGTGATAATGAACCTGATTCTGATTCTGATTCTGGTCATGCACTTTGGTAGAAGAAATTAAAGGGTTTACTATTTACTAAATGGAGAGAAAATACAAAAAAACTAAAGTGCAAAGGAACTTGGGAGTCTTTCTGTAGGATTCCCTAAAGGTTAATTTGCAGGTTGAATCTGTGGTGAGGAAGGCAAATACAATGTTAGCTTTCTTTTCAAGAGGTCTAGAATAGAACAGCAAGGAAGTAATGTCCAGACTCTATAAAGCACTGGTGAGACCTCATTTGGAGTTCTGTGAGCAGTTTTGGGCCCCTTATCTTAGAAAGGATGTGTTGAAGCTGGAGAGGGTTCAAAGGAGGTTCACGAAAATGATTCCAGGATTGAATGGCGTGTCATTTGAAGTGTGTTTGATGGCTCTGGGCCTGTATTCACTGGAATTCAGAAGAATGAGGGGTGACCTAACGGAAACCTATCGAATGGTGAAAGGCTTTGATAGAGTGGATGTGGAGAGGATGTTTCCTATGTCTAACACCAGAGGACACAGACTCAGAATAGAGGGACGTCCTTTTAGAGGGGAGATGTGGAGGAATTTCTTTAGCCAGAGAGTGGTGAATCTGTGGAATTCTTTGCCACAGGCAGCTGTGGAGGCCAAGTCTTTATGTACATTTAAGTCAGAGTTTGATAGATTCTTGATTGGTCAGGGCGTGCAGGGATACAGGGAGAAGGCAGGAGATTGGGGCCGAGGGGAAAATTGGATCAGCCATGATGAAATAGCGGAGCAGACTGGATAAGCCAAATGACCTAATTCTGCGCTTGTATCTTATGGTCTTGTGGCTGTAAGTGGTGACAAATATGTACTCTGATAATAAATTTTACTTTGAGCTTTTGATAAGGTGCTGCTCCTCCAACCCTGAGTGTGGCCTTATCGCGACGGTAGAGGAAGCCATGGACCGACATGTCGGGATGGGAGTGAGAAGTGGAATTGAAATGGGTCCATCCCGATTTTTCTGGCGGATGGATGGAGCATAGGTGCTCAGTGAAGCGGTCTCTCAATCTATACCGATATACATCTCACCGATATACAGGAGGCCACACCGGGAGCACCAGGTACAGTAAGTGACCCCAACAGGCTCACAGGTGAAGTGTTGCCTCATCTGGCAGGCTGTTATACTGAGGCAGCGAGACGTCCAGACTGAGTCAATGGTGGGGAGGCTGGTTTCCCTGACATGCTAGATAAAGTTTATCTTTAAAGTTAAAAATAAAGTTCTGCAGATGAATCGAAGGGGAAGCCCCTCAAACAACACAAGAGTGCATCACCCCAGGTTGGGTCCATCACTGTCAGTTGTGTTACGATTGAGAAGATGGCCAAGGACAGACAGAGATAGAGGACCTTCATTGCTGCCCTAAATGCAGGTGGCGTAACAGGCAGTAAGCAAGTATCCATACAGCAGGGGTAGATACACTCTTGATAAGGGAAGGGTGAAAGGTTTCAGTGGGTGGGAAGGGACATGGAACTAGCTTTACAGTCAGATCACCCGTGGACTTATTAGTTGACGGAACAAACCTCAAGGGTCGAGTGGCCTACTCCTGCTCCTAATTGTCCAGCTGTGAATCAAAGACCTAGGGTTCAGATCCTGCCATGGCAATATTGGGATTTCAATTGAGTTAACTATAGGAATTATAAAATACTGTAAACCTAGTCACTGATAGTGATGGCCATAAGACAGTGGGATTTTGTAAAATCTCATCTGATTTACTGACATCCTTTAGTGGAGAAAGCCTTTATCCCAGCCTGGCCTGGTAGGCTTGATAGTCTATCAGATCAAGGCATTTAATGATGAGCAATATATACCAAAAAATATTTTCAAAAAACATGATGCAGTTTGAAAAGCAAAAGTGAGGGTGCTGAAGAGGCTTACAGGATGCTGCCTGGATTAGAGAGCAGGTGTTATAAGGTATTAGATCTCGGTGATTTTTAAAATCCAGAGGTTGGGAAGTCAAAAATGAGTCATAAACCTGCTGCCTACAGCCATTTGATTATGTGTTACAAGAACGAAGAACGAACACAGAAAGCAGGGAAGAGAACATAGAAGTAGTGGTTGTCTCATACAAAAACTAACTTTAACTGAAAAGATGGCAACCTCCCAGTGATAACGATGACCCTATGATATTGTTGTTCCTCTCCATGCTTTGTGGCACATCGGGCGGTAACTTTCCCGTTCCTTTAGCATTTGTCTGTTTTTTTGCGAGGCTGAGTTCTTGGCTTGACGCTCAATGCAGCACGGATGGAAAACATGCAAGGATCCAGCTGGATTTGAACCCGGGACCGCTCACCTCAAAGTCCAGTGCTGATGCCACTACACCACCGGCCGGCTAACCTATAAAATAGATACCTGCTGCAGAAGAAAAACTTCCCAGAAAAATACAGAAGTATCTGTACTGCAATTACTGGAAATTTCACTGAATAATTACATGTAGATAGGTGATTATATAAAAATAAAAGCAAGCCTAGGATGCTCACCTTCAAGAAAAATACAAGCAAAACAATTCTACACCCTGATCCAACGAAGGAGAGGTTGAACACGCTTGGGATGTTTTCTCAGGAGCATTGGAGGATGAGGGGAGACCTGACACAAGTTTATACAATTATGAGACGCAGTTATTTGCATCTTTTTCCACGTGATCAAAATGCCTAATACTAGTGGGGGGGGGGGGCAAAATTCAAAGGAGAGGAACAAGTCAAGTTTTTTTTTTACACAGAATCGGGTGCCTGGAATTTGCTGCCGGGGTGGTGGTGGATTCAAACACGACAGAGGCATTTACAGGAACATGTATAAGCAGAAAAGGTATGGATATGCACATTGATAAAACAGAAGGGGTTAGTGTAATTAGCATAAGTTAACTTGGCACAATATTGTAGGCCCTGAGGGCCTGTTCCTGTGCTGTACCCTATGTCCCATGTTCAAAAATGTCCACAAAGACAAACAGATAATTAGACTTTTGAACGTGAAGGAAACGTCTTGAGGCTTTTCCTCCTCTGGCACTGTCTCAGCAATAAATGTAAACCTTGTTTGATTCGCTTGCCTTGGTTTTAATCAACAAAGGTGTGACTTATTACCTTTGGCATTCCTTTCTGGGAAGAAGCCACTGCTTAGAACTCACTGGTTGGAAAAAATGACTCGAGGCTCCCACATGATATTATTTATAATAATTAAGACAAGACTGAGCGTAGATGTTTGACATTCTTGTACGTTTGCTCATTATGTTATTTCCTCCTGACTGCCTGCCCTGATCTTGAACTCTTTTGCTCTGTCAAATCCTGGCTGTGCTTATCAGCTTCTATTTTTGCCCTTTGATTTATTGACAAGATTAAAACTCCATGAATTAAGGAGGCTGTGGATGAGAGATAGATTTAAATACATCTATTTATCACATTTACATTGAAATATCTCCTTCACAATCGCCATCAGCACAGATGCAGCACAAGGCTGTGTGTTTAACCACCTGCTCTTCTCGCCTTATACTGTGAGTGCCTCACTTTAGGCTGGTCCATTTCTATTTGCTGATGACACCACTGACTGTTGTTGGCAAAGGAGCAGCATAAAGCAGGGAGAATGAAAATCTATCCGAGTTGTGGTACATCAACAACCTCTCACTCAATGTCAACAAAACCAAAGAGCTGATTATTGACTAGAGAAGGAGGAATCTTGAGTTCTATGAGCCAGTTTTCGTCAGGGCATCAGAGATGGAGAGGGTGAGCAACGCTAAATTCGTCAGTGTTATAGTTTCAGAGGATTTGTCCTGCATCCAAGCACAGGAGAGACGTTACAAAGAAAGCACGGCAGCGTCTCTACTTTCTTAGAAGTTTGTGAAGATTTGACGTGTCATCTAAAACTTTGACGAACTTCTATAGAGGTGCAATGGAGAGTATCGTAACTGGATGCATTACGACCTGATATGGAAAGGCCAGTGCCCTTGAATGGACAAGCCTACAAAAACTAGTGTATACAGATCATTAAGACCATCCCTGGAAAGCTCTCCCCACCATTAAGCACAATTGCATCATCAAGGACCCCCTCCATCCAGGCCATGCTCTCTTCTCGCTGCTGCCATCAGGAAGGACACACAGAAGCCTCAGGCCTCACACAACCAGGTTCAGGACCAGTTATTATTCCACAGCCAGCTGGCTCTTCAACCAAAGGGAAACACCACCCAACCGTACTCACCCCAGAACTGAACCTGTGGGTCTGCTTTCAAGGTCTCTACAACTCACATCATTGATATTGCTACTGTGGTTGGGTGCTTCCGGGATGCTGCATCGGCAAGTTTGTGGCGCTGGAGGTTCACCGTCTGCATGAGAAGATGGGACTTTCGAGAGACTGAGACTTTTTATCGTGCCCATGGTCTGTTCATTATCAAATTACGGTACTGCTTTGCACTGTTGTAACTATCTGTTATAATTATGTGGTTTTTGTCAGTTTTTCTGTCAGTTTGTCCTGTGTTTCTGTGATACATTCTGGAGAAACATTGTATCATTTCTTAATGCATGCGTTACTAAACGACAATAAAAGAGGACTGCGTGTCCTCATAATCTAATCTAATAATCTAATTTATTGCTCATTTATTTATTATTATTTTGTTTTTTCCTCTCATTTTGTAATTGCACAGTTTGCTTTCTTCTGCACATTGGTTGTTTGTCTGTCTTCACTGTGTTTGGTTTTTCATTGAAGCTATAGTGTTTCTTTATATTTACTGTGAATGCCTGTAAGACAATGAATCTCAGGGTTGTATATGGTGTCAGGTATGTACTTTGATAATAAATATTACTTTGAACTTAGAACATATACCCCACACTGTAGGTCAAGCTGTCAATCTACAGGTTAGGTGACTCAGGGGCCTATGCTAATGTTATTTTGAGACTGTATGCGCTGGATTGTAACTATATCTGCTGTGTGTGACTATATACACTGTGCTTTGCACTGTGGCCCCAGAGGAACAATGTTTCGTTTAGCTGTATACATTTGTATGGTTGAATGACAATAAACTTGAACTTGAAACATACATTGAAATGCAAATATTTAATCGCCAATCATGTGGCAGCAACTCAATGCATAAAAGCATGCAGATATGGTCAAGAAGTTGAGACCAAACATCAGAATGGGGAGGAAATGTGATCTAAGTGTTCTTGAATTGTGGAATTGGTGTCAGATGATGTGGTTTGCGTACCTCAGAAACTGCTGATCTCCAAGGATTTTAATGCGCAGTAGCCTAGAGTTTACAGAGAATGGTGTGAAAAGCAAAGAAAAAAATCTAGTGACTGGCAATTCTGTGGGCAAAATGCCTTGTTAATGAGAGAGGTCAGAGAATAGAATGGTCAGACTGGTTCGAGCTGACAGGAACACAACAGTAACTCTGGTAACCACACGTTACAATAGAAGAGTTTAGTTTGCAGAAGAGCGTCTCCGAATGCACAACATGTCAAACCTTGAACTGGATGGGTTACAGCAGTTGAAGACCACAGACAAACAGAATTACACTCAGCGGCCACTTTACTGGGTACAGAAGGTACCAAAAAAGTGGCCACTGAGTGTATCTTATACATCTGGGAACAAGTAGACAGGTTTGAAAGATTAATGCTGACTGTATGCAACGGGCTGTTCAATGGCATACCATGAATTGGAAGAAATGGATTAACAGTTTCTATTCTTTACTTGGTTTGTTACTTTAGCAACAGGAGTTGGTTGATTTTCACACTTTGATGAAATATGGGGCTCTACAAGGTGGTGTAGCACTGGACTTCCAGGTGAAAATGGTCCCGGGTTCGAATCCTTCCCCGCCCCCCACCGTCTTTCCAACCGTGCTGGGCTGGGGGTCGAGCTTGCAAATCAGCCTCGTAAAAAACAGGCAAAATGCTGAGGAAACAACAAGACAATGCAGCCCAGTGTCCCACAAGGAGCAAAAAAGAACAACAACAATAAGTAAGAATACTGCGGCCTCCTTCAGTGAAGATGAAGGGGTTAACATACGAGGAGCGTTTGGCAGGTTTGGGCCTGTACTCACTGGAATTTAGAAGAATGCAGGGGGATATGATTGAAACCGACCAAATGTTGAAAGGACTAGATAGGGTGGATGAGGAGAGGATGTTTCCTATGGTGGGGGTATCCAGAACTAGAGGGCACAGCTTCAAAATTAAGGGATGACCCCTTAGAACAGAGATAAGGCGGAATTTTTTTAGCCAGAGAATAGTGAATCTGTGGAATGCTCTGCCACAGACTGCAGTGGAGACCAAGTCCGAGGGTATATAAGATAGTTTCCAACTTGGTCAGGACATCGAAGGATCTGGCGAGAAGGCAGGTGTATGGAGTATGAGATGAATGACTGAATTGTGCTTCTACGACTTACGGTCACAAGAAATGTTTCATAAGGAGTCTGATACCATAGGAATAATTTGTCAAGGGAAATAAGAAAATTGAAATGAAGTTTGGATGTGGTATCCTATCAAATCTCCATACTTCATGATAGATCAAGTGCAGGGTAGGCAAAGCAGAAAGTTGAATTGTCTCAGCAAAGCCACAGAGGAAATGAAATTAAACCACAAGACATAGGAGTCAAAATGAGGCCATTTGGAGTACAATCATGGCAGTGCACACGCAAAATGCTGGAGGGATTCAGCAGGTCAGGTAGCACAAAGAAACTATCGATGTCTCTGGCCAAGACCCTCATCATGACAGGAGAGGAAGGAGGAGGAAGCCAGAATAAGAGCATGGGGGAGGGGAGAGGAGTACAAATTGGCATGTGATGGGTGAAAACAGGTGAGGGACAGGGGGACAAAGTAAGAAGGTGGAGGCAATAGGTGGAAGAGGTTAAATTTTGATGAAGGAATCTGAAAGGAGGCACACTGAATTCTTCCAGTATGTTGTGTGTGTTGCTTTGGATTTCCAGTGTCTGCAGAATCTCCTGCATTCAACCATGACCCCAGTTTTTTTTGTTTCTCAACCCCATTCCCCTGTCTTCTTCCCATAACCCTTAACCCCATTACAAATCAAGAACTTATCAATCACTGCCTTAAATGCACCCAACAAGTCCCACAGATTCACCATCCCTCTGGCTGAAGGAATCACTTCTCTTCATCCTTGGAAACACTTTAGTAAGTTCTTTCTTCACCCTCTTTAAAATCTTTATTAGGAGGTAACTAATGAAGTGGCCAGAGTGTATGTTCATGGTCTTCTGCTGCTGTAGTCAATCCACTTCAAGGTTCAATGTGTTGTGTGTTCAGCGATGTTCTGCACACCAGTGTTGTATTGGAGTTACTGTTGCCTTCCTGTCAGCTTGAACCAGTCCGACCATTCTCCTTTGACCTCCCTCATTAACAACACATTTTCACCCACAGAACTGCTGCTCGCTGGATGTTTTTTTTTGTTTCTGTAAACTCTAGAGATTTGTGCATGAAAGTCCCAGGAAGCCAGCAGTTTCTGAGATACTCAAACCATCCAGTCTGGTACCAATAATCATTCCACGGTCAGAGACACTTAGATCACATTCCTTCCTCATTCTGTTGTTCAGTCTGAACAACAACTGAACTTCTTGACCATGTTTGCACTGAGTTGCTGCCATAGGATTGTCTGATTATATAATTGCACGGATGAGCCGACATACAGGTGTACTTAACAAAGTAGCTACTGAGTGCATATTCCTGAGCCAGCATTCTGTAAGCATTTTCCACGTCTCTTGGATGTTATGTACAAAGCTCTGAACTTCACCCACCTATATGTGTGAGTGGATGGGTGAGAGGGTGGGAAAGGGGCTTGTTTCGTTTTTGTTTTGGGTGTGCTATGTTGGCACCAGAATGTGTGGCGACACTTGTGGGAGGCCCCCAGAACATTCTTCGATTGTGCTAGTTGTTAACGCAAACAACATATTTTGAAGTAAATGCGATAAACAAATGAGTCTGAATCTGAATACCTTAAGTTTTTAAAGAGCTTGGGAGGGTAGCCCACCTGTGGGACTTTCCCTACACTGAGTGGGGTCAGCACAAGCCAAGCCATGGGTGGCTTGCAAGGCCGTGACTTCCTTTCTCAGGCAATAACAATGCTGGAGAGATGAGAGGTTGCAAATGTTGGAATTCCGAGCAAAATAAATGACAGCGCAGAGCTCTGTGGGTGGAGCAGCAACCAAGGAGGAAAATGGACTATCAACATTTCAGAGACACAAGAGACTGCAGATGCAGAAATCTGGAGCAATGCACTAAAAGTAGGGGAAGTCAGTGGATCGGGCAGCATCTCTAGAAGGAAGTGGACAGTTAACATTTCAGATTGAGTCCCTTCATCTAGACCAGGGGTTCCCAACCTGGGGCTCCATGGAGCCCTTGCTTATTAGTATTGGTCCATGGCATAAAAAAGGTTGGGAACCCCTGATCTAGACTGAAGGTGCAGAGGGGTGAATCAGAGTCACATTTATTATCACAGATTTACATATGTGATGTGAAATCTGTGGTTTTGTGGCAGCAGTACATTGCAAAGACATCAGTATAACTATCAATTACAAACATAAATAAATTGTGCAAAAACTGTTGAAGTGGGGTTTACATTTATGGACTGATCAGAAATCGGGTGGTGGAGTGGAAGATGCTGTTCCTGAAACATTGAGTATTAGTCTTCAGGCTTCTGTACCTCCTCCCTGCTGGGAGTAATGAGAAGAAGACATGTCCTGGAAGGCGAGGGTCCTCAATGATGCATGCTGGCACCACCTATTGAAGATGTCCTCAAAGGCAGGGAAGCTTGTACCCGTGCGAGCCCGCTGAATCTCCAGCCATCTGCAGCCTCTTGCCATCCTGTGCAGTGGCACCGACATACCAGACAGTGATGCCACTCTCTCCACAGTGAATGAGTGAGGCTCCCATCAGTCAGGGGCGACCATGGATGCTGCATCTCAGCTGTCCAGATAAGCAACCCTGGATAGTACACTATGGAGAACAAGCTGTTCCCCATGCAGATAGCTCCCCCTCTGCATGCATCTGATGAACCCAAAGGGTCAGCAGAGACCAGTACATTTTGGTACCAACAGCATCGCAGGAGTTGTCAGTCCGTGTTGAACTCAATGTAAGTCCATCTTAGGGACTCCAGCTTCGGATTTTTTCCCCTTGGGGTTTACTCCTGAAGCCTTCCCCATGAATGGGTTTTTACCTGCAAGGCAGCAGGGGTTTGAGATCAGAGTTTTCCTTCTCCTAGATGAGCTGCCAACCACGGCTGATGAGCCCCACCTCTACAGTACATCTGTAGAAATTAGTAACAACACACACACAAAATGCTGGAGGAACTCAGCTCCTAGGCGTAGAAATGGATAGTCAATGTTTGGATTGAAATTCTCCAGGACTGGACGGAAAGAAGGAAGGTAGCTGGTATATAAATGTGGGGGTGGGGCAAGAGCTGGCAGGTGATGGATGGATCCAGGCGATGGAAGAGAATAGGAACTATACAAGGAGTTGGGAGGTGCAAAAGTCTTTGTTGACATACCTGATCTTCTCAAACTCCTCAGGAATTAGAACCACTGGGGTGCCTGCTTCAATGGTATCAGCAGACGGTATCAAGAAATGAGGAGAAGGGATGGAGGTGAGGGGTGGATCTAGATGAGGAGGGGTGACAGGCAGATGGAAGAGGAGAGTGTGGCTATCACAACAGAGACTGGGTGGCGGTAGGTGGAGGGGACAAAGGGCAGACATTTTCCTCCCCATGTGGAATGGGAGTGTGGGTTGCAGGGACCGGAGGGCTTGAGTTACAGGGGTTGGGTAGACTGGATCTTTATTCGCTAGAGAATGAGGAGTCTACACCTTAAACTTAGAACTTAGCTCAACCTCTTAGTACACCCAAGAAGTTTATAAACTTCTGAGTGTTATCAATAAGGTTGGAGGTGATAGTTGGGAACTCTAAAACTAGATGGCACAGTTACAATGCAAACACGAGGAAATCTGCAGATGCTTGAATTTCAAGCAACACACATAGAAATTGCTGGTGAATGCAGCAGGCCAGGCAGCATCTATAGGAAGTTGCCTGGCACAGTTACAAGATAAGAGGAGAGAGATTTAAAAGAGACCCGAGAGGTGAATTTACACAGAGGTGTCTGGAAAGAAGCGGCGGTTACAAATGCAACATTTAAGAGGCATTTCGATAGGTGGATGGAGGGGATGGGATTGAAGGGTTATAGGCCAAACGTGGCCTAGTGGGGAGAATGCTGTGGTCAGAGACCAGAGAGGCCGAAGGACCTTTTCCGTCCGTGTTACTCCCTGAAGGAGCGCCCAGGGAAATCAGTTCTATTCTGGGATTTTGTTAGAGAGTAGGGACGGGGGAGGCTGTACACGCCAGTACTGTAAACATTGCTGGTTTGTTTCACAATACTTCCTATCCGCAAACACGATAGGACATAACTTGGCGCAGGGACTTGCGCGCTGCCGAACTACAACAAATTATATTGGGGTCCATTTTTAAGAGGACTTGCAGATTTTGCGACGAGAAAACAGGCGAAGGAAGAAATGTCGCGGGTAATGGATTCAAGAGGTGCGCTGAAAATATAATAATCGGGAGCGCAATGGTATTGAATGGACTGCGATTCGCTGTGGAATAAGTTGCTCTAATGTGTCAAGAGAAGTAGACGAATCCGAGGTGATTGAACTAACTTGGAGAATTTTGACTTAATCCTATCCTACCAATACTTCGGAATTAAAGCGGACATTCAGCCGGCGGGTGACACCGTGAAGCGGGCGTTTTAATCGCCGTGATAACGTCCAGCGGGAGATTACCGGCTAAACGCATCACCCGTAGGTTTAAATTTACTGACTTCTTTCTACCGACCGCATTACTCCACTCAAACCAGCGAGATTAACGCTCCCCTTCCCTCCCGTTCTGTGGATTTGTAACGAGCTGTATCTAGTCTCGCTTTGTCGGCAACAGTGGCAGACAAGATCCTGCTGGTTAGTGTTTAGCTGAAAAAGCAGTTCAAGACCGGACAGCGCAGCGCTCCAGCAACCTGGGTTCGATCCCGACATCGGGCACGATCTGCGTGGAATTTGCACATTCGCCCCAGGACCGCAATTCACACTCAAAAGACCAGCGGTCTGGCAGGTTAATTGGCCGCTGAGTTAACCACTCGTGTGCGGACTCGTGGTAGAAATCTCGGGGGGAGAAGGAGGTGCGTGTGGGATTGTCCGGATAGGATTAGTGGAAATGTATCCTTGATGTTCAGCACGCACTGGCTAGGCCGAAGAGTCTGTTTCGGTGAGGAAGTGGTTGGTTGGTGGGGTGGGGTGAGTTGGGATGGCGCCAGTTGCCCTTGAGATCGTGGGTCTCCTTCTGTCGGTGAGCGGGCTGGTCTGTTCGATCCTGAGCTGCGCGCTGCCCCTGTGGAAGGTACCGGCTTTTCAAGGGGCGAACATGGTGACCGCTGTGCAGACCTGGGAGGGCTTGTGGATGGACTGCATCTGGCAGAGCAGCGGCCAGCTGGTCTGCAACCCCTTCAACTCTGTGCTGAGCCTGGGCGGGAAACTGCAGGCAGCCAGGGCGCTGAGTACCACCGCGGCCGCGCTGGCGGCCCTCGGCATCCTGATGTCCGTGATGGGCGCCAGCTGGACCGAACTCATTCGCGGGCCGGCCTGCAAGGTCCGCCTCACCTCGGCAGCCGGCTTCATCTTCCTGCTGACCGGCGTCCTGCAGCTAATCCCCGTCTCCACCACAGCCAACAGCATCATCAGCGACTTCTACGGCGACTCCGTCCCCGAACACGCCAAGAAGGAACTGGGACCCTCCTTGTACCTCGGCATAGCCGCCGGAGTCCTCTTCATCGCCGACGCTTGCTTCTTGTGGGTGTCCTGTTACAGGCGCAGAGGTCGAGATACTCAGCTGGGCCACCACACCCCGGCTCAGGCAGACACCAGCCTAAGCCAGTATGTCTAGGGAAAGTTCACGGGAACTCGAGTCCTGATGAAGGGTCTCAGCCAGAAACGTCGAGAGTTTATTCCTCTCCATTGATACTGTCAGACTTGCTGAGTTGTTCCAGCATTCTGCGTGTTACATTAGAATCTCTAACAGAGACTCGGATGCCATGTGGGGACCGGCTCTTGTAAAACTCATTGGAATCGCGCTCCGTTTTTCTTCGAGCCTGTGAGCGTTCCTTTAACAAGGACATTGAATTAAAGTAGGATTCAGCGGGAGATGTCTGGGCGTAACTCGTTCATGCCGAATGTGTTGTCCACCGAGGCCGTCAGCGCTGCCCGCGTTTGGCTGGTAGCCCGCCGTCCTTGGGCCGAAGAGCCTGTTTCCCTCTCTGTGACTTTATTAGGTCTGTTTCATAGTTGGTCAATAACCATATTTGATCCATATTTCTATAACTAAAGGTTACGGGGAGAAGGCAGGAGATTTGGGATTATAAACCAGTCATGAGGGAATGGGGAGGAGCAGAATCGACGGCCCGAATGGCCTAACCCTGCTTCTAGGTCTCACGGTCGTACTCTGTTATAACAGGAGAAGGCAGTTCAGTCCATTGAGCGCGGAACAATCAAACCCACCCACACTAATTTTCCTATAACCTACTCTCCCGCTATTCCTTACAATACCCTACCACCCTCTATGGATATTAGCGAGACTTGGCATAGCGCGTAGTGTTCACCGTCTCGGGTCTGGTCCTGATGCGAAGGTTCGAGCCGATTCGTCGGTATTTCCTCAGACAACAACCCCCCTCCCCCACAGACGCCGCTCAATCCGAGCAGATTGTGTGTTGCTCCTGATTCCCGCATCTGCACTCACCATGCATATGGCGATAATTTACGTCAATCGCTGTTACTCACAATGGTTCAGACAAACATAAAAAGAGAGAGAAAGACGCCAATAAAGCCACATCCACAAATCATGGTAAAGACTCTTAAAAATTAAAGACTTTCAAAAATCGCTGCCAACACTGTCCTTATCAGGGAGGCAACGTTTTTTATATTGGCCGATATCCAAGCATCCTATTAACGAGTAATCAAAAGGAAACAAATTCCTCGGCTCAAACTACGTAAGTAAAATAGCTGAGCTAATTTACAGTGGTCCGCTGAACTATAAAGCCATTTCAAAGAGGGGGTGACTTCCGTCTGATATAGAGCATAGAACAGCCCAGCCCAGGCCCTTTGGCCCTGATGTTGTGCTAACTTTTTAATCTACTCAAAGATTAATTAATCTAACCCTCCCCCCTCGCCCCACACACACGCATTTTCTATCATCCATATGCTTCTCCAAGGCTTAAGCGCATCTAATGTATCAGCCTCTAACCGCCTCTCCACGGACCCGGCAGTGCCTTCCGCTTTCCACTCACCCACCGGTCTCTGTGTGAAAAACCTACCTCTGGCGTCCCCCTTCTGGATGATAGGAAACTGGAGGGCTATACGCGAGAGGAGTGTTAGATTGATCTCGGAGTAGGTTACAAAAACAGCCGGCATGACATCGTGGGTTAAACTGCCTCTACGTTCTATAAAAATCATCAGTTCAATAGTTGGGACACTTCAGAATCGGAATCAGGTTTAATATCACCGGCATGTGTCGTGAAGTTTGTTGTTACGAGGCAGCGGTACATTTCAATACAGTACATAATAATTAAAAGCTAAATTGAAGTAAGAATATATATCTATCCTCTATCCCTCCCCCTCCTGTCTTCTCCTATCATTTTGCATCTCTCCCTCCCCCTCCAGCTTTCAAAATCCTTACTCACTCTTCCTTCAGTTAGTCCTGACAAAGGGTCTCGGCCTGAAATGTCGACTGTACCTCTTCCTAGAGATGCTGCCTGGCCTGCTGCGTTCACCAGCAACTTTGATGTATGTTGCTTGAATTTCCAGCATCTGCAGAATTCCTGTTGTTTGCATATATATCTATTTCTATCTCTCTCTATATATATACACATACACATAAATTTAAAAAGTTAAACTAAATTAGTAGCACAAAAAGAAAATTTAAAGTAGTAAGGTAGAGTCCATTCAGAAATCTATTTGTATTCTATTGTACAATCCGTCCAGCTGTAGGGGTTCCCCGTATAAAGACAGTGGGAAAAGTCGAAGTCGTCTCGGGGATTGAATGGGATTGCGGAACAGTCTACAATGCTCGTCCTGTGTGAAGAACTTTCCATTCTCGGAAGATAATACCTGTATTTTTGCTGGATACGTTGGTCTCTTTTTATTATCCACTTATGAAATTCCCTCATAAAGCTGCGCTGTTTCTGTCTGGGAGGAGTTCAACTCGAACACTAATGTCTTGCGGCTACTTCTGATATTGCCACGTTTTCCGTGAGGAGAAAGATTCAATGAGAATCCATACTGTACTAACGCGGAAAACATGGAGGTGGCCGATCACATGGGAGACGGAGGACAGGACTTGGCAGATTACGGTCACCCCCATTGAAAGGTGGGGGAAGTACCAGGAACGTAGAAGATGCTGTTATTGATCGAACTCCACGGCATTAAGACGTGATACGACTGGGTTGGTCATGGAGAAAAGATTAGTTTGGAAAATCTGGCTTTGATGGATTGGGGAGAAGTAAAATAGTTAGAAATAGTCCAGGCTGTAGTATGAACATCGATTTCTCGAACTTTCGGTAATTGTTCCCTCTCCTCGCTTCCTTCGCCATTCCCCATCCCTGTTTCCCTCTCTCACATTATCTCCTTACCTGCTCATCACCTCCCTCAGGTGCTCCTCCTCATTCTCTTTCTTCAATGGTCTATCTTCTCCTATCAGACTCCCCCCCCAGTCCTTTATCTCTTTCACCAATCAATTTCCCAGATCTTTACTTCACCCCCTCCCCATCTCCACCTTTTTACTCTAACTTCTCCCTTTCCTTTCCAGACCTGAAGAAGGGTCTTGGCCTGAAACGTCGATTGTTTACTCTTTTCCACAGATGCTGACTGGCTTGCTGAGTTCTTCCACCATTCTGTGTGTGTGTTGGTTTGGCTTTCCAGCATCTGTAGATTTTCTTGTGTCTGTAGTTTTCAATGCCAAGGTTTTAGGTCTGAACTAGTCATTAGTAACCATGATGACAAAGCCATTATATTGTTGTAAAAATCTGCTTAATTAATGTCCTTCAGGAGAGGATATAGAGTCATTGATCACCACAGCACAGAAACAGTCCCCTTAGTCTACCTAGTCTATGTCAAGCGATTATTCTGCCACACCTGGTCCATAGCCCTTCATACCCATCCATTCCAAACTTTTCTTAGTAGTTGCAATTGGCCCCATGTCTATTTCTGCTGATGGCTTGTTCCACACTGACACCACCCTTTCAGTGAAGACGTTCCTCCTCAGGTTCTCATTAAATATTTTTCCATTTGCCCTTAACCTAGTTGTAGTCTCACCCGACCCCAGTGGAAAGAGTGTCTCCCTATCTGTATAATTCTGTATATCTCTATCATTCTCCTGTGCTCCAGCGAATAAAATCCTGTCTGCCAACCTTACCTGGATGGACCTAATGTGACTCCAAATCCACAAATATGTGTTTGACTCTGACGCCAAACTGATGCCGTTCAATGGTGTGAACGCCAATATAGCCCAGGAACTTAAAAACAGATCAAATAACCCAGCTTAGTGCTGAGGGTTCTAGAGCTGATGTCTGACCCCTAGATCCTTCAAGTTGGAGGCCCAAGCAGAAGCTGAGGCTTGTGCATTTGCAATATTTGGTACGCAAGGGGTTTAGGTAGCTTTAGGAACAGGGGGTTAGGTCAGGAGCAGAGCATGATAATGCTTTCCAAAGGTTCTTCGGAAGTCAAGCATGGGGCATAAAACATTACATATGTCCATGACAAGACCAGACAATGAATAAGCGAGCAGAGGGAATAAATAAGAGGCAAAGGAAAAAGGAGTTGTGTTTGTCTCATACTCGGAGAAGAAATAACAAAATTTCAGCGACAACGACTGACCTCTAAAGTAGCCATTTCATGTAACATCTCATCTGCTACTGAAATCTAAGCGGTTTCAGGAGAAATAGAGAAGCAGCTGGAAAATTCACTGAACAATTACATGTATACGTGTGATTATATAAATATGAGAGCAAGCAATGGGAAGTTAAGCTACAAGAAAAATAGGAAAATAACAATTCTAGCAGCTCCAAACCCCAATCCAACTGCTTTCTATACATGTGTACATGCAGAAAGTTGTTAAAAGGAAATTTTATTCCAGTAGGCAAAAGCGCATCTACGTTATTTAAAAATAAACAGGCAGCACTTTATTGTACTCAGTGAGTGTTTAGGGTTTGGGATGAACTGCCTGGGGAGAAGTGGAGACAGATTCAACTATAGGATTCAAACAGCCATGGATTAAGTATTGGAACAAAGTAGCAAGCTTATGGGAAAGCACAGGGAAATGGGTCAAGCTGGATTGTCCATACATTGAGTCAGAATAGATATGATGGGCCAAATGGCCTCCTCTGTGCTGTAACTATTTTGTGAAATATTTAATCTAGACATATAATTTTTTAATTCTGAAAACTGTTGATTAAATCAATGCTAACAATAGAAATAAACTAAACTAAATGTATTCTAATGATAACACGAGGAAATCTGCAGATGCTGGAATTTCAAGCAACACATATAAAAGTTGCTGGTGAACACAGCAGGCCGGGCAGCATCGGGCCGAGCCCCTGCGTCAGGACTAACTGAAAGAAGATATATCTCTTCTTACTATCTCTTCTTTCAGTTAGACCTGACGAAGGGTCTTGGCCCGAAACGTCGACTCTAGAGATGCTGCCTGGCCTGCTGCGTCCACCAGCAAATTTTATGTGTGTTGCTTGTATTCTAACGAAGATGTCTTAGTGCCACGTTTGATAATCTGATTCTTGGGGTCTATCATTTCCGTGGATGACTGGGGGCAGATTTTACAATTAGTCAATACTTCCTCTATCTGTGCTAAACATTCCCTAATTCAATTTAAATTTGTTCATAGAGCACATATGTCCAAAGATAAATTAGCTCGCTTTTATTCTCATATTAATCCTTTTTGTGATAGATGTCTGGGGCAGATAGCCTCTTTAACTAAAATGTTTTGGTCTTGTCCTACTCTGGAAACTTTTTGGAGAGACATTTTTAATATTATCTCAAAGGTATTGAATATAGATATCTCTCCTCACCCTATTACTGCTATCTTTGGACTACCTAAAATTTCCAGTAATCTTTCTCCTTCAGCCCGTAGAATGATTGCATTTCTTACTTTAATGGCGAAAAGATGTATCTTACAATATTGGAAAGAGCTTAATGATCCAACCACCTTTGTTTGGTTTTCTCAGATGATATTATGCTTGAATTTGGAGAAAATTAGAAGCAATCTTTATGATTCCTCACTTAAATTTGAACAGACCTGGAGATCTTTTATTCAATATTTTCATTTAATGTAATTTTTTTTCCTTCTCTTTTTTGCTCCATATTTATATACCCTTCTTGTTTTTTTTACTGTTTTTAATGGAGGTCGGGTTTGAGGACGTGATTTTAAGTTCTTTAACTCGGTTCCAAGTTAGCCCATTGCTTTGCTTTGCTTTTAGTTTAGTTGCACGGTGGGTTTTTTTTTCCTTTCTCTATTGATATATATATATATAAATTAGTACACTATTATGTTACCTTAGTATGTTATGTTTAAGTTACATTGTTTGTATCACTTTTTTTTCCTGTATTAATATCTCCTGTAATTTTATTATATTCTAACAGTGTATTAGTGCCTGTATGGCTTACCTTTTTGTATATTTATTCAATAAAAAGATTTAAAAAGAAAGAAAGATAATCTGATTCTTAAATTATTGCTATTATGGGACCATGGAGATTACTTCATCAAGGTATTTCCTCCACCGTTATGTTGTGGCTGTTAATTATCATTTGAGAAAGAAAGGACACTCCCAGAGCTTCTACCACAGTGGACCTATTTTCTTGCTCCACAGTAAGCCTCCAAGTCCAAGTGCAGACAAACACATCCAACTGTTGACCCCGTGGTAACTAACATGTTTCTTAAATGACCATCAAATGTTTGGATCTGATTTAAAAAAAGAATACTCTGACTGTAGAACACGGAACAGCTCAGGGCCCTTGGACCATGATATTTAACCTGCTCCAAGATCAATGTTTCTGGCACCAGAATAGCAGGCCCACAACTTACTAACTCTGTACGTCTTTTTCGCGGGCCCAGGGGAAACCCATGCAATAACAGGGAGAATGTAGAAATTCCTTACGGACGGTTGCCGGAATCGAACCCTGATCTTCCAGACACTGGCGCTATAAAGCGGTGTGCTAACCACTTATAGTAAGAATCCTGAAATGTTGGCCAGACAGATCAAGGAATAATTGCTGGGATCAAATATGTGATGTGTGGGGGAAGGGTGACCTGGGTGCCAGGTGACCAAGGCATTGTCTCTGCAGAACTGAGCCTGTAGTGCCTGAGGCAATGGTCATGTGATGGGTCAACCTGGACACAGGATCGACCCAGGCTGGGGTGGAGAGAAGTGACCAGAGCGTACGGGAATGAGCACACTGATGGTGAGGTCTCTTGGATTCCGGCTCACCACAGGTTAGGTCACGACTGACGCTGTGGACCAAACGGAACGAGGCGCTGCAGTCAGGTGGGCTCAGGCACATTGCCGAGTTAAGTACCTTCGCAATAAACTGTGCTGTGTGCAGCAATACGAGGGGAAGGCTTATTTCTATCGGATCTGCAAATAGCCCTTAGCTTTTGACACAACACCACTACGCTACTGTGTTCCCCTAAAGCAAATCCACCAGGTTCACTAATGTTCCTCCTTCAATCTGTGTGTGACCAATAAAGGAGACTATTAACTGCCTCCTCGAGTAAAGGGGCAGTAAAAATGGGCAATAGAGTGGCAGTGATGTCTATTGCTAATATTCCATCTATTTTTTTTTTACAGCTGCATGGACCACTGCTTTGAGCAGGAAACTTCTACACGGCCTGAAAAGTACACACCACTTTAAATGTTTTGTTTTTGTATACTATGAATATTGACTTGACAGGGTCAGTGTTCAGCAGGCTGGCAGTTTATTAATTATGAGCTACCAACTTCCATTCTGTGTTTATTGTTACAAATTGTAACAGTGTTGCAACTTGAAACATGGACAATGTAAATATATTGAAGCTCTAAAATTTTCAAAGTGAAGTCTGTAGTACATTTATTAGAAAATGTACAGATTGTATTCATCAACACATAATTACAGGTTATTCAACAATTATATTAACATAGATTTCAAAATTATACTGTATGAACAGAATTTCAAAATTATATTAACATGACATAAAAGAAAATTCCTGCTGTGCAGCAACAAAGTCTATGTGTGCGGGAGCATTTCAGTTACATTTCAGGCAGTGTGCCCATGCAGCGTAGAGGGAACAGATTTAAAAACAAAGCACACATTTTAATCTTATTCCTCCAGAACAGGATAGCTGAGATTTAACAGAGAACATAGAATAGTACAGGCCTTTTGGCCCACAATTTATTTACATTTTAGTTAGCTGTATACATTGCCTTAAGTGCTCCTCAACTACATTTAGACACTTGTTCCTGAAGCATGAGAAGCCTTCTTTCTCCTCCTACAGTTTATACCCTCAGAGGCCACTTTATTAGATACACCTGCTCGTTAATGTAAATATCTAATCAGCCAATCATGTGGCTACAAGTCAATGCATAAAAGCATACAGAAATGGTCAAGAGGCTCAGTTGTTGTTCAGACCAAACACCAGATGGGGAAGAAATGTGATCCAAGTGTCTTTTGACTGTTGAATGATTGTTGGTGCCAAACGGGGTGGTGTGAGTATCTCAGAAACTGCTGATCGCCTGGGATTTTCATGCACAACAGTCTCTAGGATTTACAGAGAATGGTGTGAAACGTCGACCATACCTCTTCCTAGAGATGCTGCCTGGCCTGCTGCGTTCACCAGCAACTTTGATGTGTGTTGCTTAAATTTACAGCATCTGCAGAATTCCTGTCGTTTACAAAAAAATCCAGTGAGCAGCAATTCTGTGGGTGAAAATACCTTGTTGATCAGAGAGGTTAAAGGAGAAGGGCCAGACTGGTTCAAGCTGACAGGAAGGCGACAGTAACTCAGATAACCACGTGTGGTTTGCAGATTATCTCTGCATGCACAGCACATTGAACCTTGATGTGGATGGATTACAGCAGCAAAAGAGCACACTGGGTTCCACTCCAGTATCTAATAAAGAGGCCATTGAGCATTGATTTATTCTCTAATTCACCAGCAGGAATAGTTTATCCAGCAGACAAATTGAAAATAAAGCGAGGGCGATGATTTTACTAACAGCTGCTGTTGTGGACCATCCCCCAAAATGGTCCCAGCTCACTGACTGCACTCTCCCTATTTGTTTTATTTACAGAAAAGCTATGGGATAGTAGGAGGGTGTTTACCCCATTTATTCTATAGTAGCTCTGCGTAACAACAGTCCAGTTAGTCTCCCTCTGCAAAGTTTTGTAAATTATTCCCTCTCAGACACATATCCAGTTCTGTTATGAACACAATTGAATCTGCCTTCACTGGCACCACTGACAGTGTTTTCCAGACCCCAACCACTCGCTGTAATAAAAAGTCCGAGACCACAGAACAGATCCTTCCATCCACAATGTCTATAATTGGACATGATGCCAATTTAACCTACACACCTGTCTGAATGGGATCTAAATCCCTGTTGTAAAGGAGGAAACAGATTCGGTAGGTCTCAAAGGCGAGGACTCTAGACACACAGTCTTAGTAGTAAAGGATTTTATTTACAGAAGGCAAACGTGGGAAAATAGCAACACGCACACGCGCACAACTTACAGTAGTCGGATCGGCAATAAAACACACGCGGACAATCAATAACAAACGTGGCAAAATCGCCTGGGAACAAGTACACGCACACACACATACAACCAAGGGAAAAGTCAGTACGATACCTGCCCCCCCCCCCCCTTGACTCTGTGCAGGCATGGCGCTCTGCTCTTAGGGACAATAACCAACGCTCCCAACCCTATTCACTGCAGAACTCACCAATAATTTCTCCAGCGCTGTTCCACGGTTCTCAGCCTGGAGTGAAGCAAGGTGATCCCTCCCATGGCAAAGAGAAAAGGTCCAGCACACGTGGCACCCTTTGTAGTGCAGCAGGGCCGGAGGGTCCTACCCAGGTATTTCACGGGGGAGGCAATGGCTCGGTGCCAGCCGAGTTAAGCTGATTACAAAGGCCAATTGACGAGGCCAAGTACAAGGTGAAGTAAAGGGGCCAATGGTTAGTTGTGCATTGATGGGCGAGGAGGGGGGTCAAACATTGATTGGTAGGTGGCGTGCCTCTCGACCAGGCAAATGGGCAGTGCTGTCACGTGACAGTCACAACCCCTCCAATACAATCCCTCTATTCCCTGTCCTTTCATATGGGTGTCTAAATGCCTGTTAAGTGTTGCTATCATATCTGCTTCCACCAGTTCCCCTGGCAGCAATTTCACTTAAGGTGGGAGAGGGTGAACATGCACATTCTACATGGGGGGAGGGAACTAGTGGTGGGGAGATTCAGCAACTTTAAATTCCTGGACGTAAATAAATCAGATGACCTGTCTTGGGCCCAGCACATGGGTACAATCATAAGGATTGTGCTCCAACATCTTTAATTTTCAGGAAGCTAAGTAAGTTTGATTTGCTACCACAAACTCTGCCATGCATTAGGGTTACAGATACACCGTTGAAAGTATCCTGGCGGGTTGTGTTATGGTCTGATATGGCAATTCGAACGCACGAGAACACAAAAGAGCAACGGAAAGTGGTCACTCAGTCCTATCCATCATGGGCACATCCCTCCCCATCATCGTAAGTGTCTACACGGGAGGCACAAACTCAAGGCGGCAACATCCACCATAAAAGATCCCAAACATCTGGGCCAAGCCATCTTCTTGCAGCTACCGTCAGCAGGAGGTACAGAAACCTGAAGTCCCACACCACCAGGTTCAAGAAAAGGTACCTCCCTTCAACCATTATATTCTTGAACCAAATTGTACAACCCTAATGACTGCCTCAGGGTAGTGACACTAGGACCCCTTTGCACTAAAATTGACTTCTTATAAAAATCCTTATAATTTATGTTTACGTTTTTCTTGCGATTGCCACTTATCTGATGTGCCTGCGATGCTGTAACAAGAATGATCTCCATTGCAAACACTGCACGCATGTATTGGTGCATGTGACAATGAACCCAGCTTTGACCTTCCAGGCTCTTATCAGAGGGAAAGGGTGAGCAGGTTCCTGTTCCTGGTTGTTAACTTCTCTGGTGTTGGGGGTGGGTAGGGGAGAGCTACTCCACAGGATTGAAATAATCTGCAGGAAGTTGTAAACTCAGCGAGCTCTATCGTGGGCACTAACCTCTCCGGCATCCAGGGCATCAGTAATGCAAAAAGGGGGAGAAAAAAGTAGTGAGGTCGTGTTCATGGACTCAATGTCCATTCAGAAATTTGATGAGGAAGGGGAAGAAGGTGTTCCTGAATTATTGAGTGAGTGATTTCAAACTCCTATACCTCTTCCCTGATGGTAGCAATGAGAAGAGGGAATGTCCTGGGTAATTAATGATCGATGGGAGTCGGCAGTTTATACGGTTCCGACGGTCTGTTTCTGTGCTGTACTTTTCTCTGACTCTGTGTGACTCCAGTGGCGTCCAACTTGACCCGGTGATGAGGAGGCGTACAGCAGCGAAATAGATAGGCTGCTCGAATGGTGTCACAACAACAACCCTGCAGTCAAAGCCAGCCTGAGCAAAGAACTGACCAGTCGATGAACACAATCTCACGATTTATAACTTTATGGTAACTTACAGTAATTTGTCATGCCTGCACCGTACCGCTGCCAAGAAAACAACATATTCCACGACTGATGGCAGTGACAAGAAACCTGATCTGATTCTGACCTGAGGTGATGTGTGACTGCCACTCCTCTGGCCATCGGGTGGGCAACATGGGTCTGTTAGTGTTACTGAACCCCGCGGATTATCAAGGGTGCTGAGTTTTTCCCATCGTTATTCAATCCTGGGTTGAAAAAGGGGAAGACCCTGCCCCTCAAAGTGTGGGTGAAGGTATGGAGAAGGCTCATACTATCTGCATTGTAAAATGACACCTGCCCAACCTTGTGGTCCAGGTACACTCCGATTTTACTGGGTCTCACACCGGGGGTGAGGGTGGTCCTTGGGGAGCTGAGGGCAACATAAGAATTTTCACATACAAGGCAAATGGCGTAATATCCCATCTCCGGTTTCATGTTGATTCGCCCTTTCCTCTGGGCTGACTCCAGGGCCACACCTAACTCCCATGAGGTCTTAGTCGCCACGTCCACCTCCCAGTAGTGCTTCCCTGAAGTGAAACCATTAGATCCCAGGACACAAGCCCTGAAATCAAACCTCCTGGGAGTATCGGGGAGCTCCTTGCGTTGGTCTCCAAGCCTCACGCTGGTCCGGTCCTCGGACAATATAAGATTGAAATGGGCTGTATCTGGATCCAGAGTTAGGGAGGCAGGAGCTGGCAAAAAAAAATTAACACAATGAGTGATTTCAGCACAGAAATGAGCCCTTTTGAGCCATGATGTGCCAAGCTAACTAAACTTGAGGAAGATAAAAGAATAGCTCTACAGTATTTGCAAATGCAAGTTTTACGTCAACGACCAACACAGTCCAAGGATTGAGCTGGGAACAGCCCAGAGTGTCCCCACACTTCCTGCCCACAACGCATGTTGTGTGTCTGGAATGAGAGTGGTTTTCCCAATATCAATCCTATTTGTGACAGATGTAATATTGAGGTGGCCACTTTAACTCAAATGTATTGGTCTTGTATAGAGCTAGATAACTTTTGGAGAATCAAAAGTCTTGGATCTGGATTTACAACATAATTTGCTTACGGCAATTTTTGGGATTATCCCATTGGAAGCAGGAAACACTCCTGTTTCCGCTCAACGTATGATAGCCTTTTCGACTTTATTGTTTCTTTTGTTTTGTATAGCGTAGTGGGGTTTTTTCCTTCATTTAAAATCCAAAGTTTTTTCTTCTCTCCTTATGAACTGATAAGAGGAGAATTGCTGTTTTCTTTTTTTTTATTATATACTAGCTTAACACTATGTATGATGTTGATAATGTCTATCTCAATCTCGGTTAGTATTGTTATTGATATATATATATTTGAGCTAATTCTCCTCTTGCTTGTATTTATGTTCCTTTTAAATCAATAAAAAGATTAACAAAGAAAGAAGGAAGAGAGTGGGGCACAGAGCAACTGATCATGGGGAGAATGTACAAACTGCCTACAGACAGCGCTGGGAATTAGACTCAGATCACTGGCGCTAAAAGGTGTAACTGCTACATTATCATGCCACCCTAGTAAATCAACGCTTAACTAATCAGTTCTGCCTACACAATGCCCATATCCTTCCATTTTCATCTGCCTATCTAAAACACTCTATCGTATCTGCCTCCACTACCAACCTGGCACACATTCCAGGCTCCCTCCACTCTCCGTGTCAAAAAATAGCCCCACACATTTCTTTTGAACTTACGCCCTTTTGGGTTAAATGCGTAATTAGATATTTTGACCCTGGGAAAAGGATTCAGATCCTCTACTCTCTCTGAGCTTCTCATCCTATAAACCTGTGAGGTCTCCCCTCAGCCTCCACCGCTCAAGACTAAACAGCACGAGTTTGTCCAACCTTTCCTTAAAGCACATGCCCTCTAATCCAGGCAGCACCCCCTCCAAGGCCTCTACATCTTTCCTATAAAGGGCTGACCAGCTCTGAATGCAATACCCCAGACGGGGCCTAACTAGAGTTTTATTAAGCTGTAACATTACTTCTTGACTCCTGACCTCAGTGCCCTGTAGTTGCCGGCATGCCATACACCTTCTTGCCCAGCCCACCAACCTGTGCAGCTACCTGCAGGGAGGTACGGACTTGGACTTCATGTCATTTTACAAAAGAAGGCCAACACTGGAGTTACGCCTATGAGACACCGGAGCAGAATTGGGCCATTCAGCCCATCGAGTCTGCTCTGCCATTCCATCATGGCTGATTTATTATCTCTCTGAACCTCATTTTCCTGCCTTCTACCCGTAACCTTTGAAACTCCTACCAACCTCTGCTTTAAGTATACCCAATAACTTGGCCCCCACAGCCTTCCACAGCAATGAATTCCACAGATTCACCACCCGCTGGTTAAAGAAAATTCCTGCTCGTACGTTTTAAATGGAGGCTTGCAAGGATAATCCCAGGAATAAAAGGATTAATATGTTAACCACAAGAGATTCTGCAGATGCTGGAATTCCTGAGTAAAACAAACACACGCACACACACATAATGCTTTAGGAACTCTATGAAATACACCTCAAGATAAGAGGCATTGATTGAGTTGAAAGCTAGAGACATTCCCAGAGTGGAAATTGCTAATCCAGGGGGGCATATCATTGAGGCGACTGGAGGAAAGGATGTCAGAGGTAAGATTATTCCCCCCACCCCCCACACACACAGAGTGGTGGGTGTGTGGCACACCCTGCCAGGGTGGTGGTGATAGGAGCAGCTGCATGAGACACATTGAAGAAACTCTGAGCTAGGCACATGGATGGTAGAAAAATGGAGTGTGGTGAGAGGGAAGGGTTAGATTGACCTTAGAGTAGGTTAAAAGGCTAGCACAACATGTGGGCTGAAGGGCCTGTACTGTGTTGTATTGCTCTTGGTCCTATCAGTCCCATGCAGAAACACAGAGCATTGCCCACACCCTTCTCAGCCACAGAAAGCAGCAGGTGAAGGGACCGCAATGTGATTTTGGCACAAGTATTAGTGTAGGAAGCACAGGAAGAGAAGGAAGTGTTGAAGTAAGAACAATGTATCCCCAGACACAAGGTGCTGCAGGGATTTTGTGGTCCCAAAATCGTGTGACTCGTGCAGTTTTGTTGAATTAGTGTGTAAGAGGTCAGCCAAGATCTTCTTTAAGGCTGCTCTATGAAAACACACTCTGTTCCGTTTAGCAATCGCCGGTGGTGTGGCCGCCTCACAGCTCCAAATAGCAGGGCTCAATTCTGACGTCTGGAGATTCAAAGCTTCGTTATCTTTTGAGACACAACTCGGCCTTTCAAGCCACACCGCCGAGCAATCCCCGGTTTAATCTGAGCCTAATCATGGGAGAATTTACAATGACCAATGAACCTACCAACCAGTACACCTTTGGACTGTGGGAGGAAACCAGAGCACCCAGAGGAAACCCATGCGGTCATAGGGCGAAGGTACGAGCTCCTTACAGGCATCAGTGGGAATCGAACCTGGGTCACTTAAACGGTAAAGCGTTGTGCTGACCACTATGTCACCATGCCACCCCAAAGTAAATTTATCAAAGTACATACTGTCACCATATACAATCCTGACATGTTTCCTTGTGGCATACTTAATAAAGCCAATAACCATAATAGACCACACAATCAGTGTACAAAAGATAACAAACTGCAAATACAAAAAGAAAGGAAAATAATTACATGAATAAGCAATAAATATCGAGAACATGAGGTAATACGTCCTTGAAAAGCAAGTCCAAAGGTTGTTGGAAGAAGTCCGAAATGGATTCTTACAGCAGCTTGCACTGGAGCCTACCAGGGAGAAGGCAATTCTGGATTTAGTGCTGTGTAATGAACCAGATTTGATAAGGGAACTCGAGGTAAAGGAGCCATTAGGAGGTAGTGACCATAATATGATAAGTTTTAATCTACAATTTGAGAGGGAGGAGGGAAAATCGGAAGTGTCATTATTACAGTTGAACAACGGGGACTATGGAGCCATGAGGGAGGAGCTGGCCAAAGTTGACTGGAAAGATACTCTAGCAGGGATGACAGTGGAACAACAATGGCAGGTATTTCTGGGAATAATACAGAAGGTGCAGGATAAGTTCTATTTACAATATACATTAATGATTTAGATGAAGGGATTAAAAGTAACGTTAGAAAATTTGCAGATGACACAAAGCTGGGTAGTAGTGTGAAACGTGAGGAGGAGGTTACGAGAATGCAGGGTGACTTGGACAGGTTGGGTGAGTGGGCAGATGCATGGCAGATGCAGTTTAATGTGGATAAATGTGAGGTTATCCACTTTGGTGGCAAGAACAGGAAAGCAGATTACTATCTAAATGGTGTCAAGTTAGGAAAAGGGGAAGTACAACAAGATCTAGGTGTTCTTGTACATCAGTCACTGAAAGCAAGCATGCAAGTACAGCAGGCAGTGAAGAAAGCTAATGGCATGCGGGCCTTCATAACAAGGGAAATTGAGTATAGGTGCAAAGAGGTCCTTCTACAGTTGTACAGGGCCCTGGTGAGACCACACCTGGAGTATTGTGTGCAGTTTTGGTCTCCAAATTTGAGGAAGGACATTCTTGCTATTGAGGGAGTGCAGCGTAGGTTCACGAGGTTAATTCCCGGGATGGCAGGACTGTCATATGTTGTAAGATTGGAGTGACTGGGCTTGTATACACTGGAATTTAGAAGAATGAGAGGGGATCTGATTGAAACATATAAGATTATTAAGGGAACACTCATCAAAGTTGCTGGTGAACGCAGCAGGCCAGGCAGCATCTCTAGGAAGAGGTACAGTCGACGTTTCAGGCCGAGACCCTTTGATATGTGTTGCTTGAATCTCCAGCATCTACAGAATTCCTGTTGTTTGAGATTATTAAGGGATTGGACACACTAGAGGCAGGAAACATGTTCCCGATGTTGGGGGAGTCCAGGACCAGAGGCCACAATTTGAGAATAAGGGGTAGGCCATTTAGAACGGAGTTGAGGAAAAACTTTTTCACCCAGAGAGTGGTGGATATGTGGAATGCTCTGCCCCAGAAGGCAGTGGATGTCAATTCTCTGGATGCTTTCAAGAAAGAGTTAGATAGAGCTCTTAAAGATAGTGGAGTCAAGCGATATGGGGAGAAGGCAGGAACGGGTTACTGATTGTGGATGATCAGCCATGATCACAGTGAATGGCGGTGCTGGCTCGAAGGGCCGAATGGCCTACTCCTGCACCTACTGTCTATTGCAAGTCAGGGATGGAACAAGTTGAGTGAAGTTATCCCCACTGTTTCAGGAGACTGATACTTGAGGGGTAATAACTGTTCCTGAATTTGGTGGTGTGAGTCCTTTTTCCTGATGGCAGCAGTGGGAAGAGGGCACGGCCTGGGTGGTTGGGACGCTGCTTTCCTGCGACAATGCCCCATGCAGGTGTTCTCAATGGTGGGGAAGGCTTTATTGGAGGCGGGCCATATCCACTACTTTTTGTAGGACTTTCTGTTCAAGGGCGTAGGTGGGTCCATACCGGGCAGTGATGCGGCCAGTCAGTATACTGTCCTATCTGTGTGGAATCACGTGGTCTCTGTTACTACGTGGGCCTCTCCCAGGTTTCCTGCCACACCCCAAAGTTGTGCTGATGACTGCTGTGTATTGCCCCTTGATGTCGGTAAGTGACCATAAAATAAGAGAGTTTTGGCATGTGAGAGAGAACAAGCTGCAAGGCTGGGGTGGGGGGGGGAGGGGAGGAAATGCCAGCTGTAATGGTGGTTCAGGTCTACAATCTTGTAATAATTAACACACTTTGTAAAGAAAACTAAAAGTGTTACCTGGTTCAACAGCATCGATTAGCTCTCTCCAAATTTTGTATTGGAAAGGACCACCCAGCTTTTCACTAGACAATGCAGTGTCTACCAATGACAGTGTAACACTCCCAGAAATAACTCTGCAAATGTCAAACAATTAGTTACAAAAATCAGCGTATTTGTTTACTGAGATATTTTATCCAATCATTCAGTACTGTAATAAAAGGACATGACCCACCTTCTATTCTCTCTGATTTCATCCTGAAAGAAAATAAACAAAAACAAAGGGAAATGAACACCAATTGTCTTTGCATGGATAGCAGAATGAAACCATTACAAAGCCGTGATGTTTCTAAATCTGAACAAAAGCAGAAGATGATGGAACATCTCAGCAAGTCAGGCAGCATCCGTGGGAAGAGAAACCGATAACATTTCTAGATGGAGGGATGTTTATCAGACCAAAGAATATTAATTGCTTCCCATTCCACGGATGCTGCCCAACTTGTCATAAGACATCGGAGCAAAATTAGACAGTTCAGCCCATCGAGTCTGCTGTTATTCCATCATGGCTGATTTATTAACCCTCTGAACCCCAATTTTCCTGCCGTCTACATGTAACCTTTGACACCCTTTACCTACCAGGAACTCATCAACTTCTCCCGATGAAGGGACTCGGCCTGAAACGTCAACTGTTGATCTATTCCCATAGATGCTGTCTGACCTGCTGAGTTCCTCTAGTGTTTCTTATAAAAACTTCTCCTTTGAATATTCCCAATGACTTGGACTCCACAGCCGTATGTGGCAAAATGATTCACCTCCCTCTGGCTAAAGATATTCTTCCTATTCTCTGTTCTAAAGGGATGCACTTTCCATTTTTGTTCTGCTTTTAAATGTCTATATGCAAAAATCTAGCTTGCTGAAAAAGACATTAAACAAGGCCAGAAGAATGATAAAACAAGACAAAAATGATTCCAGGAATGAAAAGGTTAACATGTGATTACCATGTTACCAGGATGCTGCCTGGTTTAGAAAGTATGCATTATGATCAGAGATTAAGGGAGCTAGGGCTTTACTCTTTGGAGAGAAGGAGGATGAGAGGAGACATGATAGAGGTGTACAAGATAACAAGAGGAATAGATAGAGTGGATAGCCAGCGCCTTTTCCCCAGGGCACCACTGCTCAATACAAGAGGACATGGCTTTAAGGTAAGGGGTGGGAAGTTCAAGGGGGATATTAGAGGAAGGTTTTTTACTCAGAGAGTGGTTGGTGTGTGGAATGCACTGCCTGAGTCAGTGGTGAAGGCAGATACACTAGTGAAGTTTAAGAGACTACTAGACAGGTATATGGAGGAATCTAAGTTGGAGGCTTATATGGGAGGCAGGGTTTGAGGGTCGGCACAACATTGTGGGCCGAAGGGCCTGTAATGTGCTGTACTATTCTATGTTCTATGTTAACACAAGAGGTTCTGTTGAGTTTTGCAATCCGCACAGGCGGGGTCCGGGGTCGGGGTCTCTCTCTCTCTCTGTATCTTGTTTTACAGCGGTTGGCATCCAGCTTAATGGTGCATTACCGCCACCCTCTGCTCCAGAATGTGCACTAGACATACATTCTAAATCCCTTCACACACACACACACACACACACACACACCTACACTTCACCCTCCCATCTTTGACCATCCTAGTATCCTATTCCTGTTTATTCGTCATATTCTATAAAAAACCCCTGTACCCCTTAAAAACGCTAAAAACACCCGGACTTGTGCTCTCTCACCCATGCCCAGCAACCCTTTTAATGTGAATTCCTGCATCCCCAACTCCCTTAATTTATTTCTCATCATCTCTCTCTGTATCCCATACTTCCTGCAACACAAAACGACATGTTCTACTGACTCCTCTTCCTGACATTCCTCACACAATCCTGTCTGGTGTTTCCCTATCATTTTCAATGTTTTGTTCAGTACACAGTGCCCCAGCCTTAACCTAGTCCACACAATTTCCTCTCTTGTTTCCATTACCTACCCTAGTAACTGCAACACTCTTTTGTATTTGATATAAATGCCTCCCTTTCCCCTCCCTGTCCCATCTTTCTTGCCACATTCGGTTGATTTTTTTCCCAGGTTACACACTTAACCTCTGCTTTGCTGATACTAATGTGCATTTCCAAGGGGTCGGGGTCAAACCCGCTCATTCAGGCAGCAGCGCCACCGTGCGGTTGGAGCCCAGAGACTCCCGATTTCTGCAACCCGCAACTCTTATTTCTGTTGGTTGCAGCCCCTCACCCTCAGAAACTTCACTCCGTCGGTTTCCTTCATCTTCTTCTCCAGCGTCGAGAGCTCCCCCTGAATGGAGTTTAAATACTGTTGGATCTGCTGGAGGTTTTTCTCCATTGCGCCCACAATCCTCTGCTCCTGTCCCTTGAGATCTCCCGTCAAACGATCCTCTTTCTTCCTCAGGCTCTGGTGCATTTTGGCGAACTCGGATGAGACCTGGGACTGCAGAACGCACGACTGTTCCTGCCGGGCCAAAGGCAAACACCATCACCTTCAGGATTAAATGGACAAGACTCTAGTTTAGCGGGACATCACCGCAAGATAAACCTACCCTCACTCCAGAAATCTGCCGCTTCTGCGTCTGTTCCATTTTCACAGCCGACACTTGCTCCTCCGTCAGGTTTTTGAAAGAAGATTTAATCCGATCCTTGGGTATCAGAGACAAACCACAGAATAAAAATATTAAACTATAACAACATAACCGGACGTTACAATTTGTTTCCTTTTTTTTACCATGTAGATTTCAACAGCTTCTTTAATCGGCATGAATCGGTGGTCTCTGTGTTCCCGCGCATCTCGACAGATCAAGCAGATCAGCTTCTTGTCCGTTCCACAGAACAGCTTCAGTTTTTCGTTATGTTCCTGGCAAACAAAAACACTTCCCTGCTCTTGCGGATCCCGCTTCAACATTTTCGCCTTCTGGGCCAGATTTGCCAAGGCCCAGTTCACCCGGAACTTTCGGTCTTGGAACTCCTCTCTACATTCGGGGCAGGAGTTTCTGTTGTCTGTTTCCCAACACTCTGTGATACAGGAGCGGCAGAAGTTGTGCCCGCACTCCAGTGTCACTGGATTGTTGAAGAAGTCCAGGCAGACGGGGCAGCTTAACTCATCGGCGAAGCAGTCCGTCCTAACCGCCATGTTTGCAATCGACCTCTTCCTGATTCAAACTACTTTCACTTTGTAGTCTGTAAGGCGGGGGGCCAATGTGTTCGTGTTAACGATTTCCCCGATCAAGTCTGTTGCAAATAGGCAGTGCGCTATTACAATAAACCAACGAGAAAGTACATTCATAGCCAGAGCCGTCTAGAGGGGCAGAATGAAGTATGCAGAGCAGGTGAATTTCTGTGGAGGGTTAACGGTGGCAGGGAAAAGGGAGTAGTTTGTTGGCCTGTCCTGACTGACGTCCCATTCGGATCAGTCACCCTATCGAAAGGTGGGGCGAGGAAGAAGCTACCAAATAGCCTGACCGGTGGATCACGGGATCCACTGCCGGCGAGCTTTACCGGTGGCCACCCATTTTAATTCGGCTGCCCGTTCCTGTCCCGACATGTCACAATGACGCCGCACGCAGGCTGGAGAGCAGCAACTCACATAACGCCTGGGTCGCCTCCAACCCGCCGGCGTGAACACCGGCTTCTTCAACTTCCGTTCATTTCTCACCCTCCCACTTCTCCCCTTTTCCGTTCCACATTCAAGTGTTTCATATTATCAAAGCACAAATATGTCACCTGATACTACCCCGAGGTTCGGTTTCTTGCGGGCATTCACAGTAAATATAAAGAAACACAAGGGTCAAAGAAAAACCCGCACACAGCAAGACAAACAATGAATGTGCAAAATACAACAAGGTCCGCAAATACACAAATAAAATTATTATTTAAATATTTTAATCATTGAACTTAATATTTTAATACTGTTTTTCTCAGATACTTTAATACTCGCATTGTGAGAGGTTTTGGGACTCTTATTTAAAAATAATTCCGGTTATGAAAGGGTTAACGTATGGGGAGTGTTAAGGGCTCTGGATTTGTACTGCCCGCGAAAAGCAACGGAGGGGCGGGGTGTGGAACACGTCGAATATTGAAAGGCCTGGATGGAGTGAATGAGGAGGGGATGTTTCCTATAGTGGGGGAGTCCAAGGCCAGAAGGCACAGCCTTGAAATGGAGGAGCATCCATTTAGAACGGAGAGGAAGAGGAATTTCTTTAACCAGAGGGTGGTGAATCTGTGGAATTCATCGCTACGGACGCTGTGGAAACCAAGTCACTGTATTAAAAACGGAGTTTGATGGGCTCTTGATGAATCAGGGTATCAAAGGGAGAAGTCAGGAGAATGGGGTTGAGACGGATAATAAATCAGCCATAATGGAAAGGTGAGCAGATTGATGGACCGAATGGCCTAATTCTGCTCCCGTGTGTTATGGTATTATGGTCATATGTAAATAAATAATAAATATTGAGGACACGAGTTGTCGAGTCCTTGAAACGGAGTCAGTCCATAGGCGATGGAATCAGTTCAGTGTTGAGGTGAGTGAAGTTATCCACGCTGGTTCAGGATCCTGATAGTTGAAAGATAATGACTGTTCCTGAACCTGGTGGTGTGGGACCTGAGACTCCTGTACCTCCTTCCTGAAGGTAGCAGCGAGAAGAGCGTGTAACCTGGATGGTGGGGGTTCGAGATGGTTGATGCCGCTTTTTTGGAACAGCACCCTGTGTAGATGTATTCAATGGTGTGCTGACTCCCCTGTTATCCCCTCTCTTCTCCTCACCTTCTGTTGCCCCTCCTCCTTCCCATTCTTCCATGGTCCATCGTCCTCTCCTACTAGATTCCTTCCATTTCAGCCACTTACTTCTTCCACCAATCACCTCTTAGCTTCTCGCTTCAACTCCCACTCCCCTAATCAGACACCTTCCCCTTCAACTGATTTCTCTAACTAATGGTAATTGCCCCCCTTCACTATTCCCCATTCCCATTTCCCTCTCTCCTTACCTGCCCATCATCTCCCCCTTCCCTTTGTTCCATAGCCTTCTGTCCTCTCCTATCAGATTCCCCCTACTCCAGTATCCCTTTCACCAAACGAATTCCCAACTCTTCACCAGCCCCCCCCCCAGGTTTCACCTTGCACTTCTTCCTCCCCTCCCCCAACCTTCACACACTGACTTCTCATCTTCATTCTCCAATCCCGAAGAAGGGTCTTAGCCCGAAATGTCAACTATTTACACTTTTCTGTAGAGTTCCCGGAGTGCCTGGCCTGCTGAGTTCCTCCAGCATTTTGTGTGTGTTGCTTGGATCCCAGCATCTGCGTCCGGTGCTCCCGATGCGGCCTTCTATATATTGGCGAGACCCGACGCACACTGGGAGACCATTTCACTGAACACCTACGCTCTGTCCACCAGAGAAAGCAGGATCTCCCAGTGGCCAGACATTTTAATTCCACATCCCATTCCCATTCTGACATGTCTATCCACGGCCTCCTCTACTGTAAAGATGAAGCCACACTCAGGTTGGAGGAACAACACCTTATATTCCGTCTGGGTAGCCTCCAACCTGATGGCATGAACATCGACTTCTCTAACTTCCATTCATGCCCCACCTCCCCTTCGTACCCCATCCCTTATTAATTAATTAATTATTCCCCCCCTTCCCCCTCTTTCCCTCTCACTATAACTCCTTGCCCATCCTCTGGTTCCTCCACCCTCCCTTTCTTTCTCCCCGGACCTCCTGTCCCATGATCCTCTCATATCCCTTTTGCCAATCACCTGTCCAGCTCTTGGCTCCATCCCTCCCCCTCCTGTCTTCTCCTATCATTTTGGATCTCCCCCTCCCCCTCCAACTTTCAAATCTCTTACTAGCTCTTCCTTCAGTTAGTCCTGACGAAGGGTCTCGGCCCGAAACGTCGACGGTACCTCTTCCTAGAGATGCTGCCTGGCCTGCTGCGTTCACCAGCATTTTTTGTGTGTGTTGCTTGAATTTCCAGCATCTGCAGATTTCCTCGTGTCGGCAGATTTTCTCCTGTTTGTGGTTTCATATATCACCTGCCAGCTAGCACTAACCCCCCCGCCAACTGCACCCCCCACCACCCCCACCCCCAGCTTATTCTGGCTTCACCCCCTCCCCTTCCAGTCCCGGCTGAACTGTTTATTGCTCTCCATAGATTCTGCTTGACCTACTGAACTCTCCAGCATTTTGTGTGTGTTTTTCTCTATTTTAAACCACTTTGTGGTGTGACACTCTACAGCTGCCAGTTCCCTGGCAACAGTCCAACAGTCAAACCGCCAAACATTTGAACGTCAAAGACCAATTTGTCATGTGCACAAGCACTGGTGCGTGAGTGCAGTGGGAAGCTTGCACTGGCATTGCAGGTGCATAGAGTCAGATACGCCGCATTCACAATAAAAACACAAAGCATACACAATGGTTACAAGAAAAAAGACACTGAACTTGAAAAAAAAACAAAATAGACTTTAGTGCAAAATGATCAGAATGGTCTGTCACAGTGTTAGACACAAGATGTACCGCAGATTCTGGAAATCCAGAGCAGTACACACTTGCTCTTGTGTGCACAGTGTTAACCTGTTCTGATGATAAACATTTTGCCAGTTGCTTCGAGAAACGAATGGTTGATGGGAAGTAGCTGTTCTTCAACCTCACAGTGTGAAACCACCTGCTTGATGGTTGCTGCAAGAAGATGGCATGGTCCAGATGGTGGGGATCTTTGACGGTGGACGTTGCCTTCTTCCTGTAGGGAGGGCTGTGCTGTGAGATCTGTGCATGTAAGGGTTTATTTTCCATAAGAACATAAAGTGTTGGAGTGCGATTAAGCCAGTTAGCCGATCAAATCTGCTCTGCCATTCAATCATGACCGATTTTATTTTCCCACCCCCATTCTCCCTCTAACTTTTAACCTCCTCGCCATTCAATGACCGATCAACCCCTGCGTTGAATACAACTGTTACGAGACGCGCGGGCTTGTACTGTGAGTGTTACTTTAAGAGCGCCTGAGTGAGGCGGGACTCCGCTGTCAGTCACAGACTGCGACAGCCTGCTGTGGATAAACAGAGAGAGAGAGAGTGTATGAGAGAGAGAGTGAGAGAGAGAGAGAGAGAGAGAGAGAGAGAGAGAGAGAGAGAGAGAGAGAGAGAGAGAGAGAGAGAGAGAGAGAGAGAGAGAGAGAGACAGACAGACAGAGAGACAGACAGAGACAGAGACAGACAGACTGACTGGAAAAGCTGTTGGAACTTCAGTTTGTTGCTGTCATCGTAAGACTGGGAGTTCCATACTCTCCCTTTGCCCAAAAGGTTGGGTGGATCATCGGCACGTAGTGCACAACGGATGTGAGACTGTCACTTCGTATAATCCATATATGTGGATTTGTTGGAGTATCCTGTGGTACCACTTTTGTTGGTCCTTTACCTGGAATCGGGGTGTTGCAGTAACCACCTGAAGACGATATTCCTGTGACGGTCACCTGGGGATATTTCTAAGTGGATTTTGGAATGACTCAACAGACAAGATCCTCGAAGATTGTTATTTCATTTACCCAGCGTGGAACCTGTGATTCTTCATATCGCCCTCTCTCTACGTACTTCTATGTGGATTACAGATCTCTCCCCTCACTCACTTATTTCGTGGATTACTGAATCTTATTAACTTGCCATTTTAAGACCTTAAGAATTGTTCCTAAACTTGATAGTTTGGGAGCTACATATACACACTAATATATACGCGTAACACTGTTAACTTCTGTTTATTTCGTTTAAGTTACTATATTTTAAGTAGATACTAATAAAGATGGTGGTTTTAACATTAAAACCTGACTCAGTGTATAATCTACTGCTGCTGGTACGTAACACACCCAATGACTTGACATCTGTGGTAATGAAATCAACAGATTCACTACCGTCTGGTTGTAGAAATTCCTCCTCATCTCAGTTCTAAAGGGACATCTCTTCATTCTGAGGCTGTGCCCACTGGTCCTAGACTCTCCCACTAATGGAAGCATCCTCTCCACATCCACTCTATCCAGGTCTTGCAGTATCCGGTTGATTTCAATAAGATCCCCCCTTGCTCCCCCAACCCAAATCCAACCTAGCCCAAGAAATAGTGGATGCATTAGTGATAATTTTTCAAAACTCGTTAGATTCTGGACTAGTTCCTGAGGATTGGAGGGTGGCTAACGTAACCCCATTTTTTAAAAAAGGGAGAGAGAAACTGGGGAATTATAGACCGGTTAGCCTAACGCCGGTGGTGGGGAAACTGCTGGAGTCAGTTATCAAGGATGTGATAACAGCACATTTGGAAAGCAGTGAAATGATCAGACAAAGTCAGCATGGATTTGTGAAAGGAAAATCATGTCTGACGAATCTCATAGAATTTTTTGAGGATGTAACTAGTAGAGTGGATAGGGGAGAACCAGTGGATGTGGTATATTTGGATTTTCAAAAGGCTTTTGACAAGGTCCCACACAGGAGATTAGTGTGCAAACTTAAAGCACACGGTATTGGGGGTAAGGTATTGGTGTGGGTGGAGAATTGGTTAGCAGACAGGAAGCAAAGAGTGGGAATAAACGGGACCTTTTCAGAATGGCAGGCGGTGACTAGTGGGGTACCGCAAGGCTCAGTGCTGGGACCCCAGTTGTTTATAATATATATTAATGACTTGGATGAGGGAATTAAATGCAGCATCTCCAAGTTTGCGGATGACACGAAGCTGGGTGGCAGTGTTAGCTGTGAGGAGGATGCTAAGAGGATGCAGAGTGACTTGGATAGGTTGGGTGAGTGGACAAATTCATGGCAGATGCAATTTAATGTGGATTAATGTGAAATTATCCACTTTGGTGGCAAAAATAGGAAAACAGATTATTATCTGAATGGTGGCCGATTAGGAAAAGGGGAGGTGCAATGAGACCTGGGTGTCATTATACACCAGTCATTGAAAGTGGGCATGCAGGTACAGCAGGCGGTGAAAAAGGCGAATGGTATGCTGGCATTTATAGTGAGAGGATTCGAGTACAGGAGCAGGGGGGTACTACTGCAGTTGTACAAGGCCTTGGTGAGACCACACCTGGAGTATTGTGTGCAGTTTTGGTCCCCTAATCTGAGGAAAGACATCTTTGCCATAGAGGGAGTACAAAGAAGGTTCACCAGATTGATTCCTGGGATGGCAGGTCTTTCATATGAAGAAAGACTGGATGAACTGGGCTTGTACTCGTTGGAATTTAGAAGATTGAGGGGGGATCTGATTGAAACGTATAAGATCCTAAAGGGATTGGACAAGCTAGATGCAGGAAGATTGTTCCCGATGTTGGGGAAGTCCAGAACGAGGGGCCACAGTTTGAGGATAAAGGGGAAGCCTTTTAGGACTGAGATTAGGAAAAACTTCTTCACACAGAGAGTGGTGAATCTGTGGAATTCTCTGCCACAGGAAACTGTTGAGGCCAGTTCATTGGCTATATTTAAGAGGGAGTTAGATATGGCCCTTGTGGCTACGGGGGTCAGGGGGTATGGAGGGAAGGCTGGGGCGGGGTTCTGAGTTGGATGATCAGCCATGATCATAATAAATGGCGGTGCAGGCTCGAAGGGCCGAATGGCCTACTCCTGCACCTATTTTCTATGTTTCTGAACGCCATCGTTCAGTCCCCAACAAAGAACAGATTAATGGCAACAATTCAATCAAGTCACTATTTTATTAATATGATATGGTTGTTACAACAAAACTCTGGCAGATTACTGACTAAGCTAAATTAAACAAAGTGTCATTTTTTGAGGTAATCAACTGTCTTTTAAACTAATCATAGGGTTATAGACTTGTGGAGTGCCAGCCGGAAGCCCTTTCCTTCCATGTGGGTTATTGGGCTCCAGAAAGAGGCTGCTCAAGTTGACAGGCATGTAGTATGCTTGCCTGGATTAGGGGGCATGTGCCGTAAGGAGAGGTGGGACAAATCTGGGTTGTTTTCTTCTGGAGTAGCCGACTAAGGGGAGACCCCATAGAGCAGGGGTTCCTAACCTGGGTCCACGGTTAATGGTATGGGTCCATGGCATGAGAAAAGTTTGGGAACCCATGTCAGTGATTTATAAAATTAGAAGAGGCAGATAGGGTAGTCATCTGGTATCCCCCACCCCCAGGGTTGAAATGTTTAACCAGAGGTGAGAGGGGGTAAGTTTAATAGAGATGTGTGGGGTAAGCTTTTTCACAGAGCGTGGTGGGTGCCTGGAATGCAATGCCAGGAGTGATGGTGGATGAAAACACAAAAGACCTGTTGAAGAGAAATTATTTTTTTTACTTATTGAGATACAAGGCAGAATAGGCCCTTCCGGCCCTTCGAGATGCTCCACCCAGCAATTTCTCCTTTTAAACCCAGCCTGATCACAGGATGGTTCACAATGACCAATTAACCACAAACTGGTAGACCCTTGTGGAAGGAAACCAGAGCACCCTCCTTACAGACAGCAGAGTCACGGGGAGAGAGTACACCCTCCTTACAGACAGCAGAGTCACGGGGAGAGAGTACACCCTCCTTACAGACAGCAGAGTCACGGGGAGAGAGTACACCCTCCTTACAGACAGCAGAGTCGCGGGGAGAGAGTACACCCTCCTTACAGACAGCAGAGTCACGGGGAGAGAGTACACCTGCTTACAGACAGCAGAGTCATGAGGAGAGAGTACACTCTCCTTACAGACAGCGGGGGTGGGAATCGAACCTGGGTCGGCTGTACTGTGAAGCATTGTTCTAACCACTACGCTGCTCTGCTGCTCACGGATCTTCCACAGGTGGATAAATCTCCAGCGAATGGAGGGATATGGACGTTGTGTGGGTTGATGGCATTTAGTTTACATTCCCACCCACCAAGAGTTTTCATGTTTTATAACATTGAAACACAGTGGATATAATTTGGCTTTTTTTTAAACACTGATCAAAAGAAGACTCTTTCATGTCAAAGTGAAAACAGGTCTCTAAAAAGTGATCTAAATTAATTACAAATATAAAACACCAAATAATTGATTGCATAAGGATTTACCCCTTTATCAGTATTTAGTAGATGCACCTTTGGCAGCAATTACAGCCTTGAGTCTGTGTGGATAGGTCGCTATCAGCTTTGCACATCTGGACACTGCAATTTTTCCCCATTGTTCTTTACAAAACTGTTCAAGCTCTGTCAGATTTCATGGGGATCATGAACAGCCCCTTTCAAGTCCAGCCACAAATTCTCAGTTGGATTGAGGTCTGGACTCTGACTTGGCTACTCCAGGACATTAACTTTGTTGTTTTTAAACCATTCCTATGTAGCTTTGGCTTTATGCTTGGGGTCATTGTCTTGCTGGAAAACAAATTTTGTCTGAAGTCACTGTTCTCTTGCAGACTACATCAGGTTTTCCTCCAGGATTTCCCTGTATTTTGCTGCAGTCATTTTACCCTCTACCTTCACAAGCCTTCTAGGGCCTGCTGCAGTGAAACATCCCCGCAGCATGATGCAGTCACCACCATGCTTCACGCTAGGGTGATGTGTTTTTGATTATGTGAAGCGTTATGCTTATGCCAAACAGTGTTTCGTCTGATGGCTAAAAAGCTCAATTTTGGTTTCATCAGACCATAGAACGTTCCAGCTGACTTCGGAGTCTCCCACATGCCTTCTGACAAACTCTAGCCAAGATTTCATGTGTTTTTTTTTCCAACAGTAGCTTTTTCCTTTGCCACTCTCCTATAAAGCTGCGACTGGTGAAGCAGCCAGGCAACAGCTGTATATGTAGTCTCTCAGCCACTGAAGCTTGTAACCCCCACTAGATTTGTCATAGGTCTCTTGATGGCCTTCTTGCACAGTCACTCAGCTTTTGAGGACTGCTTGCTCTTGACAGATTTGCAGCTGTGCCACATTCTTGATAATTGACTTAACTGTATTACAAGGAATATTCAGTGACTTGGAAATTTTCTGGTGTCCACCTCCTGACTTGTGCTTTCAATACCTTTTTGCAGAGTTGCTTGGAGTATTCTTTCGCCTTCATGGTGTAGTTTTTACCAGGATACTGACTCACCAGCAGTTGGACCTTCTAGATACAGGTATATTTTTAGTACAGTGAATAGAAACACCTTGACTGCACACAGGTCTCTAAAAACAGATTTCCATTTAACTAATTATGTGACTTCTAAAACCAACTGGCTGCAGCAGTGTTGATTTGGTGTGTCATATTAAAAGGGGGGGGGGGTTAAATACTTATTCAATCAATTATTTTGTGTTCTATATTTGTAATTAATTTAGATCACTCTGACACAAAGGAGTCTTTTTCTGTTGATCAGTGTCAAAAAAGCCAAATTAAATCCACTGTGTTTCAATGTTGTAGAACAAAAAAACATGAGATCTTCCAAAGGAGGTTAATACTTTGTATAGGCACTGTATAATTACTAGTTTAATTGATTCGGCATATTGTGGGCCCAGGGGCTGATTCCTGTTCTATGATCTATAAGCCTTTTGAAAGAGATTTTTGCATAACCCTGATAGACAGTGTGAATCAGAAGAGCTGATTTAGGACGATTGGAGATAAGTGTATGAATAATAGGATTGTGGGGATTTCAACTTTCTAAATGTCAGCTGCTCCCTCTGTACAGTTTTGTGAGGGAGGAGATGTTGACTGTGTTCAGGAACAATTTCTCAATTAGTCCAGAGAAGGAGCAAAGAGGAGCCAGTGCCTCTGCCCCAGGGCACCACTGCTCAATACAAGAGGACATGGCTTTAAGGTAAGGGGTGGGAAGTTCCAGGGGGATATTAGAGGAAGGTTTTTTACTCAGAGGGTGGTTGGTGCGTGGAATGCACTGCCTGATTCAGTGGTGGAGGCAGATACACTAGTGAAGTTTAAGAGACTACTAGCAGGTGTATGGAGGAATTTAAGGTGGTGGGGGGGTATATGGGAGGCAGGGTTTGAGGGTCGGCACAACATTGTGGGCCGAAGGGCCTGTACTGTGCTCTACTATTCTATATTCTATGTTAAATCTTACTGAGCAACACAGTTGGCATAGACAGATTAGGCCGAATAGTCTGTTTAAAAGTTAATGATAATGATTAGTTTTAATTTGTTACATGTACCTCGAAACATATAGTGCTTCTGCATGGACCGCTAACACAGATTGTGCTGGGGGCAGCCCGTAATTGTCACCACGCTTCTGGCAACAGTGTAGCATGCCCTCTCTCACTCACCCTAACTGGTACATCTTTGGAACGTGGGAGGAAATCAGGGCACCCGGAGGAAACTCGCGTGGTCATGGGGCGAACGCACAGACTCTTTCCAGACGGGGTGGGGATTGAGCCCGGGTCGGTGAATGCTGATTCTGTAAGGTGATGCACCGACTGCCACCTTACATGGTGCTTGTAGGGGAGTTAACACTGATGTCTTGAAGAGAGTCCACATTACTGAAGGGGTGATGCTAGAGGTCTGGAAACGTACAAAGGCAGATAAGACCCCAGGTGTACCCCAGGATATTGTGGGAAGTGCAGGAAGAAATTGCGGGGCCCCTCAGGGAGATGTTCGTGTCATCACCAGCCACGGGGGAGATGCCGGACGACCGCAGGGTGGGTAGTGTGACTTTATTTAAGAAAAGCTGCTGAGGTTCAAGGGGAAGAGATAAGATGAAAAGTCCTGGACAGGGGAATTGAAAACTAGATGCCTCAGCTTTAAAGTGGGGGGAGGTAGTTAAAAGACTAAGCCCTACCTATCCAGGTACCTGTCCAAATGTCTTTTAAATGTTCTAGTCCTACCCGCTTGTTGAGCTTCCCCACCAGCCTCTGTGTAGATGTTGCCCCTGGGGTCCCCTAAAGATATGGGCCAAATGCAGACAGGTGGGAATAGCTTGGCTAGGCTTGTTGTTCAGCATGGGTGAGAGTGGGCGAGGAGCGTGTTTACTGTGTAGTACAGCTCCAGTGCTCTGTAAACCTACAGCCTGGCCTTTTCCTTGCTGTCGAGGTTACCTCCAGGTTACAACAGCAGTGTTGTGCTGTATTTAAATACTCCTCAGGGCCCCAGTCATATGACTGAACTCTCATTTCATTTCAGAGGAGTATTGCTGAGAATTGATCCCAACTATACTGTTTGAACAACAAGAAAACACCACCCCAGGAGAGACATGAAGTGCCCCCACCATTCTGTACAGATTTTATTTAGAGCTGGGGTTCCAAACCTTTTTTATGCCACGGACCCCTACAATTTTAATGTTAAAAGGCCTGAGCAGATTAGATATGGCAAAGTTATTTCCCATGGTAGGGGAGTCTAGTACAAGAGGGCATGGCTTCTGGATTGAAGGACGTCCATTTAGAACAGAGATGCGGAGAAATTACTTTAGTCAGGGGGTGGTAAATCTGTGGAATTTGTTGCCACGAGCGGCTGTGGAGGCCAAGTCATTGGGTGTATTTAAGGCAGTGATAGATAGGTTCTTGATTAGCCAGGGCATCAAAGGGTATGGGGTGAAGGCAGGGGGGTGGGGATGACTGGAAGAATTGGATCAGCCCATGATTAAATGGCGGGGCAGACTCGAAGGGGCAAATGGCCTACTTCTGCTCCTATATCTTATGGTCTAATTAACTGAGGGGTCTGTGGACCCCATGTTGGGACCCCCTGATTGCGAGATGCAGTAAAGTGACAGGCCCTTCTGGCCAACAAGCTCTCACTGCCCAATTGCACCCACTAACCCGTTTACGTCTTTGGAATATGGGAGGAAACTGGAGCACCCAGAGGAACCCATGAGGTCACGGAGAGAACGTACAAACTCCTTACAGACAGCGGTGGGAATTGAACCTTGGTCACCGGCACTTTGATAGCATTGCACGAGTAATCCATACGCTACACTGTGCTGCCCTAATCCTCCCGGGAGGAAGGAGGAGAAGATGGCGACGTGACGGCAGCACGCGCGGCCACTTCGGTGATGAATATCTGTTATCTGTCAAGTAGGGGACCGTGCACAATCCTGATTTGATGGAGACAGACGTGAGGGCACGGAGGAACATCTGGAAAACTTCTGAAATGCCCATTTTGCTGCCACTGCTACTGTGTGGTAACCAGAATCTCTGGAACTGAAGGCCTCGAAATCCTCGGCTTTGCATGTTTTAGCGGCCGGGGAGAGGTCGAAGGCGCTCGGCAGAGGATGGCACTCGGGAGGCTGTATCGGAGAGGCTGCTCGGAAGCTCGGAGTTTTCAGACGGATGGACTCAGGGTCGGCTGGGGTCGGCTGCTTCCAAGGTATCGGCAAGTTGACGGTTCCTGGAGGTTTATGGCAGGGAGTTTCTCCCTTTTGCCGCCTGCTATTGGGGACTCAGGAGTCGATCGACTTGGGACTTTGAGACTTATTTTTAACTGTGCCTATGGACTGTTCTTTATCAAATTATGGTATTGCTTTGCACTGCTGTAACTATATGTTATAATTATGTGGTTCTATCAGTGTTAGTCTTTGGTCTGTCTTGTTTTCTGTGATGTCACTCCGGAGAAACATTGTGTCATTTCTTAACGCATGTATGCATTTCTAAATGACACTAAAAGAGGACTGAGTGTTCTCATAATCTAAATCTAAATCTAACATTGCAGAGGGGTCAAACAAGAAGTTTGCACACTTCCAAGAGGCAGGTTTGCAGTGTGTAGTTAGGGAAGGGAGTGCTCTCAGTGGGATTTCACCCTGCGGATTCTCAATGGAGCTGAGTTATCCCCAGCGTCGTTCCGGCCTGGACTAAAGATGGGGAAGACCGTCTCGACGAAAGTGTGGGTGTAGGTGTGGAGATGGGACATGTTGTCAGCGTTGTAAAATGACACCTGCCCGGCTTCATAGTCGAGGAACACGCCGATGTTCCTGGGGTTTGTGCTGGGAGTGAGGGAGCCGCGCGAGGGGGAGGAGAATTCCACGTAGCCTTTCCCAGGCAGACAGCACACGGTGAAGAATCCGGTCTCAGGCCTCAGCTCGCCGCTGCCCTTCCGACTGGCTGACTCCTTGACAACCCCCACACCCCACCAGATCTTGTCGCCCACCTCCACCTCCCAGTAGTGCTTCCCCGAGGTGAATCCCTCCGACCCCAGGACGTAAGCTCTGCGGTCGAACCTGGTCGGGGTGTCCGGGAGCTCCTGCCGCCTCTTTCCGCACCAGACGCTGGTCCGGTCCTTGGACACAATGAGCCAAGGGTTGGCAGTCCTCGGGTCCAGAGTCAACGGGGCTGGAGCTGAAGTGGGTGAAAGGTAAATATGGTGAGTGATCTGACGAAAATCTCCACCACTTTAAGTGTGTGTTCCAAGCATTCCTCAGGGCACCAGTGATCGGTGGGTCCCCCTCCACCCTCATCCTGCTTGCCCTGTCTAGTGCAGACCGGAGGATCTGGGAAATTATATCCCAGGTTGCTCTTTACTTCCTTGCCATATGGGCGTCAGAATTCTCTCCTGGTCCTTCTCCCTGCTAGTGGTTCAACAGGGCACAGGTTTAGCGAGAAGATTTAATAGGAACGCGAGGGACAGTATTCAGTATTTGTGGAACAAGCTGCCGGAGAAACTGAATGAGGCAGATATAACACCACTTTCAAAAGACAGATCGGTACATGGATTGCAAACACGAGGAAATCTGCAGATGCTGGAATTTCAAGCAACACACAGAAAAGTTGCTGGCGAACGCAGCAGGCCAGGCAGCATCTATAGGAAGAGGTACAGTCGACGTTTCGAGCTGAGACCCTCCGTCAGGACTAACTGAAAGAAGAGATAGTAAGAGATTTGAAAGTGGGGGGGGGAGGGGGAGATCCAAAATGATAGGAGAGGACAGGAGGAGGAGGGATGGAGCCAAGAGCTGGACAGGTGATTGGCAAAAGGGATATGAGAGGATCATGGGACAGGAGGCCTCGGGAGAAAGAAAAGGGGGAGGGGGAAGCCCAGAGGATGGGCAAGGAGTATAGTGAGAGGGACAGAGGGAGAAAAAGGAGAGAGAAAAAAGAATGTGTGTATATAAATAAATAAGTAATGGATGGGGTACGATGGGGAGGTGGGGCATTAGCAGAAGTCCGTCTGTCTGGGTAGCCTCCAACCTGATGGCATGAACATTGACTTCTCAAACTTCTGCTAATGCCCCACCTCCCCCTCATACCCCATCTGTTATTTATTTATATATACACATTCTTTTTTTCTCTTTCTCCTTTTTCTCCCTCTGTCCCTCTCACTATACCCCTATACCCCTCCCCCTTTTCTTTCTCCCTAGGCCTCCTGTCCCATGATCCTCTCGTATCCCTTTTGCCAATCACCTGTCCAGCTCTTGGCTCCATCCCTCCCCCTCCTGTCTTCTTCTATCATTTTGGATCTCCCCCTCCCCCTTTCAAATCTCTTACTAGCTCTTCTTTCAGTCAGTCCTGACGAAGGGTCTCGGCCCGAAACGTCGACTGTACCTCTTCCTAGAGATGCTGCCTGGCCTGCTACATTCACCAGCAACTTTTATGTGTGGTACATGGATTGGAAAGGTTTAAGGTTAAGATTAGCTTTATTTGTCACATGTATATCAAAGCATTGAAACCTACAGGGAAATGTGTTGTTTGCACCCAATCAAATCAAATCTGCAGGGATTTAGCCAACATAGACTCCCACAACTTATCGACCCTAACGTGTGCACCCTTGGACTGTGGGAGGAAACCCACACGGTCACAGGGAGAACATACAAATTCCTTACAGGCAGTGGCGGGAATCGAACCCCGATCAGTGTTCACTGGCACTGTAAAGCAATTACGCTAACCATTGTGCTACCATCCTGGCCTCAATTCTTTCCCTTCCCGTGATGATTTCCAGTACCTACCATCTCCCCAGGACCCCACATTCCCCTTCTTCTTCAACCTTTTCACCTCCCGTCGACGTCCCAACTGGGCCGCCTTCCCCTGGCCTTAGCGGGCGGCACGTTTGCACAGCGGTTAACAGCGGCAGTGACCCAGGCTCGATTACGGCTGCTGCCTGTACAGCTCCTGTGACCGCGTGGGTTTCCGCTGGGTGCTCCGGTTTCCTCCCACACTCAAAAGCTGTACGGGTCAGGGTCAGTGAATGGTGGGCTTGCTGTGATGACACCGGAAGTGAGCACATACTCAGTCTATCTGTCATTGACATGATAGTGCATTTTACCCTACGCTTCCATGTATACGGGGCAAAAAAAAAAAAAGCTAATCTTTACAGTTTTCTGAAAAAGCCTTTACTGGTCTCCCTCCCACCTCCCCCTCTGTTGCTCTCTCCTGACCGAGGGGCTCGATCTGCCCCACGCAGGGGCGTGGCACTCAGGTGCGAGCCCCTGCCAGAATCTCTGCATGCGAGTTGCGTGACTGCCAGCTCTGCTGCACATAATGCATTTGTACATCAGCTGCACTTCTGCAGCTGTTTATTTACTTAGAGATACAACCTGGAAAGCTTCCAGCCCAACCAGCCACACACCACCCGTTTAACCCTGTCCTAATCAGAGGACAATTCACAATGACCAGTTAACCGACTAACCAGCACATCTTTGGACTGTGGGAGGAAACCAGAGCACCTGGAGGAAACCCATGTGTTCATGGGGAGGATGTACAAACCCCTTACAGATGTCATTGGAATTGAACTGTCCTGACGCTCTGAGCTGTAATACTGTCACGCTAACCTCTGCACTACCAAGCCGCCCTAATCCTGGCACTTGTCTACACCGCAGGTTATTCACAGTGAAGATACAAGAGGTTCTGCAGAATCTGGCCCAACACACACACAAAATGCTGGGGGAAATCAGCAATTTATGCAGCATCGATGGAAAAGAGTAAACAGTCAACGTTTCGGGCCGAGACACTTTTTCAGGACAGAAGAAGTCCTGAAGAAGGGTCTTGGCCCGAAACATCGACTGTACTCGATAGGTGTCGCCTGGCCTTTTGTGTGTGTTGCTGCGGATTTCCAGCATCTGCAGATTTCCTTGTGTTTGTGATTTACTCTCTCCACTGAGCTCTGCCAGTGTTGCCCCGGGCAACTCAGAGTGGCTGGCTAACAGGATCAATTTTACTTACATTATAGACTACATTCAAGTTGCTGTGGTGTGTTGGTCCAGATGTAACATGCAACGAAAAGCAACAACATTCACCAATTATAAAGGATTGTATAAAATTAGAGGTTAAAGGAGCAGATGTGGAACAAAATGTGCATAAATATATAAAAACCAACATGTAAACGGCATTATAACAAGTGGATTGGAGTGTTTACAGGGCAGCGCAGTGACTGAGGTAATAGATAGAGAGGGTGTGGTGGGAGGGTCGAGCTAGAATGTTTTATCAGATTAACATCCTGGGGGAAGAAATGTTTAAGATACCAACCATATGCCCATGGCAAATGAGGGGAAACTGGAGCACCCCGGGAAACTTAAACACGTTTACGGGGATCATGGTTCCTTAAGGTTGTTAGAGCAGGGGAAGGTACTGGGGATAAGCTCCCGCTGCCTAGTAAATGCTCCCAACAGCCTCTGACAACCAAGTCCAGCTCCTGGCCTTCACGTGTGGCTTAGGTACTGAGCCCGGTGGAACCATTTCTGCAGTCAGGAGAAGGGGCAAAGGCAGCTGCTGGCACCTTAAAACCAGTTGCTTTGGGCAGATGGGGCTGGCCAGTCATGGTTAGCAGCTGATCTAGGAGAAGGAAAACTCTGGTTCTAACCCTTCCACATGGACCCGAGGCACTACGTCCCTCTGAAATTCGCAGTCTCAGAAGGGAGCCACTTTTTAACACGTGCCTGCTCTCTCCCACTTAAAGTTTATAGATAGATACTCTATTGATCACATTGGAAATTGCAGTGTCACAGTAGCATTACAAATGCACAGATATAAATCTTAGAAGAAAGAAAGAATAAAAAATAAGTTACCTTAAAAATAAGAATTACTGTAATATTATACAGTAATGGGTGCACATTCACACCAACTAGATAAGAAGGTGATGGAGTATTGCACAATGTTTCCCCGATAGCAGGATGTGGTAAACAGAGCTTAAACAGAGCTCTGGTAAAAAGAGCTGAATAACAGTAGGGGGTCATTAATTCCCTGGCTACAGGTTGACTTATTATAGAGCCTAATAGCCGAGGGTAAGAATATAATGCTCTTTGGAGCAGTGCAGTTGTCTCAGTATATGACTGAAAGTGCTCCTCCGTTCAGCCAAGGTGGCATGCAGAGGGTGAGAAACATTGTCCAGAATTGCCAGGAGGGTCCTTTGTTCTACCACAGCCTCCAGTGTGTCCAGTTTGACTTCTATAACAGAGCCAGCCTTTCCAATCAGTTTATTGTGCCTGTTGGCATCACCCGTGTTGATGCCATTGTGCCAACACACCACCACATAGAAGACTGTACTGGTGACAACAGACTGATAGAATATGTAAAGAGAGGCCTGCAGACTCCAAAGGACCTCATTAGAGGCTGCTCTGGCCCTTCTTGTACACCGCCTCTGTGTTGGTGCTCCACTCAAGTCTGTCATCCTGGTGCACCCCCAGGTACTTGTAGGTTCTCAACATCAATAGTAACAGGGAGCAGTGCAGGCTTGGTCTTCCTGGAGTCCATCACCATCTCCTTTGTCTTACTGATGCTCAGCTGCAGATGATTCAGCTTGCCCCTTTTGACAAAGTCCTCCACCAGGGCCCTGTATTCATCCTTCCCTCCTGACAGATAACTATTGTACAACAGAATGAAAACAGAGCAAATAATAAAAAGTAAGGAGATAATACTGCATTGTAGAGTGCAGAAGTGAGTGGTAGGCTGTGAATTCAGTTCAGCATTGAAGTGAGTGAAGTTATTCACACCAGTTTAGGAGCCTGATGGTTGTAGGGTAATAACTGTTCCTGAACCTGTTGCTGTAGGACCTAAGGCTCCTGTACCTCCTGCCCGATGGTCGTAGCGAGAAGAGAGAATGGTCAAGCTGGATACTGCTTTCTTGTGGCGGTGCCCTTGTAGATGTGCTCAACCATGGGAATGGCTTTCCCTGTGATGGACTGGGCTGTATACAGAGTTTTTGCAGATGTGCTCAGTGATGGGGATGGCTTTCCCTGTGATGGACTGGGCTGTATACAGAGTTTTTGTAGATGTGCTCAACGACGGGGAGGGCTTTGCCTGTGACGGACCGGGCTGTATACAGAGTTTTTGCAGATGTGCTCAGTGATGGGGATGGCTTTCCCTGTGACGGACTGGGCTGTATACAGAGTTTTTGCAGATGTGCTCAGTGATGGGGATGGCTTTCCCTGTGATGGACTGGGCTGTATACAGAGTTTTTGTAGATGTGCTCAACGACGGGGAGGGCTTTGCCTGTGACGGACCGGGCTGTATACAGAGTTTTTGCAGATGTGCTCAGTGATGGGGATGGCTTTCCCTGTGACGGACTGGGCTGTATACAGAGTTTTTGCAGATGTGCTCAGTGACGGGGAGGGCTTTCCCTGTGACGGACCGGGCTGTATACAGAGTTTTTGTAGATGTGCTCAGTGATGGGGAGGGCTTTCCCTGTGATGGACCGGGCTGTATACAGAGTTTTTGTAGATGTGCTCAGTGACGGGGAGGGCTTTGCCTGTGACGGACTGGGCTGTATACAGTTTTTTTGTGGACTTTTCTGTCTCGCTAATGTAACCTCACCAGCAGTGCAAGAGAAGTGATCAGACAGAAGCAGGAATGTTTGAGTCTTACCGGGATTCAAGGAATCAATCATTTCTTTCCATGTGACGTACTGTATGGGGCCGTTGAATTTTTCAATAGCCAGGCCAACTTCCACCAGTGCTGGTTGGTTCTCTTCCTCAGCCGTCCTGCAAACATCAGAAAGATGGTTATTGAAGTACAGAACAATGATATCCAATCCTAGATGTACCTTTAACGCCATAGCTGGGCATTGCAGAGTTATCAGGGCTAATCTGACAGCAAAGGATGCTGACATCAACATCTCAGAGGATCTGTCCTTTGCTCAACATATTGATGAGATCATGACAAAGACACTATACTTCATTAGGAATTTTAGATTTGGTACGTCACCATAGCAAATTGCCACAGATGCACTGTGGCAGGTATTATGGCTGGTTGTATCGCCGCCTGGTATTGAGGTTCCAATATAGAAGATCGAAAGACAATAGACAATAGGTGCAGGAGTAGGCCATTCAGCCCTTCGAGCCAGCACCGCCATTCACTGTGATCATGGCTGATCATCCACAATCAGTACCCTTTTCCTGCCTTCTCCCCATATCCCTTCACTTCGCTATCTTTAAGAGCTCTATCTAACTCTTTCTTGAAAGAATCCAGAGAATTGGCCTCCACACTCAGCCAATTTCATCACAGGCACAACCCTCCTCCCCACCATCAAGGAAGTCTTCATGAAGTGATGCCTCAAGAAGGTGGCAGTCGTCATTAAGGACCCAGACCATCTGGGACTCGCCTTTTTCTCATCACTACTACCGGGGGGAAATACAGCAGCATGAAGACCCATACTCAAAAGATTCAGGAATGTCTTCCACCACTCCATCGTCAGATTTCTGAACAGACCAGGAACCCATGAACAGTACCTCATTTTTTAATGTAACTTACGGTAATTTTGCATGTACAGCTTGCCCAAAACAACAAATTTCACAACCTACTGTATGTCAGTGATAATAAACGATTGTGATAGAATGAAAACTGGATGAGAATGGAGATGGAGTTGGAGTGAGCAAGTCGGAGAGAAGTTGAGACGGAGGGGTTTTGATGCCCGTCCAACTAACCCAGATGCAAGGTTGGATCACTCTAAGCTCCGAGCTGATTTGGAGAGGCCAAGAATGGCTTCTTCGGCAGTGAAATCTAGGCCTGAAGTGAATCGCTGGGTGGCATGTTCTTGGCATGTTCTAGGCCTGGAGCGATTCACTGCTGCGGAGCCCGGGTCCTAATGCGAGATACGATCTGTTGTTTGGACAATTTAAAAGCCATCCCAGATAGATCGCAAAGGCAGGCTATTGCGAGTCGGGCTGATTTTGCTCACTCTCCCACGATGTTTACTCCTCTCCCTGCGATACGGAGGCTGTGAGACTACCTCCGGCTGCTGTGCTTCGTGTCTGTGAACTTTGTGACCGTTTACCCCACTAATATGATGAGGATTTGGGCCTACTCCTGCTCCAGGGAGTGGGATCCAAGGACTCAGTTTGGTTCGGAATGCTGTTGTTGTTGCTTCTATTGTTTGCATGACCTGTGTTTTTTTCTCTTTCTTTCTATACACATTGGGCGGTTGGTATTTACTTTGGCTTTTTTAAAAAAATTGGGTTCTTTCTGGTTTGTAGGTTTGCAACTGCCTGTAAGCAAACACATCTCAAAGTTGTATAATTCATACATTCTGTGAATCTTTAAATTTTGAATTAGGTTTAATATCACCGGCATACGTCGTGAAGTTTGTTCTTATGATGTGGAGGCAGTACATTGCAATGCATAATCATAAAATCTGTAAATTACGGTAAGTACATATAAAGTTAAATTCATTAAATAGTGCAAATAGAGAAACAAAGTAGTGAGTAATAAGCACGTTTCTACTGCTTTCTTTGAACCAAAGTGCTCAGGGTTTCAGTGAGTGGCAGACTCTACCTTGTCTTATGCAGAGCTTCGTCCTGAAATAAACAATAAACACAAAAATTAGACCCAGAGTGACACCGAGAGCAGGAATTACACGGACATTCGAATTATTTCTACCAAGGACACACCGAAAATACAACGGCACTGCAAGCGGAGGTTGAGGTGTAAGTGGTATTCTGAGGAGTCTGTATTTATGTTTTATTTAGATTTACAGAATGGTAACAGGCCCTTCTGGCCCAACGAGACCACCCCAGCCAATTACACCCATGCGACCAAAGCACCTCCGATTCCCTACATCACTTAGAATAGGGAGGAAATCAAACCACGCGGTCACAGGGAGAACGTGCAAACTCCTTACAGGCAGCGGCGGGAACTGAACCCGTCGCTAGCGCTGTAAAGCTTTACGCTGACCAACACGCCGCCATGCTGCCCACAAAGGGTGTAGATCACCAAGCTGAGTTTCTGTCAACCCAGAGACATGCAGGGAAATTGAATGCCTGCAGGGCAACAGGCAGTGTAGGCAAGTGGGGAAAAGAAACAATCAAAGATGAATGGGAGATACGAGAGACAGCCATCCGATTTCTAAATGGATGTTGAACCCATGAACAGCACCTCCCTGCTTCTTTTTTATTTCTGTCTTTTTTGCACTACAGATTTTAACTTAACTACTTGAGATAGATATATATTTAAATTAATTCAAATATTATAAAACACAAAGTAATTGATTGCATAAGTATTCAACACCCCCCTCCCTTCAATATGACACACCAAATCATCACTGATGCAGCTAATTGGCTTTAGAAGTCACATAATTAGTTAAATGGAGATTTGATTTTGCAGACCTGTGTTCAGTCAAGGTGCTTCAATTGACTGTAGTAAAAATACACCTGTATACGGAAGGTCCAACTGCTGGTGAGTCAGTATCCTGGCAAAAGCTACACCATGAAGACAAAAGAACACTCCAAGCAACTCCATGAAGAGGCTACTGAAAAGGACAAGTCAGGAGATGGATACAAGAAAATTTCTAAGTCACTGAATATTCCTTGGAGTACAGTTAATCATAAGAAATGGAAAGAATAAGGCACAGCTGTAAATCTGCCTAGAGCAGGCCATCCTCAGAAACTGAGTGACCGTGTGAGAAGGGGACGAGTGAGGGAGGCCACCAAGAGACAATGAAATGATGAAATATCTTTATTGTCATTGCATAGCACAATTTGTCATGCACCAATACAGCGAAAATGAGTTTGCAACTCTCGTACTCAATAAAACTTGCTATAAAACAACAAATAAAATAAATGAATAAATAAAATCAAGTAACCAGCCAGTACAAGCAATGTCCAGCAGGACAAAAGCGCAACTCAGATGCATGACAGCCATAAAACCAATATTAAAATAGCAATATAACAATTTATGGACGATGCTTGATCGATTGGTTCAAAGCAATTATAGCTCTGGTGAAAAAGCTATTTTTCAGTCTTGAAGTGCGGGCGTAGACCTATGACAACTCTGGAGGAGTTACAAGCTTCAGTGGCTGAGATGGGAGAGACTGTGCATACAACAACTGTTGCCCGGGTGCTTCACCAGTTGCAGCTTTATGGGAGAGTGGCAGAGAGAGAGAGAGAGCCACCGTTGAAAAAACTCCCATGAAAAAACACTGTTGAAAAAACTCAGCTAGAGTTTGCCAGAGGGCATCTGGGAGACTTCGAAGTCAGCTGGAAGAAGGTTCTATGGTCTGATGAACCAAAATTGAGCTTTTAAGTCATTAGGCTAAATGCTATGTTTTGCTGGAAAACAAATCTTCTCCCAAGTCTCAGTTCTCTTGCAGACTGCATCAGGATTTCCCTGTATTTAGTTGTATTCATTTTACCCTCTACCTTCACAAACCAACCAGGGCCTGCTGCAATGAAGCATCCCCACACCATCCCTGTCGTGAAGCATGGTGGTGGATACCCAGAGGATGGGCAAGGGGTATAGTCAGAGGGACAGAGGGAGAAAAAGGAGAGAGAGAGAAAAGGAATGTGTGTGTATAAATAAATAACAGATGGGGTACGAGGGGGAGGTGGGGCATTAGCGGAAGTTAGAGAAGTCAATGTTCATGCCATCAAGTTGGAGGCTACCCAGATGGAATATAAGGTGTTGTTCCTCCAACCTGAGTGTGGCTTCATCTGCCATCCGAGTTTACTTCCAGCACTGTCCATAAGGAGTGTGTATGCTCTCCCCTGTGGCTGCATGGGTTTCCTCCATATTCCGAAAGTGTATGGGTTAGTAGGTTAGTTGGTGTAACTGGGCAGCGCGGGGTTGTTGATCCCTACGCTGCCCTGTAAGTCCATTAGAGTCAGAGTGCATCTGAGAGAGAATGAGTTGTATGCATGGTGATAATGGTGGTGGGTGGTGGGTGGAAATGCTGGGATTGCTCTACTGGCATGGACCCAATCAGCCAAGTGACCTGTTGTGCTGTCTGTAAGCACTGCTGAGGCTCAGTGTCACCTTCTCAACGCATTCAGTGACGGGTGATAACTGCACGTTTCCACAGCCCATGAACGGTTAACTGTACAACTTTCTTGAGGTATCTATTATTGAATGCTAACAAATATCACAGTCATTAATCACCTGAACATGGAATCGATAGTTTTGAAATCTTTCCATACAGCACACAGCTGTTGGGCTCTAGTGTTTTTGCAATCCAAAGGTCCTTCGGAAGTCAAAAACAAAAGGCTTAAACCCTGTGGTGTATGACTGATGTAACAAGAACAAAGAAAGAAGCTGAGCGAACAAGGAAAAAGCAGTCATGGTCAGACTAGAGAGAACAAAATCCCAGTGATGACAATGAACCCTTCATCTTCATTATGCGCTATGTCGTATGATGTAATGATCACGGTCTCATGACCATAACTGTTCTTGGCAATATTTCTACAGGAACGGTTTGCCATTGCCTTCTTCTGGGCAGTGTCTTTACAAGATGGGTGACCCCAACCATTGTCAATAATCTTCAGAGATGGTCTGCCTGACATCAGTGGCTGCATAACCAGGAACTGTGATATGCACCGGCTGCTCACACTGTACGACCACCCACCACCTGCTCCCAGGGCTTCACATGACCCTGATCGAGGGACTAAACAGGCGCTACACCTTGCCCAAGGGTGACCTGCAGGCTATTGGTGGGAAGGAGCGCCTTACACCTCCTTTGGTAGAAACGTATCTCCGCTTTGCCACCCAAATTAACATATAAAACAGCCAAATTCTAGTGGTGGGAAACCTGCTACTGAAAACTAAGAAGCTTCTGAAAAAATACAGAAGCAACCGTATCGTAATTACTGGAAAATTCACTGAACAGTTTCATGTATATAGGTGATTATATAAAAATACAAGAAAGCACAGGAAAGTTAAACTACAAGAAAAATAACAATTTGACTCCCCAATCCCACAGAGGAGGGGTTGCACATTCTTGGGTTGCTTTTGGAGTGGTAGATGCTGAGGGGAGACCTGACATAAGTTTCTAACATTGTGAGTTAAATAGCTCAGGTTCAGATTCATTTAATTAACATGCATACAGAGCATTGACACAGACAGTGAAATGCATTGTCTTGTGTTAACAACCGACACAACTCAAGGACATGCTGGGAGAAGTTCACAAAGGTCTCCACACATTCTGACGCCTACACAGCATGCCCACAATGTTCAAAGGAACAACAACAGTAACAAAATCACAATAGCAGAACAAACCCTGTTCCAACTGCAGGACAGGCTGTCTTCGGCCTCAAGCAGACAAAGGAGGCCATTCGGCCCATGATTCTATGCCAGCTCTCATAGCAATCCAACCATTCCCATCCCCCTTCCCCTACTTATCCCCCTGTATCCTACTCACTCTCACCAACTTCATCCGATTCTGAACTGCCCCCCGACTGTGGGGGGGGTGGCGGGTGAAGAGGGCTGGTGCTCGTATTACAGTGAGCACCCTGCGGGGGTGAGCCACACCCCCGGGAAACCCACATGGTCAACAGGAGGATGTGTGCTGGACATCAGCACAGAATCTGAGCTGTGAGGCAACATCACGCCTTCAGTGCCACCATGCCGTGCCAGAGTCTGTCCAGGATAAACTATTCCACTCAACCCATGCGAGGGTCTTTAACCTGACTTTCTGCTTCTCTTTCCACAGTTGCTGGCTCAGCATTTTCCGTCTTGTTTTTGGTCCTTATATGTGAAACAGGGTACTGTCATTAAAGTAATCTTTCTTAGCAACCCCCACAGAATGCTAGGAATGACTGAACTCTGATGATGAAATAAACTGATTATAATGCTGGCACTTTCTCTTCTGAAACTTGGGTCAAGGGTCAAACAATGTGAGAATGTTCGGCAAAGTGTAACAAGGGTCAAACAATGTGAGGGAGTCTGGGATAATGGACCAAGGGTCAAGTGATGTGTGAGTGTCTGGGAGAGTGGATCAAGGGTCAGACAATGTGAGTGTGTCTGGGATAATGGACCAAGGGTCAAACGATGTGAGAGTGTCTGAGATAGTGCAACAAGAGTCAGACAATATGAGTGTGTCTGGGATAGCAGACCTGAGACAGGAACTAATAGACAGCACAATCACTTCACAGAGCCAGCAATCAACCGATTGGGGTTCCGGTCTCGCCGCTCTCTGTAAGGAATTCTGTCCGTGACTGCGCAGGTTTCCTTTGGGTGCTTCGTTTTCCTCCCATATTCCAAAGATATACTGGTTAGGGTTAGTGAGCTGTGGCACGTTATGTTGGCAGCAGAAATGCGGCGATACTTGATGGCTGCCCCAGCACTGTGTTGGTTGTTAACGCAAAGTGACACATTACGCTTCAATGTAGATGTGACCAACAAAGCTAATCTCTTTAAGCTTGTGACTACATTATCCAGTAGTGATTGTAAGGGCAAAGACCAGTCAGCTATCAACGAAGATCAGAATAAAGGGAAGCTTAGGCTGAAAGTGATGGGTGGAGCAAGAAGATGGACATTGGATAAAGATCAGCTTTATTTCTGACATGTGTATCAAAACATCAAAACATACAGTGAAAGATGCTGTTTGTGTCAAATCAAATCAGTGAGGAATATGCCAGGGCAGCCTGCAAGTGTTGCCACACTTCTGCCGCCAACACAGCATGCCCGTAAACACGAGGAAAGCTGCTGATGCATGCCCATAACTTATTAACCCTAAGCAAACGCCTTTGGAAAGAAACTGAGGCACACAGGGGATCCCGTGCATTCATGGGGAGAATATACAAACTCCATACAGACTGTGGTGAGATTGGGTGTTATGTAATGAACCAGAGGCGATTAGGGAGCTTAAGGTAAAAGAATCCTTAGGAAGCAGTGACCACAATATGATTGAGTTCAACTTGAAATTTGATAGGGAGAAGGTAAAGTCTGATGCATCAGTATTTTAGTGGAGTAAAGAAAATTACAGCAGTATGAGAGAGGATTAGGCCAAAGTAAATTGGAAGGAGATGCTGGCAGGGATGACAACAGAGCAGCAATGGCACGAGTTTCTGGGAAAAATGAGGGAGGTGCAGAGTAGATGTTGGAAGGTTGGAAGTGATGGGACTGAATCTTCAAGAAATCCAAGACAACCCCCCAACCAAGGAACGTTGAGGGGGGACTTGATAGAGGTCTTTAAAATTATGAGGGGGATAGACAGAGTTGACGTGGATAGGCTTTTTCGATTGAGAGTGGGGGAAGGTTCAAACAAGAGGACATGAGTTGAGAGTTAAAGGGCAAAAGTTTAGAGGTAACATGAGGGGGAACTTCTTTACTCAGAGAGTGGTAGCTGTGTGCATAGAGCTTCCAGCAGAAGTGGTCGAGGCAGGTTCAATGTTGTCATTTAAAGTTAAATTGGATAGATATATGGACAGGAAAGGAATGGAGGGTTATGGGCTTGAGTGCAGGTCGGTGGGACTAGGTGAGAGTAAGAGTTTGTCATGGACTAGAAGGCCGAGATGGCCTGTTTCCGTGCTGTAATTGTTATATGGTTATATGTATTCCAAAAGCAAAGAAATACTTAAATGGCAAAATAATAAAACTGTGGCTGACAAGGGAAATAAAAGCTAATGTCAAAGCAAAAGGGAGGGCATACAACAAAGCAAAAATTAGCAGGAATATTGAGGACTGGGAAGCTTTTAAAAACCTACTGAGAACAACTAAAAGAGTCATTAGAAGGGAAGAGATGAAATATGAAAGCAAGCTGGCAAACACTATCAAACTGGATAGTAAAAGCTTTTTCAAGTATGTAAAAAATAAAAGAGAGATGAGAGAGGATATAGGACTGCTAGAAAATGAGGTTGGAGAAATAATAATGGGGGCCAAGGAAAAGGGCAGATGAAGTTAATGAGTATTTTGCATCAGTCTTCACAGTGGAAGACACTAGTAGTATGCCAGATGTTTAAGGGTGTGAGGGAGGAGAAGTGAGTTCAGTTACTATTACAAGGGAGAAGGTAATCAAAAAGCTGAAAGACCTGAGGGTACATAAGTCACCCAGACCAGGTGAACTGCACCTCAGGATTCTGAAGAGGAAGCGGTACAGATTGTGGAGGCACTAGTAATGACCTTTCAAAAATCACTGGACTCTGGCATGGTGCCAAAGGATCGGAAAATTGCAAATGTCACTCCACTTTTTAAGAAAGGAGGAAGGCAGCAGAAAGGGAATTACAGATCATTTAGCCTGACTTCAGTGGCTGGGAAGATGTTGCAGTCAATTGGTGGATGGGCAGGTAGTGTTGGGGAAAAGGGAAGGCTGCAAAAAGACAGACAGATTAGGAGCGCAAAGAAGAGGAATTCAGCAGATGCTGGAAATTCAAGCAACACACAGCAAAGTTGCTGGTGAACGCAGCAGGCCAGGCAGCATCTCTAGGAAGAGGTACAGTCGACGTTTCAGGCCGAGACCCTTTGACTGTACCTCTTCCTAGAGATGCTGCCTGGCCTGCTGCATTCACCAGACAGATTAGGAGAATGGGCAAGGAAGTGGCAACAACCTGTCCCTATCTGTTCCAGAGCATACATACTGTAGAAGCAATTGATTGGTTTAGATAACTTTCGATGACTGAGGAAAGTGGTGCACTGATCTGGAGATCGACTCCTCCATGACACTCCCAAGCCTGGCTGATGAAGGAGGAGGTTTGGGCTTGGGGATACTAACACCATCCCTGTAACAACCAAGAGCTACAGAAAGGCCAGCAGAAGCTCTGAAGACCTCATGCCAGGGACAGGAAGGATCTTCAATGATGAGCTACACCTGTGGACAGATTAAAACTGACCCAGAACAGAGGGCTCTGGAAGCTGCTGTCAGCAGCCCATGCCCCAGTAGCAGCGATGGGCTTAAGTATCTCAGACTTCAACATGTCATTGTGTATAGTTTGTCAGACTCTTAAATGAAACTAATCCCTCACCTTCAGAAGTGCCACACTGTCTCTCACATACATCCTTTGGTTTAACTTTGATATTTTCACATCAACGGTACTTAAGTAGTCTTGGATTTCTTGAAGATTCAGTCCCATCATTTCCAGAATGTTCTCCTCTTGTTTCTTGAGCTCCCTGATTAAACGCTGCTCTTTCTCGCTGAGAATTTGGTGCATTTTTGCGTACTCGTTTTTGATGTTGCTCTGCAGTTTGAGGGACTGTTCCTGTGAGATGAGACGTGGAGAATTACAAATGATGTACGATTTCAGTGCAAGACTTATGCATCTACGAATGCAAGGATCTCTTAAAAGGAGCGGTAACAGGATTCTGGAAGCAGGGAGGACAATAAAGGAGTAATCAGTAATTATTAGATCCGGTGTTAATCTGTAATTAGTTATAGTATGCCAGCAACTAAGGCTTCTAAACCGTGGAACTATCTCAAAAATAGTTAAGACAGATACTGTGAAGCAGGCCTGGGTCAATGGGAATCTAGATTCAAATAAAAAAGCAACACACATCAAAGTTGCTGGTGAACGCAGCAGGCCAGGCAGCATCTATAGGAAGAGGTACAGTCGATGTTTTGGGCCGAGACCCTTCATCAGGACTGAATAAAAAAGTAAAAATAAAAACTCTTTCATGCATAATTGACAATATATACATTTTCATCTCAGCAACTATCATAAAGCCCAAATGTACAGCACTGTACAGGCCATTCAGCCCATGATGTTGTGCTTTAATCTACTCCAAGATCAATCCAACTCTTCCTTCCCACATAGCCTTCAACTTTTCTTCCATCTGTGTGCCTACCTAGGAGTCGCTTCAATGTCCCTAATGTACGTGTCTCTATCACCATCCCTAGCAGTCCTTTCCACAAACTCACCACACTCTGTAAAAAGTTTTCCTCTGAAATCCTCCCCATTGTTTCCCCAATCACCTTAAAATTATGCACATTATCAGGCATTGCTATCCCTGGGAAAAGTGTCTCTTGCTGTCCACCTGATCTATGCCTCTGATCATCTTGTACATCTCTATCAAGTCAATTCCTCCTCTCCAGAGAGAAGACTCCGAGCTCACTCAACCTTTCCTCATAAGACATGCTCTCTAATCCAGGCAGCACCCTGGTAAATCTCCTCTGCACCCTCTCCAAAACCTCCACATCCTTCCCACCTTGGTCGTACTCTTTTCTCGCCCCTCCCCTCCCAGCAGGGAGAAGATACAAATGCTTGAGAACACATACCACTAAGCTCTAGGGCAGTGTGGACATGCTGGATGATTACAAATACCTGGGGATACGAATTGACAATAAACTGGACTGGTCAAAGAACACTGAGGCTGTCTACAAGAAGGGACAGAGCCGTCTCTATTTCCTGAGGAGACTGAGGTCCTTTAACATCTGCCAGACGACGCTGAGGATGTTCTACGAGTCTGTGGTGGCCAGTGCTATCATGTTTGCTGTTGTGTGCTGGGGCAGCAGGCTGAGGGTAGCAGACACCAACAGAATCAACAAACTCATTCATAAGGCCAGTGATGTTGTGGGGATGGAACTGGACTCTCACTGTGGTGTCTGAAAAGAGGATGCTGTCTAAGTTGCATGCCATCTTGGTCAATGTCTCCCATCCACTACATAATGTACTGGGTGGGCACAGGAGTACATTCAGCCAGAGACTCATTCCACCGAGATGTAACACAGAGCATCATAGGAAGTCATTCCTGCCTGTGGCCATCAAACTTTACAACTCCTCCCTTGGAGGGTCAGACACCCTGAGCCAATAGGCTGGTCCTGGACTTATTTCATAATTTATTGGCAAAATTTACATATTACTATTTAACTATTTATGGTTCTATTACTATTTATTATTTATGGTGCAACTGTAACGAAAACCAATTTCCTCCGGGATCAATAAAGTATGACTATGACTACTACTACTACCACTACTTTGTTTTAAGACCCTTAACTGGACCCCAGTATATGATAAAGATGAGCTCATGATCTTTCAGACTATCTCGTCTTGCCCTTGTATTTATTTGTCTACCTGCATGGCAATGTCTCTTGAAATGTAGCTCTATATATTTCAACTGTTTATTTATCCCTCTTGTGCTTCCTTGATGAACTTACTGTCTAGATGGTGTGCTACAAAACCTTTTCACTGTATCTCCTTATCTGTGAAAATAGCAAACTAATTATCCTAAGATGTATGAGCAGGATTTGGCCTTTTATCACATCGAGTCTGCTCGGCATTATGTCATCATGGCTGATCTCTTTTTCTTCCCAATCCAAATGTCCTGCCATCTCCCTGTAACACTTGACACCTCAACTAATTAAGAATCTCCCAATCTTTGCTTTAAATGTACCCAGTGGTGTGGTCTCCAAAGCCATCCATGGCAATAATTTCCACAGATTCACCATCTTCTGGCTAAAGAAATTCATCCTTATCTCTGTCCTAAAGGGATGTTCCAGTATTCTGCGCCTGTGCCCTCCGGTCCTGGACTCCCCCTCTATTGGAAACATCCTCTCCACATCCAACCTATCTGGGCCTTTCAATGTCTGACAGGTGTGAAAGAGATTCTCCCTCATTCTTCTAAGCTCCAGTGAGTACAGGTCTAAAGTCATCAAATGTTCCTCATACATTAACCGTTTGATCCCCTGGACCATTCTGTGAACCTCCTCTGGATCCTCTCCAACGCTGGCACACTCTTTCTTACCTAAGGTACAAAAGCTGCTCGAAATACTCCAGGTGTGGCCTGACCAATGTCTCAGCATTGCATCCTTACTGTCATACTCTAGTCCGCTGAGAATGAATGCTAACATTGTGTTTGTCTTCCTTACTACCAACTCAACCTACAAGTGAACCTTCAGGGATTCCTGCATTAGGACTCCCAAGTCCCTTTGCACCTCTGATTTCTGAATTTGCTCCCCATTTAGAAAATAATCTATGTCTTTATTCCTTCTACCAAAGTGCATGGCCATACACTTCCCCATACTGTCTTCCATCTGCCACTTCTTTGCCCATTCTCCTAATCTATAGAAGTCCTTCTGTAAACTCCCTGCTTCCTCAACAATGCCTGCCCCTCTACCTTCCTTTATGTCATCCACCAACTTGGACTCAAAGCCATCAATTCCATCATCTACGTCAATGCTATGTAACGCTAATAGCAGCAGACCAATACCAACCCTGTGGAACACCACCAGTCACTGGCAACCAATCAGGGAAGAGTTATTTCCATTCCCTTTATTCCCACTCTTTGTTTCCTGAACATCAGCCAATATTCTATCCATGCTAGTACCTTTACTGTAATACCAAAGGTTTTTTTTAATCTTGTTAAGCAGTCCCATATGCAGCACCTGTGAAAAGCCTTCTGAAAGTCCAAGAAAACAACATGCACTGACTCTCTTGCCTGCTGTTTCCTCAAAGATTGCCGACAGATTTGTCATGCAAGATTTCCCCTGAAGGAAACTATGCTGACTTCAGCCTCCAAGTACCACGAAACCTCTTCCTTAATAATACTCCAACATCTTCCCAATCACTGACTGGCCTATAATTTCCTTTCTTCTGTCTCCCAGCCTTCTTAAAGAGTGGGGTGACATTTGCAATTTTCCAGTCCTCTGGAACCATTCCAGAATCTAGTAATTCTAGAAAAGGCATTACTAATGCCCCCATAATCCTTTCAGCTACCCCTTTCAGAAGCCTGGGTGTTACCACTGCATACCAACATCTGTCATTTTGCTAATCCACTGGTGCCCGAATCAACCTTTCATTTTGCAGGAAAGGCATCATACCCATCAAAAACACGGGTAAAGTTAGCATAGGAGAGCTTGCCTTAATTCGGGAAATCTTCAGTCTCTGCTGCCACTCCATTTCAAGAATCCCTGTTTGCTTCACTGTGAGGGTCTCAAAGGATGATTTCATCTGGTCCTGGGATTACAATAAAATAAAAACTCAGCAGATGAACATTTACCTGCAAACACTGATTAAAAAAATAAAATCTGAGACTTTTTTTGTTTACCTTGTAAGTTTCAACAGCTTCATTAATGGACATGAAACGGTGGTCTCCATGTTCGGGCGCTGCTACACATTTCAGACAGATTAACTCGCTGTCATTGTCACAGAAGAGCATTACATCTCCCCGATGTTGCTTACACAGTCTGCTTTTGGCCCTTTTCGAGCCCGGGTTGGATTTTCGAGCTTTCTGGGCTAGGATCGCCAAGGCCCGGTTGATCCTGAGGTTCCTCTCCCGGAACACCTCTCCGCACTCCGGGCAGGATTTTATCTCCTTGTTCCGCCAGGACTCGGTGACGCACGTGTGGCAGAAGTTGTGCCCACACTCGAGGGAAACCGGGTCAGCAAACAGATCATGGCAGATGGAACACTTCAAAGCCTCGGTGAGAGTGTCGGCCTTGGCCGCGGAAGCCATTTTCGCAGTCGCCACTCCGAGCCGCAGGAAGTAACGGTCAGCCTTGGCTCGCCGCGACGATCGCTTTTGACGCGCCGTTCACTCCCACCGCCCTGGAAGCAAAGTTGGACCGCGGAAAGGCTGGGAGTGGGGTAAATTCCACCGAGGAGCAGCGGTGGGGGTCAGGATAGGACGGAGGACATGGAAGAGGAGAATAAGGAGGGAGAGGGGTGGGGTAGGAGGGTGGAGATTTCAGTGCAATCAGTCTGACCTCTTTGACACCTGTACCCGCCGTGGCTTCAGACCCGACCAGCGAACTGGGTTAATCGCCGCTACGAAGGCCCACCATGGCGGCAATTCGTAGAGCTGCTGCCTGACGGCTCCACGAACGTGTGTGTGTGTGTGTGTGTATAGTTTGCGCGTACTCTGTGACCGCGCTGGACCTCGGTGCTCCGGTCCGTAAAAACGTGCAGGATGGTGTTAATCGGCCGCAGTGTGTAAGGTGAGTTGTAGGATGTCGTGAGTGTTGATGAATGAAAATACGAGTTTTGTATTGCTCTGGGAAAGTCAGTATAGATCTTGTGTTCAGGAACGAGGCTTAAATCAGAGCCACTTTTGACAGAATGATACACTCTGTGGATATATGTTCTTGGTCTGCTGCTGTAGTACGGTAGTTCGTCCACTCTAAGGTTCAACTTGTGCGTTCGGAGATGCGCTTTTGCACACCACTGTTGTCACGCGTGGTTATTTGAGTTACTGTCACCTTCCTGTCAGCTTGAAGCCGTCTGGCCTCGCTTATCAAGATGGCGTTTTCGCCCGCGGAACTGCCGCTCACTGAATATTTTAGTGAGGGTTTCGGCCCGAAACGTCGACTGTGCTTTTTTTTCATAGATGCTGCCTGACCTACTGAGTTCCTCCAACATTTTGTGTGTGTTGCTTGGATTTTCAGCACCTGCAGATTTTCTCTTGTTTGAGGTTGTGAACCCGAGAAACCATCTCAGCGTTCTGGGAAACCATTTAATAGTCTTAAAACGGCGAGCAGCATGGTCCTTAAGCCTGGTGGTTCGTGTCTCGGGCTTTTGCATCTTCTGCCCGATAGAAGAAGGGAGAAGACAGAAATGCCCGGGTGGGTGCTGTCTTTGATTATCCTCATTGCTTGACCGAGGCAGGGAGAACTATAGACAGAGTCCATGGAGGGGAGGCTGGTTTCCGTGACATACTGAGCTGTATCCACAACTCTCTGCGGTCATGTGTAGAAGCAGTTGCCATTCCAACCCATTCTCGTCCCGATAGAATACTTCCTATCTTAAAAAATGGTGGACATGCCATATTCTTTAGCAGCCCGAGGAAGTAGAGGTATTGGTGAGCTTTCTTGATCGTGGCGTCTACGCGTTTGGACTAGGAGAGGCCACACTGGTGATATCCACTCTGAGCAATTTAAAGCTCTCGACTCTCCCAACTTAAACACCGTTGATGTACACAGGAGATATGCACCCTGCCTGATGTCCATGACCAGATAGTTTGTTTCATTGACAGTGAGGGAAATGTTGTGTCATGACAGCATGTTTTATGCTCGTCCGAAAAGTCGCCTGTTTACTCTTTTCCATGAATGCAGCCTGACCTGCTTAGCTTCTCCAGCACTTTATGTGTCTTACTAAGCTTTCTATTTCAGTCCTGTACTCCGACTTATCTTTGGGCCCGTACTCACTGGAATTTGGAAGAGTGCTTGTGGATCTCATTGAAAACTACTGAATGGTGAAAGGACTGAATAAGGTGGATGTGGGGAGGAATTTTCCTATGACGGGTGTATCCAGAACTAGATGGCATAGCCTCAACCTTTTAGAACAGAGGTAAGGAGGAATTTTTTTAGCCAGGGAGTGGTGAATCTGTGGAATGCTCTGCCACAGACTGCAGTGGAGGCCAAGTCCGTGGATATATTTAAGGCAGAAGTTGACCGTTTCCTGATCGGTCAGGGCATCAAAGATATGGCGAGAAGGCAAGAAGGGTTGAGTGGGATTGAGGATCAGCCATGATGGAATGGTGGAGCAGACTCAATGGGCTGAATAGACTAATTCTGCTCCTATGTCTTATGGTCCTATTTGAGACATGGCCAAATATGGTGATATCATCTGGGAACTTGTACTGGGAGTTAGAGCAGAAACTGATCACACAGTCAAGAGTGTACAGGGAGTAGAGTAGAGGGCCGAGGGACAGCCTATGGAGCAGTAGTGTTTAGAATAATTGCTCAAAGTTCAAAGTAAATTTATTATCAAAGTAAGTATATACTACCCTGTGATTCATTTTCTTGTTGGCATTCACTATAGAACAAAGGGAAACATTATACAGCCAATGAAAAACTACACATGAAGATTGACAAAAAACCAATATGCAAAAGAAAAAAACCAATAATAAATAAAGTACATGAATAAATAATATCGAGAACATTAGTTATAGAGTTCTTGAAAATGAGTTGATAGGTTGTGGAATCAGTTCAGATTTGAGGTGAGTGAAGCTAGCCATGCTGATTCAGGAGCCTGTTGGTGGAAGAGTAATAACAGTCCCTAAACCTGGTAGTGTGGGACCTAAGCTTCTATTGTGGCTGAGATGATGCTGTTTATCCTTACTGATTGTGGCCTGTCATCAGGACAGGCACATAGACAGGAAAGATTGAGCAGGAATAAGCAACCAGCTTGGGTATGGATGAAATGATCCAAAGCACCTGTTGTCAATGGGGTTTCTAACCCCGCAGCCCCTGAGACCCGCTCACGATGGCAGTCCCAGAATCTGACCCATTTGCAGACCTGGAGTCGAATCGGGGCAGATTCTCAGCCACTGGTTTTCATCCACAGTCAAAAAAAAGAGGATAAAGTTTCCCCGTGAATTTATTCCCAGTGAAGGTGTGGAGATGGGACTTGGTCTCTGCGTTGTAAAATGAAAGTGTCCTGTTCTCGGAACTGAGATCAACTCCCACCCTCCCGGGGATGGGACCCGCTAGAAGTGAGGATCGAGGGAACGTTGATGCATTAAATTCATCACTAGTCGGCCTGATGTTCCAGAATCCAGTCTCTGGTATCAGATCAACCCACTCCTTCCTCTCAACGAATTCTGCAGCAACTCCCAGATCCCAGCACCGATTCCCCGTCACCTCCACCTCCCAGTAATGTCTCCCTGATGTGATCCCTCCGATCCCAGCACACAAGGCCGGTCTGTAAACCTCTTCTTGGAGTCAAGGAGATCCCTTGGGAGCCGGGGCCGTCTCACACTCTTCCGATCGTCAGATACCTCGAGCAACAGACCCGCCGTTTCCACATCCAGGATGACAGAGGCTGGGGGGAGAAGCAAAGAATTAGAGAGCCCCCGGGGATCGGGGGGAGACTCGGGCAGCGCGGCCCTGGGACGGGACCAGGAGAGAGGCCGCTGGGTTTCAGGCGCAGTCGGGTGGTTGACAGAAGCTGTTCCTGGGTTTTCGACAACAACATCACATAGACAAGCATATTGTTCCATCAGCTGCTGGTCTTCCTTGGATTTCAAAACGCATTCAAGGACTTTCTCTTTTACTTTGAAAATTGTGAATGATTTGGGAGGAGTGGAGAGGTAGTGGCTAAGGTGAAGTACATGGGGCAGGGAAGAAGGAAACAGGGAAAGGTGGAGGGTCCTAGAGAGGGAGAGGTACCGGGAACAGCAAAGGAAGGAGAGACGGGCTGGTCAATGCAAGTGAGGGACTGAAAAATGACTGAGGAAGATTGGGTAGAAGCTTTCGATTTTGGAGGCACATTTGAGCAGGGGTGGGGGGTGGTTTGAGGGTGGCATGATGTTAGGGCAATCTGTAAGGAAGGAAGTGAGTGGAATGCATTGGGGAAGGGTGTATTTATCCCAAACCAACTCTGTGTGTGTGTGTCTGTGTCCCGGAAAATTTAGACTACGCTTGAGCTTTTTTAAATATATCTGGACTGTGCAACTAGTCATGCATATGAACAGACAAAACTCTGTCTAATACATGTCACTCTTCTTGAAGATAAATCGAGATACAGGATTGAGGACAGAAACGGTCTGGGAGCATTAAAAAAAATTCACTGTGGATTTGAGGGAGACACTCTGAACTTTTGGTGAATCTTGGGGACAGCCACCAAAACTAAAACAGTGGGGCTCCCGAGAAGCGAGAGAAATCCTAGAGTTACCATGACACAACTGGGCAGGTTGATCCTCACCTGCCATAAGTGAGTTGGGAAATGGAAGTTGCACCTAATTATGTCTTACTGGAGCATGTTTCATATCAGCACTTGTTATTCTGTTAGTACTGAATAACCTGAATCAAATCCTAAGTTCTGAAACAGGAAAAACACATTTATATGATATTTACCAGGCTGAATGTTATCGATCATTTGTCTCTACACTGAGAAAGGAAATTGCTTAGTGTATTCTTCCATCGTCAGTGCCCCATCCATGACTGTAAGCATCTAGTCATCTCCAACCCTGCAAATAACACGCAATTTAACTGAACCTGGACAATTTTCCGAATTAATGTTACAAACGTCCAAAGGGTTCCAAACAATGTCTTACCTCCTCTTCCGACAGGATTCTTTCTGAAGTAAATGAAACACAAACAAAAATAGATATTGAACAAATTTGGTAAATTACATGTAAGATATTAATTCATTAAAATTCTCTTAATAAAAACTAGCAGCTTTTACAGTTAAATCTAAATGAGGTGATGTGAATATTCTGCATCCATTTTCATGAATGAGGCCATCATTGTTGGAATTTTCAGTGGGTTTTGTAAAATTCTAAAATATTCTTCAGTAGGAGGGTGATCAGCCAGTACACGTTGGTACCAGTCACATGGGGAGGGAGGGTGATTTGGTCCTCGAAAGTGAGTTCAGGGAGATAAAGGACAGGACCTTCAGGGTTCTGATCTCAGGATTGCTACCTGTGTTATGTGCTAGTGAGACCAGAAATAGGAAGATCATACAGTTTAGTACGTGGCTAAGGATATGGGTACCGGAGGGATGACTTCAGATTCTTAAATCATATGGCTCTTTTCCAGGGAAGGGGGGACCTGTTCAGAAGGGATGGTTTGCACCTGAAATGCAGAAGAATCCTTGTGGGAAGGCTTGCTAGTGCTGCGTGGGGGGAGGGAAGGGGAGGATAACGAGAGTTGCAGGGGGTGAGATCCAGAATACCAGAGCAGAGGGTGGAGTGGTTATGGGAAAAGATGCTGTTAAGCCTATGCACAAGGTCAGGAAAAGAAAGTTTGAGCATGGCAGGACTAATGTGCTGACGTGTATATTTCAACACTGTGCCTACCGACACAACTGATCGACAGATGATGCAATAGCCACAGCTCTCACAGCATCCTCAAACCTGTGACCTAAGCCGCTCCTTTACTCCTCTGTATACCCATGACTGAGTCGCCATCCACAGCTCCAATCGGCTAATTAAATTTGCTTATGTTGATTGGCCTAATCTCAAATAATAACAAGGCAGCCTACAGAGAAGTCATCACCCTGACACAGTGGTGTCAAGAAAACAACCTCTCCCTCAATGTCACAAAAACAAAGGACCTAGTCGCAGACTATGTAAGGAATGGAGACGCGCTAACCCCTATTGACATCAATGGATCTGGAGTTGAGAGGATGAACAGCTTTCAGTTCCTCAACATACACATCACCGAGGATCTCACGTGGTCTGTACATACCAGCTGTGTGGTGAAAAAAACACAACAGCGCCTCTTTCACCTCAGACAGTTGAAGAAGTTTGGCATGAGTCCCCGAATCCTAAGGACTTTCTACAGAGGCACAATTGAGAGCATCCTGACTGACTGCATTACTGCCTGGTATGGAAACTGTACTTTCAAAAGGCATTTGACAAGGTCCCACACAGGAGATTAGCATGCAAACTTAAAGCACACGGTATTGGGGGTAAGGTATTGATGTAGATAGAGAATTGGTTAGCAGACAGGAAGCAAAGAGTGGGAATAAACGGGTCCTTTTCAGAATGGCAGGCGGTGACTAGTAGGGTACTGCAAGGCTCAGTGCTGGGACCCCAGTTGTTTACAATATATATTAATGACTTGGATGAGGGAATTAAATGCAGCATCTCCAAGTTTGCGGATGACACGAAGCTGGGCGGCAGTGTTAGCTGTGAGGAGGATGCTAAGAGGATGCAGGGTGACTTGGATAGGTTGGGTGAGTGGGCAAATTCATGGCAGATGCAATTTAATGTGGATAAATGTGAAATTATCCACTTTGGTGGCAAAAATAGGAAAACAGATTATTATCTGAATGGTGGCCGATTAGGAAAAGGGGAGGTGCAACGAGACCTGGGTGTCATTATACACCAGTCATTGAAAGTGGGCATGCAGGTACAGCAGGCGGTGAAAAAGGCGAATGGTATGCTGGCATTTATAGCGAGAGGATTCGAGTACAGGAGCAGGGAGGTACTACTGCAGTTGTACAAGGCCTTGGTGAGACCACACCTGGAGTATTGTGTGCAGTTTTGGTCCCCTAATCTGAGGAAAGACATCTTTGCCATAGAGGGAGTACAAAGAAGGTTCACCAGATTGATTCCTGGGATGGCAGGACTTTCATATGAAGAAAGACTGGATGAACTGGGCTTGTACTCGTTGGAATTTAGAAGATTGAGGGGGAATCTGATTGAAACGTATAAAATCCTAAAGGGATTGGACAGGCTAGATGCAGGAAGATTGTTCCCGATGTTGGGGAAGTCCAGAATAAGGGGTCACGGTTTGAGGATAAAGGGGAAGCCTTTTAGGACTGAGATTAGGAAAAACTTCTTCACACAGAGAGTGGTGAATCTGTGGAATTCTCTGCCACAGGAAACAGTTGAGGCCAGTTCATTGGCTATATTTAAGAGGGAGTTAGATATGGCCCTTGTGGCTACGGGGGTCAGGGGGTATGGAGGGAAGGCTGGTGCAGGGTTCTGAGTTGGATGATCAGCCATGATCATAATAAATGGCGGTGCAGGCTCGAAGGGCCGAATGGCCTACTCCTGCACCTATTTTCTATGTTTCTATGTTTCCCTCAATCGCAGGACTCTGCAGAGAGTGGTGCAGACAGCCCAGCACATCTGTAGATGTGAACTTCCCACTATTCAGGACATTTACAGAGACAGGTGCATAAAAAGGACCCAAAGGATTATTGGGAACCCGAGTCACCCCAACTACAAACTGTTCCAGCTGCTACCATCCGGGAAATGATACCACAGCATTAAAGCCAGGACCAGCAGGCTCCAGGACAGCTTCTTCCGCCAGGCCATCAGACTGATCAATTCATGCTGATACGATTGTATTTCTGTGCTATATTGACTGTCCTGTTGTACATATTATTTATTACAAATTACTATAATTTCCACATTTCACATTCAAACGGAGATGTAATGTAAAGACTTTTACTCCTCATGTATGTGAAGGACATAAGGAATAAAGTCAATTCAATTCAATTCAATTTAATGTAAGGAATATTGTAAGAAAGGCAGATCAATTTAGGGCATGGATCAGCATGTGGAATTATGACACTGTAGCCATTAGAACCATAGAAACCATAGAAAACTACAGCACAGAAACAGGCCTTTTGGCCCTCCTTGGCTGTGCCGAACCATTTTCTGCCTAGTCCCACTGACCTGCACATGGACCATATCCCTCCATACACCTCCCATCCATGTATCTGTCCAATTTATTCTTAAATGTTAAAAAAGAACCTGCATTTACCATCTCATCTGGCAGTTCATTCCATACTCCCACCACTCTCTATGTGAAGAAGCTCCCCCTAATGTTCCCTTTAAACTTTTCCCCCCTCACCCTTAATCCATGTCCTCTGGTGTCTTTCTCCCCTTGCCTCAGTGGAAAATGCCTGCTTGCATTCACTCTATCTATACCCATCATAATTTTATATACCTCTATCAAATCTCCCCTCATTCTTCTACGCTCCAGGGAATGAAGTCCTAACCTATTCAACCTTTCTCTGTAACTGAGTTTCTCAAGTCCTGGCAACATCCTTGTAAACCTTCTCTGCACTCTTTCAACCTTACTTATATCCTTCCTGTAATTTGGTGACCAAAACTGAACACAATGCTCCAGATTCAGCCTCACCAATGCCTTATACAACCTCAACATAACATTCCAGCTCTTACACTCAATACTTTGATTAATAAAGGCCAATGTACCAAAAGCTCTCTTTACAACCCTATCTACCTGTGACGCCACTTTTAGGGAATTTTGTACCTGTATTCCCAGAACCCTCTTTTCTACTGCACTCCTCAGTGCCTTACCATTAACCCTGTATGTTCTACCTTGGTTTGTCCTTCCAACGTGCAATACCTCACACTTGTCTGTATTAAACTCCATCTGCCATTTTTCCAGCTGGTCCAAGTTCCTCTGCAGGCTCTGAAAACCTTCCTCACTGTCTACTACACCTCCAATCTTTGTATGATCAGCAAATTTGCTGATCCAATTTACCACATTATCATCCAGATCATTGATATAGATGACAAATAACAATGGACCCAGCACTGATCCCTGTGGCACACCACTAGTCACAGGCCTCCACTCAGAGAAGCAATTCTCTACCACCACTCTTTGGCTTCTTCCATTGAGCCAATGTCAGAGTTGGTTGCTGGAGGGACAGGACTCACAGCTCAATGTTCCAGGGTTCCATTGGTTTAGATGTGATAGTCAGGGAAAATATCATGGCAGTTCTCAGACAGGACAGATTGGAGAGCTTATCTGGTGAGACTTTATGGGTTGGAACTGAGGAATAAGAAAGGGATAAGCATGTTAGTGGGATTATACGTATTACAGATCACCCAACAGTCTGCAAGATTTAGCAGAGTAAATTTGTAGAAAGATTTCAGACTGTTGCAAGAAACATGAGTTTCTGATAGTGGGTGATTTTAACTTTCGAAATATTCACTGGGACTCCCATACTGTAAAAGGGCTGGATGGGATAAAGTTTGTCAAATGTGTTGAGGAAAGTTTCCTTAACCTGTACATAGAGGTCCCAACTAGAGATAGTGCAATACTAGAGATTATGGAATGAGACAGGGTGACAGAAGTTCATGTATCATAACGCCATTAGTTTCAAAGTAATTATAGAGAAGGATAGATCTGGTCCTGGGTTGAGATTGTAAATTGAGGAAAGGCCAATTTTGATGATATCAGAAAGGATCTGGCAAGTGTAGATTGGGACATGTTGTTTTCAAGGAAAGGTGTGCTTGGTAAATGGGTGACTTCAAAAGTGAAATTTTGGGATTACAGAGTTTGCACTGGGGCTCCACAGGGGACTGTCTTGTCTCCCTTTCTCTTCACCATTTACACCTCGGACTTCAACTACTGCACAGAATCGTGCCATCTTCAGAAGTTTTCTGATGACTCTGCTGTAGTTGGATGCATCAGCAAGGGAGATGAGGCTGAGTACGGGCTACGGTAGGAAACTTTGCCACATGGTGTGAGCAGAATTATCTGCAGCTTAATGTGAAAAAGACTAAGGAGTTGGTGGTGGACCTGAGGAGGGCTAAGGCACCAGTGAACCCCTGTTTCCATCCAGGGGGTCAGTGGGGACATGGTGGAGGATTACAAATACCTGGGGATACGAATTGACAATAAACTGGACTGGTCAAAGAACACTGAAGCTGTCTACAAGAAGGGTCTGAGATGTCTCTATTTCCTGAGGAGACTGAGGTTCTTTAACATGTGTCGGATGATGCTGAGGATGTTCTACGAGTCTGTGGTGGCCAGTGCTATCATATTTGCTGTTGTGTGCTGCGGCAGCTGGCTGAGGGAAGCAGACACACACAGAATCAACGAACTCATTTGTAAGGCCAGTGATGTGCTAGGGATGGAACTGGACTCTCTGATGGTGGTATCTGAAAAGAGGATGCTGTCCAAGTTGCATGCCATCTTGGACAATGTCTCCTATCCACTACATAATGTACTGGTTCAGCACAGGAGTACATTCAGCCAGAGGCTCATTCCACCGAGATGCAGCACAGAGCGTCATAGGAAGTCATTCCTGCCTGTGGCCATCAAACTTTACAACTCCTCCCTTGGAGGGTCAGACACCCTGAGCCAATAGGCTGGTCCTGGACTTATTTCATAACTTACTGGCATAATTTACATATTACTATTTAACTATTTATGGTTCTATTACTATTTATTATTTATGGTGCAACTGTAACGAAAACCAATTTCCCCCGGGATCAATAAAGTATGACTATGACTAAAGAACAAAAACTAATCAAGAAAATAGGCAGGATCCCCTGTGCTTATTTGGGACACTATGCTACTTAATTGGGATGACACTGCTGCTGAACGGCTGCACCGGTTGCATGCACTTGTGTGGATGTCTTCAGGCTGCTGTACCTTCTTCTTGATCCTTGATGATGGATGCCACTTTTTTTGAGGTATCGCCTTTTGAAGGTGTCGTAGTCACTGGGGAGAATAGTGCCCATGATGGCGCGGGCTGAATTTACAACTTGCTGGAGATTTTTTCTGGTGCTGTGTAGTGCTCACTCCATACCAGATGGTGATGCAACCAGTTAGGATGCTCTCCGTGTACCTCTGTAGAAATCTGAGCGCGTCTTTGGTGACATACCAATTCTCCTCAAACTGCTAATGAAATCAAGCCGCCATCATGCCTTCTTTGTAACTGCATCAATATGTTGGTTTGAGGTTAGATCTTCAGAGATGTTGAAACCCAGGAACGTGAAACTGCTCACCCTTTCCACTACTGATCCCTCGATTACCCTTCCTGAAGTCCACAAACAATTCCTTGTTCATACTAATGTTGAGTGTACGGTTATTGTGACACCACTCCACCAGTTGATCTGTCATGTTCCTATATGCCTACTACTGGTTGGCCTGTCACTGATAGTTGGTGAGAAATAAGCGGCAGGACTATTCAGAACTGTTTTGCTCACTATGGTTTCAAGCCTCCAGGCTTGGAGATGCCAGAAACAGACAGGAGTGAAAATGAAAATATTTCACTACTTCAACAAGTTAGGAGCTGTGAGGAATTTGAAGGTATCAACAATCATCTTCAATGTTACAATGAAAATAAAGATTTAGGGGATGCATTTGTTGAAACTCTTGTATGAAGGCCGTTCATTATCTGCACTGTTTGTGAATTTACAGTCAATCAAAAAGATCATGACAGCATACACTGGATGAACTCCTCCATCTATAACTATTTAGGACTAATACACAGTTTTGTAGTAGTATAGGTAATGTTCTAATTTGCTCTGTATTTCATTTAAATACATAATGTCTCGGCCTGAAACGTCGAATGCACCTCTTCCTAGAGATGCTGCCTGGCCTGCTGTGTTCACCAGCAACTTTTATGTGTGTTGCTTGAATTTCCAGCATCTGCAGAATTCCTGTTGTTTGCTCAAACAGTAATTTGGTTTTTTAATACATATTGAACTATTACCATGAAGCTTTGGTTAATTGGAGCAGCTGCTTATTTAGGCCAACTGTACTGGTCCCAATTAACCAGAATCCACTGTATTTAGATAGATGGCGACTGATTGGGGATAGTCAATGTGGCATTGTGCACGCTAGGTGTGTCTAACCGATTTTACTGAGTTTTTTGAGGAAGTACCAGGAAAGTTGATGAAGTTGAGGCACTGATGGGTGTCTACATAGACTTTAGCAAGGCCTTTGACAACGTCATGTATGTGAGGTTGGTCAAGAAAGTTCAGTTGCACTGCATTCAAGATGTGGTGGTAAATTTGATTAGACATTGGCTTCATGGAAGAAGCCAAAGACTGGTAGTAGCTGGTTGCATCTCTGATTGGAGGCCTGTGAATAATGGTATGCCTCAGGGATCGGTGCTGGGTCTGTTGTTGTTTGTCATTTACATCAATGATCTGGATGATAATGTGATAAACTGGATCAGTAAATTTGTGGATGACAGCAAGATTTGGGGTGCAGTGGACAGTTCAGCAGTATCTAAACCAGGTGGAAAAATGGGCTGAAAATGGCAGGTGGAACTTCATGCAGACAAGTGTGGAGGACAAACCAGAACAGACTAACACGGTGTGCAGAAGTTCACCAAGGACTGTGGTAGAAGACAGGGATCTGGGAATATAGATTCATATTTATAGGGCATCTCAGGTAGATAGAAAACTTTTGGCATATTGGCTTTCATAACTCAAAGTACTGAGTACAGGAGTTGTGATGCTATGTTGAAATTGTATAAGATGTTGGTGAGGCCTAATTTGAAGTGTTGTGTGCAGTTCTGGTCACTGACCTACAGAAAAGATGGCAATAGAATGCAGAGAAAATTTACAAAGGTATTGCCAGAACTTGAGGTGTGAGTTATAGGGAACAGGTTAGAACTTCATTCCCTGCAGCGTAGAAGAATGAGGGGAGATTTGATAGAGGAATACAGAATTATGAGGATATTGATCCAGTAAATGCAAGCAAGCTTTGTCTACTGAGGTTGGGATATACTAGAAGTTGAGGTCACGAGTTAAGGGTAAAAGATAAAATGTTTAAGGGGAACACGAGGGAGAATTTCTTCACTCAGAGGGTGGTGCGAGTTAGCAGAACTGGTGGATGCAAGTTTGATTTCAACATTTAAGAGCAATTTGGAAATGTACGCTGATGGGAGCGGTACGGAGAGCTATGGACCAATGTAGGGTGATGAGACTAAGCAGATTGTCTGGCATGGACTAGATGGGCCCAAAGACCTGTTTCTGTGCTGTAGTTTTCTATATCAATGTCTCTATGTTTTCATCATAAGCAAACAGTTGGGGAGGTCTTGGAAGGCTTAAAATTTATTCAGTTCCAGGGACAGCTAAGGTACACCCAGTGACCACTTTAGTAGATACCTCCTGTATCTAATAAAGTGGCCACTGAGTGTATTTCATGGTCTTCTTTGCTATAGCCCATCAACTTCAAGATTTGACAACTTGTGCATTCATAGATGCTCTTCTGTACACCACTGTTGTAATGCATGGTTATCTGAGTTGCTGTCACCTTCTTGTCAGCTTAATCCAGTCTGGCCATTCTCCCCTGACTGTCGCATCTTCATCCATTGAATTGCCCCTCACTGGATGTCTCTTGTTGCTTTTCACATCATTGGATTTTGGTGGAAGATGATGCCAGTGAACAACACTACTAAGGGTGACATCCTCCAGACGGTTCACTAGGCTATTTCTTTCACTTCTTTTTCTTTCAAATATGGTTCTGCTGCTGTTGGAGCCTGTGATCTACATTTTGGTGGTGTGTTTTTGGGCCAATTGAGCAATCTGGCACTTTGCTGTCCCCGTGAGGGGTCCACGAGGCTGTGAGCGAAGCGTGCGGTGCCCCAGAGCCCAAGAAGCCTGGAGACGGGGATGGGGGTGGGGGGGGGGGTGAGTCCATGATCAACTCTAATTTCTCATTGATCTCACCGATTAAAGTGCAAGGAAAACTAAGAGTCATCAAGGCGAGTGTGGAAGGCGAGTGAGTGTTCAGCTACGTCTACCAGCCGCTCGCTTGCTGCTGCCGGAAGAATCTGTTGCCCTCTCCCTCCCTCGATGCTGCTGGAGGATGAGGCCAGAGCGAGGTTTAATCGACCCAGTTTGTGGATTGGACTTTGTTGTTCACATTACGATGTGTTTCTGCTTTCTGGACGCTCCTTCTTTTGTTGCTAATTTGGGCGATTATGAATCATTGCCCCCTGCAGATAATGAACACTGGGCTGAACTGAAATATTCTGTGTTTTTCCCCAATGCAGCTATTCCTGAATAAAGTTCCCAGACTAGCTGTCCTTTGGTCATCTGATACCTCACCTACTGCATTCATACTTTGATAACAAATGTACTTTGAATCTTGAATCATTCTTTGTAAACTCTAGAGACTGTTGTGTGCGCAAAAATCCTAGATTAGCAGTTTCTGAGATACTCAAACCTTCCCTCTGGCATCAACAATCAATCCATGATCAAAGTCACTTACATCGCATTCCCCTCCACCCCCATTCTGCTGTTTGGTCTGACCAACAATTGAACCTAATTGAGTTGCTGCCACCTGACTGGCTGATCAGATGTTTGCATTAACGAACAGGTGTACCTAATAAACTGGCCACTGAATATGTATCCTCGGCAGTTATGGGAATCGAGTTCAGAGATTGTTGATGGCCTAAGGGAGATCTTGAAGTCTGCTGTCAGAGTAGGTGAGGTATCAGATGACCAAAGGACAGCTAGTTTGAGAACTTTATTCAAGAGCAGCATTGGGGAATAAACAAATTAGAAACAAATAAGTCAATAAAAACTATCAGTGGCGAAAAGCTACTGCAAAACAAAGGCTCTGAGGGTTAAATTTAAACTAGGCATGACAGAATATGAATTAATATTAAATAGACAGACTTCTATAGATGGACAGTGAAGAGTATCCTGACTGGTACAGAAACACTCAGGCCTAGGAACAGGAAAGCTTACAAAATTTAGTGGATACAGCCCAGTCCATCACAGGTAAAGCCCTCCCAACCATGAAGCACGACAGCATGGGGCTCTGCCACAAGAAAGCAGCCATTATCAAGGACACCCATCCCCCACCACCATGCCATCTTCTCACTGCTGCCATTGGGAAGGAGGTGCGGGAGCCTTAGGTCCCACACCACCAGGTTGAGGAACAGTTATTAACCCTCAACCATCTAACCAGTGCGAATAACTTCCCTCACCCCAACTCTGAACTGATTCCACAACCTATGGACACACTTTCAAGGACTCTATAACTCATGTTCCCAATATTTATTTATTATTACATTTTCTTTTTGTTTTTGCACAGCTTGTTGTCATTTGCATATTGGTCGCTTGTTCATCTTTGTGTGTAGCTTCTCATTGATTCCACTGTGTTTCTTTGTATCTACTGCCACTGCCTGCAATAAATGAATCTCAGGGTAGCATATGATTATGATTATGAAGACACGTAGTCCTGTTTTATTGTCATTTAGTAATGCATACATTAAGAAATGATACATTATTTCCTCCGGTGTGATATCACGAAACACAGGACAAACCAAGACTGAAAAAGCTGACAAAACCACATAATTATAACATATAGTTACAAACAGTGTAACAATACCATAACTTGATGAAGAAGTCCATGAGCACAGTAAAGTTCAAAGTTTCTCAAATGTCCCACATCTCACGCAGAAGGGAGAAGGAAGAAAAACTCTCCCTGCCACGCTGACCACGGTCCGACTCTGAGTCATCCGAAAACTTCGAGCTCTGATCAGCTCTCCGACACCGAGTACTGAGCGCCATCTCTGTCCGAACGATTCGACCTCCTTCTCGGTCGCCAGAAGCAGGCAAGGCCGGGGATTTTGAGGCCTACCCTCCGAAAGATTCCCGACCACACAGTAACGACAGCAGCGAATGGGCGTTTCAGAAATTTCTCCAGATGTTCCTCTGTGCTTTCACATACATTCTCCATCAAATCAGAATTGTCCACAGCCCCTATTTAACAGATACAATATCATTTTTCACTGGAGGGCTGTGCACACGCAGGCGCGCCGCCATCTTCGCCTCCCGCCTGGGTAACGTATATGCACTTTGATAATAAATTTACTTTGAACTTTGATGAATCAAAGATGGTCAGCAAAGCACTGCTAGTGAAAGATCATGTCTGAGCAATTTGAGAAAATGTTTTGAAGAGGTAGCAAAATATTGATGCAGTTTACATGTTCTTCAGAAAGACATTTGACAAGATTTCAGATGGAAAAATGGTCCAGCAGCTTAGAGCCAATAGACTCCGAGCCATGTTGGTAATTGAAAATACTTGCAAATTCAGTATTTGCTCAGGAATGGGATGTCTGGCTGACATTTGAAAATGCGATGGATTCTTCCAAAAGCAAAATACTGCAGATGCTGAAGTTCCAAAGGAAGAAAGAACAAATATTGGCAGTCAGCATCTTTGGAGTGAGAGTCGATGTTTCAGGTAGAGGACCTTTCATTTGATATTTGATTGGTGAGAGTCAAGGAATGAAGACAGGAGTATAGAAAAATTTAATCAGCTTTGAATGGTGGAACTTTCTCCACTTGCTAAAATCTGCCTGGTTTTACTGTTACCTAAAACCACGTGTGACATGATGTGATTGGGAAAGTGGTCAGGCCTGACCAGTAAATTTTTCTTTATTTATTTTATTTAGAGATTCAGGCCTTTCTGGCCCAGTGAGCCCAAGTCACCCAAATACACCCATGTGTTGAATTAACTTCCTAACCTGTATGTCTTTGGAATGTGGGAGGAAACCAGAGCACCCGGAGGAAACCTACGGGGCCACAGGGAGAACGCACAAATTCCTTACACACAGCAGTGGCACTGGCACCGTCATAGCATCACACGAACCACTACGCTATGTGTTAATGTATACAAGTTAAATTTATTTTCACCTTGAGGACTGTTGGCTTGGCCTCAGAGTGGCTGGCTGCTGATCAACACAACTCCTTGAACTGGGCACGCTGGGTCGATGTGCCAAATGCTGAGACAGTCCTTTGTTTCAGGCTCCACGTTGTGCTGAACTTCAAGGCTGCCTGGCAAACTGACAGTAATCACTGCTGGTTGCAAGGTTAATCAGCCCGTCCTGCTGAACCGGGTTTTATTGTTTCCTGAAAAGGCCACATAGTGGTGATGTCTGTGAGCTCAGAATAAATTCAAATTCTTGGACCATTATTCAAGATTAATTGTCATTCAACTGTACACATATATACAGCTAAATAAAAGAGCATTCCTCCAGGGCCAAGGCGAAAGCACGGTACATCAGCACAAGTCTCCGACTGTCCTGGCCTGAAGATTGGCGGTACATAAAATGTTGTCCTGGAGCCACATTTCTGTAAGTAGTACTCAACAGTTTCTCATCTACGGACAAAAGCAATCCAGGTCGTCTCGTGGTGGGTCAATCACAGACTAATGCAATCCAGGTCGTCTCCTGGTGGGTCAGCTACAGACAAAAGCAATCCAGATCGTCTCACGGTGGGTCAATCACAGATGAAAGCAATCCAGATCGTCTCGTGGTGAGTCAATCACAGATGAAAGCAATCCAGATTGTCTCGTGGTGAGTCAATCACAGATGAAAGCAATCCAGATCGTCTCGTGGTGAGTCAATCACAGATGAAAGCAATCCAGATCGTCTCACGATGGGTCAGCTGCAGATGAAACAATCCAGGTCATCTCCCAGGGAGGACCGCTCACCAGTCTACAGGCTGTTATATAATCTTGAATCAGAGAGCTTTTTCAGGAACTTGGATTTAATTGGTCACCAGTTCTGATCTAAGTAGATTCAGATTTATTTATCACACGTACATTGAAACATACAGTGAAATGCGTTGTTTGAGTTAACAGTATGTGCTGGGGGCAGCCTGCAAGTGTTGCCACACTTAGCATGTGCACATTGCTCAGCAGAAGAACACAGAACACAGCCAAAGAGAACATACCAAGTGACAAAGCAACTGCAGCAAAACTAGCCCTGTTCCTCAGTCCCACCCACTCACATGCATACCTCTAATCCCAGGACAGGCTATCTTCGGCACCCAGCTTCCAGTGGACTCGGACTTGCAGACGTTGGGCCTTCGACGTCCCCAGCAGACTCACAGAGATTCACAGATTTGGGGCTTTGGCCACGAGACCCGGACTTCTGGGCTTCAGTGTTCGGTATCAATCCCAGGACTTGCCAGTGACAATGAAAGAAGTCTCTGGTGGGGACCCAAACTCGACCAACAGATGACAGCGACAATCTATCCTTAGAGTTGAGAGTCCACAACGAGAGAGCATATGAGGGGAAAGACACAGATGGTGGTGAGCACATGGAAGTAGCTGCCAGAGGAAGAGGCAGTATCTTTTAAAAGCACTTGGATAAGTGCTTGGAGTGGCAGATCTCAGAGGGATATTGGCCAAACACAGAAAATTAGCTCCAGGTAGGTGAGCACTGCAGCTGGGCTGGTCTTGTTGGAGCACAGGGCCTGCATTGCCCCATCACTGTGTGGATATTTGTGCTTTAACATCTGTGTTACAAATTACAAAGCAAGATAGAAAAGGCAAGTAAAAAAGGCAATGTTATGAAATGGCTTTTTAGGGCAGCTTGTGGTTGAGCCCACCAGAGAGCAGGTAATTCTGGATTGGGTATTGTGCAATGAACCAGATTTCATTAGATTGCTTAAGGTGAAAGAACCCTTAGGAGCTGGTGATCATAATATGATATAATTCACCCTGCAGCTTGAGAAGGAGAAGCCAAAGTCAGATACTGTATTACAGTGGGGTAACAAGAATTCCAGAGGCATAAGAAAGGAACTGGTGAAAGATGGTTGAAAGCAGGCAGTGGCAGGGATGACGGCAGAGCAGCAATGCTGGAGTCTCGAGCAGCTATTTGGAAGGCGCAACGTAGATACATCCCAAAGAAGGAGGATGATGCAACCATGGCTGAGAAGGGAAGTCAAAGGCAGAATAAAAGCAAAAGAGAGGGCATATAATATTGCAAGCATTAATGGAAATTTAGAGGATTGAGTAGTTCTTAAAAACAAACAGAATGCAATGAAAAGGCCATAAGGAGAGAGAAGATGTAACATGAAGGCAAGTTAGCTAATAATATAAAATTGGATAGCAAAACCTTTTTTCAGATATACAAGGTGTAAAAGAGAGATGGGAGTGGATATTCAGCCACTGGAAAAAATAGTAATAGGGGATAAAGAAATAGTGGATGAACTTAATAAGTATTTTGCATCGATCTTCACTGTGGAAGATACTAGCAGTGTGCCAGAAATTTGAGAGTGTCAGCGGGCAGAAGTGTAGTTGCTACTACTATACTTGGGAAGCTGAAGGTTTGAAAGAAGATAAGTCACTTGGACCAGAAGGACTACACTGCGGGGTTCAGAAAGATGTAGTTGAGGAGATTATGGAAGCATTAGTGATGATCTTTCAAGAATCACTAGATTCTGGAATGGTTCCAGAGGAGTGGAAAATTGCAAATGTCACACCAATCTTTTAGAAGTGAAGAATGCAGAAGAAAGGAAAGTTAGCCTGACTTGAGTGGTTGGGAAGATGGAGTCCGTTATTAAGGATAGATTTTAAGGGTACTTGGAGGCACATGATAAAATAGGCCAAAGTCAGCATAGTGTCCTTAGGGGACAATCTTGCCTGACAAATCTGTTGGAATTCTAAGGAGAGTCAGTGGATGTTCTTTACTTGAGCCTCTGAACATTTAAAGATTGGCTGACTGGCAGGAAGCAAAGATTGGGATCAAAAGGTGCCTTTTCTGGTCTGGACCTTTCGTTCTGCGATGTGTTCGGCAGGTGTTGTGTGTCTGCCATTGAGATCCAACAGCAGAAGGCAGCAACATAGCACAGGCCCCGTTCCCCGGAGGGGAAAAGGTGGGCACCCTCCGTCTAGCTGAAACACCTCATGGAATATCCGCCAGGCTCTTCAACCTCACCACTGCACCGGCCCGTGTTCCAGCCTTTGCCCAAGTTGCAGCTCTCGGTCTCCGGGGCTGGCTGGCTCGCTCGCTCCCTGTTCCAAACTCCAGCCCGTTGACACAATTCGGCCAATCAGGCACAATCCGACTGCCACGCTGATTGGATGCAAGGGAGTAGGGGGCGTGCCTTATATTAGATCTGATGACAGAGACCTGATCTGATAATGAGGCGCGATGTTTGCACTTGACAGCCGGCTGGACTCTATATTCAGGTCGCCATTTAACGTAACTCACTTACACTATTTGTGTGACAGAGAGGACAGTACGACGGCAGCACATCCATCGGCAGTATTAGATCAGTTTTTCTTTTTCCTGAGCTGCCCTGCATTTTTACCGCTTCGCCTTTCACATCATTTATCCCCTTTACTTTTCTCTTTCTCTCCCCCTTCCCTCTCTCTCTCCCTTCCCTCTTTTCGTTTCTCTCTCTCCTTCCCTCCCTCCCTCTCTTTCTCCCTCTCCTCTCTTCCCTTCCCTCTCTCTCTCCGATTCTCTCTTCCCTGCCTCTCTTCGTTTATCTCTCTCTCTCTCTCTCCTTTCCCCGCTTCCGTCATGTCAAACTATTTTGTACATGCTTTCCCTTGGGAATAGCCCTCGGCATCTGGATGATTTGAACAAGGGATCACCATAGCAACGGCATCAGGGATGTTCTCACCTCTCATTGCAATGGAAAACTACTGTAAACTTTTTTTTTCATTTACCAAATTTAAATGAAGTGTCCTGGATCTAAACGTTAATGTCTCCTTACAGAAAACGTACGACTTGGCGAGTGCTTCGGTTTTTAATTCATTTCAAACACCTGCCGCTTTAAAACGTCATTCCGCAACATTCAGAGAGACTAAGTGAAATAACATCAATTAATTTGTAGAAAGTGGGCATTGCAGGCATCAACACGCCTTTAAGTGTTTAAGAACCGCGATGCTGCCGTGGTTATGAATCAAGGGAGTTCAGAATGATTCATAACGTGGTTATGAATCGGGAGAGCCGGAGAGCTAAGCTGTGGATCAGAAATGCTGATGTGAATATATAAAGGTTGAAACAACCAGCCCCAGCTGCTGAATCAGCGGAGCCCGCGGGAAGGGGAATTGTTTCAAAGTCCGTATTTTCACAGAGGAACTTCTATTCTGTTGACGGGTGTAGTCAACACGATAAAATTAAACATTTCCGATATCAAAGCCTTTTAAAGAAATTCTCCCAATGTTTGTATCTACACCCGTTTTATTTCCTGGCTCACTGGGGTTTTACAATGCCGAATTCAGGGTGCGGGGAAAGAAGCAGAGAATTAGCTAAGGCTGGGAATGAAAAAGAGGAAACAACTCAAGGGCTTCATTACCTCCACTCAGTTCTGCATGTGAGTGACTGAGTCAGACAGATACAACTTTTTTGGATGTTTGTGCCCGCGCATGAGCGCATACAAGCGTGATAATGAGCTGTAAACTGCACTGAGGTTGCGCCGTTCATGCGTAAGAAAGGATCGGTATTTTCTTGAACTTCTCTCTGCACCGGACACCTAGTTATTAAAACAAAAAAAAACTGTCTCTCGAACAGAAGCAGTTCTTAAACTTAAATCAACACAGCGAGATCCAGGAGAAAGGTAATTAGTGAGAACTCGGAAATATTCACTGAAGTCAGGTGGAAGAAGGCAGCATACATGAGGTTTAGGAAGCAGGGATCAGATGGATCTATTGAGGAATATAGGGAAGCAAGAAAGGAGCTTAAGAAGGGGCTGAGAAGAGCAAGAAGAGGGCATAAGAAGGGTAAAGGAAAACCCCAAGGCATTCTTCAATTATGTGAAGAACAAAAGGCTGACAGGAGTGAAGGTAGGACCCATTAGAGATAAAGGTGGGAAGATGTGCCTGGAGGCTGTGGAAGTGAGCGAGGTCCTCAATGAATACTTCTCTTCGGTATTCACCAATGAGAGGGAACTTGATGACGATGAGGATAATATGAGTGAGGTTGATGTTCTGGAGCATGTTGATATTAAGGGAGAGGAGGTGTTGGAGTTGTTAAAAAACATGAGGATGGATAAGTCCCCAGGGCCTGCCGCAATATTCCCCAGGCTGCTGCTCGAGGTGAGGGAAGATATTGCTGAGCCTCTGGCTAGGATCTTTATGTCCTCGTTGTCCATGGGAATGGTACCGGAGGATTGGAGGGAGGCGAATGTTGTCCCCTTGTTCAAAAAAGGTAGTAGGGATAGACCAGGTAATTATAGACCAGTGAGCCTTACATCTGTGGTGGGAAAGCTGTTGGAAAAGATCCTTAGATTTAGGATCTATAGGCATTTAGAGAATCATGGTCTGATCAGGGACAGTCAGCATGGCTTTGTAAAGGACAGATCGTGTCTAACAAGCCTGATAGAGTCCTTTGAGGAGGTGAACAGGCATGTAGATGAGGGTAGTGCAGTGGATGTGATCTATATGGATTTTAGTAAGGCATTTGACAAGGTTCCACATGGTAGTCTTATTCAGAAAGTCAGAAGGCATGGGATCCAGGGAAGTTTGGCCAGGTGGATTCAGAATTGGCTTGCCTGCAGAAGGCAGAGGGTCGTGGTGGAGGGAGTACATTCGGATTGGAGGATTTTGACTAGTGGTGCCCACAAGGATTGGTTCTGGGACCTCTACTTTTCGTGATTTTTATTAATGACCTGGATGTGGGCGTAGAAGGATGGGTTGGGAAGTTTGCAGATGACACAAAGGTTGGTGGTGTTGTAGATAGTGTAGAGGATTGTCAAAGATTGCAGAGAGACATCGATAGGATGCAGAAATGGGCTGAGAAGTGACAGATGGAGTTCAACCCAGAGAAGTGTGAGGTGGTACTCTTTGGAAGGGCAAACTCCAAGGCAGAGTACAAAGTAAATGGCAGGATACTTGGAAGTGTGGAGGAGCAGAGGGATCTGGGGGTACATATCCACAGATCCCTGAAAGTTGCCTCACAGGTAGATAGGGTAGTTAAGAAAGCTTATGGGGTGTTAGCTTTCATAAGTCGAGGAATAGATTTTAAGTGTCACGAGGTAATGATGCAGCTCTATAAAACTCTGGTTACTTCACACTTGGAGTACCCTGTCCAGTTCTGGTCGCCTCACTAGAGGAAGGATGTGGAAGCATTGGAAAGGGTACAGAGGAGATTTACCAGGATGCTGCCTGGTTTACAGAGTATAGATTATGATCAGAGATTAAGGGAGCTAGGGCTTTACTCTTTGGAGAGAAAGAGCATGAGAGGAGACGTGATAGAGGTATACAAGATATTAAGAGGAATAGATAGAGTGGATAGCCTGCGCCTCTTCCCCAGGGTACCACTGCTCAATACAAGAGGACATGGCTTTAAGGTAAGGGGTGAGAAGTTCAAGGGGATATTAAAGGGAGGTTTTTTACTCAGAGAATGGTTGGTGCATGGCATGCACTGCCTAAGTCAGTGGTGGAGGCAGGTAAACTAGTGAAATTTAAGAGACTACTAGTCAGGTATATGGAGGAATTTAAGGTGGGGGGTTATATAGGAGACAGGGTTTGAGGGTCGGCACAACATTACGAAGGGCCTATACTGTGCTGTACTGTTCTATATTTTAAGACGCTCTCAACCCACTTGGAAACAGAGCGTCTTCCAACAACAGTTACCTGCAGATCACTGGAGTAAGCAGATCCTCACACTTTGCAAGGAAAATAAAGCGACATCTATGTGAATCCCTGCAGCATCCGCTGACCCTGTGATCTCCCTCTCTCGGAAGTAGACATCAGGACATCTTTCATGAGGATGAGCTCTCATAGGGAGTTAGGTCCTGATGGTATACCCAGGTAGGTTGCTGAAAACCGGTGCCAACCAGTTCAAGGACATCATCAATGCTGTAGTCGCAGGTTTCCACCTGCTTCAAAAGGGCAACATTCATACGAGTGTCCAAGAAGAGCAGGATGAGCTGCCTCAAAGACTTTCGCCACAATGTAGCTCACGTCTGCTGTGATGAAATGCTTTGAGGTGTTGGTCATGGCCAGAATCAGGTCCAGGTCCTGCCTAAGCAAGGACCTGGACCCCCTATTGCCACAATAGGTCAACAGCAGGTGCAAACTCACTGGCTTTCCACTCGGCCCTGGATCACCTGGACAATTGTAATACTTACCTCAGGCTGCTGTTTTGACTGCAGCTCAGTGTTCAAAACAATCATACCCTCAGTTCTGCTCAGATAGCTCCACAACCTGGGCCTTGGTACCTCCCTCTGCAACTAGATCCTTGATTTCTTCATCAGGATATCACAGTCAGTGCGGATTGGAAATAACATCTCATCACTGACATTCAGCTCTGGTGAACTCAAGGATGCGTGCATAGCCCACTGCTCTGCTTTTGCCACATTCACAATTGTGTGGTTAGGCATAGCTTATAAATGTGCTGAGGACACAATACCACCTATAAATTTGCTGATGACACAACTATTGTTGGCAGAATTTCAGATAATGATGAGAGTGAGATGGATCAGTGATTTGAGTGGTGTCACAGTAAAAACCTTGAACTCAACGTCAGTGAGACCAAGCAATTGATAGTGGAATTCAGGAAGGGGAAGTCGATGGTTCACACACCATTCAGAAGGAGAAAAGGCAGTGAAGTTTCAATTTCCTGGATGTCAACGTCTCTGAGGAACTGTCCCTGGCCAACATTTTGATGCAATTACAAAGAAGGCATGAAAGTGGCTATATTTTATTAGAAGTTCGAGGAGAATATGTCACCAAAGACCATAAGACTATCAGACATAGGTGCAGAATTAGGCCATTCAGCCCATCGAGTCTGCTCCACCATTCCATCATGGCCGATCCCGGATCCCACCCAACCCCATACACCTGCCTTCTCACCATATCTTTTGATGCCTTGAGCGATTAGAAAACTATCAACTTCCGCTGTAAGTATACCCACGGACTTGGCCTCCACCGCAGTCTGTGGCAGAGCATTGCACAGATTCACTACTCTATGGATAAAAAAATTCCTCCTTACTTATGTTCTAAGAGTTCCCCCCCCCCCTCAATTTTGAGGTCCTTTAGTTCTGGATACCCCCACCTTAGGAAACATCTGCTCCACATCCACCCTATCTAGTCCTTTCAACATTTGGTAGATTTCAATCGTATTTCCACCACCCAGCATTCTTTGAAATTCCAGTGAGTACAGGCTCAAAGCTGCCAAATGCTCCTCATATGTTAACCCCTTCATTCCTGGAATCATCCTTGTGACTCTCCTCTGAACTCTCTCCAATGCAACACATCCTTTCTGAGATATGGGGCCCAAAACTGTTGACACTTGAAAAATTCTACAGAGGTACCCTGGAGAACATTCTAGCTGTTTGCATCACCAGCAGATATGAAGTGGCCACTGCACAGGATCAGAATAAGCTGCAGAAAGTTGTAAACTCAGCCAGTTCCATCATGGGCAGCAGTCTCCCGAGCATCCATGACACCTTCAAAAGGCAATGTCTCAAAAAGGCAGTGTCCATCGTTAAGGACCCACATCACCCAGGACATGCCCTCTTCTCATTGCTACCATCAAGGATGAGGTACAGGAGCCTGAAGGCACACACTAATTGTTTCAGGAACAGCTTCCCCCACCCTCCTCGTTGTCAGATTTCTGAATTGACAATGAATCCATGAAAGCTGCCTTTGTATTTTCTCTCACCTTGTACCACTTATTTAATTAATTATATATGCTTGTTGTAATTTATAGTGTTATTATTATGTATTACGATGTACTACTGTCATAAAACTACCAATTTCACGACACCTGATTCTGATTCCGATTAAATAAATCATATGATATTTACCAGAATGTATGTCATCGAACATTTCCCTCCACACTGGGAATGGTAATGATCCAGTGAATTCTTCCATCATGAGAGCCCCATCCATGACTGGAGGTGTCTGGTCATCTCCAACCCTGTGAATATTACAAGGTTTGACTTAACTTGGACAGGTTCCTTCATTAATGTTACAAAGTTCTGAAGGGTTTCAGCTAAGAATCTGTCCTACCTCCTCTTCTGACAGGATCCCTCCTGAAGTAAACAAAAGACATAATAAAACACTCACAAAATTTACTAAATTTAATGCAATGTCATAATAATTCATATGGGGGATACTGCACAGGATCAAAATAAGCTGCAGATTTGTAACCTTAGTCAGCTCTGCTATGCGTACTAGCCTCTATAGTATCCAAGATATTTTCAAGCAATGGTACCTCAAAAAAGCGGTGTCCATCTGTAAGGATTCCCATCACCCAGGACATGCACTCCTCTCATTGCTACCATCAGGAAGGCTCAATGATTCAGGAATAGTTTCTTCCCCTCTGACATCTGATTTCTGAATGGACATTAAAGCCATGAGCACAACCTCACCTTTTGTGATTGATAGATAGACCCAGTTTTGCACTTTCTTCAACAACTATATCAATTAAGTTTTGTAGTTCTTCCTCCATCCTTGCAATTAACACAGTTTTTTCCGCATATCTGAAATTATTGATGTTTTCACCGCCAACTTTGATTCCCAAGATGTCTCTTATTTTTGTAATATTGTTCACTGTATACATTAAACAAATCAGGGGAGAAAACACACCCTTGTCTAACGCCTCTCTTGATTTTCATAAACTGACTCACTTCTCCATCTATTCTTACAGTGGCAGATTGTTCCCAGTACAGATTTCTGATTAGGCAGAACTACAGCACAGAAACAAGCCCTTCAACCCATCGAGTCCGTGCTGAACCATTTATCTGCCTCGTCCCATTGACCTGCTTTGGGACCATAGCCCTCCATACCCCTTCCAACAGAGAAACATTAGTATGGATGAATAGGGCAACACTCACAACACGCTGGAGGAATTCAGCAGGTCGGGCAGCATCTGTGGAAACGATCAGTCAACGTTTCGGGCCGAAGATTGGTCTGCTTCCAAATGTAGAGTGGATGAAGTAATTTTTGTTTATCCTTGATGATATATTAGAAGAGGATTTGCCATTAAGCACTAGGATGCAAAGAAATTTCTTCACTGGCAGACAGGGAATATTTGGAACTCTCACCTCAAGAGGCCAGTTGAGGCTCAGGCTCTGAAAACCCTCAAGACAGTGGTGGGAGAGGCACACACACTGCTGGAGGAACTCAGCAGGTCGGGCAGCATCCGTGGAGAGAAACGGACAGCTGGCATTTCAGATCCAGACCCTTCATCAGGACTGGAAAGAGAGAGGGGAGAAAGCCACTAAAAATGGTGGAGATGGGTGGAGTAAGAGCTGGTGGGTAATGTGGGGATTCAGTTGAGGGTAGTGATAGGCAGATGAGGGAGCCATATGGTTTCTGTGTCGCCTCAGGCTCCAGCATGTGCTTTGCTCACACTTGAGTGTTCGGTAGCGGTACTGATGCTTGTTTTTTTGCCGGTGGGGGGAGGGGGGATTGTTGCTCGCTGCCGCTTACGCATGGGAGGGGGGATCTGGGGGGGACTTTGGGGTTCTCGCGGTTAACTGTCATACATTCTTTGGGGCACTTCTCTGTTTTTGTGGATGTTTGTGAAGAAAAAGCATTTCGGGGTGTATATTGTATCATTTCTCTAACATTAAATTGGACCTTTGATTTATTGTTCATTTATTTGTTATTATTCTTTCTTTGTTTTTGTATTTACATAATTCGTTGTCTTTTGCACACTGGTTGCTGCGGTCTTTATTGATTTTGTTATGGTCGTTATGGATTTATTGAGTATGCCCACAAGAAAATGAATTTCAGTTTTGCATTAACTTTCATAATAACTTTAACTTTGAAGTAACTTTACACCAATAAATGCAAGTGAAGGAATGCAAAATAGGGCGCGGAGGTGGGGGTGTGTGTGTGTGTGTGGGGGGGATTAAGGGGCCGAAGAAAAGACTAGGGAAAACTCTGGACCAGTCAAACTGTCTCATGCCAGTTTCCAAACACAGAACCGGAAGAGAGGATTCCAGTGTCGAACAGGTCCAATATCTCATCAGATGAACCGGACATCCCATCGGTGTGACGAACAAGCAGAACACAGGGAAGGGAGTAAGGAAAAGAGGAAGGAAGAAAGGAAGGAAGGCAGGGAGGGAGGAAGAAAGGAAGAAAAGAAGTGAAAGAAAGAAGGAATGAAGGGTTTATTTATTACATGTACCTGGAAACATGCAGTTTTGGACAATGGGTGTAACCCAGCTGAAAGTGTATTTACCGGAACATGATGCTTCATTTATATTCAAGGTTGTTTAATGCTTCGCTATTCTTCCCCCTATCCGAGATTAGATGCGATTTAATAGGATACATTCACGCCTTTCTCGGCCCGAAACGTCGACTGTACCTCTTCCTAGAGATGCTGCCTGGCCTGCTGCGTTCACCAGCAACTTTGATGTGTGATGTTTGCAAAATGATGTATTTGGTGCTGATTATCTCAGTATTGCAGCATGTTTAGTGGAGAATCGCGGTACTGCAGGGGTTCAGCAGCTCCCGAAAGTCAAAGGAAACTGCATTACCGGAAATTAACATGGCTTCGAAAGGACAGGTCGAGAGTTGGATTGATGAATTAATTTGTCCGATATGCCTGGATTTCTTCACCGATCCGGTGTCACTGGAGTGTGGACACAACTTCTGCCGCTCCTGTATCACACAGTGCTGGGAAGGCGATGAAAACAACTCCTGTCCGGAATGTAGAGAGGAGTTTCAGGAAACAATCCTCAGAGCGAATCGGGCCTTGGTGAGACTGGCAGAGAAAGCTCGAAATTTAAACCTGAACCCGAAAGAGAAGGGAAATAAACTTCAGTGCGAGGAACATGAGGAAGAACTGAAGCTGTTTTGTGAAACTGACAAGAAACTGCTCTGCCTGATCTGTAGAGACGCCAGGGAACACAGAGAGCACCGCTTCCTGCCGATTAAAGAAGCTTTGGAAACTTACAAGGTAAAATGGAGTTTCATCACCTTTCCAGGTCAAACTTACTCTTGAACTCTTTCTTTCGATAATTTTCTTTCACACTCCAGGATCCGGCGGAATCTTCCCTGAAAGCACTTACGCAGCAAATACTGGGAATTCTAAAACTGGAGAAGCAACAAAGAATTAAGATTTCTGAGATTAAGGTAAACTCCTGATTTTCTGAGATATCGGTTGGGTCTTTCATTCACGGCGCTGCATAACCATGTTTGCATTTTATTTAATAGGGCCAGTCACGCTGTTTACAATCCCACGTCGCAGCAGTCTTTGCTGTAATACGCAAGAAACTCGCTGAGAAAGAACAGCTTTTGATCAGAGATCTCAGGACACAAGAGGAGAAGATCATAGATAAAATGGAGAAAAATCTTCGGGAAATTCAGGAAAAATTGAATTCTATTCAGGTGGAACTTTCGTTGTTGCAGGAGCAAATGGAGCAAACGGATGAATTTGGATCTCTGAAGGTGAGGGGTTGCGTTTCAGTTGGCTGCTCTGTTATGGGCGAGAGCGCAGAAATACGACACGTGATCATCTTATTAGGTCCACCTGTAGACCTGCTCATTGATACAAATATCTAATCAGCCAATCATGAGGCAGCATCTCATTGCATAAAAGCATGCAGACTTGGTCAAGAGGTTCAGTTGTTGTTCAGACCAAATATCAGAATGGGAATGAAATGTGACCCAAGTGACTCTGCCTGGGAAAGGCTTGTTGGCACCAGGCAGGGTTGTTTGAGTGTCTCAGAAACTGCTGACCTCCTTCATGCTCAACTGTCTCTAGAATTTAGAGAGAACAGTTGTGAGAAGCAACAAAAACATCCAGGGCAGCTCCATGAGCAAAAACATCTTTTTAATTAGTCAGGTCAGAGGGGAATGTCCAGTGTGGTTTAATTTGACAGGAAGTCAATGTTAACTCATATAGCCATGCTTCACAACAGTTGTTTGCAAAAAGGGTATCTCTGAATGCACAACATGTTGAACCTTGAAGTGGATGGGCTACAGCAGCAGATGACCACAAACATACACTCAGTGGCCTCTTTATTAGGTTTAGGAGGTAGCTAGTAAAGAAAGTGTGATCACATGGCCAAGTGGTTAAGGCATTGGACTAGCAAGCTGAAGGTCGTGAGTTCGAGCCCCGGTACCTAATCACACATTGCTATGCGATGACACTGGTGCCAAGCTGTATGGGAGGACTCAGCCTGAAACGTCGACTGTACCTCTTCCTAGAGATGCTGCCTGGCCTGCTGCGTTCACCAGCAACTTTGATGTGTGTTGCTTGAATTTCCAGCATCTGCAGAATTCCTGTTGCTCTTGTTTTGAGTGACTGGTTTGGCCATTTCAAAGGGCGGTTTTGATGGTCAGTCAACCAGTGATCAAAGAACATGAGGTCTGATTATTTTTTCCAAAAGAAAATGTGCTGCTCTATTTTTTTACAGTAAATACGACTGGGACGTGTAACAATTTTCACGTACTGCACCAGAAGCTTTACCTCAATGCTGCTTTAGGTTTCTTTCCCTGAGCAATTTTACTACAGTCTAGCAGTTTTGGTGTAGGGCTGGATTCTCCCACCATTTTTTTGTTTAGAATGGGTCAGTAATATAATGTGTGCCAGCTGTCTCAAAAGTCCTGATCAGGATTTCTTTTTAAGTGGAAAAGAAAATTTTCAGTTGGAGAGTCCTTAGTTTAGGTTCCCAGTATCTTTTTTTTAAAAAAAATTCATGTACTGCAACATTCTGACTGATTACCTCTTCCAGCCATTCACGTGCTCATCGATATGTGCCACATGTCCCATTCAGAGAAAGTTGGTTGTGTGGCAGGAGAACATCTCTTATTTGCAGCTTCGTTGCCTGTAGAATCCAGAATTCCTTATTCTGTAGGGAAATGCCTTTTATATGTGTTTAAGAGATTACTGTAATCTTCATTTCTATCTCACTTTTTTTCATTTCTCTATCTCTCACTTTCAACTGTTTATACTTGTGACTAACCAGGGGTCAATAAAGCCTCCAATGATGGGGTGAATGAGCAGTTCGACTCCCTAACTACAGGCACTGTCTCACTGGTGTAGCTGCTGTGGTGCAGCGGACACAGCCCAGTCTATCACAGGAGGAGCCCTCCCCACTACTGAGCACCTCTACAAGGAGCACTGTCACAAGGAAACAGCATCCATCATCAAGCATTCCCACCATCTGGGCCATGCTCTCTTCTCTTCTCACTGCGGCCACTGGGAAGGAGGTCCAAGAGCCTTGGGTCCCATGCCAACAGGTTTAGGAACAGTAATTACCCTTCAACCATCAGGCACCTGAACCAGCGTAGATAACTTCACTCACCTCAAATCAGAACTGATTCCACAACTGACGCACTTTCAAAGACTACAAATTGTACTCAACATTATTTATTTATTTGTCTGTCTCTCTCTCTCTCTCTCTCTATCCCCACACCCTTGCATCTGTTTATTTATTTACTTATCTATTTACCTACCTAGTTTTTATTTACACCGTTTCTCTTCTTTTGCACATTGTTTGTCAGTCTTTGTGTGTACTTTTCCATTCATTCTACTGTATTTCATTATTCCACTCTGAATGCCTGAAAGAAAATTAACCTCAGGGTAGTATATTGCGACAGGTACATAATTTGATAATAAATTTAGTTTGAGCTATGAACTGTTGAACTTTGACACCAGCTGCTGACTGACCAGCTCACCAACCCTAAGTGGCACAGTGCCACGACTGACCTAAAATGAGCTCTCACCACTCCAGCAAGTCCTCCAATTCAATTCTTACCTCCAGTCTGTGTGGGTGGAGTTTTCAAGCTCCACGTGGGTTTCTGCCATGTACTCCAGTTTCCTCCCTCGTCCCAAAGACATGCAGAATGGTAGGTTAATTGGCTGCTGTAAATTGCCTCTGGTGCAACCGAGTGGTGAAGTCCGGGTGAAGATGATGGGTGGCTGCAGAGGGCTCCATCACGTGCACTCACCTTCTCAGCATCGAGGCCGTCTTCAAATGGCAATGCCCTCAAAAAGGTGGCTTCCTTTGTTAAAGACCCCCATCATCCAAGACATGCTGTCTTCATATTACTGGTTGAGTACCCCTTATCTGCAATTTCAAAATCCATAAATCTCCAACATTAAGGACCCCTGTTATCCAGGACATACTCTCTTCTTATCACAGGTTGAGTACCCCTTATCTGAAAATCTAAGATCTGAAAGCTTCTGAAATCTGAAATTTCTTTGAGTGCTGACATGATGTCACAAATGGAAAATTCCACAAGGTGCTTGGGAAGTTCCCAGGTGATGTGCAAGTCTCTGCGCAGCACAGACAATTCTGAGAAGTGACCTGACTTGTATAATGAAAAATAGAAAGCACTGCTTAAAGCAAAAAATGAAGCTCTTGATCGTGTATTGAAAGTGCGGATTTGTCAGAATCAGAGTGAACATAATGCTATTTAATAGTATGCTCATTGTGAAACAAGCAAATACCTATCATGACAAACTGAAAATTGAGGTTAATTCTGAATATTCAGTTGGATGGTTGCAGAAGTTTAAGAAAAGGCATAGCATTAAATTTTTAAGGTTTGTGGTGAGAAAGCATCTGCTGATCATGAAGCAGCAGAGAAGTTCATTGAAGAGTTTGCCAAGATCATCGCTAAGGAAATGGCTGCATCAGCACATATTTGTGATGAACAAATGTGAGACAAAGACTGATCACCAGCAGCACATACACTCAGTAGTAGAAATGATGGCGATCCCAAGCTATCTTCCAAAATCCAAAATAATCCGCAGTCTGAAATACTTCCAGCCCCAAGCATTTCGGATAAGGGATACTCAATCTGTCCTATCATCAGGGAGGAGGTACAGGACCCTGAAGGCACACACTTGATGTTCTAAGAACTGCTTCTCTCCCTCTGCCATCAGTCTCCTAAACAGATAATGAACCTTCCCATGAACACTACCTCACTGTTTTCGCTGTTGTTGAACAACTTATTTAATAATATATATCACTGCCCTAAATAATGCAGTAACCTTGATCTCCTATAGCCTCTGTCCTGACTGTGGCTAGAAGGTCCTGATTTTATCTCATCTAACCACTGGAAGTTTGACCCTGGGGTCATTTTTAAGGTAAATTCCCACCCTCACAACCAGTAAAAACAGCATAATTCCTTTTGTTTCCTTTAGTCTTTGAGATTCCCCCTTTCTTGCATGACCTGAACAAACCATTCTGAGCCATTTCTCTAAACATAAGAGATTCTGCAGCTGCTGGAAATCGAGAGCAACACACACAAAATGCAGGAGGAACTCAGCAGGCCGGGCAACATTTCTGGAAAGGAATAAAGAGTCAACATTTTGGGCCAGGTCCCTTTATCAGGACTGTCAGCTGATTGACAAAATCTTAATATGCACAATGGAGGCATATTGTAAGTGAGGAAAGAAAAGCTCTTAAAGTTCTCTGGACCTACTGTTGAAACAAGCTAAACTCATATCATATGTAGACAAAACTTTGTGCAAGTCTATCCTGGACAAAATTCAAACTTAGAGCACGTATTTTGTAAACTTAACTACAAAGCCTAATACTTTGCTAGGCAAACACCCCGGCTGGCTAACCAAGTGGCGCATTGCTACTCCATTTCTGCTCAGAGCCTTCTAAAAGTTTGCTTTTCTCAAGGCATGATGCAGAGGGTTTATTTTTCTCAGTTTCTGGACTGTGGTCACAAGCCTGTTTCACTGTACAATGTCAGCACAGTCTAACGGCCTTGTTATTGTGGGTACAGTTTCGTCACTCTCCTTGCAGATATACTATACCTAACAAATCGCACATTTATTCAACTCACAGATTTCACATTCCTCAGCTCTTGTGTTGGGATTTGAGCATACATCACCAAACCATTAATTCAGGTTGCTAGGTTACCATTCGGGGTGGGGGGCATGGTGGCGTAGTGGTCAGTGTAACACTATTACAGCACCAGTGAACAGCAATCAGGGTTCAATTCCAGACAATGTTCTTCATTGTCGGGACATTGTCCATTCTCCCTGTGACCGTGTGGGTTTCCTCTGGGGGCTCCTGTTTCCTCCCACTTTTGAAAGATGTATGGGTTAGGGCTAGTAAGTTGTGGGCATGCTATGTTCATGCCATAAGTATGGCGACACGTGGGGGCTGCAGTGTTTTGGTTGTTGATGCAAATGATGCATTTAACTATGTTTCAAAGTATATGTGACAAATAGAGGTAACCTTTAAATATCTTTACTCTGCAATTTATCCCGTCTGCTGCATGCAAATTCCCACATCTATGCTATCAAATCCATTCATAACTTTGAAGTCTTCAATCAATACTTTGGTAAGATGAGTCTTTCCTCCCTTAAATTTGCACAGTATTTCCTGTTAGTTTTATTCTCTAACCTGCAGCATCATTCTTGTAAATCTTCTTTTTACATTCTCCTGTACTTCTCTACTCCTTCTGTAGTATTCCCATTCCCATCTGTTGCTGGTGGGGAGAATTTGGGATTATCAGCAATTTACAGAAAGTGTAATGTAAATCCTACTGCCTGGATGGGGGCAGTCGATACACACTTATTCCAGCTTGTGTTTTATTTCTTCCAGGGAGAAGCTAAACAGAAGAGAAGGTAAGACAGGTTTTTTTTAACCTATACTTTGTACAACTTCAAAGTTCAAAGCAAATTTATTATCAAAGTAGGTACAGCGTATATCAGCATGATTCATTTTCTTGTGGACATTCTTGTAGAACAAAGAAATAGAATAGAATCAATGAAAAACTACACACAAACAAAAATTAATGCACAACCAACATGCAACTTGACAAACTCTGTGAATACAAAAAAATGCAAATGATAATAAATAAACTAATATGTGAATAAATAAGATTAAGAACACGAGTTGCAGAGTCTTAAAAGTGAGCAGGAGTTGAGGTGAGTGAAGTTATCCACACCAGTTCGGGAGACTGATGGTGAAGGGGAGTAATTGTTCCTGAACCTGGTAGTGTAGGACCTAAGGAACCTGAACCTCCTTCACAATGGCAGCAGTGAGGAGAGACCGTGGCCTGGATGGTGGGGGCCTTGGTGATGGATGCTGCTTTACTGGCATGTACTGGGAGGTGTATGGAGGGATATGGTCCCTGTGCAGGTCAGTGGGACTAGGCAGAAAATGGTTCGGCACAGCCAAGAAGGGCCAAAGGGCCTGTTTCTGTGCTGTAGTTTCAATGGTTCTATGGTTCTATGGTATCCTTTGCAAATGTAGAACTTTGTAAAGAGTAACAGAGAAAATAATAGTTAATTTATAATGTTATTAAATTTATATTTATAAATTATTATTTTTTTTACTATAATTTAAAATGAGAATGAAGTTTAATATCACCAGCACCTGTCGTGAAATTTGTTAACCTTGCAGCAGCAGTAGAATGCTGTACATGATAATAGGAAAAAAACTGTGATGGTAGCAATCAGAAGAGGACATGACCTGGGTGATGTGTGGGGGGGGGGGGCTTAATGATGGATGCCACCTTCTTGAGGAATCGTTCCTTGAAGATGTCCTGGATACTATGAAGGCTAGTGCCCATGAAGGAGCTGACTCAGTTTTACAAATCTCCGCAGCTTGCTTCGATCCTGTGCAGGAGCCCCCCCCCCCCATCCCATACCAGTCAGTTATACAGCCAGTTAGAATGCTCTCCTGGTACACCTGCAGAATTTGTGAGTGTATTTGTTGACATACCAAATCTCCTCAATTCCTAACGAAGTATAGCTGTAGTCACGCCTTCTTTGTACCTGCATCGATATGTTGGGACCAGGTTAGAGTCTCAGAGATATTAACACCCAGCAACTTGAAACTGCTCACTTTTTCCACTTCTGATCCCTCGATGAGGACTGGTGTGTGTTCTCTCGTCTTACCCCTTCTGAAGTCCACAGTAAGCTCTTTGGTCTCAGTGACACTGAGTGCAAGGTTGTTGCTGCGACATCACTCAACTAGCTGATAAATCTCGCTCCTGTATACTCTCTCATCACCATCTGAAATTCTGCCGACAATGGCTGTTAAAGTCTGTCCCGAGCCTTGTGACCCGTCAGGCTGGTGCTTATGCCAGTTTCTGTGGCGTGAAGCGACTGAGAGTACAAGACTCTCCTCCCGGATAAGAGGCCAGTTTATCGCGAGGTTAACCCCCAGCATTTGCTGGTATCCATTTTCAGCTGGGTGGACTGGAGCAGTGTGAGATTAAGTGCCTTGCTCAAAGACACAACACGCTGCCTTGGCCGAGACTCGAACCCCACGACCTTCAGATCGTGAGCCCAACGCCCTAACCAGTTGGCCACGCGCAGCACTTAACAATGGGTGTAGATTTTGTAAAGTTTATAGGTGGCATTTGAGCAGTGCCTAGCTATACAGCCATGCGTGTAGAGAGAGTAGAGCAGTGGGTAAGCACGTTTCCCTGTGATGCGCCAGTGTTGATTGTCAGCGAGGAGGAGATGTTACTTCCGAACCACGGAGATTGTGATCTTCTGGTTAGGAAGTCAAGAACCCAGTTGCAGAGGGAGGATGCTTGGATAGGCACATGGGTGAAAGAAAAATGTAGGCCTATGAGGGAGAGAGGGATTCGATTGACTTTGGAGTAGTAAAGTGTCAGCACAACCTCTGGTTGAAGGACCTGTACTGTGCTGAGCTCTTTTATGTTCCATGTTCTATAACCATCTGTTTAATACTTGCAGGATCAGAGGCGAGCTTTCAGACTCAGCCACGGGTGGGGCCCTATCATTGGAAAAATCCATCGATTCTTCATCCTTCACAGCTTTGTGGGAGATACTTGATGACATTCAGCCTGGTAAATATTGTATATTTGTATATTACAGTATATATTTCATTTTAATTAAAATTATCATATTGAATGTCCATGCATTAAGTTAATAAAGAAAATAAGTCAACTCTAACTGGCATGAATATTTCATTCCTGTAATAATTCTCCTCCCCCTCAGTTCACAAGCTGGAAGTTCCCATTTCTGCAAATATTTGTCCAAGTTCATTGGGTATATTTAAGGCAGAGGTTTCTGGATTCTTGATTAGCAAGGGTGCCAGAGGTCGCAGAGAGAAAGGCTGGAGAATGGGATTTTGAGGGATAATAAATCAGTGGAGCAGACTCGATGGACTAAATGGCCTAGTTATGCTCCTAATGGTCTTATGTTTCCTATGACTTATTTTTTGATTGATCCATTGGAAGCCCCAGCGCTTGGCTTTGGGGTGTGAACATCTCTTGCAAACTCCCAGAAGGTCAGTTCCAGATCCAAAGATTTTCTCCCTGGTGCTCAGAGAGTCTCTCCTCTTTGTCTGTATTTCTTCGTCCAGGTTTGGGCCCTGAGTTTTACAAAGAAAGTTGAGTTCATAAACAGGAAACACTGTCCAGGTTGCTGGAATGAAAAATCTCTGCATTATTTAAAGAATAGACAGGCTCCAAGATTCTGCCTTCGTTAAGCTTGTGTTTAATTCGTTTTCCTTATGATTTCTGCTTAGTTAATGTTGTGTGTCTGTGCTGTTGTTACTGCAAGGAAGTTTTTCATCACAGCTGTGCATGATTGACAAATTCCAATTTGAATGTGGAGTGCTCTGACCTACCCACTGTCCAAAGACATACAAATTCTTGAGTGATGTCAGTCACCTGTGAGCTGTCTCTATATTTTTTTAATGGCAACCCATCAGTGCTTAGGACAGGAGCTGCTGACATTCACTCAATTGCTTTCTGCCCTGGAGTGCAGGAGGCTGGGGAGTGATCTTATGGAGTTATATAAAATCAGGAGAGTCATAAATAACATGAATGTCGTTTTTCCTGCGGTGTTAGGACCCGAAGGTGAGACAGGCAAGATTCAAAGAGGATATAAGGTGTAACTTTTTTCCCTCAAAAAAAAAGGTGGGTTTGTGGAACAAGTAGCTGGAGGAAGTGTTAGAGTCGGGTAGAAGTGCAATGCTGAGAAATAAATTTGGATAGATACATGGATAGGAATGGTTTAGTTGGAAAAGGGCCACTGGGGCTCGCTCAGGCAGTCAACTTGGTCAGCAGGGAATGGTTGGGGCATATAGCCTGTTTCCCTGCTATATGAGCCCATGAATCTAATACCTAGAAGTCATTAGTTTATTGTTGTTCTGTGAAAACCAACACAATTGACCACTCTCCTTCTCAGTTGATCACTCAGCCCTAACATCCCTTTCCCTGGTTTCAGCACTCCTCAACCTTCCTGCGAAGATGGCTGCATGAGTAATTTCTCTCCCAGATCCAAGGCTGTGCTGAATGAGTCCCACCCCTCTCTGATGGCCGGAGACTCTCTAATTCTCTGCTTCTCCCACCAGATTCTGTGACGCTGGATGTGGAAACAGCAGGCCCGGGGCTCGAGGTGTCTGAAGATCGGAAGAGTGTGAGATGGACCGAGAGGCTGAAGGCTCTCCCCGACACCGGGAAGAGGTTCACATTTGCACGTTGTGTGCTGGGGTCGGAGGGATTCACATCGGGGAGACATTACTGGGAGGTGGAGGTGGCAGGGAATCAGCGCTGGAGTGTGGGAGTTGCCACGGAGTCTGTGGAGAGAGAGGGAGAGGAAGACGTGATCCCAGAGACTGGAGTGTGGACTGTTGGGCGGGGCGGTTTCAAGTTTTATGTTCCCACCTCCCCTGTGTCTCGCCTCCTTCCTGGTCCCATCCCCGGGAGGGTGGGAATTTATCTCAGTTACGAATCCGGCACAGTTTCATTTTACAATGCGGAAACCAAGACCCATCTCCACACTTACTCTGGGAATAAGTTCATGGAGACACTTTATCCTTTCTTTGGCACTGGGGATGAAGGCTGGCTGAGAGTCTGCTCCAGTTCTAATCTGGACCCATAAAAGTGTAGGGTTGCGGGGTCCAGGAGTTGTCAAGCAGAAACTACTTTGACAAGTTGCGGCTGAACTGGTTCCATTTTGTTCCGAGATTCTGCAGTTCCAAAGAGGCAGAATTTAAAACCAATGAAATGTAGGGAATCAAAATAAATAGTAACTAAAATTGGAGCTGTTGATTTTTTTTTGACTTTAATCTGTAAGTTGCATTCTGTACTGAGGAGAAATACTCTTTGAACGTTTAAAGATTGAAACAATTGCCTTTCCTGTGGGCTCCATGTATTTAGCTGCAGCCACAGTCAGCGGGATCTGAACCTCTGGGTCATCTTCCCCCTAAACTGGGTCCTAAAATCCACTGACTCAGGTAGTCCTAAATTCCTGAAGACTCAAGGTGCAGATGATGAAGTTTAAATGGAGTTTTTAGAAAACTTTTTTTTTGTAGTTTTAATAAAAAGAGGCAGCATCCATACGGGCAAGTGGACTCTCAGCATTCTGGGTTGAGATATTGCACCCGGACGGTTCTTGATTCAAAACATCCACCATCCCTTTGCCTCTACAAATGCTGCTTGCCCCAGTGAGTTTTCCCAACAGTTTATATTTGGTCCACATTGTAAAGCACCTGCCTTCTTCCGTTAAAATCATGATGGAAATATCCAGTAGATCAGGCCACATCCACTTTAGAGAAAGAGAGAGAGAGAGAGAGAGAGAGAGATGAAATTAATGTTTCAGTTCAATGAACTGGAAAGAATTGGAAATGAACCTCGTTTTCTGTTTTGTTGCAGGGAAATAGGGAAAAGGTGGAGGGGACAGAGGGGAAGGTCTGTGATAGGACGAATCCCGGGAAAACCCATTTTCTGTTCTGCTGCAGAGAAATAGGGAAGGGGCGGAGGGGAAGGTCTGGTAGGACAAATCCTGGGGAAATGTGAATGACATATGGTGCGTATCGGTGTTGAAAGAGCATGATAAAGGTGAACTTGGCGGCAGTGCAAACAGGAAGGAGGAATTGAATTAGAAATTGTTGTGCGAGTCAGAATGAAAACCAAATATCCTGGAATGCGAGGTACGAGGACTAACTAATTAGCATAAAGAAATTAATTCAGAGTTGAGTCTTGTAGACTGTAATATGTCCATTCAGAAGATGTGATGCAATGGTGAGACATGTAGGAATAGACCACAAGACAAAGACAGAGGTCAAAGTGGGAAGGTCCTTTCAGCTGCATTAGAGGGGAATCAATGGTTGACAAGAAAGGAAGACATCTCCAAATCACGTGTATTGAAGCTATAAATTCAGGCTGTAGTTCTGAGGGGCTATGGCTCTTGAGATGTTCAAGGCTCCATAAATAAACGTAACGTTCTGAGACTGGAACTAGGGGACAAAGCCTCAAGATTTTGGGGAATAGATTTAGGACAGAGATGAGGAGAAACTTTTCCCCAGAGAGCTTTAGTAGAATTCTCTGTCTAGGGAAGTAGTAGAGTCTACTTCAATACGTTTAAGGCACCATTAGATAAAAATTTGCATAGTTTGCATAGGCAGAACTGTGTCCACAGCCCAATCACTCATGATCTCATTGCTTTGTGGACAGGCACAACAGGACAGATGGCTGACTTCTGCTCCTATTCCATACATTCATCATCAGAACACAGAATGAACCACATATGCTAGTTAGATGAAATGAGTCCACAAAGGGAGCAGAATAGGAAAAGATTCATTCATGGTAACTGTTGGAATCTATGAGCTTGCAGTGGATACTGGTAGCTAGCTGAGACGCTGACAGCGAGATGGAAAAAGCTAGTTAGGGAAGGGCAGAGGCAGAAATAGAGCAAGTGAAAGTGAGGATTCAGAAATAGAGTGGCTGAAAGTGAGAATTTGCTGCAATTTGAGGGCGAGAGTGACGAAACTTTCCAACTGGGTACAAGAGTAGGCGCCAACACTGACCTGTGCATCACTGTACTGGGGAAAGAAGTGAGCATGGGATCAGCAGGCACTGAAACAAGGATTGCTCCACGTATCCCACAGAGGGGAAGAGAGAGCTGGGATCGCAACAGGTTCCCACATAGAACCTGCATTTGCACTTTACCCTAATTACAAATTTCACAGGTAGTCTCAGCTTCTTAAAAGCATATCTGTCTTTTCCCTTCCCTTTCCCCATTCACAGCACCAAGTATCCCAGCTAGTTTGCTCCCATGCAGAAAAACCATTGCTAATAAAAAGTCAAAGTAAAATTTTTTCTCAAATTATTTATATGTTACCATATACTGCCTTCAAATTTGTTGTTTTGTTTTGCAGGCACTTACTTGAAAATAAAGAAATAAAATATAACTTACAAAAAACTGTATGTAAGCAAAGACTGTCAAGTAATTATGTGCAGAATATGACAAACTGTGGAAATAAAAATCATAATACTAAGATCCTTATAAAGAAATGAGGACAATGTTGAACATAGGGTTCAGAGTTCATAGAACTACAGAGAGTCGTGGAGCCATGCATCTCACCCCTCACATCCCCACTTAGACATCCCACCTCTCCCGGAAGTTCCAGGAGTCTCCCCCATATTAATATTGGCTCCCTGATGCCCGCAAATTATATACAATATCACGGAAATCAATTTTTTTGAGCGCGAGAGAGAGAGAGCGCGAGAGCGAGAGCGCGCCATGGCAGAGTGTTCCAAAAAATATATAAAATGTACGTCACCCCAGACTACATTGAAGTGTACCCCTGCCTAGTAGGGGTCAAAATAATGACAGTGTTGCTCGCTGCACTGTTTGCAACAGTGCCTTTTCTATTGCCCATGGTAGGTTAAGACTGTAAAAGACACGTTGAGGTGAGTTTAACAGCTGTCATTCGTTCATTAGCATAGCTAACATTATTTAAACTAGCTGGCTGGCTGCTAAGGAGGTACTCTATTGCAGACATCCCACCTCTCCCGGAAGTTCCGGGAGTCTCCCGCAAATTGATGGTGCTACCTCCCTGAAATGAGTTTTTGCAGGGTGGGATGTCTGCTTATAAAGTACCCCAGAGTCTGAATCAGAATCAGCTTTATTATCATTGCCTTATGGTGAACATTTGTTTCTGCTTTGCAATAGCAGTCCAGTGCAGAAATATAAAACTACCATCAACTGCAGAATAAATAAACAGTGCAAAGTAAAAGAAGGGTGTAGTGTGTTTGGGTTCTTTGATGGCGGAGGGGAAGAGGCTCTTATTGAAATGTTGAAAGTGGATTATCAGGCTCTCTGTTGGTAATGAGAAGAGGGCATTGGACCATGGTGAGGGTTGTTGGTGATGGATGCCACCTGCTTGAGGCACCGTCTCTTGGAAACGTCTGTGACGGTGGGGAGGATCGTGCCCGTGATGGATCTGGCTGAGTCTACTGTCCTCCGCAGCCTCCTGCAACCCTCTGCAGTGGAATCCCCATGACATACGACTGGACAGGACACGCTCCATTGTAGAAGTTTCAAAGAGTTTTTGGTGACATACCAAATCTTCTTAAAGTTCTAACAAAGTCTTTGTGACTACATCTATATGAATCCAATTGCCAGTGGTTGGTATATGGGTTTCTGTGGCTTAGTGTTTCCAGTGATTGTCTGGATATTCATTAAACACTGTGATGGTATCTGCCTTACCATGGTCTATAGATCTAGATGGTGTTTTAGATCTCAGTCACCCTCCACATGAAAACAATTCCCTACTAATTTCCTTACTTCTCACCTTAACCCTATGCCTCTTGTTTTTAAGGTTTTTGGGGCAACTGGAATCTCTCAATACTGGCTGATTATTCTTGGACACTTATGTGAGAAGCCTCAGACACTGTGTACAAATGAAAATCATCAACAAAATATTTTTAGCTCAATTGAACTTTTGCAAAACGTCAGCACCACTATGCAATTAAATGCATTGCAGTCAATAAAAGTTAATTCCTTGTTTCTCCAAATTCCTACATGATGCAAGAATCTGATATTTGTATTCAGCTTCATGTGATCAATCATAAATTTAAAAAATCTGAGGAAGCAACACTTCTGAAAAAAAATTGGTCATCTAATGTTATCTCATAGTATCTGATCATGGCTGATTTACTTTTGTTCCTCAGCCCCATTCTCCTGCCTGCTCCCCATAACCTCTGGCACCCTAACTAATCAAGAACCTATTAACTTCTGCTTTAAATATACCCAATGACTTGGCCTCCATACCCATTTGTGGCAATGGATTCCACAGATTCACCACCCTCTGGCTAACAAAATTTCTTCTTAACTCTCTTCTAAAGGGATGTACTTGTGTTCTGAAGTTGTGCCCTCTGATCCTAGACTCCCTCACCGCTGGAGCCATTCCCTGCAATTCCGCTCCATCCAGGCCTTTCAACATTCGGTAGGTTTCAATGTGATCTTTCAAAGCTCCTGGAGTACAGACCCAGAGCAGTCAAATACTCCTGATATTTTAGCCATTTTCATCATGGGAATCACTGTCACAAATCTGCTCTGGACTCTCTCCAATGTCAGCAAATTCCTTCTTAAATAAGGGGCCTAAAACTACTCACAGTTTGGCCAATGCCTTATAAAGACTCGGCATTACATCCTTGCTTTCATATCCTAGTCTTGTTGAAATGAATGCTAACAATGCATTTTCCTTCCTTACCACCGACTCGACCTGCAAGGTAACCTTTAGGGAGTCTTCCCAAGTCCCTTTGCACCTCTGATTTCTGAATTCTCTCCTCATTTAAAAAAATTGTCTACAACTTCATTCTTCCTCCCAGTGTGCACAGCTGTACACTCTTACATTACGCATTAACCAAGGGCTCTGTGGACCCCAGGTTGGAAACCCTGCCCTAATGTGAATCAAAGCAAATATATAACTCCCATTACCTTTATAATTTCCTAACTCTACCCACAGCATTCTATATCTTCTGATCTTGCAATACTTCTTGGTAAAGGTTTTCTCTTGAAGATTTCATTTTGCTTTACCAATAGAGCATCTCCACCCCCTCTGTCTGCCTGTTTTTCGTTTGTATACAATGTACACCCTTGGATGTTTAACTGTGATCTTTGTTCAGAGATGACTCCGTGATGCCAATGTCTTACCTGTCAATTTCTAACTGCTCTGTGTGTTCCAAATTGGTGTATAATGTAATAGCTGAGATAAAACAACAGATTCCAGACAGTCAGACGGGGAGGCTTACCTGAATCCCAGAAATTGTTTTTCACATCCCATTCCCATTCTGATAAGTCTACCCATGGCCTCCTCTACTGTCAAGGTGAAGCCACACTCAGGTTGGAGGAACAACACCTTATATTCCATCTGGGTAGCCTCCAACCTGATGGCATGAATATTGACTTCTCTAACTTCTGTTAATGCCCCTCCTCCCCTTCATACCCCATCTCTTATTCATTTAATATATTTTTAAAATTTCCCTTTATTTCTCTCTTTTTTCTCCCTCTGTCTCTCTCACTATAACTCCTTGCCTGCTCTCCACCCTCTGGGCTCCCCTCCCCCTTTCTCTCTCTCCCCAGGCTTCCCGTCCCATGATCCTCTCCCTTCTTCAGTCTGGTAACCCTTTTGCCAATCAACTTTCCAGCTCTTGGCTCCATCCCTCCCCCTCCTGTCTTCTCCTATCATTTTGGATCTCCCCCTCCCCCTCTCAAATCTCTTACTATCTCTTTTTTCAGTTAGTCCTGACGAAGGGTCTCTGTCCGAAACGTCGACTGTACCTCTTCCTAGAGATGCTGCCTGGCCTGCTGTGTTCCACCAGCATTTTGTGTGTGTTGCTTGAATTTCCAGCATCTCCAGATTTTCTCGTGTAATCGTTTTCTGCTGCCGCTCCATTTCGACAATGGCCAGTTTCTTCTGTATGAGCGATCTGATCCTGGGATGTGTAGGAGATCATGGAAGAACAGTATTAGAGAATAAAAATGTATGAGGTTAATCATGTCGCCTTTTTACCTTGTAGAATTCAGCAGTTTATTTAATCGGCAGGAAGCGGTGCGCCCTGCGTACCTGCGCATCTCTACAGATCACAGACAGAAGTTCTTTGTTAGTTTCACAAAACAGCTTCAGTTGCTCTCGATGTTTCTCGACGAGGAATATATTTTCCTTCTGTGGTGGACTCCGGTTTAAAATTTGATCTTTTTCGGCCAGCCTCATTAAGGCTCAATTTGCTCTGGGGTTCTTTCCCATGAACTCCTCCCTACATTCCAGGCAGAAGTCTCTCTCCGCAACACCGTGTGATATAGAAGGGGCGGAAGTTGTGCTCAAACTCCAGTGATACCGGACAGGTCGCTTCCTCGGTCCAGCTCTCAGCCTGCTGTTCCGATACCATGTTAACTCTCAGCATTACCTGATTCAGAATCCTTTGACTGACATGTTGCCGCACGAATCACAAACAGTCTGCTTCAAAATCCAACCAATTGCACGCAAGGAAGGTGGTGACAACACGGCAAACAAATCTGACAATAAAGCAAATCAAGATTAGGTGGATTGATGGCAGAGATTAGGGTTATCGTGAAATGAGAGATTAATCTGTATTATTAGTTCATAAAAGTATAATATACAGGAGCAGAATTATGTGACTAAGGCATTGAGTTTGTTCCGCCATTCAGCCATCGTTGATTTTTAGAACCACATTCTCCCGCCTTCTCTCCGTTATCGCTTAAACAGCCCTCCCCCGCACCAACCAAAAACCTATCAATCTTTGCCGTAAGTACACACACTGCTCTTTGCAGCACATATTTGCCGACTCTGTCGTTAGAAATTCCTCTTCATCTTAGGTTAAATGGAACGTCTCTCTGTTATGAGACTGTGCCCTCGGATTTCCCACCGATGGAAATGTCCACTCTGTCCAGCCTTCAGCAGTATCTAGACTTCAGCTGAGGTTACAGAGATCTTTTGACTTTTCTCTCTGCAGAAATGTGGAGGTTTAGCTGCTGAGTATATTGAAAACGGAGCATAAATTATTTTTAAAAATATATTAAGGGATGACGATAAAGATTTTGTACCAGAAAGTGTCGGATACGCAGAGATGAAGTGAGATATTGAAGTCTCACCACATCTATTTCTTATATTCATCATAATGTAAGAACAGGCTAAACTGAGGGAGGGCAGAAAGTGCATACAGTACTGGTGGGGACAGGTCAGTCACGGTATTACACTGGGGTGCAGTATTGGTGGGGGGCAGGTCTGTCACTGCATAACATTAGTGTACAGTACTGTTATGAATAGGGTTACTGTTGTATAATTCTGGGGTACAGTACTGTAGGAAGTGGGTTGTGACACTATAAAACTGGGGTACAGTACGGGCGGGCAGAGGGCTGTCACTGTATAACACGGGGTACAGTACGGGCGGGCAGAGGGCTGTCACTGTATAACACGGGGTACAGTACGGGCGGGCAGAGGGCTGTCACTGTGTAACACTGAGTACGGTACGGGCGGGCAGAGGGCTGTCACTGTATAACACTGGGTACAGTACGGGCGGCCAGAGGGCTGTCACTGTATAACACTGGGTACAGTACGGGCAGGCAGAGGGCTGTCACTGTATAACACGGGGTACAGTACGGGCCGGCAGAGGGCTGTCACTGTATAACACTGGGTACAGTACGGGCGGACAGAGGGCTGTCACTGTGTAACACTGGGTACAGTACGGGCGGGCAGAGGGCTGTCACTGTATAACACTGGGTACAGTACGGGCGGGCAGAGGGCTGTCACTGTATAACACGGGGTACAGTACGGGCGGGCAGAGGGCTGTCACTGTGTAACACTGGGTACAGTACGGGCGGGCAGAGGGCTGTCACTGTATAACACGGGGTACAGTACGGGCGGGCAGAGGGCTGTCACTGTATAACACGGGGTACAGTACGGGCGGGCAGAGGGCTGTCACTGTATAACACTGGGTACAGTACGGGCAGGCAGAGGGCTGTCACTGTGTAACACTGGGTACAGTACGGGCAGGCAGAGGGCTGTCACTGTATAACACTGGGTACAGTACGGGCAGGCAGAGGGCTGTCACTGTGTAACACGGGGTACAGTACGGGCGGGCAGAGGGCTGTCACTGTATAACACTGGGTACAGTACGGGCGGGCAGAGGGCTGTCACTGTGTAACACTGGGTACAGTACGGGCGGGCAGAGGGCTGTCACTGTATAACACTGGGTACAGTACGGGCGGGCAGAGGGCTGTCACTGTGTAACACTGGGTACAGTACGGGCGGGCAGAGGGCTGTCACTGTATAACACTGGGTACAGTACGGGCGGACAGAGGGCTGTCACTGTGTAACACTGGGTACAGTACGGGCGGGCAGAGGGCCGTCACTGTATAACACGGGGTACAGTACGGGCGGGCAGAGGGCTGTCACTGTGTAACACTGGGTACAGTACGGGCGGGCAGAGGGCCGTCACTGTGTAACACGGGGTACAGTACGGGCGGGCAGAGGGCCGTCACTGTGTAACACGGGGTACAGTACGGGCGGGCAGAGGGCCGTCACTGTGTAACACTGGGTACAGTACGGGCGGGCAGAGGGCCGTCACTGTGTAACACGGGGTACAGTACGGGCGGGCAGAGGGCCGTCACTGTATAACACGGGGTACAGTACGGGCGGGCAGAGGGCCGTCACTGTATAACACGGGGTACAGTACGGGCGGGCAGAGGGCCGTCACTGTATAACACTGGGTACAGTACGGGCGGGCAGAGGGCCGTCACTGTGTAACACGGGGTACAGTGCGGGCGGGCAGAGGGCCGTCACTGTGTAACACTGGGTACAGTACGGGCGGGCAGAGGGCCGTCACTGTGTAACACGGGGTACAGTGCGGGCGGGCAGAGGGCCGTCACTGTGTAACACTGGGTACAGTACGGGCGGGCAGAGGGCCGTCACTGTGTAACACTGGGTACAGTGCGGGCGGGCAGAGGGCTGTCACTGTGTAACACTGGGTACAGTACGGGCGGGCAGAGGGCCGTCACTGTGTAACACTGGGTACAGTACGGGCGGGCAGAGGGCCGTCACTGTGTAACACTGGGTACAGTACGGGCAGGCAGAGGGCCGTCACTGTATAACACTGGGTACAGTACGGGCGGGCAGAGGGCCGTCACTGTGTAACACTGGGTACAGTGCGGGCGGGCAGAGGGCCGTCACTGTGTAACACTGGGCACAGTACGGGCGGGCAGAGGGCCGTCACTGTGTAACACGGGGTACAGTACGGGCGGGCAGAGGGCCGTCACTGTGTAACACTGGGCACAGTACGGGCGGGCAGAGGGCCGTCACTGTATAACACTGGGTACAGTACGGGCGGGCAGAGGGCCGTCACTGTGTAACACGGGGTACAGTACGGGCGGGCAGAGGGCTGTCACTGTATAACACTGGGTACAGTACGGGCGGGCAGAGGGCCGTCACTGTGTAACACGGGGTACAGTACGGGCGGGCAGAGGGCTGTCACTGTATAACACTGGGTACAGTACGGGCGGGCAGAGGGCCGTCACTGTGTAACACTGGGTACAGTACGGGCGGACAGAGGGCTGTCACTGTATAACACTGGGTACAGTACGGGCGGGCAGAGGGCCGTCGCTGTGTAACACGGGGTACAGTACGGGCGGGCAGAGGGCTGTCACTGTATAACACGGGGTACAGTACGGGCGGGCAGAGGGCCGTCACTGTATAACACGGGGTACAGTACGGGCGGGCAGAGGGCTGTCACTGTATAACACTGGGTACAGTACGGGCGGGCAGAGGGCCGTCACTGTGTAACACTGGGTACAGTACGGGCGGGCAGAGGGCTGTCACTGTATAACACTGGGTACAGTACGGGCGGGCAGAGGGCCGTCACTGTGTAACACTGGGTACAGTGCGGGCGGGCAGAGGGCCGTCACTGTGTAACACTGGGTACAGTGCGGGCGGGCAGAGGGCCGTCACTGTGTAACACTGGGTACAGTGCGGGCGGGCAGAGGGCCGTCACTGTGTAACACTGGGTACAGTACGGGCGGGCAGAGGGCCGTCACTGTATAACACTGGGTACAGTGCGGGCGGACAGAGGGCTGTCACTGTGTAACACTGGGTACAGTACGGGCGGGCAGAGGGCCGTCACTGTGTAACACTGGGTACAGTACGGGCGGACAGAGGGCTGTCACTGTGTAACACGGGGTACAGTACGGGCGGGCAGAGGGCCGTCACTGTGTAACACGGGGTACAGTACGGGCGGGCAGAGGGCCGTCACTGTGTAACACTGGGTACAGTACGGGCGGGCAGAGGGCTGTCACTGTATAACACTGGGTACAGTACGGGCGGGCAGAGGGCCGTCACTGTGTAACACGGGGTACAGTACGGGCGGGCAGAGGGCCGTCACTGTATAACACTGGGTACAGTACGGGCGGGCAGAGGGCCGTCACTGTGTAACACGGGGTACAGTACGGGCGGGCAGAGGGCCGTCACTGTATAACACTGGGTACAGTACGGGCGGGCAGAGGGCCGTCACTGTGTAACACTGGGTACAGTACGGGCGGGCAGAGGGCTGTCACTGTGTAACACTGGGTACAGTACGGGCGGGCAGAGGGCCGTCACTGTGTAACACGGGGTACAGTACGGGCGGGCAGAGGGCCGTCACTGTGTAACACCGGGTACAGTACGGGCGGGCAGAGGGCCGTCACTGTATAACACTGGGTACAGTACGGGCGGGCAGAGGGCCGTCACTGTATAACACCGGGTACAGTACGGGCGGGCAGAGGGCTGTCACTGTATAACACTGGGTACAGTACGGGCGGGCAGAGGGCCGTCACTGTGTAACACGGGGTACAGTACGGGCGGGCAGAGGGCCGTCACTGTGTAACACTGGGTACAGTACGGGCGGGCAGAGGGCTGTCACTGTGTAACACTGGGTACAGTACGGGCGGGCAGAGGGCCGTCACTGTGTAACACGGGGTACAGTACGGGCGGGCAGAGGGCCGTCACTGTGTAACACGGGGTACAGTACGGGCGGGCAGAGGGCCGTCACTGTGTAACACTGGGTACAGTACGGGCGGGCAGAGGGCCGTCACTGTATAACACTGGGTACAGTACGGGCGGGCAGAGGGCTGTCACTGTGTAACACAAGAGTGACAACAATACTGATGAACAAAAGTCTCGAAAGCAGGAAAGGCGCCCTGGAACATGTGGTCATTAAAGCAGTGAGAACTTTGGAAATTGTTACTACCTTCAATGTGTCTGAAAACATCAGGGTTTACTGATGTGTGGTTAAAATAAAAGAGAAATGTATGTTTGTGCACGGTCTTTGGATAGTACGTGGACACAAATCGAGCAAATTCGGCATTACTCGTGTGCAGTTGTCAAGAGTGTAGTTGCCAGTGATATTAAACCGGACACTGATTCTGATTCTAAAACATCGATTTCCCCCCTTTCTAATTGTCCGACAGCTATAATTGAAATCTCCCGTTTTATCTACCATCTCTTCCCGAGTCTGGATGTGGGATTCATCCTTATCTCATTCTCCACCAAACCAGGAATGCCTAGAGGGGGAATTCGATCCGCTGACATCTGCATTGCGCCCGACATTGAAAGGGTAATTTGCCCCCAGAGCGTTTCTATTTCGCCGTAATGCCACTTATTACCGGTAGATGGGGCTGGTGATCCGAGCGATCATCTGTAATTTCACAGCGCTGGATCCCCAGCAACCCTAGAAAAGCGGTACAGGTAATGCTGAAAATGCAGGAACAACAGATGAAAATGTTGCAAATGTCGAACTCTTTTGCAATGGTTAGTTTATTTTTGGAATGTGTACACTGTCACTTGTATGCTCACCTGGCTGCCCTTGAGAGGTTGTTCTGTTCTGGGCGTCAGATGTGGGATTTCCGGGAGACTTCCAGCCTCCCCGATGGCCTCACCTGCACCAGATGCATCGAGATGCAGCTCCTTAGAGGCTGTGGGACTGGAGCTGCAGCTCGTTGACCTTCGGTTTGTTAGAGAAAGTGAGGCAGCGATAGACAGGAGCTACAGGGCTATAGGTGATAGATAAAAGGGTGACTGACAGGAGAGGGAAGGGGGGACGTCAGATAATGGAGCGTGCTTGTGCATGAATCAGAAAAGGTTGGTTTGCAGGTGCAACGTGTGCCAAAGGCAAATGGAATGTTGGCCTTCATTGCCAGAGGGATTGAATTTAAGAGCAGGGAGGTTATGCTGCAACAGTACAGGGTACTGGTGAGGCCGCACCTGGAATCTGTGTGCAGTTCTGGTCTCCATACTTGAGGAAGGATGTACTACTGGCTTTGGAGGTGATGCAGAGGAGGTTCACCAGGTTGATTCCAGAGATGAGGGAGAGATTGAGTCACCTGGGATTGTACTCGCTGGAATTCAGAAGAATGAGAGGAGATCTTGTAGAAACATATAAAATTATGAAAGGGGTAGATACAATAGAGGCAGGAAAGCTGTTTCCGCTGGTAGGTGAGACTAGAACTAGGGGACAAAGCCTCAAGAATCGGGGAGAAGATTTAGGACAGAGATGAGGAGAAACTGTTTTTCCCAGAGATTGGTGAATCTGTGGAATTCTCTGCCCAATTAAGCTGTGGAGGCTACCTCAGTAAATATATTGAAAATAGATTTTTGCACAGTAGGGGAATTAGGGGTTATGGGGAAAAGGCAGGTCGGTGGAGATAAGTCCTTGGTCAGATTAGCCATGGTGGAGCTGGCTCAATGGGCCGGATGCCAACTCCTGCTCCTTTTTCTTAAGTTCGTATAATGGATGTCATCTTTTTGAAGCACTGCTCCTTGAAGGTGCCTTGGGTACTACAGAGGCTAATACCCAAGATGGAGCAAAATAATTTTGCAACTCTCTTTTACTTCTTTCGGCCCTGTGCAGTACCGCCCCTTCCCCCACCATCCCCATACCAGACAGTGATGCAGCCTGTCAGAATGCTCTCTATGGTACATTTATAGAAGTTTTCGAGTGTTTTAGTTGACAATCCAAATCTTGTCAAACTGCTAATGAAGTAAAACTGTGGTCTTACCTTCTTTATAGCTCCATTGATACATTGGGACCAGGTTAGATCCTCAAAGATCTTGATACCCACAATCTCTCCACTTCTGATACCTCTCTGAGGATTGCTTCATGCCCTCTTGTCTTACCCTTCCTGAAGTCCACAATCCTCTTTCGTCTTGTTGACATTGAGTGTGAGGTTGCTGCCATGACACCACTCAACTAGCTGATATATCTCACTCCTGTACGCCCTCTCACCTCCATTTGCGATTCTGCCAACAATGGTTGTATCATCAGCAAATTCATAGATGGTATTCAAGCAATACCTGACCACACAGTCATGAGTATAGAGAGAGTAGAGCAGTGGGCTAAGCACACACCCCTGTGGTGCACCAGTGTTGATTGTCAGCAAGGAGGAGTTATTATCACCAATCTGCACAGATTGTGGTCTTCTGATTAGGAAGTCAAGGATCCAATTGCACAGGGAGGTACAGAGGACCAGGTTCTGTAACTTATTGATCAGGATTGTGGGCATGATGGTGTTAAATGCTGAGTTATAGTCAATGAACAGCATCCTGACATAGGTGTTTGCATTATCCAGGTGATCTAAAGCCGTGTGAAGATCCATTGAGATTGCGTCTGCCACAGACCTATTACGACAATAGGCAAATTGCAGTGGTTCCAGGTCCTTGCAGAGTCAGGAGTTTATTTTAGGCATGAGCAACCTTTCAAAGTAATTGATCACTGTAGATGTGAGTACTACTGGGCGATGGTCATTAAGGTAGCTCACACTACTCTTCTTTGGCACTGGTATGATTTGAAGCAGGTGAGAACTTCTGCCCATAGCAGTGAGAAGTTGAAAATGCCCTTGAATACGTCAGCCAGTTAGTTGGGACATGTCTTCAGAGCCTTACCTGGTACTCCATCGGGTCCTGCCATTTTGCAAGGTTTCAACTGCCTTAAAGAGAGCCTAACATCGGCCTCCAAGACAGAGGTCACAGGGTCATCGGGTGCAGCAGGGATCTTCACAGCTGTAGTTATATTCTCCCTTTCAAAGCAGACCTAGAAAGCGTTGAGCTCATCTGGTAGTGAAACATCACTACCATTCATGCTATTGGGTTTCGTTTTGTGGGAAGTAATATCCTGCAAATCCCCGCCAGAGTTGTGCAGCCGATGTCACCTCCAACCTCATTTAAGATTGTTTCTTCACCCTTGAAATGGCTCTCCGCAAGTCATACCTGGTTTTCTTGCACAGACCTGCATCACTTGACTTAAATTCCACAGATCTTGCCCTCAGCTGACGATGTACCTCATGTTTCATCCATGGCTTTTGGTTTGGGAATGCACAGTAAGTTTTTGTTGGCACAAACTCATCGCATTGTGCCATGGTCATCCAGATTTGAAGATGAATTCCTGAATACAGTCCAGTCCACCGATTCAAAGCGGTCTTGTAAGCACTCCTGTACTTCCCTTGTCCATACCTTCATGGTTCTCACTACTGGTGCTGCAATCTTCAGTCTTAGGGAGTAGAAGTACAGCCAGGAGATCAGACTTTCTGAAGTGTGGGTATGGAAAAGCATGGTCGGCATTCTTGATGGTGGTGTAGCAGTAGTCGAGTGTGTTGTTTCTTCTGGTATTACAAGTGATGTTTTGATAGTGATTTTTTTTTCAGGCTGGCCTGGTTAAAATCCCCCAAAATGATGGTGAAGGCATCAGGATGTGCTGTTTCATGCATGTTGATCCCATTGCTCAGAACATCTAAAGCCTGTTTGACATTGGGTGATGGTGAAGATGATGACGTCAACTCAGGCCGAAGCGTCCAGTGTCGGGCATTTTCATGCCCTGCAAGGCGCGGAACGAGAGACTGTGTGGTGTGCCACTCCCCACACAGTTTGACATCGGCCTGAGGTGGAATGTATACTGCTACCAAAATGATCACTGAAATCTCCCTGATTATTTAATTTACTAGTTATAATATTACTTTATGTGTTAAGTGTGTGAGTTTATATGTACTGTGTTGTGCACCTTGGTCTGGAGGAATAGTGTTTCATTTGGTGGTATACACATGTTCTGTTGAAAGATAATAAACTTGAACTTGAACTTTAAAAACCAGCAAGAAACTAATTTGTTGGTACGGATTTGGCATTTGGATAAGGGTGTATAGGTATTAGTATTGGTTTATTATTGTCATATCTACTGAGATATAGTGAAAAATCTTTGATCTTTTGTTTAGGGTGCCATCCAGACATATTATACCATACGGCATTGAACAGGGTCCAGAGGAAATTCACGAGAGTGATTCCAGGAATGAAAGGGTTAATGTATGAGGACCGTTTGATGGCTCTGGGCCTGTACATACTGGAGTTTAGAAGAATGAGCAGGATCTCATTGAAACCTATTGAATATTTAAAGGCCTAGTGAGTGTGGATGTGAAGAGCATGTTCCCTTTCGTCAGGGGAGTCTGGCACCAGAGGACACAGCCTCAGAATAGACGGGCATCCATTTAGAATGGAGATGAGGAGGAATTTCTTCAGCTAGAGCGTGGCAAATCTGTGGAATTCATTGCCACAGTCGGCTGTGGAGGACAAGACATTGGGTGTATTTGAAACAGAGGCAGATAAGCTCTTGATTAGTAAGGGCATCAAAGGTCACAGGGAGAAAGCAGGAGAATGGATTAAGAGAAAAAATAAATCAGCCATGATGAAATGGAATAGATGCAATAGGCCAAATGGCCTAATTATGCTCCTATGCTTTGTGGTCTTGTGTTCATATGATCTGATGGCCCTGTACATGATTACATTGAAGAAGTAAAAAGAAAATCTGGTGCAGAGTGAAACATTGCCAGAAAAGTGCATTGCAAGGAGGCAACTAAAATGCAGGGGACACGACCACAGGGTAATTAAGAGTTCACGAAGGTCCCTGCAAGAATCCAATAACAGTGGGATAAGAAGCCGCTCTCAGGCTTTCCTGCCTTCTTCCTGACAGGAGAGGATGGAAGAGAGAAGCACCTAAGTGGGAGGGGTCCTTGCTTTTGCTGGTCGCTTTCCCAAGGCAGCCTCAAGTGAAGGCGGAGTGAAAGGCTGGGAGGCCGGTTTGCGAGATGCATTTAGTTCAGAACTCACTGCAATTTCTTGAGGTCTCGGGCAGAGCAGTTGCCACATTCTTTTGTGATTTTCGCCAGATAAGCAGACATTACTTCCTACAAAGTGAAACCCAATAGCATGAATGGCAGTGATGCTTCACTACCAGATGAACTCAACACCTTCTATGCCTGCTTTGAAAGGGAGAACACAGCTACAGCTTGGAAGATCCCTGCTGCACCTGATGACCCTGTGATCTCCATTTCAGAGGCTGATGTTAGGCTGTCTTTAAAGAGAGTGAACCCTCGCAAGGTGGAAGGTCCCGATGGAGTACCTGGTAAGGCTCTGAAAACCTGTGCCAACCAACAAGCAGGAGCATTCAAGGACATTTTCAACCTCTCACTGCTCTGGGTGGAAGTTCCCACTTGCTTCAAAAAGGCAACAATTATACCAGTGCCTAAGAAGAATAATGTGGGCTGCCTTAATGACTAGCAACACACATCAAAGTTGCTGGTGAACGCAGCAGGCCAGGCAGCATCTATAGGAAGAGGTGCAGTCGACGTTTCAGGCCGAGACCCTTCGTCAGACCTGACGAAGGGTCTCGGCCTGAAACGTCGACTGCACCTCTTCCTATAGATGCTGCCTGGCCTGCTGCGTTCACCAGCAACTTTGATGTGTGTTGCTTGAATTTCCAGCATCTGCAGAATTCCTGTTGTTTGCCTTAATGACTGTTGCCTAGTAGCATTCACATCAACCGTGATGAAATGCTTTGAGACATTGGTCATGACTAGACTGAACTCCTGCCTCAGCAAGGACCTGGAACCATTGCTATTACCACAATAGGTCAATGGCAGACACAATCTTGATGGTTCTCCACACGGCTTTAGACCACCTGGAGAATGCAAACACCTATGTCAGGATGCTGTTCATCAACTATAGCTCAGCATTTAATACAATCTTTCCCACAATCCTGATTGATAAGTTGCAGATCCTGGGCCTCTGTACCTCCCTCTGCAATTGGATCCTTGACTTCCTAATCAGAAGACCACAATCTGTGCTGATTGGTGATAACATCTCCTCCTCACTGACAATCAACACTGGCGCACCACAGGGGTGTGTGCTTAGCCCACTGCTCTACTCTCTGTATTTACATGACCGTGTGGCTAGGCATAGCTAAAATACTATCTACAAATTTGCTGATGATACAACCACTGTTGTTAGAAACTTTGGTGGTGACTAGAGGGCGCACAGGAGTGAGATATGCCAACTAGTGAAATGATGCTGCAGCAACAACCTGGCACTCAATGTCAGTAAGACGAAAGAGCTGACTGTGGACTTCAGGAAGGGTAAGACGAAGGAACACATACCAATCCTCATAGAGGGATCAGAAATGGAGAGAGTGAGAAGCTTCAAGTTTCTGTGTGTCAAGATTGCTGAAGTTCTAACCTGGTCCCAAAACATTATGTAGTCATAAAGAAGGCAAGACAGCGGCTGTACTTTATTGAGTTTGAAGCAATTTGGCATGTCAACAAATACACTCAAAAACTTCTATAGTTGTACCTGTACCGTGGAGAGCATTCTGACAGGCTGAATCACTGTCTTGTATGGGGGGCTACTGCACAGGACCGAAAAAGCTGCAGAAGGTTGTAAATCTAGTCTGCTCCATCTTGGGCACTAGCCTACAAAGTACCCAGGACATCTTTAGGGAGCGGTGTCTCAGAAAAGCAGTGTCTATTATTAAGGACCTTCAGCACCCATGACATGCGCTTTTCTCACTGTTACCATCAGGTAGGAGATACAGAAGCCTGAAGGCACACACTCAGCGATTCAGGAACAGCTTCTTCCCCTCTGCCATCCGATTCCTAAATGGATATTGAATCCTTGGACACACCTCACTTTTAAAAATATACAGTATTTTGTTTTTTTGCACGTTTTTAAAAAATCTATTCAATATATATGTATACTGTAATTGATTTACTTGTTTATTTATTATTATTTTAATTTTATTTATTTTTCTCTTCAATATTATGTATTGCATTGAACTGCTGCTACTAAGTTAACAAATTTCACATCACACGCTGGTGATAATAAACCAGATTCTGATATGGATTGGCTGATGTAAGTTAGTAAGTTACAAAAATAATGTTAATCATTCACTAAACCGATAATTAAAATATATTATTAATATTTATAATGGTGAATTACTTTTATTATTAATCAAAGTAAACATATTACCTAAATAAGCTATCAGAATCAAAATCAGATTTATTATCACAGATGTATGCCATGAAATGTGTTGTCTTGCTGCAACAGTGGAGAGCAAAAATGCATTAAAAATGTACCATAGGTTACAATGAGAAATTGGAAAAAAAGTAGTGAAAAAGAGAATAAAATATTGGAGTGGTGTTCATGGTTTCATTGGCCTTTTGGAAATGTGATGGTGGAGGGGAAAACTTGCATTAAATTAAATGAATTAATTATTCATTGTTTTGTCTGTTTATGTTGCAAGGTGTGGGTGTCACTGCCCGGTCAGTGTTTATTGAATATAAGAATTTAAGATGTGGGCAGGGACACCCACACCTTGGAAAACAAATAAACAGAACCCCTGTACTCATGAATATCTCACTAATTTGCTCTTTTTTTTAAAGTACAGTTTTTTGGGCAGTCCTTTCAGGGGCCTCGGGAGAGGAGCAGAGAACTGGGGGAGAGCTTCAGTTTGACTACCTCTCGCTGTCACGTACAATGGGGAATTGCTGACCGATCCAGAGTTTGCTGAAGTTTGCAAACTAAGCCAGCTCTATCATGTTCACTAGTCTCCCCAGCATCGTGGAGATCTTCAAAAGGCCCCATTCAGTATGATCATACTGAATGGTGGTGCAGGCTCGAAGGGCCATATGGCCTACTCCTGCACCTATTTTCTATGTTTCTATATTTCTAAAAAGGCCATCGTTGAGGACACCCATCACCCAGGCGCATGCGCTTTTCTTTTTACAACTATGAGAGAAAGGGTGCGGGAGTCTGAAGACACACTCTCGATGTTTTAGGAACGGATGGTTCCCCTCCACCATCAGAGTTCCGAATAGACGATGAACAGTCCAGTGTTAACGAGACTAGGAATTGGAAGATACGTTGGCTGACTATTTGACTGGAGAACTGGACTGGGAGGGATTCAGCTCGTGTCGCATTGTTTCGGGAAAAGTGGGACCAGTACAAACTTGATGTTTTATACTTCAGCAGCACCAGCACAAAAATAAAGATAAAGATTAGCTTTTATTTGTCAGGTGAACATCGAAACATACAGTGAAATGCGTCACTTGCGTCAAATCAAGTCGGTGAGGATTGTACTGGGGGCGAACCACAAGTGTCGCCGCGCTGCCGAGCGTCAGTTTAGCCTGTCCGCAACTCAGTAACTCTAATCGTATGTCTTTGGAACGTGGGAGGAAACTGAAGCAGCCGGGGGAGACCCGCGTGGCCCCGGGGAGAACGTACAGACTCCTTTTAGACAGCGGTAGTGGTTGGAGTCGAACTAAACCTCACAGCTGCCGCTGTAAAGCGTTGGGCTGCTCGCCTCGCTACCGTGCCGCCAAGCAATGGCCTTGAGGACAGGCTGTTAACTAGAAATGCTTGGGAAGGTTTAAATGGGAGGGAGAAGAGTGGGAAGAGAGAGGAGGGGGAACCCTGGAGAGCAATGAAGGATAGAGAAAAAAACATAATCATGGGGCAGAGAGAACAAGGGCGAGAGGCAACGGATAAATAGCCTAAATTTTAAACTGAGCGACACTATCCCGTACAAATGTAATATCGCTCTCGTCCTAAAATGAAATCTATGTCTTCCAGACACAAGGGAGCGCACAAGCTAGGATGTGGAGCAATCCACAAGGCGCGCTGCTCACTCATCTGCCTTTCATGCGCTCGCTCCGCAGGATGCGCCCACCACCGGCCTGCTCTTCATATTAGCTGTCTCCCCTTTTTCTTTCCACTGCAGATGAAGGGTTTCGATCCTAAACGCCAGCTGTCCATTGGCCTCCACAGAGGCTGCCTGACCTGCTGAGTTTCACCAGCGCTTGGTGTATTGCTGCCGTCTCTGCCTTGAGGATTCTCGTTGCCCGAGCCTCCGCTGGCTTCGTAAAGTGAGAATTCCAGATATTCCCCGGCTGCCGGTGGAGATATGTCTTTGTATCCCACTGCTTAATAGCTGACCTCTTGCCTTGACATTGTGATGCATGGCTTCAAATCCCTTGACAAAGGGAAACAACAATCCTGCACCCTCCCTTTATGTTCGACTGAAGGCATGGAGTGAGAGACCACTTAGCTCAACTCCTCCACGCCGACCAGTATTAATCCCATCCCGAGTACTCGGTCGCCAACCTCCAAATGCGCATCTACCCACTTCTTAATGTTACCATTCACTCAGTGTCTACCGCTATGACAGACAGAGCATTCCAGGTGCGCACCGCTCTCCTGGCGAAAAAGCACCCCTCCTCCCATATCCTCTTTAATTCTGCCTCTTGTGCTAAATGTACACACTCTCAGCTGTATCTGTCTGTCATACGCGGGAATTCTTCGTGGAGTCTTGCTTATCTGTACCCTAAAGCTTCTGTGTGACTCGGTCAAGTTTCAGCCTTCCCCTTCCTAGAAGAACAAACTAGACCTCTCCATTCTCTCCTCGTTACTGACCAGCTCCCCTCTCCCCCTTTCCCATCAACAATACCCTGTTATTGATTCTATACTGTAGATAACGTGGCTCCGGCTTGTTTAATTTCGTCTCACAGGACTCTCCACACATTCGTACTCAGTGTTTACTCAGTTTATATTCAGGCTTGGTTAATCTCATCTCCTCCAATCTGCGACGTGGACGTCGTTGCCAGTCACCCGAGAACCCTCAGCCTACGCTGTTTAAGCGAACGGGCTGATTGTGGTCATCGTTCCTTCCCCGGAAACTTCAGCGCGCTCAGTGATCAGTCGCAGAACTGCAGGAGTTCAGCCGCTCCCCGAACGCGGAAGGATTTTCGACTAGGAAGTGAATGGCTTCCAAACACCAGGTCGGGAGTTGGACCGACGAGGCAATTTGTCCCGTCTGCCTTGATATCTTCACCGATCCGGTATCACTGGAGTGTGGACACAATTTTTGCCGCGACTGTATCAAACGGTGTTGGGAAAAGGATGCGAAGATCGCCTGCCCGGAATGCCGAGAGCAATTCAAGGAAATCGTCTTTAAAGCGAACCGGGCCTTATCGAGACTGGCTGATAAAGCTCGAGAACTGAATTTAAATCCGTCAGCGCAGGAAAGTAAACTTCACTGCGAGGAACATGAGGAAGAACTGAAGCTGTTTTGTGAGACGGACAAGAAACTGCTCTGCCTGATCTGTAGAGACGCGCGGGAGCACAAGTTTCATAACTTTATGCCGATTAAAGAAGCTGTTGAATTCTACAAGGTAAAAATGAAACGAATTTGATGACTTGATTAACTTGATACATGTTAGTTCTTTAATATTTTTGTTCTATGATCGGCTGCAGGAGCAGGTGAAATCGTCCCTCACGTCACTCACCGCGAGGAAATCGGTAATTCTCCGAAAGGAGCAGCAACAGGAACAGCAGATTTCTGAGATTCGGGTAAAGCCTCCCTCCCTTTTGTGAATTTCTGCTCTCCAACTTCCGGTAATCACCGCTCCCGGCACACCTCTTTTGCTATTCCCCATTCTAGCTCCCCTCTGACCCCTTCCCATCTCCTCACTTGCCCATCGCCTCCCTCCGGTACACCCCTTCCTTTCTTTTCTCATGGGCCACACTCCTCTCCTATCAGATTCCTCCTTCTTCAGCCCTTCATTTCTTCCACCTATCACCTCCCAGCATCTTCCTGCACAGTTGCCCCATCCACCCTATTCACTCCTCCTGGTTTCACGTATCTCCTGGCAGATTATATTCCTTCTCATCCCTCCACTTTCATACTCTGGCTTCTTCCCCCTTCCTTTTCAGTCCTGGTGAAGGATTTCAATCCAAAATGTCGACTGTTCATTCCTCTCCATAGATACTGCCTGATCCGCTGCAATTGAATTGAATGAATTGACTTTATTTCTTACATCCTTCACATACACGAGGAGTAAAAATCTTTACGTTGCGTCTCCATCTGAAAACTCATTGTGTGTGCATTGCTCTGGTTTTCCAGCAGCTGCAGAATCTCTCTCATGTTCTGTGATCTCTCTTATTCTGCTTTAGTTATTGTACTCTGTAAGCGTTTCTTTTGATAGGACCAGTCGCGTAGCTTGGAGTTGTATATCTCATCCGAGTTCACTCAAATGCATCAGAAGCTCACCGAGAAAGAACAGCGCTTAATCAGAGATCTCAAGAAACAGGAGGAAAGGGCTGTAGACCAAATAGAGAGACATCTTTCTGAGATTCAGAGGAGTTTAACTTCCATTGAGGAGGCAATCTCAATGCTGCAGAAGCAGATGGAGCAGAAAGATGATGTGGTTTTTCTGAAGGTGAGCACGTGTAGTATACATTCACTGCAATTGCACACAAAGACAGTATTTCCTACTTTAATGCAATGCCAGATCTGTTGCCCTTGATCTGTATGTCTGTCTTGGCTACTTCACAGGAAATTATACCTCATTGACTGTGCTGAGGATTTCAAGTCACCAGAAGGTCAAAACAAATTAGACCATAAGACATAGGCAATGTTCCCTCGAAGGTGTGTGTGCATACACACACATCTTTTGCTACTAGCACACAAAGGAATTTAAACTGTGCTCAAAAGATTGTCACCCTCTACCTCATTGGCATGTTAAGTATATTTCATGATCATACACAATCACATTTCTTTTTCTGGTTTCAGACACAGACGGTGTTGACAAAGTGGGGTTGGCGATGATATGTCTGCAGATTTTAGAAGGCAGAATTAGGCCATTTAGCCAATTGAGTCTGCTCTGCCATTCTACCATGGTTGATCTATTATCCATCTCAACCCCATTCTCCTGCCTTCTCCCTATAACCTTTGACTTCCTTACTAATCAAGAACCTATCGAACTCCACTTTAAATATACCCAATGACTTGACTTCCCCAGCCATCTGTGGCAATAAATTCCATAGATAATGGTGAAAGAAATTCCCCATCTTCTCTGTTCTAATAGGACATCCCTCTATTCTAAGGCTGTGTCATTTGGTCCTTGACTCCTACAATATAGGAAACACCCTTTCCATGTCTACTCTATCCAGGTTTTTAATTGTTTGATAGGACTCAATGAGATCTCCCCCTCATTCTTCTAAATTCCAGAGAGTACAGGGCCAGAGACATCAAATAATCCTCATCTATTAATACTTCCATTCCTGGGATCATTCTCATGAACCTCCTCTGGACCATTTTCCGATGCCTGTACATCCATGAGAACCCAAAACTAATCACAATACCTCAATGTGGATAACTGTTCTCCATCATAAAGGAAAAAGATTTTACAGCAATCCAACTTTTGTTTTCCAGTAGCTTTTCTACCATCTATCATCTGGTTGTTCAATTCTGGTTTCTAATTACCTGATTCATTCCATGTGTGTATATTCCTGATGGACAGATAGAGCAGGTGTATATAGTTGGGAATTCAGAACTAGAGGGGTTTAGATTGAGAGGGGGAGAAACTTATTAGGAACCTGAGAGGCAACTTTCTCAACAAGAAGGTGGACAGTATATGGAATGAGTTGGTCAGAGGAAGTACTTGACGCAATATTTTAATATTTAAAAGGTACCGGAAAGGTACAAGGTGGGAAATGTTTAGAGGGACATAGGCCAAATGTGAGTAAATAGGACTGGTTTAGCTGGGAATCTTGGTTTGCATGGATCTGTTGGCATCTAGCACCTGTATGACTCTATATAGCATGACTGAATAAAATTCCCATGATTACTCTCCTCCAGTCATCTGACATCTTACCTATCATCTCTGCGTTTTAAAAAATCTTTTCAGCCCACAGGCAATTTCCTCTCTTGACTCTAACAGCTGTCTGTGATATTCTCAGGGGATTGAACAAATTTTCAACCTGTGAAAACATTCAATCTCTGCTTGTTCTAGTGATAGCATATTGTAAAATATCCTTCTCCTCAGCAAAAAGGGATGAGAAAATTTATAACCTTGTCTTGATTTGCATGTGAAAGTCCCCAGCTTTGAATATCAACTCAAGAAAGTGTTCATAAATTAATATAACCTTACATCTATGGTAGCGAGTGTAGCGGTTAGCTTGAAGCTATTACAGATCAGGGCGTTGGAGTTTGCAGTTCAACTCTGGCGATGCCTGTAATGGGTTTGTATATTCTCCCATGACCACTTGAGTTTCCTCTTGGTGCTCCTGTTTCCTCCTACAGTGCAAAGACATACTGGTTAATAGGTTAATTTGTCATTGTAAATTGTCCTGTGATTAGGCTAACGTTAAATAGCTGGGGTATTGGGCAGTGCAGTTCATTGGACAAGAAGGCCCTGTTCTGCACTGTATCACTAATTAATTAATTACTTGAGCAAACAGACAACTTAATAAATGTGGTCAGTATCTCCAGTGTGATTTTTGTTTTGTCTATTTCAGGAGGAATCCTGTCGGAAGAGAAGGTAGGATACGCTCTTCGCTGAAACCCTTATGAACGTTGTAACCCTAACCAGGAAATTGTTCAAGTTCCATTAAACTTTGTGCTGTAGGTTTTCTATTTTTCTATACCCTCAATAATTTCTAAAGTAAGTACATGTTTGGCACAGCATTGTGGGCCGAAGGGCCTGTATTGTGTTGTAAGTTTTCTACATTTCTATGTTTCTAAACTGATTTAATATTTGCAGGGTTGGAGATGACGGGACACTTGGAATCACGGAAGGGGTTCTGACGTTAGAAAAATTAATTGGTCCATTACCTTTACCAGTGTGGAGGGAAATGTTTGATGACATTCATCCTGGTAAATAACATATTTATTTGTTCTGATTCAGAACTTGCAGCCTGACACTAGTTTGCAGGAATATCCGAGTATTAATTGATGTACTAAGTGCTGATAAGAAACGTGTTGCAAATTGATGTAATTAGTATGAACATTTGCTCGTTTACCTAATACCTAATCAAGCATGCATTAGAGTTCATTTCCCCAATGCCAAATGCAGGGGAAGAGTGCTGAGCCAAAGGATGAAACTCAGATTCCGATTCATTTATTTATCACATGTACATTGAAACAGAGGGTGAACTGCACTGTTAGTGATAACAACAAGCACAACCTAAAGATGTACTGAAGTCAGCCTGCCAGTGCATCACACATTCCAGTGGCAACATAGAATGCCCATCATAATAATAATATAAGTTACAGGAGCAGCATTAGGCCATTTGGCCCATCGAGTATGCTGTGCCATGTCATCATGGCTGATCCATTATTCTCCTCAGCACCAGACTCCTGCCTTCTCCCCGTATCCCTTCATGCCATGATTACTCAGAAATCAATCACCCTCTGCCTTATTGTCTAATCAAGGGCAGTCAGCATAGCTTTATGAAGGGCAGATCATGTCTAACAAGCCTGATAGAGTTCTTTGAGGAGGTGACCAGGCATGTAGATGAGGGTAGTGCAGTGGATGTGATCTATATGGATTTTAGTAAGGCATTTGACAAGGTTCCACACGGTAGGCTTATTCAGAAAGTCGGAAGGCGTGGGATCCAGGGAAGTTTGGCCAGGTGGATTCAGAATTGGCTTGCCTGCAGAAAGCAGAGGGTCATGGTGGAGGGAATACATTTGGACTGGAGAGTTGTGACTAGTGGTGTCCCACAAGGATCGGTTCTGGGACCTCTACTTTTCATGATTTTTATTAACGACCTGGATGTGGGGGTAGAAGGGTGGGTTGGCAAGTTTGCAGATGACACAAAGGTTGGTGGTGTTGTGGATAGTGTAGAGGATTGTGGAAGATTGCAGAGAGACATTGATAGGATGCAGAAGTGGGCTGAGAAGTGGCAGATGGAGTTCAACCCTAAGAAGTGTGAGTTGGTACACTTAGGAAGGACAAACTCCAAGGCGGAGTACAAAGTAAATGGCAGGATACTTGGTAGTGTGGAGGAGCAGAGGGATCTGGGGGTTCATGTCCACAGATCCCTGAAAGTTGCCTCAGAGGTAGACAGGGTAGTTAAGAAAGCTTATGGGGTGTTAGCTTTCATAAGTCGAGGGATAGAGTTTAAGAGTCATGAGGTAATGATGCAGCTCTATAAAACTCTGGTTAGGCCACACTTAGAGTACTATATCCAGTTCTGGTTGCCTCACTATAGGAAGGATGTGGAAGCATTGGAAAGGGTACAGAGGAGATTTACCAGGATGCTGCCTGGTTTAGAGAGTGTGCATTATGATCAGAGATTAAGGGAGCTAGGGCTTTACTCTTTGGAGAGAAGGAGGATGAGAGGAGACATGATAGAGGTGTACAAGATAATAAGAGGAATAGATAGAGTGGATAGCCAGCGCCTCTTCCCCAGGGCACCACTGCTCAGTACAAGAGGACATGGCTTTAAGGTAAGGGGTGGGAAGTTCAATGCCGATATTAGAGGAAGGTTTTTTACTCAGAGAGTGGTTGGTGCGTGGAATGCACTGCCTGAGTCAGTGGTGGAAGCAGATACACTGGTGAAATTTAAGAGACTACTGGACAGGTATATGGAGGAATTTAAGGTGGGTGGTTATATGGGAGGCAGGGTTTCTGGGTCGGCACAACATTGTGGGTTGAAGGGCCTGTACTGTGCTGTACTATGCTATGTTCTATTAAATATATGTAAAGACCTGGCCTCCACAGCTGTCTATGGAAATGAATTCCACAGATTCGCCACTCTCTGGCTAAAGAAATTTGTCCTTTTCCAAAAGGATGCCCTCCTAGTCTGAGGGTGTGTCCTCTGGTCTTCCCACCTTAGAAAACATCCTCTCCACATCCACTACATCAAGGCCTTTCAACATTTGATAGGTTTCAATTAGCCTTGCTCACCACAGATTCAACCTGTAAATTAACCTCAGGGAATCCTGCACAAGGACTCCCTTTGCACCTCAATTTTTAAAATTTTCTCCCCTCTTAGAAAACAGTCTACCGTTTTATTTCCTCTACCAAAGTGCATGACCATACACTTCCTGACACTATATACAAAGTGCCACTTCTTTGCCCATTCTCCTCATCTGTATTAGTCCTTCTGTAATCTCTCTACTTCCTCAGAACTACCTGCCCCTCCACCTATCTTCATATCATCCACAAGCTTTGCAACAAAGCCATCAATTCCATCATCCAAGTCAGTGACATATAATGTTAGAAAACAGTCCCAACACAGACCCCTAGTCACTGGCAGGCAAACAGAAAAACCTCCCTTTATTTCCGCTCTTCCCTTCTTGCCAATCAGCCCCTGCTAGATTCTTTCCTGTAATACCATGGGTTCTTAACTTGTTAAGCAGCCTCATGTGTGGCACCTTGTCAAAGATCTGAAAATCCAAGTAACACAACATCAACCAATTCTGCTTGCGATTTCTTCAAAGGATTCCAATTGATTTGTCAGGTAAGATTTTCCCTTGAAGAAACCATGCTGACCACAGTCTATTTTATCATTTGCCTCCAAGTACCCTGAAACCACATCCTCAACAATCAACTCCAATGCCTTCCTAACCACTGAGGTCAGAATAACTGACCTATAATTTCCTTTCTCTGCCTCCTTCCCTTCTTGAAGAGTAGAGTGACATTTACAATTTGCTAGTCTTCTCAAACCATTCCAGAACCTAGTGATTCTTGGAAGATCATTACTAATGCCTCCACAATCTCTTCAGACACATCTTTCAGAACCCTGGGGTGTATATCCCATCTGGTTCAGATGACTTACCCATCATTAGACCTTTTAGTTTCCCAAGAACCTGCTCCCTAGTAATGGCAACTTAACGCACTTCTGAGCCCTGACACTATGGAACTTCCACCATACTGCTAGTGTCTTCCACAGTGAAGAGTGGTGAAAAATACTTATTCAGTTCATTCACCATTTCCTTGTCCCCCATTACTACCTCTCCATCATTGTTTTCTAATGGTCTGATATCCACTCTCACCTCTCTTTTACACTTTATGTATCTGAAGAAACTTCTGGTTTCCTCTTTAATATTATTCCATCTTTTCCTGCTTAATGGTGTTTTAGTTGCTTTCCATTGGTTTTTAAAAACATCCCAATCCTCTAACTTCCCACTATTTTTTGCTCTATTATATGCCCTCTCTTTGGCTTTTATGTTGCCTTTGACTTATCTTGTTAGCCATGGTTGTGCTATTTTGCCTTTAGGATTCTTCTTCCTCCTTGGGATGTATACATCCTGTGCCTTCTGAATTGCTTTCAGAAATTCCAGCCATTGCTGTTCTGTCGTTATTCCTGCCAGTGTTCCTTTCCAATCAATTTTGGCCAACTCCTCTCTCATGCCTCTAATTCCCTTTACTCCACTGTAGTACTGATATATCCGACTTTAACTTCTTCTTCTCAAATTTCAGGGTGAATTCAATCATATTATGATCACTTGCCCCAAAGGGTTCTCTCATCTTGAGGTCTCTAATCAATTTGGTTCATTGCACAACACCCAATCTAGAATAGCTGATCTTCTAGAGGGCTCAACCAGGAGCTGCTCTAAAAAGCCATCTCTAAGCATTCCAGAAATCTCTCTTGGAATCCAGCACCAACCTGATTTTCCCAATCTACTCACATATTGGAATTCTTCATTGCCCTTTTGGCATGCATTTTCAATCTCCAGTTGTAATTTGTAGATTATCTTCTTATTACTGTTTGGGGGGTATGTATATAACTCCCATCAGGGAGTTTCTACCCTTGCAGTTCCTTAGCTCTAGCCACAACGATTCAACACCTTCCAACCCTATGTCACCTCTTTCTAATGATTTGATTTCATTTTTTATCAAGAGAACCACACCATTCCCTCTGCATTCCTGCCTGTCCTTTTTATACAAGGTGTATTCTTGGATGTTAAGCTCCCTACAATAATCTTCTTTCAGCCATGATTCAGTGATGCCTACAGCATCATACCTGCTAATTTATAACTGTGCTGCCAGTTCATCTACCTTATTCAGTATACTGCATGCATTGAAGTATAACACCGTCAGTCCTGTATTCACCCATTTTGATTTTTTCCATCTTTTGCATTGCATTTCATCCTGTTGACTGCAATTTTCCCCTATCATCATCCTCTCCTTGCTCGGAGTCTCACTGCACACTGACTCCATTTGTAAACCCAACTGCCTCATCCTCGGCACTATCATTCTGTTTCCCAACCCCTGTCAAATTAGTTTAAACCTTCCCAAACAACCCTACCAAACCTGACCACAAGGATATTTGACACCCTCAGGTTCAGGTGTAACCATCCCATTCGCACAGGTTGTATTTTGCCCAGAAGAGATCCTGATGATCCATAATTCTGAACCCCTGCCTCCTGCACCAGTTCTTCAGCCATGCAGTCATATGCCAAATCATCCTATTGTTAACCTCATTGTCAATGACACAGGCAGCAATCCAGGAGGTCCTGTTTTTCAGCTTTCTACCTAGCCCCCTAAAACCTCTCTTCAGGATCTCCTCACCTCGTCTACCTATGTGATTGGTGCCAATATGCACCAAGACTTCTGCCTGCCCACCGTCACCCTTGAAAATGCCATGGATCTGATCCGAGACATTCCTGATCCCTACACCAGGAATCAGCATACCATTTGGGTTTCTCTCCTCGCGCCCATAGAATCTTGTCTCTGTTCCTCTGACTATGGAATCGCCTGTGATCTCTGCAGTCCTCTTCACCTCCCTGCTCTTCTGAGCCACATCACTAGACTCAGTGCTGGAGAGCCGGTCAATGTGGCTTCGCCCGCCCCCCCACCACCACCAGAAGGCCATCCCCCTCAGTAGTATCTAATGTTGTATACTTATTATTGACAGGTGTACTCTGTGCTGGCTGTGCATTTCCCATACTTCTCCTGACAGTCACTCGGTTACCTGTCTCCTGCAAACTGGGGGTGACTAGCACCCTGTAGCTCCTGTCTATCACATCCTCATTCTCCCATATGTGTCGAAGGTCATCGAGCTGCAGCTCTAACTCCTCAATGTGTTCCCTCAGGAACTGCAGCTTAGTGCATCTGGTGCAAATGTGTTTTTTTTTAAATTTCAAAATATACTTTATTCAAAAATGAATATATACAATAAACCATTCAATAACTTTCCATCCTTTACATACGTTTCGATTATAGTCTGTACATATCCGTATTTATAGCCACCCACGTGGCACTCCAGTAGTTCAGCTTAGCATATCATTGTTGAGGGGTATACTCCCCGCCCCCTGACCCCTCCCACTCCCGCGGTTGGAGAAACCTATACTGTGGTCCTTCCCCACCGGGCCCTTGCGGTGGCTGCACCGAGTTTCAGTGCGTCCCTCAGCACGTACTCCTGCAGCCGAGACTATGCCAGTCGGCAGCATTCTCCCACGGACATTTCCATGTGCTGGTAGATCGTCAAGTTTCGGGCCGACCAAAGAGCGTCTTTCACCGAGTTGATGATCTGCCAGCAGCACCGGATGTTGGTCTCCGTGTGCGTCCCCGGGAACAGCCCGTAGATCAGAGAGTCCTCTGTTACGCAGCTGCTGGGGATGAAACGTGACACTAGCCCATCCATCCTCCTCCACACCCTCTTTGCGAACTGACAGTGTGCAAAGAGGTGGGTCACAGACTCCTCCTCACTGCTGTCCTCCCGTGGGCAGTGGGGTGCAGAGACGACGTTGCGGGCATACAGAAGGGCTCTGACTGGGAAGGTCCCTCTCACTGCCAGCCAGGCGAGGTCTTGGTGCCTGTTGGTGAGATCTGGTGATGAGGCATTTTGCCAGATGAACTGGACGGTCTGCTCAGGGAACCACCCCACTGTGTCCATCACGTCCTTCTCCTGCAGTGCCTGCAGGACGTTACGTGCTGACCACGGCCTGATGGCCCTGTGGTCAAAGGCGTTCTCCTGGAAGAACTTTGCTACATAGGACAGGTATGCCGGCAACGACCAGCTGACTGGGGCGTTGTGCGGGAGTGGAGCCAGACCCATCCTTCATAGTCAGGGTGACAGGTAGAACCTGGGCACATAGTGGTACTTGGTGCCCACATACCTGGGTTCCACACACAACCTGATGCAGCCACACACGAAGCTGGCCATCAGGGTGAGGGCGACATTGGGGACGTTCTTGCCCCCGTTGTCCAGGGACTTGTGCATGATGGTCCATCTCACCCGCTTCATCTTGGATCCCCAGACGAATCTGAAGACAGCTCGGGTGATTTCCGAGCTGTAGGAGCGGGGGACGGGCCACACCTGCACCAAGTACAGCAGCCCTGAGAGCACCTCACACCTGATGACCAGGTTCTTGCCCGTTATCAACAGGGAGCGCCCTCCCCACAGTCCCAGTTTCTGTTTCACCTTAGCAGTTCGCTCCTGCCAGTTCTTGTTGCACGCCTCAGCCCCTCCGAACCAGATCTCCAACACCTTCACGTGGTCAGACCTGATGGTGAAGGGGACGCTGGATTGGTCGGGCCAGTTGCCGAAGAGCATGGCTTTGCTCTTCGTGCCATTGACCCTGGCCCCCGACGCTAGCTCGAACTGTTCACAGATGCTAATCAACCTGCAAACTGACCTCGGATCAGAGCAGAAGACGGTGACGTTGTCCATGTACAGGGAGGTTTTCACTTGGGTCCCTCCACTGCCTGGCAGCGTCACCCCTCTTATGCCCTCATCCCTCCTGATGGCTTCCGCAAAGGGTTCTATGCAGCAGACAAACAAGACAGGGGAGAGGGGATAGCCCTGCCTGACTCCAGACCTGATGGGGAAGCTGTCTGTTTCCCACCCATTGACCTGGACTGCACTACGGATGTCTGTGTGGAGCAGTCTGATCTAATTCCGGATTCCCTCCCCAAATCCCATTTTGGAGAGAACGTCCACCATGCATGTGTGCGATATCCTATCGAAGGCTTTCTCCTGGTCCAAGCTGACCAGGCAGGCATCCACCCTCCTGTCCTGCACGTAGGCGATGGTGTCCCTCAGCAGCGCGAGGCTGTCTGAGATCTTCCTGCCCGGTACAGCACTGGTTCGGTCCGTGTGAATCACCTGTCCCAGAGCAGACTTGACCCTGTTGGCGATAGCCTTGGACAGGATCTTGTAGTCCACATTCAGGAGAGAGATGGGTCTCCAATTCCTAATGTCCTCCCTTTCCCCCTTCTGCTTGTAGATGAGGGTGATGATGCCCCTCCTCATGGACTCTGACATACTGCTGGCCAGAAGCATAGTGTTGTACACTTCCAGCAGGTCTGGGCCCATCCAGTTCCACAGAGCCGAGTACAACTCAGCCGGTAAGCCGTCGCTTCCGGGAGTCTTACCCGACCCAAAGGAACGGATGGAGCCTGTGAACTTGTCCAGGGTCAGTAGTTGATCCAGACTCTCCCGCTTGCTGTCGTCTAAGACCTGCGTGAGAAATGACAGGAAGTTACGGGTGCAAATGTGTTTAGCCGGGAGACTGGAGGTCTCCCAGACTTTGCACATCCCACACACAAGACTGCTGGAGCCATTCTCACTATACTGCTATGCCCTAACAGACAAAGGAATGAACAAAAAGAGAGAAACTTACCGGATACTTTTCCTCACCCAAGCCTGGCGAGCCAAAGTCACTTGAGACACTGGCACACTCAAAATAATAGCTGCTCCAAAAATGGCTGTTCCACTTGCTCTTGCATAATTTTTATTCGTCCTTTCTAATGAATCCCTCTTGTTGATTGGTTGCAGCCCAACTCAGAGAATCTGCCTTTCAACTATTGATTGCAGACCTGTTTCTACTCACTCCCTCTCATTGATTGGTTGAAGCCCAACTCACAGAAACTGTCATGAAGCTCTGCCTTTTAAACCTTGATGCTCCTGCCCCAGTGATCATACAGCAGCTCCCACTTATCTCCCTTCCTGGAAGACCTGCTGCTTTCTAGTGGTCTGAAAACACCTTCCTCTGCCAAAATAATTAATCATCAAGAGTTTCTTCAGAAATCCTAGGTTTTCTCCCTCAAATCCTCAGTGAAATTTTCTGAATTCTCTAAAGCATCCTTTATCCTGGATCACTGTTGTGTCCATTAGAGTTGTTTCTGAATTGTAGAGACTGTTGTGACTATTTACATTCATAAGTAGGTGTGCACAATCCAGATAAAATGCAAAGAAAAGCCTGAGCTACTTTTAAAACCACAGTAGAGTATTACCTGTCCACAGTAAGCGAACAGAATTACACTCATATATGTTCATGACCTCTCTCCACCTCTCCCTCTCTTTCTTCTTCTCCTATCTCGTCTCTCCCCTCTCTCTCCCTACATTCCTGTCCCTTCTGTTTTCTCTCTCCTACTCTCTCTCCCTCTCTTGATTTCTCCCTCTCTCACCTTCTCCCTCCCTCACTCTGTTCTCTCTCTAACTCTTCTCCCCTCTTTCTCTCCCTCTCTTCTCTCTCTCTCTCTCTTACCTTCTCTCACATCTGTCTCTCTCTTCTCCTTTTAATCTCCCTCCTACAACCCCCTCTTACTTTCATTCTCACTCTCTGTATTTCACATTGGTGCCAGTAATTACTCCCGTGAATACTTGTCTGCTTCTCGCCCTCTTCCTCACAGACTCCTGAATCATCATGTCGCCCTCAATATTCTCCACCCTCGAATCGCCTCGATAATTGCGGATTCGATCTCTACCTAACCTCTCTCAAGCCCTCTCACACTTTGGCTCCCAATACCATTCATCCCTCTTCCTTCACTGTTCCAGTACCTCTCCATGACCTCCCCCTTTTCTCCCTCCCAAACGACCTCTAATATGGCCCCTACCTCTGCCTGCAAGACACACGAATCTATCTTTGACGATATTTTAAATAAAACAGGAAATACTGAAAGACTAGGCGCAGTCTGTGGAAATACCAATGGCTGAACATTAGCTTCGTATTGCTTTTCTACCCAATAAAGTTTGGTGAATACTGCTAAAGTTTCTGTGGGACGCTAAAGCTGAGCGTCCACTCTCCGACCAGCTCCCGGTGCCGCGCTGCCCGAGTCTCCCCCCCCCCCCCCCGATCCCCGGGGACTCTCTAATTCTCTGCTTCTCCCCCCAGTCTCTGTCACCCTGGATGTGGAAACGGCGGGTCCGGGGCTCGAGGTGTCTGAGGATCGGAGAAGTGTGAGGTGGATCCGGACGCTGAGGGAGCTCCCTGATGGAGGGAAGAGGTTTACTGCCTGTCCTTGTGTGCTGGGATCGGAGGGGTTCACTTCGGGGAGACATTACTGGGAGGTGGAAGTGGCGGGGAATCAGGGCTGGGGTCTGGGAATCGCCGCTGAGTCTGTGGAGAGGAAGGGGTGGGTCGAGCTGAGCCCGAAGACTGGATTCTGGATCATCGGACGTGTTGATGACGGGTTCAATGCATTAACATCCACGCCATCCCCTCTGCCTACCGGTCCCATCCCCGGGAGGGTGGGAGTTTATCTCAGTTACGAGCCCGGGACAGTTTCATTTTACAACGCGGACACCAAGTCTCATCTCTACACCTTCAGTGGAAATAAATTCACGGGAAAACTTTATCCTTTCTTGGAAACTTGGGATAAAAGTTGGCTGAAAATCTGCTCCGTGTATATAAACGGGTCAGGTCCTGGGACCAGCGTCACGAGTGGGGCTCAGGGGCTGTGAGGCAGGAATCCCGTTGACAACAGGTTAGCGCCAATTAGGTCCGATTTACTCCAGAAATCCCGAATTGAGTCTGGAAATAAATTACGTGTAGATGTAAATAAAATATATATATATATATGATGCATGAACTACAGATCTATTAATTTTAAGGTGATAACTATATCCTTCAACAGAACATAAACAGTTTTGCGAAAATTTAAAGATTGAAACAATCCTATATGAATTGCCGCGAAAGGCAGATGGGCAAGCCGCAGCCGAGCTCCCCAACTCCCTCGGGTCCTAAAGCACGGCGAATGCCTTTTCTTTCCACTTTCTGTAAACTGGCACGAATGAATACCATCATTTGCTCCAGTCAAAAGTTGCAGCATAGTGTTTTTGTTTTATTGTTGAAAATTGCAGGCGTTGCATCTCTGAATGCAAAACCGAAACACTAAGGAGGTCTATCAGCATCTGGGGAAAGACAGATAACTTTAAAGTTGAAGTCGAGGACACTTCATTCTGAAGCTCCAGAGAGTGAACGTAGAAGAATATAAAAAGACACCAATTAGAGAAAGAGGGGGAAACAGAAAGAGAGAGAGAGAACACAATGAAGTTCAAAGTTAATTTATTATCAATGTACATATATATGTCACTATATAAAACTCTGAGGTTCATTTTCTTGAAGGTATACCCAGTAAATCCAAGAACGCACCAAACAGGACGGACATACAACCAATGTGCAAAAGGCAACAGACAGTGCAACTACAAAATAATAATAACAACAGGCTGGGGGTCCTCTGGTCAGCATATTTTCTTTTTGTTTACCTTTTCCATTTTTTTATATGTATAAAACTACAATTATTTATACATTCTTAAGTACACATTGAGATGATATAAAAGCAAAATAAACATTTAAATAGATAATTATGTACTGTGGTACATCTAACCTATTAGGCTAAGTAATGAAATTAGTTGATAAGAAAAATGGTAATAATAGTTTCCATACAACCCTTCTGGAACTGAAGGAAGAGCTAGTAAGAGATTTGAAAGTGGGAGGGGGAGGGATGGAGCTTTGAGCTGAAAAGCTGTTTGGCAAAAGGGGTACAGGGCTGGAGAAGGGAGAGGATCATGGGGCGCGAGGCCTAGTGAGAAAGAAAGGGGGAGGGGAGCACCAGGGAAAGATGGTGAGCAGGCAAGGGGGGGGGAGAGAGAGAGAGAGAGAGAAAATGAGAATAAATAAATAAATAAATAAATAAGGGGCGGGGTAAGAAGGGGAGGTGGGGCTTTAGCGGAAGTTAGAGAAGTCAATGTTCATGCAATCAGGTTGGAGGCTACCCAGACGGAATATAAGGTGTTGTTCCTCCAACCTGAGTGTGGCTTCATCTTGACAGTAGAGGCCGTGGATAGACATATCAGAATGGGAATGGGATCTATCATTTCGATTCTCCCCCTCCCCCTCCCACTTTCAAATCTCTTACTATCTCTTCTTTCAGTTAGTCCTGACGAAGAGTCTCGGCCCGAAACGTAGACTGTGCCTCTTTCTATAGATGCTGCCTGGCCTGCTGCGTTCACCAGCATTTTGTGTGTTTTGCTTGAATTTCCAGCATCTGCAGATTTCCTCGTGTTTGCGTTTTTAAGAACAATACCCGTTCGCTTTAGAAACAGAGAGATGTGTGCGGAAGAGAGTGATCCGGCCTGGCGCTAGCGCTGGACGTGACAGTATGCGAACCGCTAGTGGTGCACTGCTGAATAGGCGGGCAGGCACTAGGAAACCCGAAAGAGATCTGTTAAACGCTCAAAGTAGCCCGTCGACATCCCAGGCTGCAAATGCTACAAGTGCTTCTCAAGGGAGCATCCACTTACAACCGAGACCACTCACGCAGTTAGAGAAGAAAGACACGCGTGAAATGGTCATTAGAAGCAAACATAATGCGCGTACATTGCCGACTAACGACAGGATACAGGGAAAACGTCATCGAAAGTCACACAGCGATATCTATGTAAATCTTCAGAAAGCCACAATACTAAACACCACTAGAATAGCCTGAAAGCTCCCAGCAATTGATAAATGAATGTGCTTGGTTACGCCTGTACCTCAGGTTTTACCAGCTTGAGCTGAGAAAAAAATAAACAATAACAATAATAAAGAAGCAATAAATATCGAAAACGTAAGATTGAGTCCTTGAAGTGAGTTCATGGGTTGTGGAACAGTTCAGTGACGGGGCGAGTAAAGTTCCCACTGGTTCAGGAACCTGATGGTTGCGGGGTAGTAACTGTTCGTGAACCTGGTGGTGTGAGTCCTGAGGTTCCTGTACCTTCGTCCTGATGGCAGTACCAAGAAGAGAGCATGGCCTGGATGGTGGGTGTCCTTAATGATGGACGCTGCTTTCCTGCGACAGCGCTTAATTGAGGGGTGGAGGCTTTAGCCGTGATGAACTGGGCTATATCCGCTACTTTTTTGTAGGACTTCCCGTTCCAGGGCATTGGTATTTCCATATCAGACTGTGATAAAACCAATAAGTATACTCTCCACCACACATCTATGGAAGTTTGACAAAGTTTTTGATATCATACCGAATCCTCGCAAACTTCTAAGGAAGCAGAGACTCTGCCGTGCTTTCTTCGTAATTGCACTTGCGTTCTGGGCCCAGGTCAGGTCCTCTGAAATTATAACACCGAGGAATTTTTCAAGATGCTAACCCTCTCCTCCTCTGATCCCCCGGTGAGGAGTGGCTCATGGATCTCCGATTTCCTCCTTCTGTTTAATAATCAACTCCTTGGTCTTGCCGACATTGAGAGGTTGTTATTGTGGAACCACTCAGCCAGACTTTGTCTCCATCGTAAATGCTGATTTGTCACTGCAGTTGATTCGGCCAACAACAGTGGCGTCATCAGCAAATTTAAATATGGCATTGGGGCTGTGCTGAGCTTCATAGCCATCAGTTATAAGTATAAAACCGTGAAAGGTAGAGCGATAAGAAATGCCCAACGTCAAAGTCAACATCGAGTTTCTTGTAATACGCTGACGTATACAGAACATAGAACATTTCGTATCTTTCAGCCCACGAAGTTGCTTGACCAGAAAACTTACTCCACGGTCAATCTAGACCTCGTACATAGCCTATAACTCTCGAATATGTTTTCATTCACGTGATTGAGTTTCTTTTTAAAATATAATTTTTTAAACTCAATTTTCAAACTTGATTACATAGAATAATATCTACCCTCCCCTCCCCTTAACCCCCCCCGATACATACCCCTACCTAAAAAAAGAAAAAAAGAGAAAAAAAACAGAAAAAAAAGAAAGAAAGAAGAAAGACTGCCTGGATATTGGAAGGTCTCCACATGCTCCATGGGGTTCGAAATAAATTTAATATATGTATTTGTTTCTTTCCCCAAAGGACCAACGTCTTTATCATCGAGGCACCTATATATACAATCCTATCTTTTGTAAACAAGGGCGCCAAATATTCAAAAATGTATCATATTTATTCCTTAAATTATAAGTAATTTTTTTCAAGTGGAATACAGCTAAAGATTTCATTATTCCAACAATCCATACTTAAATACGAATCCGATTTCCAAGTAACTGCAATAGTCTTTTTGGCTACTGCCAATGCAATTTTTATAAATTCTTTCTGTTATTTATTCAATTTAAGTTTCGGTTTTATCCCTTCAATGTCACCTAATAAAAATAATATTGGGTTATGTGGAAGTTGAGTTCCAATAATTTGTTCCAATAAAACTCTTACATTTATCCAAAAAGGTTGAATTTTGGAACAGGACCAAGTAGAATGTAAAAAAAGTACCAATTTCTTGATTGCACCGAAAATATTGAGCAGATAAATTTGAACTTAATCTATTTATTTTTTGCGGTGTAATATATAATTGAAGTAAAAAATTATATTGTACTAATCTGAGTCGAACATTTATTGTATTTGTCATACTGTCAAGACATAGTCTTGACCAACTTGTTTCATCAATATTAATATTCAAATCCGTTTCCCATTTTTGTCTTGACTTACGGATTCCTTGATATCAACAGATTTATTGCTTCTTTCTTTGACGAACGAAAACTGGCATGGATTAGAATAGAATTAGATAAGATAGGAGAAAATACATTTGAAGATTTTATATATAAATGGGAATCTAAATGGATACGGGAAAAGAAAGAATCTCCTATATTAAAACATTTGATTGATTTATGGAATAAGATAAATGTTGATGATGAAATAAAGAAATCTTTATTAGCAAGGAGACCTTTGATTCAAAATAGACTTATTCCTTTTACAATGGCCAATCGATTTTTATATAATTGGTATCAAAAAGGGATTATATGTATAGGAGACTGTTATGAAGGAGGTATATTGATGTCATTTGAACAATTAAAGAATAAATATAAAATATCAAATAACACTTTCTTTTGTTATTTTCAAATAAGGGCTTATCTAAGAGATAAACTGGGTCAAACAATGTTATTGCCGAAACCTAATGAAATTGAAACTTAATTCAAAAAGGAAAAATTTTAAAAATTACTTCTTTTATGTATAATCTGATTCAAAGGGTTTCTTAAGTGTCTTTCATGTCCTCTACCACCACTCCCGCACATTCTGTATAAAACCCCAGATAGAGTGGACGTGGAGAGGATGTTTCCAATAGTGGGGGAGTCCAGGACCAGAGGGTACAGCCTCAGAACAGAAGGATGTCCTTTTAAAACGGAGATGAAGAAGAATTTCTAATCTGAAATTTTTGACTGACTGTCAATCCCGATGAAGGGTCTCGAACCGAAACGCCGTCTGTTTATTCATTTCCGTGGATGCTGCCCGACGTTCTGATTTCTCTAGCATTTTGTGAGTGTTACTCTGGATTTCCAGCACCTGCAGAATCTCTTGTATTCATGATGGAGAATTTCTTCAGCCAGAGAGTGGTGGAATGGCAGTTCATTTCCATAGATGACTGAGGAGGCCAAGTCGTTGGGTATATTCAAAGTGGAGATGGATAAGTTCTTCATTAATAAGGGTTTCAAAGGTTACGGGGAGGAGCCAGGATAATAGGGTTCAGAGGGAAAATAAACCAATCATTATCTAATGACAGAGCAGATGCGATGGACGAATGACCTAATACTGCTTCTATGTCTCACGATCTTTTGATCCCTATGTTTAAAGACGAGAGGACCGGCAACATTCAGTCTGTAATGCAGAAGGTCCCGATGGAATACCTGGTAAGGCTCTGAAAACCCATGCAAACCAAGTAGCGGGAGTATTCAAAGGTATTTTTAATCTCTCACTGCTACAGGCAGACGTTCCCACTTGCTTCAAAAAGGCAACAATTATACCAGTGCCAAAGAAGAATAATGTGGGCTGCCTTAATGACTATCGCCCGGTAACACTCACATCAACAGTGATGAAATGCTTTGAGAGGTTGGTTATGACTAGACTGAACTCCTGCCTCAGCAAAGACCATTGCAATTTGCCTACCGTCACAGTAGGTCAATGGCAGACGTAATCTCCATGGCTCTTCACACGGCTTTAGACCACCTGGACAACACAAACATCTATGTCACGGTGCTGTTAATCGATTATAGTTCAGCATTTAATACCATCACTCCCACAATCCTGATCAATAAGTTACAGAACCTGGGCCTCTGAACCCCCCTCTGCAATTGGATCCTTGACATCCTAACCAGAAGACCACAGTCTGTGCAGATTGGTGATAACATATACTCTTCGTTGATGATGGCTCACCTCAGTGGAGTGTGCTTAACCCACTGCTCTACCCTCTGTATACACATGACTGTGTGGCCAGGCATAGCTCAAATACCATCTACAAATTTGCTGATGATACAACCATAGTTGGTAGAATCTCAGATGGAGATGAGAATGCGTACAGGAGTGAGATATGCCAACAAGTGGAATAGTGCCGCAGCAACAACCTGGCACTCAACGTCAGTAAGAGGAAAGAGCTGATTGTGGGCTTCAGGAAGGGTAAGACGAAGGAACACATACCAATCCTTATAGATGGATCAGAAGTGGAGCGAGTGAGCAGCTTCAAGTTCCTGGGTGTCAAGATCTCTGAGGATCTAACCTGGTCCCAACACATTGATGTAGTCATAAAGAAGGCAAAACCGCGGCTATACTTTATTGAGAGTTTGAAGCGATTTGGCATGTCAACAGATACAATCAAAAACTTCTATAGTTGTACCGTGGAGAACATTCTGACAGGCTGCATCACTATCTGGTACGGAGGGGCTACTGCACAGGACCGAAAGAAGCTGCAGAGGGTTGTAAATCTAGTCAGCTCCATCTTGGGCACTAACTTACAAAGTACCCAGGACATCTTTAGGGAGCGGTGTCTTAGAAAGGCAGCGTCCATTATTAAAGACCTCCAGCACCCAGGGCATGCCCTTTTCTCACTGTTACCATCAGGTAGGAGATACAGAAGCCTGAAGGCACACACTCAGCGATTCAGAAACAGCCTCTTCCCCTCTACCATCCGATTCCTGAATGGATTATGAAGCTTTGGACACTACCTCTCTTTTTTAAAATATACAGTATTTCTGTTTTTGTACTTTTTAAACAATCTATTTAATATACGTGATTGACTTAATTGTTTATTTATTATTATGTTTTATTCTATTTATTATTTTTCTCTCTCTGCCAGTTTATGTATTGCATTTAATTGCTTCTGCTAAGTTAACAAATCTCACGTCACATGCCGGTGATAGTAAACCTGATTCTACCGTAATTCTGAATCGAATCTTGACCATTTTAATGAAGTTACCTCTCATTAATTCTAAGCTCTGGGTAAGATGACTCTGGGCTCATCAATCGCCTCTCACAGGAAACTCCACATAACCCTGCTGAGTTATTTACCTCCCTTATTATCTACTCGGGCTTTTTAAATGTCAAGGCGACCCAATAGAACCTTCACCCTGCTTTGTTGCACCGAACAGAACTGGCTCACTGTATATTCCCCGAGACAGCAGCGCCTGTAGTGGGCAGTCGCGGTACAGCAGGGGTTCAGCTGCTTACCGAAAGAGAAACTATTTTGACCGGGAAATGCTGCTCGGCTTCAAAACAACATGGCTTCAAAACAACAGGACGAGAGGTGGATCGAGGAGGCTACGTGCCCCATCTGCTTGAATTTATTCACCGATCCAGTGTTGCTGGAGTGCGGCCACAACTTCTGCCGTCTCTGTATCACACGCAGTTGGGAAAGGGAGGCGAGAAACATCTGCCCGGAATGTAGACAGGAGTTTCAGGAAATAATCCTCAAAATGAATCGGGCCTTAATGAGACTGGCAGAGAGAGCTCGAAAACTGAAATTGAGTCCAACAGAGAAAGAAAGTAAACTTCACTGCGAGGAACATGGGGAAGAACTGAAACTGTTTTGTGAGACAGACAAGACACTGATCTGCCTGATCTGTAGAGATTCGCGGGAACACAAACTTCATTACTTTATGCCGATCAAAGAAGCTGTTGAAATATACAAGGTAAAAAGGAAGAAACGTAGTTCTCATCTGATTAAGTTCATGCATTTTTATTCACTAATACTTTTGTTCGGGATCTTCTCCCATATCACAGGCTCAGGTGAAATCTTCCCTCATGTCGCTCATCAGGAGGAAATGGTCAATTTTAAAACTGGAGCAGCAACAGAAACAGACGATTTCTCAGTTTCGGGTAAAGTCTCCCCTTCGGACTTTGGTTCTGGACTACTTTTGCACCAGTTATTCCGTTATATAAAGATGTCCACATTTCATTCGGTAGGGTCAGTCACGCAGCCTGGAGTCCCACATCTCATCCGAGTTCACTCGAATACACCAGAGTCTCACCGAGAAAGAGCAGCGATTAATCAGAGATCTCCGAGAACAGGAGGGAAGGGTTGTGGATCTAATGGAGAAAAATCTTCGGTCGATTCAAGAGAAATTAACGTCCATTGAGGAGGAGATCTCAATGTTACAGAAACAAATGGAGCAGAAAGATGGAGTGATATTTCTGAAGGTGAGAAAGTGCAGAATATTTAACTTCAGCTGTAAGAGCACACAGACATTGTTTTTAAAAATTCATATGCTATGTCTGCTGTTAACACTGCCAAGTTTGTGACCTTCAATCAAAGTCTATGGCTTGGCCATTTCTGGGGCAATTATGTCTCTTCATCTTTACTGAGAGTTTTAAGCCACCAAAAGCTCAAAACAAATTTGAATGACTAATTTCCATCTCCAAGGAATGTGATTTTACAGCGGGGACCCACGTCTAACCTATCAGATCCGTTATGTATTCACCCTCAGGTGCATTCGACAGTTAGAGTGGAGATTTTAAGGTTTTAGATCTTCGAGGCATCAGCAAAAGAGTGGCTTTGGTCAGAGAAAGCAAAAAAGAAAAGCTGTGGGTAAAGTTTTTTTCCTCTCCCTTCTTTACATTTGCTCATCTTGGACAATAGAGAAGCCAGGCAGGACAGTGGAATGCTCCTCTTGCAGGATGTGGGAAGGCCGGGAAACCTCCAGTGTCCCTGATGACTACCACGATGAGAAGTGCATCCAGCTGCAGCTTCTAGCAGTTCACGTTAAGGAGCTGGTGCTGGAACTGGATGAACTCCGGATCATTGGGGACGACAAGGGGGTGACACATAGGACACATAGAGAGGTAGTGTCACCCAAGGTGCAAGGCACGGGAAACTGGGTGACAGTCAAGAAGGGAAAGGGATTAAGGAGCCAGTGCAGAATACCCCTGTGGCCATCCCCCTCAACAACAGGTTGTTGGTAAATACTGAGGGGGTGGGGGAGAATGACTTAGCAGAAGAAAGCCACAGCAGTCGGGTCTTTAGTACTGTCTGGCTCTGTGACTCAGAAGGGAAGCCAAGAGAAAAGGCCACTGTGATGATGGGGTATTTGTTAGTTACGAGAAGAAAAAGGAGCTTCTGAGGGTGAGAACGAGATTCCTGGATGTCATGTTACCTCCCGGGTACCAGGGTCCAGGGCATATTGGGTAAACAGCCAGAGTTGTAGTCTATGTAGGTACCAATGACATGGGTAGGACAAGTGATGAGGTTCTGCATAGGGAGTTCAGGGAGTTTGGTGCTAAGTTAAAGGGCAGGACCTCTAGGGTTGTGACTTCGGGATTGCTACACATGCTATGAGCTAGTGAGGCCAGAACTAGGAAGATTATTCAATTCAACACGTGGCAAAGGAGTTTGTGTAGGGGAGAGAGAGAGAGCACAAGATTTTTGGATAATTGGGCTCTCTTTCAGGGAAGGTGGGGCCTGTACAGATGGGACAACTTGCATCTGAACTGGAAGGGGACTAACATTCTCGCAGGAAAGTTTGCTAATGCAACATGGTGGGGTTTAAACTAGAGATGCAAGGGGATGGGAAACAGAGTGCTGGAACAGATAGTGGAGAAGTTGTGGAGACAGATGTTGGTAATACCTCAGACAAAGCCAGGAATCAAAAGGCTGTGGATGATGCACTAAGAGCCCTTAGCTGTGTATATTTCAATGCAAGAAATATCATAGGACAGGCAGTTGAGCTCAGGTCATGGATCAACACCTGGAATTATGACATTGTAACCATTAGTGAATCTTGATCGCAAGAGGGACAGGATGGGCAGCTCAATTTTCTGGAGTTCTGTTGTTTTAGACGTGATGGAGTGGGAGGGGTGACGTTAAAGGAATAGTTAGAGTGGATAGCCAGTGCCTCTTCACCAGGGAACCACCGCTCAATACAAGAGGACATGGCTTTAAGGTAAGGGGTGGGAAGTTCAAGGGGGATATTAGAAGAAGGTTTTTTACTCAGAGAGTGGTTGGTGCGTGGAATGCACTGCCTGAGTCAGTGGTGGAGGCAGATACACTAGTGAAGTTTAAGAGATTTCTAGACAGGTGTATGCAGGAATTTAAGGTGGGGGCTTATATGGGAGGCAGGGTTTGAGGGTCGGCACAACATTGTGGGCCGAAGGGCCTGTACTGTGCTGTACTATTCTATGTTCTATGTTCTATGGTCTATGCTACTAGTCAGGGAAAATGTCATGGTAGTGTTCCATCAGGAACTCATCTAATGAGAGGTTATGTGTGGAACTTAGAAATAAGAAAGGTATGACCATGAATGGGGCTATATTTGTTACGTACCCGTAACGGTTTAAATGAACCAGCAGCAATTGACCACACCTGGAGTCTGGTTTTGATGTTAAAACCACTATCTTTATTAGTACCTACTTAATATAAGAACTTAAACAAGAATAATCAAAAGTTAACAGTATTATGAGTATACATATGTGTAAATGTAACTCCCAAACTATTGAACTGGGGGGTGGGGGTTAAAGGGTCAAGGCTTAAAATCTTGAGATGGCAAGGTATGAAAGTTCAGTTCATCCACGCATTAAAGGATGTGAGAGATATTTGTAATCCAAGGTGAATGTCGAGAGAAGGCAGTTATGTCGTATTCCACAGGTTCCACGGTGGTAAACAGGATAACAATCGCCGTAGGTTTTACCCGTCGTCGTTCCAAATCCACTTACGAATTATCACCAATAGTAGCTTATCACAGGGGTACTGTCTTCGAAGGGAACTACCATCCTGGCAAGGGTTAACACATAGGTGGATTCCACAAGGTTGCCCTAATCACACAACGGGATGGCCATAATAGTCATAGTCATACTTTATTGATCCCAGGGGGAAGTTGGTTTTCGTTACAGTTGCACCATAAATAATAAATAGTAATAGAACCATAAATAGTTAAATACTAATATGTAAATTATGCCAGTGAATTATGAAATAAATCCAGGACCAGCCTATCGGCACGGGGTGTCTGACCTTCCAAGGGAGGAATTGTAAAGTTTGATGGCCACAGGCAGGAATGACTTCCTATGACGCTCTGTGTTGCATCTCGGTGGAATGAGTCTCTGGCTGAATGTACTCCTGTGCCCACCCAGTCCATTATGTAGTGGATGGGAGACATTGTCCAAGATGGCATGCAACTTAGACAGCATCCTCTTTTCAAACACCACCGTGAGAAAGTCCAGTTCCATCCCCACAACTTGTTACGTGTTACCGTGTGGAAAAAAAATACAACAAATAACTAAGTTAAAAAGTTTAAAAGTAAGAAATTACGGAAGCAACCGCAACAGGCTGCATGCACGACCGGCGCATGCGCACTGCCACCTATCGATGTGCTGCATCGATACTCCACCCACCTTCCATTGTCCGACTCCAACTGCGACTGACTGTGTGTGAGTGAGTGTCCCTGCTTAAATCAAAACGAGCTGCCGAGTCCCATGGCTCCGCCTCTCTCTCTTAGTGAGAATCTAACACGAGCCGAGAAAGCCGGCGGCTGACGTCACTCAGGCACTCTCTAAAAAATGACAGTCCACGGCAAGATAAACCTCGGGGTTCATCACAATATTACAGACCACTGAACTGCCCTAGGGATTTAGAGGAACAAATCTGTAAAATGTTCATAGAATATTACAACATAAGATTATTATAGTAGGTGATTTTAACTTGCCATGTATTGACTGGAAATCCCATACTGTAAAAGGACTAGATGGAATAGAGTTTGTCGAATACGTTCAGGAAATCAAGAGATTTTGAGGCCCTGGTTAAAAGAAAACGTAGGTGTATGGCAGGTATAGGCAGGTAGGAACAAATGAGATGTTTATGGAGTATAAGAATTGCAAGAGGACATTTCAGGATGAAATCAGGAGGGCTCAAAGAAGACATGACGCTGCTCTTGCAGACAAGGTGAAGGAAAATTCTAAAGAATTCTACAAATATTATAAGAGCAAAAGGATTGCAAGGAACAAAATTGCTCCTCTGGAAGACCAGAATGGTAATCCATTTATGGAGCCAAAGCAGATGGGGGAGATCTTAAATAATTTTTTTTGCACCTGTATTTACTCAGGAGATAGGCACAGAGTCTATAGAAGTGAGGCAAAGCAGCATCAACTTCATGGACCCTGTACAGATGATAGAGAAGGTGATGTTTGCTATCCTGAGGCAAATAAGGGTGAATAAATGCCCAGGGCCTGACAAGGTGTTCTCTTGGACTTATGGGAGGCAAATACAGAAACTGCAGGTGCCCTAGCAGAGATGTTTTAACAATCCTTAGTGACAGGAGAGGTACCAGAGGATTGGAGGATAGCCAATGTTGGTCCGCTGTTTTAAAAAGGCTTTAAACATAAATGAGGAAACTGTAGATCAGGAAGTCTGACATCAGTTGTGGGAAAATTATTGGAAGATATTCTAAAGGACCAGATATATAAGTGTTTGGACAGACGTGGATTGATTAAGGAGAGTCAGCATGGCTTTATGAGTGGTAGGTCATGTCTACCCAATCTTATGGAGTGCTTTGAGGAAGTTACCAGGAAAGTGGATGAAGGCAAGGCAGTGGATGTTGTCTGCATGGACTTGAGCAAGGTATTTGACAAGGTCCCCCATGGGAGGCTGATCAAGAAGATTCAGTTACTTAGCATTCAAGATAAGGTAGTAAATTGGATTAGACAATGGCTTTGTGGGAGAATTCAAGTGTGGAGGAAAGACAGAGTTCGATATAGAGACAGTAAGGAGAGTTTATTCGTAATGATCCCAGAACTTTGGTGGCTCAGCTGAGCAACATGGCAAGAAGTAACATTCTCAAAACTAGGACCCCGCGATTACTGTTAATCAGGTGACCACTTAAATAATACAATTAATAAGGAATCGCTGAGTCTATTAGAATAAACTTATCAATTTCACAAATCCCAGTGAATATTCCAGCAACAATGGCTTCCTCTGTAGTAAATATGGATGAGAAATTTTTACTTGTCACCTCAGCTATCTTTAATTATGGAAGTTTTGACTTTGGTTGTTACCAGACAGATACCACCGTGCGGAGCATTCCGGCTGAGTTCTGATGTCAAGACCCCAGAGGAAGCCCTCTGTTACCTGAAGGGGCAAACCTCTCCACTTCAGGCCTGCCAGTCCTGTATGGAACGGCATACCCTACATCTTGGCTAATTTGACTCCAGATCAGCTGGATATGTCCAGAAGAAACCACTTACCCTACCTTCCAATCCAGTTGAATCCTCTCCAGGTCATCCAGGGCAGCTAAGGAGAAATCACTTTGCTTCCGGTCCTGTTCGATCCACTCTCGGCCTTCCAAGTCTGTTGTAAGGGGCCATTTATCTTCCTGTCCAGTTTACTCTATTCTAGAACTAGCAGGCATGGCCACTTACCTCCAATGCATGGTAACAAGTCTAGAATGCAAGTGCGATTAAAACAGCACAGGTTCAACTCTCTCGCCCCTTGGCAACATACTGCTAGCTAATATCCAGGCCATTGAGAAGAAAGTGTGTGGATTAACAGTGAGATGGACCTATCGATGGGTTTTGCAAAACTGCTGCATGCTCAGCTTACACCTGCTTCACCTGACTGCGCCGTATGATTCGAGAGCTTCTCAGTTCACCAGAAGGACCATAAGTTAACCTTGTGCAAAGCAAGTGGTGGAATGATCTGTCAGTTCAGTATTCTGGACAGCGAACCCATGGAAAGCAACTGGCCTGGATGGATGTCCATGGCCTGGTTATGTTCATAGATCCTGTGCAGAGCATCTGGTTAGGTATCTGCAGACATGATTAACTTTCCCCCACTATAATCTGGGGTCACCTCTTGCTCCATGTACCATCCCAGTACCTAAGAAAAGTAACGTAACATAGCAAAATGACTACTGCCTGGTGGATCTGACACCCATCATCACAAAGCGCTTCAAAACAACCGTTCATGGCACACACCAAACTCCAGCTTCCCAAACAATCTTAACCCACTGCAATTCACCTTCATCTGAAACAGGTACACAGCAGGTAGAAAACAGGTGCACAGGTACACCCTTGCCCTACACTCATCTCTGGAGCATCTGGACAATAAAGACACCTATGTTAGACCATCGTTAATTTACTACAGCTCTGCCTTCAGTACTGTAATTCCAAGCAACTCATGTCCACACAGTTGGACCTGGGACTCAACATCTCCCTTTGCAAATGGTTCCTTGACTTCGTCACCAACGTACTCCAGTCAGTAAGGATAGGAAGCAACATCTTGGCTACAATTATTCTCAACACAGGTGCCCCACAAGGCCGTATTCTCAGTCCCTTACTTTTCTCCCTGTATACTCATGACTGCGCAGCTGGACTCTGGTCCATTCTATCTACATGTTTGCAGTTAATACTGTCCTAGTGAGTCATATTTCAATTAACAACGAGTTGGAGTACGGGAAGCAGATAGAGAGCTTAGTGTCATGGAGTCATGATAAAAACCTGACCATCGATGTCAGAACAAAAGAGTCGGTCATTGACTTCAAATTGGGATTTGGAGCACATGCTCCCACTTACATCAACAGTGCTGAGGTTGAGAAGATTGAGAGCTTTAAGTTCCCGCAAGTGAACATCACTCACATGGACTCCATGACCAAGGAGGCGTACCAGAGCCTCTTCTTACTCTGGAGGCTAAGTAAATTTGACGTGTCCCATTTGACACTCACCAGTTTTTATTGATGCATCATAGAAGGCGGTCTATATCCTGTCTACCTGCATCATTGCTTGGTATGGCAACTGCTCTACCTGGACTGCAAGGAACTGCAGAGTGCTATGGGTACAGCTGAGCATATCACAGAAACCAGCCACCCTTTCATGCACCCGGTCTACACATCTCGCGGCCTTGGTAAAGCAGCCAACCTGATGAAAGACCTGTGCCCCCACCCTAGACATTCTCTCTTCTCTGCCCTCCCACTGGGCACAAGATACATAAGCCTGAAAGCACGTACCACCAGGGTCAAGGACAGCTTCTGTCACACTTCCATGACTATTGAACAATCCACCAGTAATGATGGACTCTCGATCTCACAATGTGTCTCATTATGGCTTTGTGCCTTGTTTTCCACCTGCAATGCACTCCCTTTGTAACTGCAATACATTATCCTGCATTTTGTTATTGTTTTCCCATCAGTACCTCAATGCACTGATGTAAAGAAATGATCTGTAAATGCTGAAGTAAATGAAGTTCTTCACTGTACCTCGGTGCCTGTGACAATAATAAACAGATGTAAGAAAGTTACTAAATAAGTTCCAATGAAAGAAAATGTTAATGAATTAATATAACCTTACATCACATTTACCAACTTTGTTTAGTATCTCCATTGTGTTTTCTGCTTTGTTTATTTCAGGGGGAATCCTGTCGGAAGAGGAGGTAGGACACACTCTTAGCTGAAACCCTTCAGAACTTTGTAACATTAACGTAGAAACCTGTCCAAGTTCAGTTAAACTGTGTAATATTTGCAGGGCTGGAAATGAACGGACACCTACAGTCATGGATGGGGCTCTGATGATTGACGAATTTACTGGGCCATTGCCATTCCCAGTGTGGAGGGAAGTGCTCGATGGCATTCATCCTGGTAAATACCTTCTATATTCTCTCTGGGTAGCCTCCAACCCGATGACATGAATATTAAATTCTCCTTCTGGTAAAAAAAACAATTTTTCCTCCCCCTCCTCTCTTCTTCTATTCCCCACTTTGGCCTTTGACCTCTTCTTACCTGCCCATCACTTCCCCCTGGAACCACTCCTCCTTCCCTTTCTTCTATAGTCCATTCTCCTCTCCTATCAGATTCCTTCTTCTCCAGCCCTTTACCTTTCCTCTCCTCCCACCTTTTTATTCTGGTGTCTTTCTCTTTCATTTTCAGTCCTGAGGAAGGGTATTCACCCAAAATGTCAACTGTTTATTCATGTCCACTGATGCTCCTGGACTTGATGAGTTCCTCCAGCACTTCAAGTGTGTTGATTTAGATTGCTTTGCATTGATTCAAAAAGTAGTGTGTGACTTATACAGGAATAGCAGATTATTATTTCATTTATTAAATACTGATGAGGAACAAGCTCTATTAGAATTCCTATTTAATAATATACCAAATAATTAACTTTCATTTTCCCAGACATTGAATACTAGGGAACAGCACTAAACCAAATGTTCTACCTGCCCCTTAATCTCACAGTAGCTACGACTTGTCTCCCTTCCTGGAAGCCCCACTGCTTTCTAGTTGTCTGAGAGCAACTACCCAAAATTAACCAGGTGTTTCTTCAGGATTGGCAGAATATTTCCCTCAATCCTCAGTGAGTTTCTCTGACTTCACTTAGACGGTGTTTCTCCTGAATCCTCTGCGTGTCGATACCTCTTTAACCAGTGTGACACCATTATAGAGTAACCTGTGTGTATTCATCTTCATAACAAGGGGCAGTCCGGAGCACCAGGGTCATATTGCAGCTCTAGAAAACCCTGAGTAGACCTCCTCTTAGAATGAAGGTGAGAAAATCTGCAGACGCTGGAAATGTAAGCAACACACACAAAATGCTGGAGGAACTCAGCAGGCCAGGGAGCATCTACAGAAAAGAGTAAACAGTTGACAAAACAGGCCGAGAACCTTCATCAGGACTGGGAAAAAAACATGAGAAGTTCGAGCAAGAAGGTGGGGAGCACCATTTCAAACACTCAGTTCTGGTCGCCTTATTACAGGGAGGATGTGAAACCTTTAGCGAGTGTGGAAGAGACTTGCCTGGATTAGAGTGCATGTCTTATGAGGATAGGTTGAGCCATCTAGGGCTCTTCTCTTTGGAGTGAAGGAGGATGAGAACCAACTTGATAGAGGTGTACAAGATGATAAAAGGCACAGATCAAGTGGGTGGCCAGAGATTGATTCCCAGGGCAGAAATGGCTAATTCCAGGGGATTTCATTTTAAAGAATGGAGAGGGGGGGGGGGTGGGTCAGAGGTAACTTTTTACACAGAGTGCTGGGTCCATGGAACACCCTCCCAGGTTGGTGGTAGAAGCATATACATTAAGGATGTTTAAGAAACTCTTCGATAGGCACATGGATGATAGACAAGTGCAATGCTATGTAGATGGGAACGGTTAGTTGATCTTAGGTCAGCATAACATCATGGATCGAAGGGCCTGTTCTGTGTTGTAGTGTTCTGTGTTCTAAAAGTTAAAGTGTATTGTAAAAGCTTTAATATGCAATAAAGTCTTGCTAAAATTAGGTGCACTGTCAGACACCAAATGCACGTGTCTGACACACAGACACACACACAACATATGGGTTGAGTTAAGTACTCCCTTGGCCACTGGAACTTCTATCTTTCTCCCTCCTTCCCTCACAGACTCCTGCCACCCTCAATCCTCCTCAGCCTCAAATCTGCCTCCAAATTCACAAACCTGCATTCAATAGAACCCTTCTCACCCTCTTGCTCGCATTGACCACCGTGTCTATCCTAACCCTGTTTTGAGTACCTCGCCCTCTCTGTGACCCTCCACTTTTTCTTATTTCCCCCCCCTTCTCTGCCCTCTGACCTCCACCATAGTTCAGCTTTCCACTCCTGCTCTACTAGCTATATCAGGAAATCATTTATATTTGAAAAATAACAGGAAATTTTGAAAGGTGAGATGCAATTTATGGGAAGACAACAACGACAGATGTAGTCTGGTTCAAGGCCGGTAGGGTTTTCAGCAGCTGTCTGACTGGGCCTGGAGCCAAGCGGTCTCTCCCTAGTTTTGGCACAGTGCTGCTGAGACTTGTGCTGATCCCTGGGAACTCTCTAATTCTCGCTTCTCCCCACAGTATCTGTCACCCTGGATGTGGAAACGGCAGCTCCAGAGCTTGAGGTGTCCGACAATCTGAAGGGTGTAAGAGTGACCGGGACCCAGAGGGATCTCCCTGACAACAGGAAGAGATTTACGAATGGGTTTTATGTGCTGGGATCGGAGGGTTTCCCAACGGGGAGACACTACTGGGAGGTGGAGGTAGCGGAGAATCAGGGCTGGAGTCTGGGAGTCGCCGCAGAATCTGTGGAGAGGAGGAGGAAGGTACAACTGACACCAGAGAATGGAGTCTGGACCATAGGGCAGTGGGGAGACCAGTTTTATGCACTCACCTCCCCTCGATCCCGTCTCCCTGCCAGTTCCATCCCCGGGAGACTGGGAGTTTATCTCAGTTACGAGTCCGGGACAGTTTCATTTTACAATGCAGAGACCAAGTCCCACCTCCACACCTTCCCTGGGAATAAATTCACAGAAACTCTTTATCCTTTCTTCGTGACTTGGGATGAGAACCAGTGGCTGAGAATTTGCTCCGGTTCCACTCCAGTTCTGTGATTCATTCACATCCTGGGTTTGGCTTCAGAAGCAGGGCTCAGGAGCTAAGGACAGAAACACCATTGTGAACAGGTTGGTACTGAACAAGTCTTATTTAATTCCCACGTCCCCGCTGAACCTGAAAATAAAACCATTGAATTTTAAATGTGGGAACAGTGAAATAAAAAAAATGAATTTGATACTGGAACTGCTGATCCTTTAACCTTAACATGTTAACTACATACTAACAATGTGAAAGGACACCATATGTCATGATCACAAATGTGCTTAAAGTCATAGAGAAGTACAGCACAGAAACACAATCCCTTTGGCCCATCTAGTTCATGCCAAAACTATTTAAACTGCCCAATCCCATCGAACTGCACCGGGTCCATAGACTCCATTCCATTGTTCACGTACCTATCCAAACTTCTCTAGAACATTGAAATCAGGCTCGCATGGACCACTTGTGCTGGCAGCTCATTCCACACTCTCATGACCCTCTGAGTGAAGTAGTTTCCCTCATGTTCCCCTTAAACTTCTCATCTTTCACCTTGAAACCATGACCCTTGGTTGTAGTCCCACCCAATCTCAGTGGGAAAAGCCTGCTTACATTTACCCTATCTATACCCCCTCATAATTTTGTATACCTTGAACAGACAGGATACATGCGTGGAGGCAAACACTCACTGTTGCAGAGACTTCAGGGAGCAAGTTATAGAGAATTAAGGATCATATAGAAATTATAGAGTGCTGTTGACCTGCAGTAGAGGGAAAACTTGAATAGCCCAGGACTTTATTCACTGGAGGAACATCAAGGAATAAAGGGCATTCTTTCAGAGGTTGACAAAATTATGAAGGGTGTTGTTAGGGTGAATGTATCTAGGCATTTTTTCCCTCAGGTTTGGTGAGACTAGAACTAGGGGCCATGTGTTCAGAATGAACGATGAAGTATTTACGGGAAATCTGATGGGGGTCGTCTTTGCTCAGAGGGGGAGCAGGTCGGCGCAGATTAGTTGGGACAAAATTTCTGTGCTGTGGTGCTCTATGTCTCTATGACCCACCTTTCGGACCAACAGCCCTACAAATATCCCAGGAGAGGCAAATTAAAGAGGCCAAACTTGGGAGGAAGCATCCTAAAATTCCAAAGTATTTTCTCTCAGGATTTCTCATAGAAGTGTGCAGGAGACGGAGGTAAATCCCCGGACTGTAGGGGGGAATCCTGGTCTGACTTCCATAAATATTGGAGTCGTGTTTCGCGACAGTAGAGGAAGCTATGGATAGACATATTGGAATGGGAAGTGGAATTAAAATGCGTGGCCTCTGCGAGATTCCGCTTCTTCCGGCAGACAGAGCGTAGGTGTTCGGCGAAGCGGTGTCTCAATCTACATCGGGTCTCACCAATATACAGGAGGCCACACAGGGAGTACCGGACACGGCATATGATCCCAACAGGTGAAGTGTCGCCTCACCTGGATGGACTGCTTAGGGTCATGAATGGTAGAGAGAGAGGAGGTATAGGGGCGGGTGTAGCACTTGTTCTGCTTGCAAGGATAAGTGCCGGGAGGGAAATCAGCGGGGAGGGACGAATGGACAAGGGATTCGTGTAGGAAGCAATCCCTGCGGAAAGCAGAAAGTGGGGTGTGGGGGGAGTGAAATACGTGCTTGGTAGTGGGATCCTGTTGGAGATGGCGGAAGTTACGGAGAAATTATGTGCTGGACGCTGAGGCTGGTGCGGTGGGATGAGGACCGCCCTGTCCCTGGTGCGGTGGGATGAGGACCGCCCTGCCCCTGGTGCGGTGGGATGAGGACCGCCCTGCCCCTGGTGCGGTGGGATGAGGACCGCCCTACCCCTGGTGCGGTGGGATGAGGACCGCCCTGCCCCTGGTGCGGTGGGATGAGGACCGCCCTGACCCTGGTGCGGTGGGATGAGGACCGCCCTGCCCCTGGTGCGGTGGGATGAGGACCGCCCTGCCCCTGGTGCGGTGGGATGAGGACCGCCCTGCCCCTGGTGCGGTGGGATGAGGACCGCCCTGCCCCTGTTGCGGTGGGATGAGGACCGCCCTGCCCCTAGTGCGGTGGGATGAGGACCGCCCTATCCCTGGTGCGGTGGGATGAGGACCACCTTGTCCCTGGTGCGGTGGAATGAGGACCGCCCTGCCCCTGGTGCGGTGGGATGAGGACCGCCCTATCCCTGGTAGAGCGGCGGGACAATGAGGGCAGACGTGCTTGAAATGGAGGAGATGGGCATTACCTTTCCAAGCCTTAAGATAAATCGTCAATGATATTTGAAATGAAGCAGGAACTCCCGAAAAGTGAGGCGCAATCTGTGGAAAGACAAACAATTGAGCTTTAAATTCGAAAGGCGCATTGCCTGTCCAGTTGATACATTTCTGTGAAACTCAGAAATTATTTCGTTGGCCAACGCGTCCTGATGTCGTGCTCCCAGAGCCTCTACCCACCCCGCAACACCCGCCCCCAAATCTCCGGGGCCTCTCTAATTCTCTGCTTCTCTCACCAGTCTCTGTCACCCTGGATGTGGAAACGGCGAATCCACAGCTCGAGGTGTCTGAGGATCAGAGGAGTGTGAGACGGACCGGGACCCGGAGGGATCTCCCTGACACCAGGAAGGGGTTCACAGACTCGGGTTGTGCGCTGTGATCGGAGGGATTCACTTTGGGGAGCCATTACTGGGAGGTGGAGGTTATGGGGAATCGTGGCAGGATTCTGGAAGTCGCTGCAGCGGCTGTGGAGGGGAAGATATTTTTAAACTGCCGGTTACGCCGCTGGCGTTTAGAGCAGCAATGGAGGTCCTTCATCTCTCACCACTGTCAGTCGTGGAAGTCCCATCTGGAGATTCAGGAATACCATTACACTCAGATGTAGAAGGATTCTTCATTGGTGTTTCCGTAACAATTTTGATTTGCCAGTTGTTAGCTCTGAGCTGAACCCCCAAACTGGAGGACCGATAAGTCTGCCCTCGACCCTTTGACCTGTTTGACATGGGTGACGCTACCAAGAGCAAAGAATAAAGCCCTGACTCCAGCCAACATAGGTCTCCGGGTTATTGAGGCGCGCAAGCCTCCAAACCACGACAAGGTTGTGGTGCTCTTGGAGCAGAGAGGAAGAGGCAGGTCGAAACTGGAGCGGAGAAGGGATTCTGGACCATCGTGCGGGGTGACCTTAAGCTCAGATTCCCTCTTCCCCAGATTCCTTCTTCGAGCCGATCCCACCCTAGGGAGGGTGGGGGTCGTTTATCTCAGTTACGAGGCAGGGACAATTTCATTTCACTGCATGGACACCAAATCTCTTCTCCTCCACACTGAGAAACTTTATCCTTCTTGGAGACTTGGAAAGAGAACTAATTGAGAATCAGCTTCACTCCAGGCCTGCGGAAGGAGGGGGTCCTGGGACCAGTGTAAGGAAGTGGGGGGTGGTCAGAGACCCGGATCGGCGTCTGGAACTGCGCGGAAACCCTGTTAAGAACAGATTGGCGCTGAACGGGTCCCATTTAATTCCTGAATTCCGTCGAATGTGGAATGTGGAAATAAAGCTGGTGTTACACAGGCACACCTCATGGTGGCGTTCTTAGCCTTTTGAGCGACTCTCTCCGCTCATCACAGCGCACAGCTCAAAGGCCACCGATAAATGTATTGTTGGTAGAATCTCATATACAGACGAAGAGGGTGATAGATCGGCTGGTTGAATGGTGTCACTTCAACAACCACGCACTCGACGTCAGAATGACCAAAGAACTGACTGCGAACGTCATGAAAGGAAGTCAGGAGATCTGGACGTGGGAAGCAGAGGAGCCTGTGTCTGTGTTTAGCCACTCTGTGAGTCTCTGACTTCTTAAACTTTTAGCCGGATGTCAGAAGTAGAGAATATATTGGAATCCATAATGAAGTATGAAAAAGAAGAGTTTGAAAAATAATAGTTTCAGCCAACTTAGATTTGTGAAATGAAAGAAAAAAATCACCTTAAGTTCAAGGTGAATTTATCAAAATGTGTACTGTACCACTCACCCCATTCCTACACCTCAAAATAGCAGGGATAGGGCTCCACCTCCACACTTACCAGTCCGTGAACCTCCGCATACAACACATCACTTTCCACAACTTGTCCAACAGGATTCGACCACCAGGCATATCGTTCACTTCTACCTCTGCAGGGATTACTCTCCCCGAGAGTCCCTTGTCCACTTCATTCTCCCCATTGATCTCCCTCTTGGCACTTATCCCTGCAAGCTGGGCAAGTGCTACTCCTTTTCCCTCTCCATCATCCAGGGCCCCAAGCAAAGCTTCCAGCTGTGTCATACTTCACCTGCGATTCTATCAAGGTGATTTATTGCATCTAGGGCACCAGGTGCAGCCTCCTTCTCACTGATGAGACTCATCACGGATTGGAGTCTCCTTCACTCCATCCATCACAACAGCCACAGTCTCCTGTTTGTTGGACTTGTCAATTCCGCTTCCCATTCCCACATCAAATTATCTGTCCACGTCCTTCTGTACTGCCATGATGAAGCTAAACTCAGGTCTGAGGAGCAACTCTTCATATTCTGTCTTGGTAATCTCCAACCTGAGGGTATGAACATTCACTTCTCTAACTTCCAGTAGCCACTCCCCTTGGTTCCACACTGCCAAGAGTCTTACCATTAATACTATATTCTGCCATCATATTTGACCTACCAAAATGAACCACTTCAAACTTATCTGGGTTGAAGTCCATCCGCCACTTCTCAGCCCAGTTCTGCATCCTATTGATGTCCCGCTGTAACCATTAACCCTCCAGACTATCCACAACACCACCAACCTTTGCGTCATCAGCAAATTTACTAATCCACCCTTCTACTTCCTCATCCAGGTCATTTATAAAAATGACAAAGAGGAGGGGTCCCAGAGCAGATCGCTGCAGAACACAACTGGTCATCGACCTCTATGTAGAATATGAACCATCTACAACCACACTTTGCCCTCGGTGGACAAGCTAATTCTGGATCGACAAAGCAAGGTCTCCTTTCATGCCATATCTCCTTCCTTTCTGAAAGAACCTTACATGGGGAAATTTATCAAATGCCTTACTGAAATCCATATTTACTAGATCCACAGCTCTACCTTCATCAGTGTGCTTTGTTACATCCTCAAATAATTCAATCAAGCTCGTAAGACATGACCTGCTCTTGACAAAGCCATGCTGATCCCTAATCAGATTATATCTCTCCAAATGCTCATAAATCCTGCGTCTCAGGATCGTCTCCAACAACTTGCCCACCACTGAAGTAAGACTCACTGGTCTCTAATTTCCTGGGTTATCTCTACTCCCTTTCTTGATCAAGGGGACAACATTTGCAACCATCAAATCCTCCAGTACTTCTCCTGTCCCTATTGATGATGCAAAGGTCATTGCCAGAGGCTCAGCAATCTCCTTTCTTGCTTCCCACAGTAGCCTGGTGTATATCTCATCCAGTCCTGGTCATTAATCTAACTTAATGCTTTTCAAAAGCTCCAGCACATCCTCTTTATAAATGTCTATATGCTCAAGCATTTCTGTCTGCTGTAAGTCATCCCCACAATTGCCAAGGTTCTTTCCAATGGTCTTATGGCCCTCGACATATGTAAGACTCTCATCTCCAGAATCAACCTGGTGAACCAGCTCTGTACTGCCTCCAAAGCCTTTCCTCAAGTAAGGAAACCAGTACTGTATGCAGTACTCCAGGTGCAGCCTCACCAGTGCCCTGTACAAATGAAGTCCTGATGAAGAATCTCAACCAGAAGCATTGACTGTTTATTGCTCTCTGTAGATCCTGCCTGCCTTGCTGAATTCCTCCAACATTGTGTGTGTGTGGCTCAAGATTTACAACATCTGCAGAATCTCTTGCGTCTATCAAGTGCTCATCTAAATAACTCTTATATGAGATTGGCCACCCAGCTTCAAGCACTCTCTCAGGCAGATGCATTGCTGATGCTTCACACTCTTTAAGGAGCAATGCCTCAAAAGGCAGAATAGTCATAGTCATAGTCATAGTCATACTTTATTGATCCTGGGGGAAATTGGTTTTTGTTACAGTTGCACCATAAATAATAAATAGTAATAAAACCATAAATAGTTAAATAGTAATATGTAAATTATGCCAGTAAATTATGAAATAAGTCCAGGACCAGCCTATTGGCTCAGGGTGTCTCAGGGTGTCTGACCATCTAAGAATCCATCATTAAGGACCCCTATCACATAGGACATGACCTCTTCTCATGGCTACCTTCAGGGAGGATGGACAGAAGCCTGAAGGCACATACTCAATGATGCAGGAATAGCTTCTTCTACCCCCTCCTCCCTCTCTGACATCAGATTTTTGAATGGACATTGAACCCATGAGCATTTTGTTACGTACCCCATAGCGGGTTAAAAGAACCAGCAGAAATAGAACACACCTGGAGTCTGGTTTTGCTGTTAACTAATTCTATTTTATTAATAACTACATAATAAAGTAACATAAAACCGGATAAATCAAACAGGTTAGCAGAGCTTATGCATATATATATATATATGGAAATATAAAACCCAAACTTCTTGAAGCTTAGGTGGTAGGTAAGAAAAGTTCAGTTCAGATGCACAGGTTGGTTAATGCGAGATGTTTGTAATGCAAAGGCGAATGTTGTGAGAAGGCAATTACGTTGCTATTCCACAGATTCCATGACAGCAATAAAAAAATAACAATAGTAGTAGGTTTTATCTCCGAAGTTGTTCCACTCCACACATGAAATATCACCGACAGTGATCTTCAACGAATATCCTTTCAACACAAGTGGTACCACACCCAAATTCAGCTATGGGACATCTCAAAGTGGTGGCCACAGGTAGTCCAACAGAATCCACGTATGGATTATCACCAGCAGTAGTTTATCACAAAGGGAATCCTCTTTGAGGGAACCACCACCCAGGCAAGGATCAACACACCAGTAGATTTCACAAGGTTACCCCAAACACACAACGTGATAGCCACTTATCCAGTTCCACAACATACGAAATAACTCCAACAGTGATTTGCCACAGGGGTACCTTTCTTCAGTGAACTACCACACCCAGACAAAGGGGAAATACACACATGTGGTATTCACAAAGGTTTTCCCCTGACCAGAGAACCCACTCCTGTAGATTAACTAAGTGACAATCACACTTTTGTAGTCAAATGGAAACACAAACACCCTCACTGGCTACTTAGAGAGAGAGTCCAAACAGTGACCTCTTGTCACTAGGTTTCTTCTATTTTCAAACCTATCCCTCTTCTCTTCTCTTCCTGCAAACTTGTTCTAGTTGCAGAAAACTTGTAGGAGTCATTCATCAATACTCAGGCTCGATCTCAACTCACCCCTTTTGGGCTACTGGAAGTTTAAACCAGCGACCGACTCACTGGTGTCTTCCATTGACCGAATCCATCTTGACTCTAACTGTGTGTGTCTGCATGTCCTTGTATATTCAAAACAAGCTGCAGAGATTGTCCATCAAATAACTCCTCCTGTCTCTCTCTCTCAAGCAGTTCAAACAGTGTCGAAAAGCCAGTCTCATTCTTGCGGCATTTTAAAGTGACAGTCCACAGAAAATATGAACCCTAGGGGTACAGAACAGCTACCTCACTAACACAAGATAATCTCTAGGTGCTAGAAATCCAAGACAACACACGCAAAGTGCTGGTGCAACTCAGCAGGTCAGGTAGCATCTATGGAAATTAATAAACAGTCGAAGTTTTTGGCTGAGACCCTTCAGAAGGACTAGAGAAAATAGATGAGCAGAGTTAGAAGGTGTGGAGGGAGAAACATGGGCAGGCAAGGAGATAAGGTCAGAGAGGGAAAAGCGGATGGGGAATGGTGAATGGTGTGGGAGGGAATGGCCATTACCAGAAGTTTGAGGTTGATGTTCATGCCATCAGGTTAGAGGCTACCCAGGCAGAATATAAGGTGTTGCTCTTCCAACCTGAACATGGCCTAATTGCGACAGTAGAGGAGGCCATGGATTGACATGTCGGAATAGGAAATGAAATTAATACCGGTGACCGCTGGGAGATCCCGCTTTTTCTGGTGGACAGAGTGTAGGTGTTTGGCGAAGTGATCTCCCAATCTAGGGCTGGGTCTCACTGATATATAGGAGACCACATCGGGAGCAGTAGATACAGTCGATGACCCCAACTGACTCACAGGTGAAATGTTGCCTCACCTGGAAGGACAGTTTGGGCCCTGAATAGTAGTGAAGGGGGAGGTGTAGGTGTAGGTGTAACACTTGTTCCACTTGCAATGACATGCAATGAGGGAGATCAGTGGGGAGGGATGAATGGACAAGGGAGTTGTGTAGGGAGTGATCCCTGTGGGAAACAGAAGATGGGTGTGTGGGTGGTCGGGGAGGCAAATATGTGCTTGGTGGCGGGATCCCACTGGAGATGGTGGAAGTTATGGAGAACTATGTGCCGGACGCAGAGGCTGGTGGGGTGGTAGGTGAGGATAAGAGGAACCCTATCCCTGGTGGGGTGGTGGGAAGATGGGGTGAAGACAAACTCTGTGCATGAAAAGGAAGAGGCGAGGTCGAGGGCAGCTTTGATGGTGGAGAAAGAAAAGCCCCCTTCTTTGAAGAAGGAGGACATCTCCTTCGTTCTGGAATGAAAAGCCTCATCATGAGAAAAAAATGTGGCGGAGACGGAGGAATTGAGGGAAGGGGATGACATTTTTACGAGTAACAGGGTGGGAAGAGGTATAGCCGAGGTAGTTGAGAGAGACAGGTAGCTGTGGAGGCAAAGTTGATGAAGTCGAAGAGCTCGGCATGGGTGCAGGAAGCATCACCAATGCAGTCGTCGATGTAGCGTAGGTAACGGGGGGAGTGGCACCAGTGTACGCTTGGAACATAGGCTGTTCCACGAGGTCGACAAAAGGCAGGCATAGCTGGGACACAATCGAGCACCCATGGCTACACCTTTAGCTTGAAGGATATTAAATCTGATTCCGATTCATTTCGCCTCTTTCTCCCTTCCCCCCTTATCCTAATTCTATGTGTGTGGGCGGGTGGGTGGGAGAGAGGGAGTTAAGGAGAGGGTGTGCTGGTTGTTCTGTAGTGTGTTGTTCTGCCGAGCACACGATGTTGGCGCGGGAATGTGTGGGAATGTGTCCCTCGTGATTTTATTTACCTCAATCATGTTATGCTTTCGCCTTACCTTCTCGAAGGATAAAAGACCAGCCTTCTCCATTTAGCCCTTGTAACTGAATTGGTCCATTCCAGTCCAATATTATTGTGAACCCCAGAGAGTATGGCTCTAGTCTTCTTGATCGCTTCTCACGGGGCACAACACTTATCCGACTCTGCTACTTTACTCTTTATATATTCAGGCTTGTTTAATGTCATCTCGACCACGTCGCCCCAGAGCCCCCACCGCGCTCCACTGCAGCGAACGGACCGTGGCGCTGGGAACTCTAGCGCGACTAGTGGACAATGGCCGTACTACAAGGAGTTCAGTTGCTCGCCGAAAGTGAAAGGAATTTGGACCCGGAAGTGTCCGGATAAAACATGGCTTCAAAACAACAAGTTGAGGATTTCACCGAGGAGGTAATTTGTCCCATCTGCCTGGATTTCTTCACTGATCCGGTGTCACTGGACTGCGGACACAACTTCTGCCGCCCCTGTATCACTCAGTATTGGGAAAAGGGGACGAGAAACATCTGTCCGGAATGTAGAGAGGAGTTTCACGAAATATCCCTCAGAGGGAATCGGACCTTGGTGAGACTGGCTGACAAAGCTCGAAAACTGAAACTGAGTCCAACAGAGACGGAAAGTGATCTTCACTGCGAGGAACACGAGGAAGAACTGAAACTATTTTGTGAAACTGACAAGACGCTGATCTGCCTGATCTGTAGAGATTCGCGGGAACACAAGTCTCATAACTTTATGCCAATTAACGAAGCTGTTGAAGTTTACAAGGTAATGAATTAGGAGGCACGTTTGATGATCTAATTGATTACACACGGTTATCTAACACTGTTGTTCATGATTTTCTACAATATCCCAGGATCAGGTGAAATCTTCCCTCACGTCGCTCGCTGAGAGAAAATCGGCTATTCTCAAAATGGAGCAGCAGCAGAAACAGAAGATTTCTGAGATTCGGGTAAAGTCTCCCTTTATGATTTGTTATTTTCTCAATTGGTTCTGCTCCAGTTATTGCGTTATATAAAGATGTTCACATTTCATTCGGTAGGATCAGTCACGCAGTCTGGAGTCCCACATCTCGTCCGAGTTCACTCGGATACGTCAGAGTCTCACCGAGAAAGAGCAGCGTTTAATCAGAGATCTCAGAAAACAGGAGAAGATGGTTGTGGGTCAAATGGAGAAAACTCTTCGGAAGATTCAAAGTAATTTAACTTCAATTGAAGAGGAAATCTCAAAGTTGCATAGGCAGATGGAGCAGACAGATGGAGTGATATTTCTTAAGGTAAGGAAGTATAGTTCAGTTCAGAACGGCAGATGCAGCGTAGACAGTGATGATGGGTGGAAATTAGAGAATGATATTAACAAGGTCAAGTTTATTTCTCTCGACATAAGTGGCCAGCTGGGCCGTTTTTGAGGCAAAAACACTCAGTGGCCACTTTATTAGGCATCTAACAATAATAATATTTGTACTTATAGAGCACTTTTCATACAGATGTATAGTTCAAAGCGCATTACATAGGATAAAAGTTCAAATTTGAAAGTAAAATAAAAAACGAAAATAAACATGAAAGTAGAAGACTAAAGATGTTAGTGTTCAAAATGAAATAAATGGGGGTTTGAGCTGGCATTTTCAAGTGTCAAATGAGTCAGCATCCCTTATAGTTTTAGGTATTGAATTCCACAGTCTAGGAGTATGGTTCAAAAAAGCTGACCTGACAATCATTTTTGAGGGAGATTGTTTAAATTTAAGAGACCAGTTTCAGAACCTGACAGCTGGAAAATGATTCTTTGATGTACTTCATAGCAGACTATTAACGGCTTTAAAAACGTAAGAGAATTTTAAAAACAATTCTAAAATATACAGAAAGCCAATGCAGAGTAGTTTGGATGGGAGTGATATGCTCTCTTATCCTGGTTTTGGTTAAAAGTTTCTGAATGAGTTGAAGTTTGTTAATAGATTGCTTTAAGACCAGTGAAAAGTGCATTGCAGTAATCTAGTCTATTTGATATAAGGGTGTGAATTAGTTTTTCAGTATCATTACAGTACAGGAATGACTGTACCTTTGCAATATTTGTGAAGTGTGGAAATGCTGCGCCTTATGTGGGATTTAAAATTCAAATCTGAATCAAGAATAACACCCAAGCTGGTTACTTCTGACTCGACAAGGGCCACTGAGTGTATGTTTGTGGTCTTCGCTAGTGTGGCCCAAGATTGATGAGTTGTGCATTCGGAGAGGCTCTTCTTCACACCACTGTTGTAACATGTTGTCATTTCAGTTACTGCTGCCTTCCTGTCAGCTTGAACCAGTCTGGCCATTTTCCTCGGTCCTCTCTCATTAGCTAGTTACTGCCTGTTACACCGCTGGCATTTAGGGCAGCAATGAAGCTCCTCCATCTCTGTCTGTCCTTGGCCATCTTCCCTATTTTGCCTCAGGTGTGGTTAAGGGTCCTCACTTCTGCCTCTACGGTTTGGCGGCAAGTTGTATTTGGCCTCCTGCATTTCTTTCACACCTCAGGGTTGCAATGAAGTGCTGTCTTGATGGTGGAGTTGGCCTCTCTTCTCATTAAGTGCCCGATCCGTCTCCAGTGTTTCCTCAGTATGGTTGTGGATGACACTGAAGGCACAGGGTGTAGTGGGACAGAAAACATGGGGTGTCTTCCGGACGCTTGTGGTGTGGAATGGTGACAGTTCAGCAAGGCCATTCTTTGTCATGCACAGCATTCTGACCCGTACAAGAACGTGGACAGAACACTCAGCTTCACCTTGCTGTGGCCTCTCTCCTCGTTTCACCAAATGTCGCCTTTAGTCTTCCATCTGTCCATCTGCTTTCACCGACACCCAGTGTATCTAGGTTGAAATGATGCATTTCTACAGTTATTTGTGCTAGCTTGCCAGTGTTCATACATTCCAAAACACAACTTTGGTCTTGCTCTTGGGGGTGCTCAGGGCTTCTGTCATCATGCCAGTAGCTTCCTCTTGCTTTTCTCTGCTGTCAGTCATGCAAATCCCTGGTGGGTACTCAGGAATACAGTTGCACAGAGATACAGGATTCTTCATTGCTGTTTCTGTAACAATTTTTGTTTGACCAGTTAGGGTTGTTAGCCCTGAGCTGAACCTCCGACCTGGAGGACTGGTGGATTGCTCTTAGTCTGGCCTCTACTCTTTGACCTGTCTGGCTTGGGTGACCCTACTGACAGCAGAGCACAGGGCCCTGACTGTAGCCAACATAGCTGTCTGGGTGATTGAAGCATGCAAGCCTCCAATTGGTGCTCATGGAGGGACCTCTCTCAATAACAAGGTGTCTTAAGCCACAGAACCTGCTGCTCACTGGATGTTTTTGCTTTTCGTACCATTCTCTGTAAGCTCCAGAGACTGTTGGACATGAAAATCTCAGGAAATCAGCAGTTTCTGAAATGTTCAGAAACTATTATTAAGTGTCAGATATTTATTAGGTGGGGAGGTGTACCTAATAAAGTGGCCACAGAGTTCATTGATCATTGACTTTTCTGATGACCTCATGTTGTCAACAGATCAAAACAAGTTCAAATGACAGGCTTCCTTCACTGAAGAACATTATTTTGCAGTTATCTAACAGTTTCAAGGCCTGACCTTAGGGAGGTGTTTTAACAGCAGCTTTAATTGGCTCACTGATTTTGTTTTCCTGAACTAAGTTCAGCAACTTAGTCTCTTCAGTAATGCAAATATCCACATTGATTTGATCAAATCCAAACATTGTATCAAATCCTCAACAAATTCACCCATGAGCTGATTTATTTGCCATCCAATGATTCCTTACCCAAGCCCAAAAACTATCCAGTCCTGTGTAATCATCTCTCTTTGTTGTCCCCCTCACCTCTTCTATCATTCTTGTATGTTTTCCTGGAACTTTTTTCCTTTGCCTCTGTATACTCTCTGTAATAAAAAAAAAACCCCTTCTGTCTGTGTTTCAGCAGCTGGGTGAATTCCAGTATCTGCAAAATCTTTGGTGTAATCTAGAACATAAGACATAAAGAGCAGTATCAGGCAAATTCAGCCCATTCAATCTGCTCCACATTCCATCCCCCTCAACCCCATTCTCCTACATTTGACAGCCTGACTAATCAAACTCTGTTTTAAATATACCCAGTGACTTGGCCTCCACAGCCATCTCATTCCACAGATTCATCACCCTTTGGCTAAAGAAATTCCTCCTCAGTTTCTGCTGCTTGTAGAGCTACAAGTTAATCAAAGGGTGACTGGGTCTTGGAGCACATTACAGGCTCCTTACCCCTCCAAATCCATGTCAGTCATCAGGAATCCACTGACAATAATGTTATTTACCACCACTTTATTTTTAGCTGTCTCTGCTCTAGCTATCTATGTGTTCCTTTTGATATTTCGGAAAAATCGTGAGACTACCTGTCTGCATCATCCTCTCAAGTACTATATATTCCAGATTCCAACTGCATTCTTGCAGAAGTAAAATGCTTCTCAGATTCTCTCTGAAGCTCTTGCCCTGTTACACAAAATCTCGGACCTTGGGTTCTCAACACTGACATAGAGAGTATTTTCTCACTATCTACCATGTTCATGTTCCACATAACTTTTTTTATACTTCTGTGCAGTTAGCCCACACACAGTCCCATGCATTCCAAGGAAAACAACCAATCTGTTTGTTCACGTAACAGAACCGCTGCTTCTCAGAGAAAATCCTGGTGAATCTCTTCAGCAGCCCTCCGGTGCAAGTGTGTCATTCTCAAAACCCAAAAGTCAGTACAGTAGACAACACCCCAGATGTGGGCTATATAATCTCTTTATAAAATTATACCATAACCTATACTCTTTTCTAATCTGTGCCCCAGCGGAGGATAGAAGTCTCGTATGAAGTCTCCTTCACCTGATTTCAGGAATCCTTAGATTATTCAGCGAGTTTGCTCTGTTTCGCAACATCAGTTTTCCTCTTTCCCTCGCTCGATTGTGGCAGCGTCCATCACCAGGGGTCCTACCATCCAGACATTTCCCTCTTTTCACTGCTGCCATCAGGAAGGAAGTGCAGGAGCCTTGAGTCTCACACCACCAGGTTCACGAACAGTTATTCTCCTACAACCATTAGACTCTTGAAAAATCATGGATAACTTCACTCACCCCGACTCTGAACCTATGGACACACTTTCAAGGACTCTACAACTTATGTTCTCAATATTAGTTATTACTAATGTTTTACTATTTGCTTAATTTTGTATTTGCACAATTTATCTTCTTTTGCATTTTGGATTGTTTGTCCATCTTTGCTTCTGTGTAGGTTTTCATTAATTATATTATGTTTCTTTGTATCTACTGTGAATGCCCATGAGAAAATGAATCACATATGGTGACATAAACGAACTTTGATAATAAATTTACTTTGAACTTCGATGTGTTGTTCCCACAAGGAACTACCCTTCATTGTGTAGGTGTTCCTTTCATTACTCTTGCCAAACTGCATCATGTTAGACTTTACAAGATTAATAATGCATTCACCACTGGTATAATCATCTCACCAACTAATTAGTATTATAAACATGAGCAAGATGCTGGAAATCCAAAGCAAGACACACAAGATGCTGGAGGAACTCAGCAGGCCAGGCAGCATCTATGGAAACGAATAAACAGTTGACTTTTTGGGCTAAGATCCTTCTTCAGGACTGGAAAGAAAAAGTGGAGATGGTAGAATAAAAAGGTGGCGGGGGGGAGTAGAAAGCGGCTAGCTGGAAGGTGATCGGTGAAGCCACAGGAATGTGAAAGGTCAAGTGCTGGAGAAGAAAGAATTTGATAGGACAGGAGAATGGACCACAAGAGAAAGGAAAGGAGGAGTGGATCCAAGGGGGAAGTAATAGGCAGATGGGAAGAAGTGATAGGTCAGAGCGGGGAATAGAGGAAGTGGGGTGGGAAAGAAGGAGAAATCGATATTCATGCCATCAGGTTGGAGGGTACCCAGACAGAATATAAGGTAACACACACAAAAAATGCTGGTGAACGCAGCAGGCCAAGCAGCATCTATAGGAAGAGGTGCAGTCGATGTTTCGGGCTGGGACCCTTTTGTGTGTGTTGCTTGAATTTCCAGCATCTGCAGATTTCCTCGTGTCTGGAATACAAGGTGTTGCTCCTCCACCCTGAGGATGGCCTCATCTTGGCACAATGAATCGACATGTCAGAATGGGAAACGGAGTCAAATCGGAATTGAAATTGTTTACTGGGGATGGCTTAGAAAATGGACTGTTCTATGTAGGCAACAAAAAAAATGGGCACAGTTGGGCCCCATAAAGTGCCCATGGCTACCCCGAGTCTGGAGAAAGTGGGAGAAGCCGAAGGAAAAATTGTTGAGGTTGAGGAGCAGTTCAGCCAGATGGGGGAGGGTGGTGATGGAGGGGGAACTGGTTGGTTCTTTTATTGAGAAAGCAGTGGAGAGCTTGAGGCCTTGTGTTCCTCTTGGCCATGAGGAATTAATAACAAGCTGCATCCTCCTCAGATCAACAACAACTTCTCTCAGATAGATCACCAGGGATAAGCCTGGTAACTACACATCCTCAAGTCTACTGTCACTGCAAGGAAAGTTATGAAAACTTCTGAACCCATTAATAACGCTTCTAACATTGGGTGGCACAGTAGAGTAGCAGTTAGTACATTGCTGTACAATATCAGCCAGAGATCACTGGGGTTCGATTCCCGTCACGGCCCGTAAGGACTCCCCATGACCTCCGGTGCTCCAGTCTCCTCACGGATCCCAAAGACGTAATGTTAAGGTTATTGAATTCTGGGTGTGCTCAGTTGGTGCCAGAAGCGTTTTTACACTTGTGAGCTGCCCCCAGCACAATCCTTGCTGTTTTGTTTTGACACAAATGACACATTTCACAGTATGTTTTGATGTAGTCTTTATGTTTATCTACATTTATATCCACATCAGCAATATCTAAGAATAGTTGTACAGACAGTAACAAGGATGGGTATCCAATCATGAATGTCAGACCTATTTTCTTTCAGAAGTACCCATTATATTTTGATATCATTCTCTGCTTCCTATTATTCAGCCAATTTTAGAACCAGTTTACCAACGTGCCTTGGATTCTGTGAGCTCTAAGCTTTTGGGCCAGTTTCCTTTGTGACAGAAGGCAAGACAGCAACTTTCATTCAGAGTTTGAGGAGACTTGGTTTGTCAACTAAAACTCTTGAAATCCTCTACAAGTGTACCGTACAGAGCATTCTGACAGGCTGCATCACTGTCTGGTATGGGGGGGGGGGGTGGTTATTGCAGAAGATCACAGTAAGTTGCAGAAACTTGTAAAATTAGTCAGTTCCATCATGGCTACTAGCCTCGGTAGTGTACAATACATCTACAAGGAGTGGTGCCTTAGGAAGGTGACATCCAACATTAAGGGCCCCCAACACCCAGGACATGCCGTCTTCTCATTGTTACCATAAGGAAGGAGGTACCGAAGCCTGAAGGCACACCCTCAGGAATTCAGGAACAGTTTCTTCCCCTCTGCCGTCCAATTTCTAAATGGACATTGGACCCAAGAACACTACCTTACTACTTTTTTATTTCTGTTACATTACACTTCTTATTTTGATCTAACTATTTAACGCACCCACATACACATATATATATTTACTGTAATTCAGTTTTCCCTATATTTATTTATCATGTATTTCATTATACTGCTGCCAAAAAGTTAACAACTTTTATGACATGTGCTGGCGATATTAAACCTAATTCTGATTCTGAAACATTATCCAGCTGATGTCCACATAACCCATGTCAAATGCACTGATCTCATTGGTACACTTAGCTTTATTCTTAAAAAATTTGATCGTAATTGTTTAGTCTAGATTGCCGGCTGGTGGTATAGTGGCATCAGTGTCAGACTTCAGAGCAAAGGCCCTCGAGTTCGAATCCACCTGGTTCCCCTGCACGCTTCCACATCCGTGCTGGGTTGAGCGTCAAGCGAGCAACTTGGCCTTGTAAAAATAAGAAAGCCCGCTAAAAAAACGCCGTCATGGCAACGTCCCGATGACTCCACTTGGAGTTAAGGGCTTTCTTCTTCTTCTCTATTCAGTCTGGATCCTCTCTAACAAAGCCTTACTGATACCATTTAATTAATCCCTACCTTTTCCGGTGTACCTCTACCCTGTCCCTCAGAAGTTTGTTTTCTTTTCGGAGATGTTTAGTCACTGACATTGGATTCATGGGCTGCTTTATCCATGCTGCCATGCTTGAGTAAAACTGCCTCATTTGCTGTCCTTCTATCATTTGGCACTTCACCTGTGGTCAGTGACAATTTAAAAATCTCCAATGGGAAATTCACAGTCTGCTCCGCTGATGGCCACAGCAGCATTTATTTATTTATTCATTGGGATATACAGTAACTCAGAATACACCATTCTGCCCCTTTGTACTGTGACGCCCAGCAATCCCCCAATTTAATCCTTGCCTTATCACAGAATAATTTATAATGACCTATCAACTGGTATGTCTGTGGACTATGGGAGGAAACTGGAGAACCCAGAGGAAACCAACGTGGTTACAGGGAGAATGTACAAATTCCTTACAGGCAGTGGTGGGAATTGAACCCAGGTTGCCTGTACTGTAAAATGTTTTGCTGGCTGTTACACCACCCTGCTTAGCAGATCAACTAATCAACTTTCAACCCGGTACAACTTCTTGTACCTGCTCATGTTCATTACATATCATAGAACTTTACATACCCTTAATGAGCATTCCAGCTACAATGTCCATTTGTGAATATGGATGAGAACTATTACTTTAACACATTATCTGGATTTAGCTTACCAGCTCTGATTATAAATTTAGAAAATGTTAATGAATGCATTCTGACAGCCAACTAACTAATCACAAACAAGAGAAGATCTGCAGGTCCTGGAAATCCGAGCAACGCACACAAAATGCTGGATGAACTCAGCAGGCCAGGCAGCATCTAGAAAAAGAATATAGTCAATGTTTTGGGCAGAAACCCTTCGGCAGGAACTAATTAATTAGAAACCTTTCAGCCAACTAACTAATTATTGCAGGAATGCAAGGATTAACATATAAAGAGAATTTGATGACCCTGGATTTGTACTCCCTGGAGTCCAGATGAGTGGGGATCTCATGAAACTTGCAGAATATTGAAAGGCCTGGATAGAGTGGACATGGCGAGAATGTTTTTTATAGCGGGAGAGTGTATGATCAGAGGGCACTGCCTCAGAATACAGTGATGAGGAGAAATTTCTTTAGCTAGAGTGTGGTGACTTGGTTGAATTCATAGCAACAGAAGGCTGTGGAAGCCAAATCATTGGGTATATTTAAAGCGGAGGTTGATTAGTAAGCCATCAATGGTTACAGAGAGAAGGCAGAAGAAACGGTTAAGAGGGACAATAAATCCACTCTGATGGAATGGGCAGAGCAGACCCGATTGTTCGAATGGCATCACTCTGCGCCCATGTCTTATGGTCTAATGTGCTCAGTATCCATCCATTCTGATTTCTGTTTTGTTTTTTTGCAGGAAGAATGCTGTCAGAAGAGGAGGTAGGACCTGATCTTATCTGAACCCTAGCAAAACCTTTTAATATTAACTCAGAAAATAGTTTGTGTTCAAATACTTAAATTAAAATGTTTAAAATTTGCAGGGTGGGAAATATCCGGACACTCACAATCATGGATGGGGCTCTTACAATGGGAGAATTCAATGGGCCTTTACCTTTCCCGGTGTGGAGGGAAATGTTCGAAGACATTCAGCCTGGTAAATAGATCTAAATGTTCCAATTCACAACTTACAGTTTGACTCATGTTATACAGGAATAACAGAGTATTATTCTATGCTTCAAATTGGACCCAATTAATATCATTACCTTACTTATACAAATAATCCACCTTCAGTTTGAAGTTTCATTCCCTAAACTTCCAATATCACTGAGCCAATGGATCTACCTCTCCCTGCGATCACTCCATTATTAGAGGATATCTCTTCCTTCCTAGAAGGCCCACTGTTTCTGCTGGGGTGAGGGAAGCTTCCCAAAATTTCTCAGGCATTGCTTTAGATTCCATGGAATGTTTCTAATAAATCCACAGTGAAATTCTTCAAATCCTTCCCTGGCAGCCCCTTCTCCAGAGCCTCAGTGTGTTGACATCTCTTGCAGAATATTTTCTTTAACTGAGACATTTATGTCTGTTCACAATCACAACCAGGTGAACATTCAGATAAGATGCAAAAAGTCATGTTTTTACAATGTTTTCACGTCACATGATTCTGATTCTGATAAGTTTAAAGAAGCAGTATAACCACTGAAATTTGTTTGTACTGTATGTCACAATCATACATAGAAACCATAGAAAACCATAGAAAAACTACAGCACAGAAACAGGCCTTTTGGCCCTTCTTGGCTGTGCTGAACCATTTTCTGCCTAGTCCCACTGACCTGCACACGGACCATATCCCTCCATACACCTCCCATCCATGTATCTGTTCAATTTATTCTTAAATGTTAAAAAAGAACCCGCATTTACCACCTCGTCTGGCAGCTCATTCCATACTCCCACCACTCTCTGTGTGAAGAAGCTCCCCCTAATGTTCCCTTTAAACTTTTCCCTCTTCACCCTTAACCCATGTCCTCTGTTTTTTTTCTCCCCTTGCCTCAGTGGAAAAAGCCTGCTTGCATTCACTCTATCTATACCCATCATAATTTTATGTACCTCTATCAAATCACCCCTCATTCTTCTATGATCCAGGGAATAAAGTCCTAACCCATTCAACTTTTCTCTGTAACTGAGTTTCTCAAGTCCTGGCAACATCCTTGTAACCTTCTCTGCACTCTTTCAACCTTATTTATATCCTTCCTGTAATTTGGTGACCAAAACTGAACACAATACTCCAGATTTGGCCTCACCAATGCCTTATACAACCTCATCATAACATTCCAGCTCTTATACTCAATACTTTGATTAATAAAGACCAATGTACCAAAAGCTCTCTTTACGACCCTATCTACTTGTGACGCCACTTTTAGGGAAATTTGTATCTGTATTCCCAGATCCCTCTGTTCTACTGCACTCCTTAGTGTCTTACCATTTACCCTGTATGTTCTACCTTGGTTTGTCCTTCCAAAGTGCAATACCTCACACTTGTCTGTATTAAACTTCATCTGCCATTTTTCAGCCCATTTTTCCAGCTGGTCCAAATCCCTCTGCAGGCTCTGAAAACCTTCCTCACTGTCCACTACACCTCCAATCTTTGTATCATCAGCAAATTTGCTGATCCAATTTACCACATTATCATCCAGATCATTGATATAGATGACAAATAACAATGGACCCAGCACTGATCCTCGTGGCACACCACTAGTCACAGGCCTCCACTCTGAGAAGCAATTCTCTACTACCACTCTTTGGCTTCTTCCATTGAACCAATGTCAATGTCAACCAATTCAATGCAACTGAATTTTCCTAACTAACCTCCCATGCGGGACCTTGTCAAAGGCCTTACTGAAGTCCATGTAGACAACATCCACTGCCTTCCCTTCATCCACTTTCCTGGTAACCTCCTCGAAAGACTCCAACAGATTGGTCAATCATGACCTACCACACACAAAGCCATGTTGACTCTCCCTGATAAGTCCCTGTCTATCCAAATGCTTGTAGATTCTGTCTCTTAGTACTCCCTCCAATAAGTTACCCACTACCGACGTCAAACTTACCGGCCTATTATTTCCTGGATTACTTTTCGATCCTTTTTTAAACAACAGAACAACATGAGCCACTCTCCAATCCTCCAGCACCTCACCCATAGACACGGACATTTTAAATATATCTGCCAGGGCCCCTGCAATTTCAACACTAGTCTCCTTCAAGGTCCGAGGGAATACCCTGTCAGGTCCTGGGGATTTATACACTTTAATTTACCTCAGATAGCAAGCACCTCCTCCTTTTCAATCTGTACAGTTTCCATGATCTCACTACTTGTTTCCCTTAATTCCATAGACTTCATGCCAGTTTCCTTAGTAAATACAGACGCAAAGAAACCATTTAAGATCTCCCCCATTTCTTTTGGTTCTGCACATAGCCAACCACTCTGATCTTCAAGAGGACCAATTTTATCCCTGACAATCCTTTTACTCTTAATATACCTGTAAAAGTTCTTTCGATTATCCTTCACTTTGACTGCCAAGGCAACCTCATGACTTCTTTTAGCCCTCCTGATTTCTTTCTTAAGTATTTCCTTGCACTTTTTGTACTCCTCAAGCACCTTATTTACTCCCTGTTTCCTATACATGTCATACAACTCTCTCTTCTTCTTTATCAGAGTTGCAATATCCCTTGAGAACCAAGGTTCCTTATTCCAATTCACTTTGCCTTTAATCCTGATGGGAACATACAAGCTCTGCACTCTCAAAATTTCTCCTTTGAAGGCTTCCCACTTACCGATCACAACTTTGCCAGAGAACAACTTGTCCCAATCCATGCTTTTTAAATCCTTTCTCATTTCTTCAAATTTGACTTTTTTCCAGTTCAGAGCCTCAACCCTAGGACCAGATCTATCCTTGTCCATGATCAAGTTGAAATTAACGGTGTTATGATCACTGGAACCAAAGTGCTCCCCTACACACACTTCCATCACCTGTCCTAACTCGTTTCCTAACAGGAGATCCAATATTGCATCCCCTCTAGTTGGTACTTCTATATATTGATTTAGAAAACTTTCCTGAACACATTTTACAAACTCTAAACTATCTAGACCCCTAACGGTATGGGAGTCCCAATCAATATATGGAAAATTAAAATCCCCTACCACCACAATTTTATGTTTCCTGCTATCTCTCTGCTCTCTCTGTGTGCTCTCTCTGTCTCTCTCTCTCTCTCTCACACACACACACACACACACACACACTTATACACAGAGGGTGAGGAAGGTGGCGATGAAAATGGCCACCTTCTCATTTCCTCCTCTTAGTTTGTTTGCTACTCTTGCTGACATGTATAACTCTGTCCCACTCTCTCACCCTCCTATGATCCTCTTATTGTGGTCTCTTTTCTTCTAAATCCCTACCCCCCACCATCACCTGTCTGCTTCCGTTCCCCCCTCCTGGATACATTCACTCCTTCCCCCGCCCCCCCCAACACACACAAGCTTTCCACCCCTCCCCCACCTGGTTCTGGCTCCATCTGCCATTCATCTCTCCCCTAATGGCTCTCATTAGCACCTCCTTTGCTGATAAGATTCCAGCACAATCGCCCTTTGTGTTCCTGCTTTTCACCATCTCCAACCTTCATACTCCTCCCCCACCTCACTCCACCTGCATCTCCTACCTGGTCTGCCTCAGTCACCCTGGGGAGAGAAGTGGTGCGACTCTAACCCTGCTCCCCTCCCCTCCCCTACCAGCCACAACTTGCCTGGTGGACTCCTGTCACGCCGCGATCCTTCCCCTCTTTATACTGGCCATTTCTCCTCTCTGCTCTCGGTCCTCTTACAGGATTTGTACTCAAAACATGGACAACCACCCTTCCATGCCAACCACCCCCGCCATACAGACACAGAAGCTACTGGACCCAAAATGGAAAATACAGAAATGATAGGCAGCATGTGGGAAGTCCATAACACCGGAGCTGCTCCGCTTCAGCCGTCAGAAGCACTGGCCAAGTACTTTAATTCCGATTTCCACTCCAGTTCTGACACGGCACCTTGCCTCTCGTGCCGTGATGAGGCCACCCTCAAGGTGGAGGAGCAAAACTTTTTATATCCATCTGGGTTACCTCCAGCATGACAGCATGAATATCGATTTCTCCTTTCGGAAAAAAAATCCCCTCTCACTCCCCTCTTCATTTATTCCCCCTTCTGGCCCCATACCTCTTCTCGCCTGCCCGTCACCTCCTCCTTCCCTTTTTCCAATGGTCCATCTCATGTTCTATCAGATTCCTTCCTCTCCAGCTCCTTACCTTTCCCACCCACCTCCTTCCCCTGCTCCCTCCTTTTTATCCTGGCATCTTCCCCCTTCCTTTCCAGTCGTGTGGAAGGATGTCAGCCGGAAACATCCGCTGTTTATTCGTTTCCATCGATGCTGCCTGACCTGCTGAGACACTCCAGCATTTTGAGTGTGTTGGCATAAACACAAGAGATTCTGCAGAGGCTGGAAATCTGAGCAACACACACATCTGCAGGCCAGGCAGCGAGGAGAAGAGTAAATAGTCGACATTCTGGGCCGAGGCCCTTCATCAGGACATGGACTGTTTACTCTTTTCCATAGTTGCTGCCTGGACTGCTGAGCTCCTCCAGCATTTTGTGCGTGTTGCTTTGGACTTCCTGTGTTTAAGAGGAATAAGCAGCCATCGTTTCAGGGTCTTGATGAAGGGTTTTGACCGGAAAGGTCGAGTTTTTATGTCTCTCCGTAGATGCTGCCTGACCGGCCCAGTCCCTCCAGCGTTTTGAATGTGAGGACAAACGCAGACGTTTAATGTTGAAAGGAGAATTATAAGCACAAAAAATTCTGCGGATGCTTGAAACCCAGAGGGACACACCCACACACATGCAAAGTGCTGAACTCAGCAGGTCGGGCAACATCTATGGAGAAGAATAAACTGTCGACGTTTTGGAACGAGACCCTTCATCTGGACTGATGAGAATGGATTAGCAATATAGTGCAGTTGTGTGCAACTCGGGGAAAATTAATGTTGACGCCTGGATGTGCCTGAATGCCCCAGTTACCGGTCCCAGCACCGCTCTGTCCGAGTCTCTCCCCGTCCCCGGGGACTCCCTAATTCTCTGCTTCTCCCCCCAGTCTCTGTCACCCTGGATGTGGAAACAGCAAATCAGCGGCTCGAGGTGTCTGAGGATCGGAAGAGTGTGAGACGGACCCGGACACGGAGCGATCTCCCTGACACTGGGAAGAGGTTTACAGCCGGGGTTAGTGTGCTGGGATCGGAGGGATTCGTATCGGGGAGACATTACTGGGAGGTGGAGGTGACGGGGAACCGGCGCTGGAGTCTGGGAGTCGCTGTAGAATCAATGGAGAGGAAGGAGTGGGTCGCACTGAAACCAGAAGCTGGAGTGTGGACCATCGGGCGGGGTGGTGACAGACTTGTTGTAAACGGCTGCCCTGACTCCCGTCTCCCTGCCGGTCCCTTCCCCGGGAGGGTGGGAGTTTATCTCAGTTACGAGTCGGGGACAGTTTCATTTTACAACGTGGAGACCAAGTCCCATCTCTACACCTTCACTGGGAATAAATTCATGGAGAAACTTTATCCTTACTTCTGGACTTGGGATGAAAATAAGTGGCTAAGAATCTGCTCCGGTTCCGATCCGGGCCTCCAAAGAGTGGGGTCCCGGGACCGGCGCTAAGAGGGGGGCTCTGGGGTGGAAACCCCGCTGACAAAATCTTGGTTCTGAATGGGACCCTCTGCATCCCCTAAATCCGCATTGCAAATCTACAATGAGCCTGAAAATAACCAGTAGAAATATATATTTCTGAAAAGTAAATAAACAGGGAATTGATACTCCAGCTGTCACTTTAGTAATTTTAGTGGTTACCCGCATCCGTAAACAGAAGATAAGTACTTTTGTGAAAACATAAAGACGGAGTAAATAGCCCTTTCAGCGGGTCCACACATTCAGCAGCGGCTGCGGGCGGTGGATTTTGGCTCTCTGGTGCTCCTGAGCCTTAAAAGGCAGTTTGATGCTCGCGATGTCTACTTTGTGCAAACCAGCATTAATACATTTTTCCACTTGCTCCATCCGAATATTGCAGCATGAAGTAAAACAAAAACTGCAGATGCCAGAAATCTAAAATTAAAGCAGAAAGTCAGGAAGTCTCGAACCATCTGGAAAGCAAAACCAAGCTAGCATTTAGGTCTAGAGCTGGAAGAAAGGAAAAACAAGTTGATTAGTTTCGCATTGTCTTGAGCGATGGGGAGGGACATTTAGTCTTTGATCGGGTTGCCACAGTGATATGTTGTAGGCGAAGTCACTGAAATTTACCATGGGTAAATTGAAGTAAATGAAGGAAAAGACATTTGAAAATGGATATGAATCAAAATCAGCTTTATTATCTCTAACATATGTCATGAAATTTGTTTTGCAGCGCTAGTACAGTGCAGTTCACAAAATTACTATGGTATATTAAGAAATATTTTAAAATAGGTACTGCAAAAAGTGAGCAAAAGACGAGGCATTGTTCATGGTCTCTTCAGAAATTTGATAGCAGAGGGGAAGAAGCTGTTCCTAAAACATTGAGTGTGTGTCGTCAGGCTCCTGCACCTCCTCTCTGATGGTGGCAATGAGAAGAGGGCATGTCCTGGGTGACGGGAGTTCTTAATGATAAATAGTCATAGTCATAGTCATACTTTATTGATCCCGGGGGAAATTGGTTTTCGTTACAGTTGCACCATAAATAATAAATAGTAGTAGAACCATAAATAGTTAAATAGTAATATGTAAATTATGCCAGTAAATTATGAAATAAATCCAGGACCAGCCTATTGGCTCAGGGTGTCTGACCGTCCAAGGGAGGAGTTGTAAATGCCACCTTCTTGAGGCATTGCCTATTGAAAAGTCCTCGATGGTGGGGTGCTTGGTGCCCATGATGGAGCTGGCTGAGTTTACAACCCTCTGAAGCTTTCTCTGATCCTGTGCATTGGTGTCTGCATACCAGACAGTGTTGCAACCATTCAGTATGCTCTCCATATTACATCCGTAGAAACTGGCTAGATTTTTTGTGACATGCCACGTCTCCTCAATCTCCTGATGAAATATAGCGACTGGTGTGCCTTCTTCGAAATTGCATCATTACACTCAGTGCCCACCTTATTAGATATCTCCTGTACCTAATAAAGTGGCCACAGAATGTATGTTTGTGGTCTTCTGCCTCTGTAGCCCAACCACTTCAATCAGAGATGCTCTTCTGCACACCACTGTTGAGATGTTCCGCCTCCACCACTGCCGCCGGCAGCCCATTCCACACACTCACCACTGTCTGTGTAAAAAACTTACCCCCAACATCTCCTCTGTACCTACTTCCAAGCACCTTAAAACTATGCCCTCTTGTGCTAGCCATTTCAGCCCTGAGGAAAAGCTTCTGACTATCCACATGATCAATGCCTCTCATTATCTTATACACCTCTATCAGGTCACCTCTCATCCTCCGTCACTCCAAGGAGAAAAGGCCAAGTTCACTCAACCTATTCTCCTAAGGCATACTCCCCAATCCAGGCAACACCCTTGTAGATCTCCTCTGCACCCTTTCTATGGTTTCCATGTCCTTTCTGTAGTGAGGCGACCAGAATTGAGCACAATTATTTGAGTTACTATCACCTTCTGTCACCTTGAACCAGTCTAACCATTCTGATCTGACCTCTCTCATTAACAAGGTGTTTTCACCCACAGGATGTCTGCTCACTGCATGTCTTTTTTAGATTTTCACACCAGTATCCTTAAACCCAGGAGATCAACATTTTATGAGATTCTTGAACCACCCCGTCTTAAATTAACAATCATTCCATGTTCAAATTCACTTAGATTACATTTCTTCCCTATTCTGATGTTTGGTCTGAACAACAACTGAACCTCTCGGCCACGTTTTCATGCTTTTACACACGGAGTTGCTGCCACTTGATTGGCTGATTAGATATTTGCATTAATGTGCAATTGTACAGGTACTGTATACCTAATAAATTGGCCATGGAGTGTATGTTTGGCCCAGTTTAGATCTCCTGAGATGTTGACGACAAGGAAGTTGAAGCTGCTCACACTTTCCATTACTGATGCCTCGATGAGGACTGGTGTCTGTTCTCCTTGCTTCCCTTCCTGAAGTCCGTAATCAGTTCTTACCGATGTTGAGTGCAAGATTGTTGCTGTGACACCACTTAACCAGCCGATCTACCTCACTCACTTACGCTTCCTTGTCACCGTCTGAAATTCTGCCAGCAACAGTTGTGTCATCGAAGAATTTATAGATGGTGTTTTACACTGTTCCTAGCCACACAGTCATGAATGTAGAGAGAGTAGAACTATGCATGCATCCTTGAGGTGTGCTGGAGTTGATTGTTAACCAGGAAGAGATATTACTTCCGATCTTACAGACAGAGTTGTTCTGGTGAGGAAGATAACGGCCCATTTGCAGAGACAGATAAAGAGGCCCAGGTTTTGAAGCTTAGTGATTAGTACTGAGGGGATGATGCTGTTGAACACTGAACTGTCATTAATGAACAGCAGCCTGACATATATATTACTGTGGTCCAAATAGTACAAGGCCAAGTGGATTTCATCTGCTCTAGACCTATTGTGGCAGTAGGCATATTGCAACGGATCCAGGTCTTTTCTTAGGCCAAAGTTAATTCTAGCAATGACCAACCTCTCAAAGCACTTCATCACAGTAGAAGTGAGTGCAACTGGCTGATAGTCATTGACGCAGCTCACTGTCTTGCTCGTTGGGACACCAGTATGATTGAGGACCTTTTGACTGCTGAATCAGAATCAGAATCAGGTTTAATATCTCCGCATATGTTGTGAAATTTGTTAGCTTAGAGGCTGCAGTACAACACAACACATGATAATAATAGGAAAAATACATAGATAAACCAATTATGTTAAGTATATATATGTTTTGTGTGTGTGTGTGTGTGTGTGTGTGCGTGTGTGTGTGTGTGTGTATTAAATAGTTAAATTAAAAATAGTGAAAAAATAGGAATAGTACATATTAAAAAAGTGAGGTAGTGTTCATCGGTTCAATGTCCATTTAGGAATTGGATGACAGAGGCGAAGAAACTGTTCCTGAATCGCTGAGTGAGTGCCTTTGGACTTCTGTACCTCCTTCCTGATGGTAACAATCAGAAGATGGTACGTTCTGGGTGATGGGCAGAACAGTAGCAGTAGCCCCTCCCAGACAGTGATGTGACCAGTCAGGAGGCTCTTCACAGTACATCTGTAGAAGCTTTTGAGAGTCTTAGCTGACAAACCAGATCTCCTCAGACTCCTAATGACATATAGCCACTGTCTTGCCTTCTTTATAGCTGCATCAGTATGTTGGGACCAGGTTAGCTCCTCAGAGATCCTAACAACCAAGAACTTGAAATTGCTCATCGCTCCACTTTTGATCCCTCTATGCGAATTGTTTCATGTCCCCTCATCCTACCCTTTCTGAAGTGCATTATCAACTCTTTAGTGTTACTGATGTTGAGTGTAAGGTTGTAGCTGCAACACCACTTAACTAGGTGTATATCTCACTCCTGTACACTCTCTCAGTTCTGTCTGAGATTCTGCCAACAATAGTTGTACCATCAGCAAATTCATAGATGGTATTTGAGCTATACCTAGCCACACAATCATAGGTATAGAGAGGGCAGAGCAGTGTGCTAAGCACACATCCCTGAGGTGCACCAGTGTTGATTGTCAGCGAGGAGGAGATATTATCACCAATCTGCACAGATTGTGGTCTTTCAGTAAGCAAGTCGAGGATCTACTTGCAGAGAGAGGTGCAAAGGCCCAAGTTCTGTAGATATTGATCAGGACTGTAGGGATGATGGTGCTAAGCACTGAGGTACATTCAATGAACAGCATCCTGACATAGGTGATTGTATTGTCCAAATGAATTAAGGCCTTGGTGAAGAGCTATTGAGATTGCGTCTGCCGTGGACCTATTGTGGCAATAGGCAAATTGCAATGGATCCAGATCCTTACTGAGGCAGGAGTTGATTCTGGCCATGGTCAACCTCTCAGAACATGTTACTGTAGATGTGAGTGCTACTGGGTGATAGAATTATTATTATTGTTAGTTTTTTTGTCTTTGCATTGTTTGTGTCTTCTGCACCTTGGTCGTTTATTGTCTTTGTCGTTGTGTGATTTTTCATCGATTCTATTATGTCTCTTTGTACCTACTGTGAATGCCCAAAAGAAAATTTATCTCAGGGTAGTATATGGTAACATATATATACTTTGATGGTCAGTTTAAACTTTGAACTTTAGCTGGCACAGGTTTTCAGTGCCCTGCCTTGTACACTATTGGGCCTGACCCTCTTGAAAGATATTCTGAGACAGGTATCACAGAACAGCTATGAAATAACAGAGTTAGAGAGAGACTGAGAAAGTGAGAAAGAGAGAATGCACTTCAGAGCGAATGGGGAGGGGAATGTTGAGAGAGAGGGATGGAGGTGCTATTAGTCTAGTAAACTGACCTCCACGTTGTGAAGCCAGAGGTGGCACTCTCAGACATCTCCTCTTACCTCCTTGTCCTTGTCAGGCCAAGGTCATCTGCACCATTACCAACCACATTAAATCTGGAGATCTCCCATCTTCTGCCACAAAACTTATAGTTCCCTTATCCCTCAGATCTTGTTTTCACCTCCTACCCAAGATGCATGAACCTGACTGTCCGAGTCGGCCCATTGTGTCTGCTCCACTGAACATGTCCATAAACCTTAACTCCATTTTGTCCCCCTTAGTTCAATCCCTTCCCACCTACATCCATGCACTTCACACGCCCTTTTCAATCACTTTGTTCCCTGACCCTCATTGCCTCATTTTCACTATGATTGTCTAGTCCTTATACACTTCAATCTCCCATCAAGAAGACTTTAAAACTCTCTGCTTCTTCCTTGATAACAGACCTAACCAGTTCCCTTACACTGCATTCTCCTCTGTCTGGCAGAACTGGTTGTCACCCTCAACCATTTCTCTTTCAGCTCCTCCAACTTTCTCCAGGCCCACGGTTGAGCCTCAGCTCTGCCTGCCTTTTCCTGGACTACTTGAGACAGTCCCATGTTCCAAGTCTACACTGCTAGCACTCCCTAGATCTTTCTGCACTACATCAATGGCTGCCTTGGTGCTGCTTCCTGCACCTATGCGAAGTTCATCAATTTCATCAACTATGCCCACAGCTTTCACCCCAGCCTCAGATTTACTTGATCCATCTGGGACACCTCTCTCCCCTTTCTCGTTCTCTCTGTCTCCATCTTTGGAGACAGACTGTCTATTTATATATTTTGTAAACCCACTGACTCTCACTGCCACTGTATCTTGATTATACTTCTTCCTACCCTGTCACTTGAAAAAATGCCATTCCCTGTTCTCACTTCCTCCATCTCTTCTCCATCGGTTCCCAGCATGAGGCTTTTCATTCAAGATCATCTGAGATGTCCTCCTTCTTCAAAAATCGGAGTTCTTCTTCCTCTATGATCGACACAGCCTCAACTGCATCTCCCCCATTTCCCAAGAACCTGCCCTCACCCCATCTTCCAGCTGTCTTATCAGGGATAGCATTCCTCTTGGCCTCACCTACCACCCCAGAGCCTCCACATCCAGCAGACCATTCTCTGCAACTTCCACCATCTTCAATGGGCTTCTACCATGAAACACATCTTTCCCTCCCCCACCTTCCACTCTCTGCTTTCCGCAGGCATCGTTCTCCAGATGATTCACTTGTCCACTCATCCCTCCCTACTGATCTCTGTCCTGGCACTTACCGCTACAAGTGGAACAAGTGCTATGTCTGCCCCTGTACTCCTCCCTCACATCCATTCAGGGCCCTAAACAGCTCTTCCCAGTGAGGTGACACACTACCTGTGAGTCTGACAGAGTTGTCTACTGTATCCAGTACTGATGCAGTCCTTTGCATTGCTGAAACCCAATGTAGATTGGGGGACCGCTTTATCAAACAATTTTGTTCCATTTGCCACAAAAAGTGGGTTTCCGAGTGGTTGCCTGTGTTGCGGTGTATTAAATTTTGTAAAAATATTAGATGAAAGTCTGAACATTTCCAAGTGATGCTTGAACTCTTTGTGAGCTTGCAGCATGTAACATTTCTATACAAGTTAAACAATTGCAGGTTTGTTAACTGTTTGCTAATAGCAGCTGGATTCTCTCCGGTCTCAGGCACCAGCGGCATCAGGATGTTTGTCGATGAGTGCGTGAGTTGTTTGAATGGAAGAAACCGTGCTGAGAATGAAAAACCGAATAGTTTGTCTTTCTCTGTGTGTCCCGCTATGCTTGTGGATTGAAACCTATTTATTGAGGCACTTTTTACCGGGTGCTTGGGATTTCACCTAGACTGAGGGATCACGATTGGTCGCTGAGGACAGGCACAGGATGATTTCACAAGTCAGAACTTGAAGTTCCCCGACAACAGCAACAATCATGTTCCCTGACGGCAGCCACAATCATGTACAGACTAAGAATCGTGAGCCCTGAAATCTTTGTGGATATATTTGTAACTTACTATGTAACATTTAGTGTGGTTTATCCATGCTTTCTGTTTAATGATAATAAATTCAGCTTAAGTTACTTTGTTCACCTGAGTGTCACTCTCCTGTAACATTCCAACATAACTTCAGTCCATAGTTTCCAAAAATTACCCAGATTCCACACTGAATATTCTCAGCAACTGAGCCTCCACAGGACACTTGAGAGGGGAATGCCACTCAAGTAGCAGCACAGTGGCGCCACAGTTAACACAATCAGTTTACAGCACCAGCAGTCGACGATCAGGGTTCAATTCCCATCGCTGCCTGCAAGGAATCTGCTGTTCTCCCGTGACTGCGTGTGTTTCCTCCGGGTTCACCGGTATCAGAATTGGGTTTTATATCTCACGAAATTTGTTGTTATGCAGCATTTCACTGCAATACATAGTAGTAAAAACTGTAAATTACAGTAAGTGTATACGTATATATTTTTTATGTTAACTTAAATAGCAGTGCAAACAGAAGATGAAAAAAAAGTAGGGAGGTAGTGTTCATGGGTTCAATATCCACTTAGAAGACTGATGGCAGAGGGAAAGAAGCTGTTCCTGAATCGTTGCGTGTGAGCCTTCTGGCTCCTGTACCTCCTCCCTGATGGTAATGATGAAAAGAGAACGTAATTTGGGTGATAGGAGTCCTTAATGATGGATGCCCCCTTTTTGAGTCATTGCTGCCAGAAGCTAACCTGGATGCTGGGGAGACTCGTGTCCTTGATGGAGATGACTGAGTTTAAAAATTTCTACAGCTCATTTCAATCCTGTGCAGTACACCCCCTCCCCGCTACTCCAAAGCTCCAAAGACCTACAGTTAGGGGAAGTGAGTTGTGGTCATGCTATACTGACACTGGAAGTATGGCAAAACTTGCACACTGCCCCCAGCACAATCCTCACCAAGTTGCTCTGCTTTGCTGCAAACGACACATTTCACTGTATGCTTCAATACATATGTGGCAAATACAGGTCATCTTTAATCTTTTGAGTACCAAATATTCACTGGCTGTTGGTGGAGAAATCTCTTCACGTCTGGGTCATGGATGGCTGATCCCTTGCCAAAACACCTAGTTTTAAACGCACTGAGGAGGATCATCAGTCTGAAAAGAATTTTGTGCATTTCCATGAGACAAAGGAGCGGATCCAGGCCATTTGTCCCATAGAGTCTGCTCAGCCATTCCACCATGGCTGATTTATTATCCATCTCCACCCATTCTTCTGCCTTCGTCTTCTAAGCTTTGATATCCTGACTTATCAAGAAATTATCAACCCCACCTTAAATAATTTGGCCTGAATTCCACAGATTCACTACCCTATGACAAAAGGAAGTTTTCCTCATCTCTGTTCTAAATGGATGTCCCTCAATTCTGAGGCTGTTCCCTCTGGTTCTAGACTCCTCTGCTTTGGGAAACTTCCTCTCCACATCCACTTTGTGCAGAGCTTTCAATATTCAATAGGTTGCAGTGAGATCCCCCTTCATCCTTCTGAACTCCAGTGAGTACAGGCCCAGAGCCATCAAACACTCCTCGTATGTTAACCCTTTCATTCCTGAAATCATTCTTGTGAACTCTTTCTTCACCCACTCCAATGCGAACACACCTTTTGTTAGATAAGGGGCCCAAGATTGCTCTCAGTACTCCAAGTGCAGGCTGACCAAGGCCTGATAAGGCCTCAGCAATGCATTTGTGCTTTTGTATTCCAGTCCTCTAACTGAATGCGAACATTACATTTGCCTTCCGACTCAATCTGCAAGTTAATCTTTAAGGAATCTTTAATGAGGATGCTCAAATGTCTCTGCACCTCTTTTTTTAAAAAAATGTTCTCAAACATGAGAAACTGTGCAGATGCTGGAAATCCAAGCATCAGACACAAAGTGCTGGGGAGATCAGCAGGCCAGGCAGCATCTATGGAAAAGAGTAAACAATTGCCAAAGTACATCAGGCACTTTTCTACATCATATTCCATCTGCAATTTCTTTGCCCATTTCCCCAATCTGTCCATGTCCTTTTGCAGCCTCCCTGATTCCTCAATACTACCTACCCCTCCACCTGTCTGTGTATTGGCCACAAACGTGGCTACAAAGCCATCAATTCCATCATCTAAATCATTGACATATAACGTGAAAGAAAACAGTCCCTGCAGCACAACATTAGTCACTGGCAGCCAACCATAAGGCCCCCTTTATTCCCACAGTTTGTCTCCTGCCAATCAGCCAATCTTCTGTCCATGCTAGTACCTTTCCTGCAATACCATGGACTCTTACCTTGTTAAGCAGTCTCATGTGTGGCACCTTGTCAAAGGCCACATCAAAATCCAAATAAACAACATCCACTGACTTTCTTTTGTTTATCCTGCCTTATATTTCCTCAAACAATTCTAACAGATTTAACAGCAAGGTTTCTCCTTTGGAAAACCATACAGACTTTGGCCTATTTTATCATGTGCCTCAAACTACCTCAAAACCTCATTCTTCTTAATGGATTCCAATATCATTCCAACTACTGCAGTCAGACTAACTGGCCGATAACTTCCTTTCTTCTGCCTCCCTCCCTTCTGAAAAAGTGGATTGACATTTGCAATTTTACAGTCCTCAGGAACCATTCTAGAATCTATTAATTCTTGAAAGATCATTACTAATGCCTCCACAATCTCCTCAGTTACCTCTTTCGGAACCCTGGGGAGTAGACAATTTGGTCCAAGTGTCTAATTTACGTTCAGGCTTTTTAACTCATTTCTGACCCCTGACACTCTTGCATTTCTGGCATTCTGCTAGTGTCTTCCACAGTGAAGACTGATGCGAAATACTCATTAAGATCCTCCTCCATTTCTTTGTCCCCCAGTACTATCTCTCCAGTGGCATTTTCCAGCAGTCCTATATCCATTCTTTTCTCTTCTACTATTATGGTATTGTGCAAAAGTCTAGGTATTTATATATATACAGCTATGGTGCCTAAGACTTTTATACAGTACTATATTTGTCAATGTGGAGCAAACATCGAATTTGTAAATCATATCAGCTCCTGTCCGAGTGGTGACTTGGATCTGCTCCGGTGTGCCTACTGAAGCAACAGGTCCACAGCAGATGCCATCTCGTTGGCTTTTCACACAACCCTGGAACATCTGGACAGCAAAGATGCATACATCAGGATGCTCTTTATCAACTACAACTCAGCATTTACTACCATCATCCTCTCAAAACTAATCAGTAAGCTGTACGACCACTCTGCTCCGTCTGGCAGAATTAGTCCTTACTCTTAATAATTTCTCCTTTGGCTCCTCCCACTTCCCCCAAACTAAAGGTGTAGCCATGGACACCCGTATGGGCCCCAGCTATGCCTGCCTTTTTGTTGGCTTTTTGGAACAATCTATGTTCCAAACCGATACTGGTATCTGTCTCCCACTTTTCCTTCGCTACATCGACGACTGCATTGGCGCTGCTTCCTGCACGCATGCTGAGCTCGTTGACTTCATTAACTCTGCCTCCAACTTTCACCCTGCCCTCAAGTTTACCTGGTCCATTTCCGACACTTCCCTTCCCTTTCTAGATCTTTCTGTCTCTATCTCTGGAGACAGCTTATCTACTACAAGCCTACAGACTCTCACAGCTATCTGGACTATTCCTCTTCTCACCCTGTCTCTTGCAAAATTGCCATCACCTTCTTGCAATTCCTCCATCTCCGCCGCATCTGCTCTCAGGATGAGGATTTTCATTCCAGGACGAAGGAGATGTCCTCCTTTTTTAAAGAAAGGGGCTTCCCTTCCTCCACCATCAACTCTGCTCTCAAACGCATCTCCCTCATTTCATGCACATCTGCTCTCACTCCATCCTCCCGCCACCCCACTAGGAATAGGGTTCCCCTGGTCCTCACCTACCATCCCACCAGCCTCCGGGTCCAACATATTATTCTCCGTAACTTCCGCCACCTCCAACGGGATCCCACCACTAAGCACATTTTTCCATCACCCCCCTCTGCTTTCCACAAGGATTGCTCCCTACGCGACTCCCTTGTCCATTCGTCCCCCCCAATCCCTCCCCACTGATCTCCCTCCTGGCACTTATCCTTGTAAGCGGAACAAGTGCCACACATGCCCTTATACTTCCTCCCTCACTACCATTCAGGGTCCCAGACAGTCCTTCCAGGTGAGACAACACTTCACCCGTGAGCCAGCTGGGGTGATATACTGCGTCCGGTGCTCCCGATGTGGCCTTCTATATATTGGCGAGACTCGACGCAGACTGGGAACACCTATGCTCTGTCTGCCAGAGAAAGCAGGATCTCCCAGTGGCCACACATTTTAATTCCACATCTCATTCCCATTCTGATATGTCTATCCACGGGCTCCTCTACTGTAAAGATGAAGCCACACTCAGGTTGGAGGAACAACACCTTATATTCCGTCTAGGTGGCCTCCAACCTGATGGCATGAACATTGACTTTCAGACTTCCACTAATGCCCCACCTCCACCTCGTACCCCATCCGTTATTTATTTATATACACACATTCTTTTTCTCTCTCTCCTTTTTCTCCCTCTGTCCCTCTCACTATGCCCCTTGCCCATCCTCTGGTTTTTTCCCTTCCTCTCCCTTTTCTTTCTCCCTAGGCCTCGTGTCCCATGATCCTCTCGTATCCCTTTTGCCAATCACCTGTCCAGCTCTTGGCTCCATCCCTCCCCCTCCTGTCTTCTCCTATCATTTTGGATCTCCCCCTCCCCCTCCCACTTTCAAATCTCTTACTAGTTCTTCTTTCAGTTAGTCCTGACCAAGAGTCTCAGCCCGAAACGTCGACTGTACCTCTTCCTAGAGATGCTGCCTGGCCTGTTGCATTCACCAGCAACTTTTATGTGTGTTGCTTGAAATTCCAGCATCGCAGATTTTCTCGTGTTTGCAGTAAACTCTAAGACCTGGACCTCAATACCTCCTTGTGCAGTTGGATCCTGGGTTTCCTCGCTTGCAGACCCCAGTCAGTTCGGATTGGCAAACACATCTCCTCCAGAATCTCCATCAGCACAGGTGTAACACGGAGCTGTGTGCTTCGCCCCCTGCTCAACTCACTTTTCACCTATGACTGTGTGGCTCCAACACCAGATTCAGGGTCTCTGATGACACCACTGTTGTGGGCCGAATCGAAGGTGGTGATGAATCAGCACAGAGGAGGGAGATTGAAAATTTGGCTGAGTGGTGTCATAACAACAACCTCTCACTCAATGTCAGCAAGACCAAGGAACTGATTGTAGACTTTAGGAGAGGGAAACCAGAGGTCCATGAGCCAGTTCTCATTGGAGGATCAGAGATGGGGAAAGTCAGTAACTTTAAATTCCTGGGTGTCACTATCTCAGAGGACCTGTCCTGGACCCATCATATAAATGTAATTGCAAAGAAAGTACAACAGCAGCTCTACTTCTTTAGAAGTCTGTGAAGATTCAGCATGACATCAAAAACTTTGATAAACTTCTATAGACTGGCTGCATTGTGGGCTGGTATGGAAACACCAATGCCCTTTGAACAGAAAATAGAAACATAGAAAACCTACAGCACAATACAGGCCCTTTGGCCCACAAGGCTGTGCTGAACATGTCCTTACCTTGGAACTACCTAGACTTAACCATAGCCCTCTACTTTTCTAAGCTCCATGTATCCATCCAGGAGTCTCTTAAAAGACTCTGTCGTTTCCGCTTCCACCACTGTTGCCAGCAGCCCATTCCTCACACTCACCACTCTCTGTGTAAAATACCTACCCCTGACATCTCCTCTGTACCTGCTTCCAATGCTCCTTAAAACTATGTCCTCTCATGCTAGCCATTTCAGCCCTGGGAAAAAGCCTCTGACTATCCACACGATCAATGCCTTTCATTAACTTGTACACCTCTATCAGGTCACCTCCTATCTTCCATTGCTCCAAGGAGAAAAGGCTGTGTTCACTCAACCTATTCTCATAAGGCATGCTCCCCAATCCAGGAAAATCTGACAAAAGGTAGTGGATTTGGCCCTGTACATCACCAGTAAAGTTCTCCTAACCATTGAGCATGAAACATGAAATGCTGTCATAGGAAAGCAGAATCCATCATCAATGATCCTCACCACCCAGTTAATGCTTCTATCAGGTAGGTACAGGAGCCTTGGGACTCTCAGCACCAGGTTCAAGAACAGTTGCTGCCCTTCAACCATCAGACTCTTGAACAAACGGGGATAACTACACTATTTAGTTGTTTTCACAACCAATTATCTCACTTTAAGGGCTCTTTTCCTTGTTATTTCAAGTTCTCTTTATTAATTGTTGTTTATTAATATTTGCATTTGCACAGTTATCTTCTACACTGTACTTGATCTTTCATTGATCCTTTTATAGTTACTATTCTATAGATTTGCTGAGTATGTTCGCAGGTAAATGAATCTCACGGTTGTATGCGGCGACATTGATGTACTCTGACAATAAAATTTACTGTGAACTTTCACCCCGTACGCCTGCAGCACTCGGGTCGTTTCTGGGCATTGCGGGTACTGCAGCGCCTTCAGTGGACAAACGTGGTTACTGCAGGGTTTCGGCAGCTTCGCGAATGCGAAAGCATTTCGGACCAGGAAGTGTTGCATTAAAATGGCTTCGAAGCACCCGGTTGAGAGCTGGACGGAGGAGGTAATTTGCTCTGTCTGCCTGGATTTCTATACGGATCCGGTGTCACTGGGGTGTGGACACAACTTCTGCCGCTCGTGTATCGCACGGTGTTGGGAAAAGGAGGAGAACAAATCCTGCCCGGAATGCAGAGAGCAATTTCAGGAAACAATCCTCAGAGTGAACCGGGTCGTAGTGAGACTGGCAGAGAAAGCTCGGAAACTGCTGCTGTATCCTTCAGGGAAGGAAAGTAAACTGAACTGCGAGGAGCATGAGGAAGAACTGAAGTTGTTTTGTGAGACGGACAAGACACTGATTTGCCTGATCTGTAGGGATGCGCGGGAGCACAAGTCTCATAACTTTATGCCGATTAAAGAAGCCGTTGAAGTTTGCAAGGTAAAAAAGAGAGACAGATTTAATCATCTACTTAACCTCGTGCTTTTTAAATTCTGTAATGTTTTTTGCAGATCATGGTCTCTTCGGGGGCTTTGCTATTGCATGCTTGGTGTGTGGTGGGCGCTGATGCTTCCTGCTGGAACAAGTGGGGGGAGGGGGAGGATTGATGCTTTGCTGCTTGTGCGGGGGAGGGGGAGGGGGAGGGGGAGGGGAGGGGGCTTGGGGTTCTAACTTTCCTCTGGTGTTCATTCTTTGGGGTTTTCTTCTGTGGATGCCTGCAAAGAGGAAGAATCTCAGGGATACAGTATATTCTCTGATATTAAATGCAACTATTGAACCATTAATGCGTTTTTCATGACCTTCTCCAACACAGAATCAAATGAAATCTTCTCTCACCTCGCTCACTGAGAAGAAAATGGCAATTCTGAATATGGAGCAGCAGCAGAAACAGAGGATTTCTGAGATTCAGGTAAAGTCGCCCCTTCTGACTCTTTGTGATCTCAGTTTTCCTCCAGTTATTGTGTTCTACAAAAATGTCCATATTTCGTCCGGTAGGATCAGTCACGCAGTCTGGAGTCCCATGTCTCAACCGAGTTCACTAAAATACGTCAGAGTCTCGCCGAGAAGGAGAAGCATTTAATCGGAGATCTCAAAGAACAGGAGGAAAGGATTGTGGATCTAATGGAGAGACGTCTTCAGGAGATTCGAGAGAAATTAACTTCCATTGAGGATGAAATCTCAATGTTACAGCAACAGATAGAACAGAAAGATGGAGTGATATTTCTAAAGGTGAGGGATTTGGGGTTGGGTGGGAATGAGGAAAGATTTGATTTATTGATTCTCATGAATTGCACCGCATTTACGTGTTTGATGAGCTGTTGGGACTTTCCACAAGCAGTTATGTTTCTCTGATTTTACTGAGGATCTGAAGTCCCCAGAAGATCCAAACAAATCTGACAGACCGATTCCACAGCGAGTAGAATTTTACAACAATCCCAGCATTTGAAGAACTCCACTGAAACTCTGCAGATTTATGTAACTCACGGATTTTGTATTGCTGAACTGCAGTTTATCTCACTAGAGTATTATCCCAGACTTACCGGGGTGCTACCTGGATTGGAGAGCATGTCTGTGTGGAGAGCTTGAGTGAGGTCGGGATTCCCTCTTTGGAGGGAAGGAAGGTGAGATATGACTTGATAGACGTGTATAAGATGATAAGAGGCATAGATTGAGTGGGCAGCCAAAGACATTTTCCCAGTGTGGAAATGGCTAATGCAAAGGGGTGTTATTTTAAACTGATTGGAGGAAAGTACAGTGGGGGTCAGAAGTATTTATTTACATAGGGATTGGTGGATGTATGGAATGCACTGACAGATTCCCATATACATACGTATGAGGGTTAGTGAGATGCGCGCATGCTGCGTTGGAGCCGGAAGCATGGCAACACTTGCAGGCTGCTCCCCCCAGTACTTCCCCGACTCTGTTGGTTGTTCAAACAAACAACGTATTTCACTGTATGGTTCAATGTTTTGATGTACATGTGACAAATACAGATAATCTTTCTCTTTCTCTCCTTATCTTTAATAACATCATACCGTCTACCCTTTGATTAATCCTGGCCATATCACGTGTAGATTTGTCCTGTTCCTAGGAGGTTTTTTGTCCTCTACAATTTTCCTACACTGACATTAGACTCACTGCCCCATAATTACCCACTTTATCCCTAATGCCCTTCTTGAATAAAGTTACCACTGGCACTTAATTCGAGATTCAGGGTTTAAGGTTCAAAGCTGTTGTCAGTCGGCAGTGCACAAGTGTAAAGGAGAACAAAATAATTGTTACTCTGGGTCTGATGCAGCACAAAGAACACAACTAAAAATACAGTAACTATAAATACACAACATTAGCTTATATGCGTAGAATGATTGTTTGTACATAAAGTGACACTAGGTGCAGTAGTGTCTGTACATAAGGTAATTCTCTCAAGACATGATAAAGTAGTGGTGGTTGGGAGTGTAGTGGGGCTAGTTAATGGCCTGAGGACTTGGGGAAGGTAACTATTTTGAGTCTGGTGGTCCTGGCATGGATGTTGTGTAGCCTCTTCCTTCATGGGAATGGGACAAGCAGTCTGTAAGCAGTGTGATATATGATATTGCTGGCCTTTTATCCAGCACAGTGCTGCATATCTGTTTTTGATGGCAAGTAGATGGGTAATATTTCACAGGCAAAGATTTAACTATCTGCCAGGGTCCCTGCAGCCTTCACCTTTGCCTGAGATACATCTAAGACGGCCCTAGGGATTTATTCAATTTTCAGCCTGCTAAGACTCAAATACTTCTTCATATTTAATGAGAACATCTTGTAGAATTTCAGCCCAGAATCCTGAATACTCCAACTATGATGTGCTATTCCTTAGTGAATGCGGAAGAGAAGTACAACTTTGAGATGTTATCTAGATTTAAGAGTAAAAGTTGCAGCTTTAATTATTAACTTAAAAATGTTAATGAATTAATTCATTAGTCACACAGCATTCTTCCCTCAGACTGTATGACTTATGGATGAATGCCCTTCTGCTACTGAGGTCTCATCGCTAGGATAGCAAGCACTTTACTGTTTTGTATACTGTTTACTCTTTCTTGTTAACCTGTAATGTGCACTATATACATTTTGAATTATAGTTTATTAACTTGTGATAATTTTTTTTTAACGTGCTGTGTGTGATGTATGTTTTCTGGGTGCACCATGGTCCGGAGCTACGCTGTTTCGTCTGAATGTATATGTGTGCAGTCAGATGACAATAAACTTGAACTTGGCATGAACGTAAAATAGCCTTGCAACTGACACCAAACTTAGTCTCTGCCTATTTGGAATACTGTATTATTTATTTCAGGAGGAATCGTGCCGGAAGAGGAGGAGGTAGGACATGCTTATTTCTTAACACCGCTCCATTTATTTGTAAAATATGATCAGCAAAGTACCCACATTAAATTTATACCTGATTGTTTAATATTTGCAGGCTTGAAGATGATCAGATACTGATAGTCCGAGACGAGGCTCTGACAATGACAGAATTCAATGGGCCTTTACCATTCCCAGTGTGGAGGGAAATGCTTAATAACATTCAATCTGGTAAATAACATAACAATTTATTTGTCCCTGATTTACAGTTTACAGTTGTTCCCATTATATAAAGATAACAGAGAATAATTTCATGCAGTATATTTGGTTAGGGAAATTCAGTTTGGATCTGACTGATATTCATTTGCACCAAGCCCAATTTGAAGGAGATGGAGGTGGCCATTTTGTGAGACTGTTCTTGCAGTCCCCCATTTTATGAACTCTGAACTGGTTCTTGCTCTAGGATAATCTAATCACCAACTACTGAATGTGGACTCAAGGAATTTCAGCTAATGAACTGCTAAACCTGACACCATTCTCAGACGAGTAGCTGTTTATTATGTTAAAGTGGCAGGCTTGCCAAAGAAGCAATCCGTAATCTTGTTAGACTCAGTGTCTGGGTCATCTACTTTGACTGGCTTGAACCAGTCAGAGTTGAAAGGAAGAAAAGGGAAAGGCATGAGTGTGGGGGCAGAGATCACAGAACAATGCTGGTTGTAGCCCTGGACCAGAGCCAATTAGATGACCCAGGTAGGTTAGTTGACCTAGATCCTTCTAACACCCTGATAAGCCTACATCTCTCTAAGAAGGTGTTTCCTGTAAAGGACAGATTTCATATTTATTCTCTTCATCTCCCTCTCTCTCTCTCTCTATCTCTCTTTCAATCTCTCTAACTCTCTTTGTCTCACTCTCTCCCTCTGTCTATCTACCTATGTATCTCTATCTCTCTCTATATATCTCTCCCTCACACCTCTTCCCTCTCACCCTCTCCCTCTTTCTGTTTCACCCTCCTTTCATTTTCAAAGCGAGAAGCAGAGTCCAGATGGGATAAAAAGAACAACCCAAGCATTATTTAAGAACTTGGGCAGCAAACATCGGAAAAACTAATTTCCATATTCATATGCAAATTTAAACAGAATTCCCCCCCCCCACCCCAAACTCCCAAAAGAAAAGCTGTTCCCTAACCCTCACCCTGATCAGGAGGTTTACACAGACCCTGTCCAGTTTCAGGAGCAGCAGGAGAGGTTCAGCTGCCCCAAGGGATGAGTTATTGTGAGGCAGAGCAGCTGATTCTTGATGTCAAGACCAAAGCCACGAATGTAACATCATGTCTATCTACTAATAAAAAAACCACTGACTCTCACAACTATCTGGCCTATACCTCTTCCCACCCTGTTACATGTAAAAATGCCATCCCCTTCTCTCAGTTCCTCTATCTCCGCCACATCTGCTTTCAATATGAGGCTTTACATTCCAGAACTACTGTGATGTCCTCCTTCTTCAAAGAAAGGGGCTTCACTTCCTCCACCATCAACCTGTATCTCTTGTTCCTCTTGTTCTCACCTACCACCCTACCAGCCTCAGCGTCCAGCACATAATTCTCCATAACTTCCACCATCTCCAGTGGGGTCCCACCACCAAGCACATCTTTGCCTCCTCCCGACTCCGTATGCGACTCCTTGGTCCATTCATCCCTCCCCACTGATCTCACTCCCGGCACTTATCCTTACAAGCGGAACAAGCACTACGTCTGCCCCTACACCTCCTCCCTCACTACCGTTCAGGGACCCCCAGACTTTCCTTCCAGGTGAGGCGACACTCCACCTGCGAGTCTGTTGGGGTCATCTATTGTACCTGGTGCTCTTGGCGTGGCATCCTGTAAATTGTTGAGACCTGACGTAGATTGAGAGACTGCTTCATCGAGCACCTTTGTTCCGTCTGCCTCAAAAAAACAGGATCTGCCAGTGGACACCCATTTCAATTCTACTTCCCATTGCCTGTCCCTCATGTCCGTCCTTGGCCTCCCATATTGCTGCGATTAGGCCACGCTCAGGTTGGAGGAGCAACAGACTTAGATTTAGTCCAGGTAGCCTCCAAATTGAGGGCATGAACATTGATTTCTTGAACAACAGGAATTCTGCAGATGCTGGAAATTCAAGCAACACACATCAAAGTTGCTGGTGAACGCAGCAGGCCAGGCAGCATCTCTAGGAAGAGGTACAGTCGACGTTTCGGGCCAAGACCCTTCATCAGGACTAACTGAAGGAAGAGCTAGTACTTCCTTCAGTTAGTCCTGACAAAGGGTCTCGGCCTGAAACGTCGACTGCACCTCTTCCCATTGATTTCTTGAACTTCTGTTAATTACACCCCACTCCCCGACCACCTTCAGTCCTCTCCAGCACTGAGTTTGCCTGGTCAATGAGGAACCTCCTCCAGAACTCCCACCGCAGGGCGACACGACAGCATAGTCGGCTGTGCTTCACTTTCCAGCGCCAACAGGGTGGGTTTCCTCCTGGTATTCCGGTTTCCTCCCACATTTCATTGGTGCAGGAAGGATGGTGACACCTGCAGATTTGATTGGAGTGAAACGAGAGATTTTACTGTATGTTTCAGTGTACTCTACATGTGACAAATAAAGCTAATCTTTATTCTATTTTTGTTCCTCTTCCACCCTCTCTCTCTCTCGGGCACCAGATCATTCGGCCCCTCTGCCCTCCCCCGCTAAACTCCTCTCCTGCTTGCTAATCCTTCCGATGCTTTCTACTCTGCTTGCCGCGGGCTCAGCATGCGTAACACCCCCTTCCCCTTCACCCACACTGCGGGCTCACCTCCAAAACCCTGCTCTCAAGCCCAGGAATAAATGAGGAAAATTGAGATGAAAAAATACACTCGGTACGTCAGGCGGTAGGTACCTGCAGGAACAGTTGAGTTTTATGATCGAAGCTTATGAAAAAGTTTGTTATTCACCTGATGAGGGTAGCTGAAGCCCTGGGAAAGGTTTCTGCTGCCTGTACCACCGTGGCTCAGGCTGAGCCGCCTCTTTCCCAGTCTCAAAACCATGCTGCCGGGTTTCTCTAATTCTCTGCTTTCCCTCACAGTCTCCATCACCCTGGATGTGGAAACAGCGGGTCTGTGGCTCGAGGTGTCCGAGGACTGGAAGAGTGTGAGACGGAGCCAGATATCGAGGGATCTCCCGGACTCCGGGAAGAGGTTCACAGCCCGGGCTTGTGTGCTCGGATTGGAGGGATTCACATCGGGGAGACATTACTGGGAGGTGGAGGTGGCGGGGAACCGGGGCTGGAGTCTGGGAGTCGCCACTGAGTCTGTGGAGAGGGAGAAATGGATTGCACTGATACCAGAAAATGGATTCTGGACCATCGGGCGATGGAGTGACAGCTTGTATGTAAACACCTCTCCTCAGTCCCCTCTCCCTGCTGGTCCCATCCCCGGGAGGGTGGGAGTTTATCTCAGTTATGAGTCCGGAACAGTTTCATTTTACAACGTGGAGACCAAGTCCCATCTGTACACCTTCACTGGAAATAAATTCACGGAGAAACTTTATCCTTTCTTCGGGAATTGGGATGAAAACCAGTGGATGAGAATGTGCTCCGGTTCCGATCCGGGTCTGTAAACAAGTTGGGTCTGTGACCTGCATCAGGAGCACAGCTCAGGGGCTGTGGGGCTAAAACCACATTGACAGCGAGTTGGCGCCGATCGGATCCCAATAATCCCCAACCAGTGGGAATATATGTGTATGGAGAGCAAATAAATTTGATTGTAATCGATTATTTTTGAATAAAAAATATTTTTCTGCTGAATTGTAGATCCATTAATTCGAGTAGGTTACCGTTTCCATAAAACGTTGTGAAAATATAAAGACTGAGAAAATTTCCATTCTCGATGCTCCTCTGCAGCAACTGCGGGTGCTGAGTCCTGAGCTCCCTGGTTCCTCAAAGCCGTTAATGCTCGCAATGCCAGCTTTCTATTAAAAAATAATTATTGAACACACTCTGGCTATGGCATGCACCACAAAGAGACAAGGTTAACGTTTAGGTCCAGGACCTGGGGAACAACTTGCAATAGTTTTACGTTGCAGTGATGGATGTGGAGGAAGGGACAAGTGACATGAAATACTTGTGACAGTATGGCTGAAGTCACCAAGGTGCCAGGTAAATGAGGGCACTCCAGTGAAAAATTATGTCCAAAAGTATGTGAGATAGGGGGGGAGAGAGAGAGAGAAAGATATAAATGCATACAGACAAAATGCTGGAGGAGCTCAGCAGGTCAGGCATATGGAGGGGTCGTTTTTGGCCAAGACCCTGAGAAGGTGGGAATGAAGTAAGAAGCTGGGAAGTGGTGGGTAGAAGAGGTAAAGGGCTGAAGAAGAAGGAAGCTGATAGGACAGGGGAGTGGACTGGGGAGAAAAAGGAGGAGGGGTGGGCAAGTGAAAAAAAGAAGGTTTAAGAGGGGAACCAAAACGGGAAATGGAAGAAGATGGAAGAAATTACTGTAAATTAGATAAATCGATCTTTATGCCATCGACTTGGAGGCTACCCAGATGAAATCTGAGGTGTTGATCCCCCAGCCTGACAGTGACCTCACCGTGGCAGTAGAGGAGGCTGTGGAGTGGACAGACGTGTCAGATTGGGAATGGGTTGTCAGATTTTGAAGTGGGTGGCCATTGAGAAATCCCTCCCTTTGTAGAAGGTGCTCGACGAAGCAGTAGCCCAATTGGCGTCGGGCCTCTCCAGTGTAGAGGAGGCCATACTGCGGGTGCCAGACTCAATAGATGACCCTGGTAGACTATCAGGTGAAATGTCACTTCACCTGGAAAGGAAGAGGGAAGAATCCAGGATAAGAAGGTTGGGGGGTGGGGGGGAGTTGTGCGCGGGAGGAGGAGGAATCCAAGCTGGCAGGTTTGTGGCTCTGAATGGTGACCAGGGACGAGGTGTCGTGGCAGATGAAGTACTCCTCCCACTTGCAGAGAAACCTGTTCTGCAAAGAGACAGACAGACAGACAGACAGAGAAAAGTGTGATACAGCGAAAGAGAGGAAAGATGGGTAAATGTTGTGGAAAGCAGAGCAGTAAGAAATGTCCAGCAGGCCAGAGGAAGAAACACTGAGTCAAAGGGATGAGCTATAATTGAACAAGCCCAATGTGATGCAAACAAAGGAAGCAAGTTTCCTGATGTAGCAGACTTTGCAGCCACCTGCGCTCAGTATCCAAGCGTTTGAATATAAACGTACAACCCGAGCCTCGTGCTTTCATTGTTGCCTCCGCACATCGGCCAGGTGACCCCAGTTTATTGAAATAAATGACCCTTCACTACTTTGGAACTGCTACTTCCTGTAACACCAATACACACAAATCAATGTTCTTACTTGTTATATTTACAGTGCCTGTGTCAATAGTATCTCGGAGGATACTTTAGCGTTAAATTTTACAAGGATCAGTTGATCAGCTGGTGATTAAGCCACAGAAATTTTAGTGAAAAAATAACTGATGTTTTTGAAGAGGCCCAATATCTTCTCTGTCAAAATATTGATGAGCCTTAGTACATTAACACAACTGCCCCCGAGCTCACCATCATATACGTCCTTCTCCTTGCTAAACGCCAGTGCCAGGTCCTCATGAAGGACCTTACCCCTTCCTCTGGCTACACACATTCATTTTTCTTTTATCCTTGAATGTATCCCTCTTTTCCCATTTCACACTCTTCTTCCGAATTTGCATTTTAAAATGGCTTGGGCTGAACAATAGCAGATGGGATTTAATGCAGACAAACAGGGTAGGACTTACACGGCGAATGATCGGGCACCAAAGTTTGCAGTAGAACAAAAGGATCTGGGAATACATCATTCCTTGAAAAATGGTGTCACAGTTAGAAAGGGTTGGAAAAGAGAGTGTCAGAGATCAGATAACTGAGTACAGGAGTTGGGATGTTATGTTGAAATTGTATAAGACACTGACGAGGCCAATGTTAGAGTGTGGTGTGTAAGTCTCATCACCTGCTTACAGGGAAGATATCAATAAACATGAAAAGGTGCAGAGAAAATTTGCAAGGATGTTACTGGGACATGAAGGCCTGACTTATAGGAAAGAGTAAATAGGTTAGGACATTATTCCCTGGAGTGTAGGAGAATGAGGGAAGATCTTATCGAAGTATTCAAAATTATGAGGGCTATAGAGTAAATACAGAGTTTATTTTTCCCAGAGATCAGGTGAGACTAGAACTAGAGCTTAAGTGTGAAAGATTAAACATTTAAGGTGAACCTGAGGGGGACTTTCTTCACTCAGAGGGTGCAGTGAGTGTGGAACAAGCTGCCAAGTGGAATTGGTGCATGTGGGTTCGATCGCAACTTTTGAGTGAAGGTTGGATAAGTACGTAGAAGGGAGGGCTATGATCTGGGTGTGGATTGACAAAACTCTGCAGAGAGCCAGTTTGGCATGGGCTAGATAAGCCCAAAGGCCCGCTTCTGTGCTGTAGACTCTGTAGCTTTTCTTTAATAGTACTTGTAATTTCAGTTTCTCCTTTAGCCCTCCTAATTGCTTTTTAGATTAGATTAGATTATGAGGTCATGCAGTCCTCTTTTATTGTCATTTAGTAATGCAAGCATTAAGAAATGATACAACGTTTCTCCAGAATGATATCACAGAAACACATGACAAACCGACTGAAAAACTGACAAAAACCACATAACATATAGTTACAACAGTGCAAAGCAATACCGTAATTTGATAAAGAACAGACCATGGGCACGGTAAAAAGTCTCAAAGTCTCTCGAAAGTCCCATCATCTCATGCAGTGAACCTCCAGCGCCGCCAACTTGCCAATGCAGCATCCTGGAAGCATCCGACCACGGTCCGACTCCGAGTCCATCTGAAAACTTTGAGCCTCCGAACAGCTCTCCGACACCGAGCACTGAGCACCATGTCTGCCGAGCATTCCGACTCCGGCCCTGGCAACAGGCAATAGACAAAGCCGAGGATTTGGGGCCTTCCCCTCCAGAGATTCTTGATTGCATAGTAGCAGCGGCAGCAAAGCGGGCATTTCAGAAGTTTCTCCAGGTGTTCCCTCCGTGCTTCTCACAGCTGTCTCCATCAAATCAGGATTGTGCACAGCCCCTAGTTAACACGCACGATATCATTCGGAACGGCCGCGCGCGCTGCGCCGTGTCGCCATCTTCTCCTCCCTCCACTTTTCTGGTTTTTTCCCCGAATTCCTTTCAAAAATTGGTAATAAAAAAGATCATTCTCAGGTTGACAGTGGCAACTTGCAGTGATTAGTCCTTAGGGCCCTGGCTTTTCATAAACTATAGGAACAACTTGGCCGAGAGCAGTAAATGTAGCATTTCCAAGTTTGTTGGGAACACTAACCATGTGGAATTGTGAGTAAGGGCCGGGATTCACTGCACGTTCAGATAAGGCAATTTAGTAGTCAAAAATCTGGGTAAAGTAAATGCCCTGGTCACAAAATAATTGCGTTATTTAAATCGTGCTGGCTTGAGAAATGCAGAAGGGTAAATGTGTGTCAGGTTATTTAAAGCAAACATCCAGATGTGGCAAGCCGTTGGCAAGGACGGTATTGTGTTTTCAGAGATAAGATTAACTTTATTTATCACGTGCACTGAAAAATCAAAACATACAGTGAAGTGCATTGTATCCGTCAAATCAAATCAGCGAAGGTTATGCTGGGCAGCCCTCAATGCTTCCGGCATGCCCACAACTCATTAACCCTAACCCATCTGTTTTTGTAATATGGGAGGAAATCGGAGCACCCGGGGGAAACTCACCAGGAGAACATACAGACTTCCTAGAGACAGGGGAGGGAATTGAACCCAGGCTATTAGCGTTACCCTAAATCGTGCAGTCCACTATAGGGGAAGAATTCGTAGAGCATGAGGAGAGAAAATAGCGACGGGAGAGGGGTGGGGTGGGTGGGTACTGCTCCATTCCAGTCACCTATGGTTGTTTTTGGTCTCTGGACACGCCGCTCCGCTTCACTCTGCACTGCCGCAGCGAACGAGTTCTGTTCCCAAACAAGAGAAAATCGGCGGATACTGGAAAACCAAGCAACCCACACAAAATGTTGGAGGAACTCAGCAGGCCAGGCAGCATCCACCGAAAAGAGGAAACAGCCGACGTTTCGGGCCGAGACCCTTCGTCAGGACCCGTTCATTTTACCCCCAGCATTTTGCGCGCGTTTTATTCCCGGTTCATTTCCCGAGCACCACAGCGTCTTTAGTGGACAATGGTGGAACAGTTCACATCTTCGCCCGACGGGAAGGCCTTTAAACCAGGAAGTACCGGGAGTTAAACATGGCTTCAAAACAACAGGTCGAGAGTTTAACGGAGGAGGTAATTTGTCCCATCTGCCTGGATTTCTTCACCGATCCGGTGTCTCTGGACTGTGAGCACAACTTCTGTCGCTCCTGTATCACACAGTACTGGGAAAAGGAGCAGAGGTATTTCTGCCCGGAATGTCGAGAGGAATTTAAGAAAATGATCCTCAGAGGGAATCGGGCCTTAGTGAGATTGTCAGAGAAAGCTCGAAAACTGAACCCGAATCCGAAATCGAAGAAGACTAAACTTCGCTGCAATGAACACGAGGAAGAACTGAAGCTATTTTGTGAAACTGACAGAAAACTCATCTGCCTGATCTGTAGGGATGCGCGCGAACACAAGTCTCACAACTTTATGCCGATTAAAGAAGCTGTTGAAATCTACAAGGTAAAACGGGAAACGAATTTATTCACCCAATTAACCTCACGCATTTTTATTCTCTCACGCGTTTGTTCCGTAATATTCCAGGAGCAGGTGAGATCTTCCCTCACGTCGCTCACCGAGAGGAAATCGACAATTCTCAAACTGGAGCAGCAACAGAAGCGGAAGATTTTAGAGATTCGGGTAGAGTCTCGCCTTCTGGCTTTATGTGATCTCATTTAGTTTTGCTCCAGTTATTGCGTTGTATAAAATTGCCCTCATTTTATTCGATAGGATGAGTCCCGTGGTCTGGAGTCCCACATCTCATCCGAATTCACCAAGATACATCAGAGTCTTGCTGAGAAAGAGCAGCGTTTAATCGGAAATCTCAAAGAACACGAGGAAAAGGTTGTGGGTCTAATGGAGGAAAATCTTCGGGAGATTCAAGAGAGTTTAATTTCCATTGAGGAGGCAATCTCAACGCTGCAGAAACAGATGGAGCAGAAAGATGATGTGATTTTTCTGAAGGTGAGGACGTGTGGTTCGGTTCAGAACGGTGTAAGCCGACTCACATCTTGATGATGGGTCAGAATGAGAAAGATTTAACGATTAACGATTTTGGAACTGTCAGCTGAGCAGAACGATTAGGGTGTAATCCTGTTGCCTGTGTGGGTTACTTTACTGGCCTAGTGTCACTTTATAGACATGCCATCAAGCTATGAATATACACCATCCTATGTATTTCTATTTATTGTGATTTTTATTATTGTTCTGTGCTTTATCTTTGTTCTGTACCACATCAGATCCTAAGTAACAATTGTTTTGTTCTCCTTTGCACTTGTATGCAGAAATGATATACATAGAACATAAAACATCGAAACCTATGGCACAATACAGGCCCTTTGGCCCACAATGTTGTGCCAACCATATAACCCACTCTAGAAACTGCCCAGAATCACCCTACCACATAGCCCTCTATCTTTCTAAGCCACATGCACCTATCCAGGAGCCTCTTAAAAGACCCTTTTGTATCCTCCTCCACCACCATCACCAGCAGCTCATTCCACGCACCCACCACTCTCAGCATAAAAAAATTTACCCCTGACATCTTCTCTGTACCTGCTTCCAAGCACAATAAAACTGTGTCCACGTGTTTGCCATTTGAGCCCTGGGAAAAATGGCATTAAACAATTTTGAATTTTACACAGCAAGTTAGAATCATAGAATTATAGAGCAAAACTTAGATCAAATGGTGCTCCATCCATCATGTACCCATTCACATTCATCCTGTCAGTGTTAGTGCTTTGTATGTAGTCTTCAGTGCCTTAGTCATTCAAGTGCTTTTCTAGACACTTCTTCAAAGTTGTGAGAGTACAAGATCCCCTCAGGCATTACATTCCAGAGTCCAACCACACTACCTGTATACATAAAAATGTTCCTAGAATCCTATCTGATCCTCTTGTCCCCTACACCAAAAACTCTGACCTGTAGTTTCAACACTCTGCCCCAGAGGACATTATTCTCACTATCTATCATATCGTACACATTTGTCAAATTGCCCCCACATACGCCTCCCCTGCTTCAAGGGAAACCCCATATTGAGCTTCTCCACATTACCAAGACAATAACCCGTGACACTCATTGCAATTACACCCTGTCAATAACTCCATCACTAAAATTGCACACAGTACTTTTGATATTCCTTCTAGATCTAACTGTAAAAATTACTAGCTTTTATTAAATTGAGGAAAATATTAATGAACTAATGTACTCTTACAACTAAGTCTAATGCACTTAGAATTGCCAAGGACCTCTCCCATCTGTCCCACAACCTATTACTACAGTAGAGCCAGCAGGTACTGTAGTGGAAGAAAAAGGACTACTAGACTGAGTAACAGCTATTTCTCCAGGCTGACGGACTTTTTAACACCCTTTTTTAACCCAGTGCACAACAGCGACAGTAGGGGTAATCTGATTCTGAGGCCTCTGTTGGTCAGAGTTCACCTTGGATATTGTGTCCTAGCAGTCTAGGTATGCAAGTCTGGGCAGTACGATGTGGAGAGCAAGCTGTCACCCATGTAGCAAGCTCCCTCTTTCCACGCAACTGATGAACCCAGTGGGGATGGGAGAGGTTCCGGAGGACTGGAGGGTTGCGGATGTTGTTCCCTTATTCAAGAAAGGGAGTAGAGATAGCCCAGGAAATTATAGATGAGTGAGTCTTACTTCAGTGGTTGGTAAGTTAATGGAGAAGATCCTGAGAGGCAGGATTTATGAACATTTGGAGGGGTATAATATGATTAGGAATAGTCAGCATGGCTTTGTCAAGGGCAGGTCATGCCTTACGAGCCAGATTGAATTTTTGAGGATGTGACTAAACACATTGATGAAGGAAGAGCAGTAGATGTACTGTGTATGGATTTCAGCAAGGCATTTGATAAGGTACCCCATGTAAGGCTTATTGAGAAAGTAAGGAGGCATGGAATCCAAGTGGACATTGCTTTGTGGATCCAGAACTGCCTTGCCCACAGAAGGCAAAGAGCGTTTGTAGCTGGGTCATAATCTGCATGGAGGTCAGGGACCAGTGGTGTGCCACAGGGATCTGTTCTGGGACCCTTACTCTTCGTGATTTTTATAAATGACCTGGATGAGGAAGTGGAGGGATGGGTTAGTAAGTTTGCTGATGACACAAAGGTCAGGGGTGTTGTGGATAGTGTGGAGGGCTGTCAGAGGTTACAGCGGGACATTGATAAGATGCAAAACTGGACTGGCAGATGGAGTTCAACCCAGATAAGTGTGAAGTGGTTCATTTTGGTTGGTCAAATATGATGACAGAATATGGTATTAATGGTAAGACTCTTGGCAGTGTGGAGGATCAGAGGGATCTTGGGGTCTGAGTCCATAGGATGCTCAAAGCAGCTGCACAGGTTGACTCTGTGGTTAAGAAGGTGTACTCTGTATTGGCCTTCATCAATCGTGGGATCGAGTTTAGGAGCCGAGAGGTAATGTTGCAGCTATATATGACCCTGGTCAGACCCCACTTGGAGTACTGGTCGCGTCACTACAGGAATGATGTGAAACCATAGAAAGGGTGCAGAGGAGATTTACAAGGATGTTGCCTGGATTGGGGTGCATGCCTTATGAAAACAGGTTGAGTGAACTCAGCCTTTTCTCCTTGGGGCGACGCAGGATGAGAGGTGACCTGATAGAGGTGTATAAGATGAGGAGAGGCAGGGGTGCAGTGCCAATTTTTTAGGTGTCAACATAGAAACATAGAAAATAGGTGCAGGAGTAGGCCATTCGGCCCTTTGAGCCTGCACCGCCATTTATTATGATCATGGCTGATCATCCAACTCAGAACCCAGCCTTCCCTCCATACCCCCTGACCCCTGTAGCCACAAGGGCCATATCTAACTCCCTCTTAAACATAGCCAATGAACTGGCCTCAACAGTTTGCTGTGGCAGAGAATTCCACAGATTCACCATTCTCTGTGTGAAGAAGTTTTTCCTAATCTCGGTCCTAAAAGGCTTCCCCTCTATCCTCAAACTGTGACCCCTCGTTCTGGACCTCCCCAACATCGGGAACAATCTTCCCGCATCTAGTCTGTCCAATCCCTTTAGGATCTTATACGTTTCAATCAGATCCCCCCTCAATCTTCTAAATTCCAACGAGTACAAGCCCAGTTCATCCAGTCTTTCTTCATATGAAAGACCTGCCATCCCAGGAATCAATCTGGTGAACCTTCTTTGTACTCCCTCTATGGCAAAGGTGTCTTTCCTCAGATTAGGGGACCAAAACTGCACACAATACTCCAGGTGTGGTCTCACCAAGGCCTTGTACAACTGCAGTAGTACCTCCCTGCTCCTGTACTCGAATCCTCTCGCTATAAATGCCAGCATACCGTTCGCCTTTTTCACCGCCTGCTGTACCTGCATGCCCACTTTCAATGACTGGTGTATAATGACACCCAGGTCTCGTTGCACCTCCCCTTTTCCTAATCGGCCACCATTCAGATAATAATCTGTTTTCCTATTTTTGCCACCAAAGTGGATAACTTCACATTTATCCACATTAAATTGCATCTGCCATGAGTTTGCCCACTCACCCAACCTATCCAAGTCACCCTGCATCCTCTTAGCATCCTCCTCACTGCTAACACTGCCACCCAGCTTCGTGTCATCCGCAAACTTGGAGATGCTGCATTTAATTCCCTCATCCAAGTCATTAATATATATTGTAAACAACTGGGGTCCCAGCACTGAGCCTTGCGGTACCCCACTAGTCACCGCCTGCCATTCTGAAAAGGTCCCGTTTATTCCCACTCTTTGCTTCCTGTCTGCTAACCAATTCTCCACCCACACCAATACCTTACCCTCAATACCGTGTGCTTTAAGTTTGCACACTAATCTCCTGTGTGGGACCTTGTCAAAAGCCTTTTGAAAATCCAAATATACCACATCCACTGGTTCTCCCCTATCCACTCTACTAGTTACATCCTCAAAAAATTCTATGAGATTCGTCAGATATGATTTTCCTTTCACAAATCCATGCTGACTTTGTCCGATCATTTCACCGCTTTCCAAATGTGCTGTTATCACATCCTTGATAACTGACTCCAGCAGTTTCCCCACCACCGACGTTAGGCTAACCGGTCTATAATTCCCCGGTTTCTCTCTCCCTCCTTTTTTAAAAAGTGGGGTTACATTAGCCACCCTCCAATCCTCAGGAACTAGTCCAGAATCTAACGAGTTTTGAAAAATTATCACTAATGCATCCACTATTTCTTGGGCCACTTCCTTAAGCACTCTGGGATGCAGACCATCTGGCCCTGGGGATTTATCTGCCTTTAATCCCTTCAATTTACCTAACACCACTTCCCTACTAACATGTATTTCACTCAGTTCCTCCATCTCACTGGACCCTCTGTCCCTTACTATTTCTGGAAGATTATTTATGTCCTCCTTAGTGAAGACAGAACCAAAGTAATTATTCAATTGGTCTGCCATGTCCTTGCTCCCCATAATCAATTCACCTGTTTCTGTTTGCAGGGGACCTACATTTGTCTTTATCAGTCTTTTCCCTTTTACATATCTATAAAAGCTTTTACAGTCCGTTTTTATGTTCTCTGCCAGTTTTCTCTCATAATCTTTTTTCCCCTTCCTAATTAAGCCCTTTGTCCTCTTCTGCTGAACTCTGAATTTCTCCCAGTCCTCAGGTGAGCCACTTTCTCTGGCTAATTTGTATGCTTCTTCTTTGGAATTGATACTATCCCTAATTTCTCTTGTCAGCCACGGGTGCACTACCTTCCGTGATTTATTCTTTTGCCAAACTGGGATGAACAATTGTTGTAGTTCATCCATGCAACCTTTAAATGCTTTAAGTGTCGGAGCTGTACGAAGGGTGATTGATAAGTTCGTGGCCTAGGGTTATACAGCTCTCGTTAAATGCACGTGCAGCTCAACTCTTTGTGTGGTTCTGCGGAAAGTTTGAAGTTAATAACTTTTGCAGTATTTCTGTTTCAGATAATTGAAAATTGCTAGGTTTTCTAAAATTGACTCCTTCCACCTTAGGCCACGAACTTATCAATCAGCCCTCCTATGTCACACCCGATTTGTGTATCTACTTATCTCATGTACTGGGCAACTTCCTTGCCCCATTCATGTAATGAGCAGGTACACATATTGGGTGTGACATATATATATATAAATATATATAAAGTAGGGCTTCTTATAATGTCAAGCACTAAAGCAAGATGAAAGAAATATATGAATTCCAGTGCTCCACAGAAATATAGTGATAGTTAAGACGTTAACAGGATAATAGCCTATCACTACATTTCAGTGTATAACTGGTACAATCAAACATATAATACTTAATTTAATAATATGACAAAGTATTGCACGTTTGCACTCACTAATTATCATAAAATATAATTATCACAGCTTTTGTCACTTCCACTGTTATCAGTCTCTTGTATGTTATTCTTGTTACACTCCTCAGCTTTTTTACGAAAGAAAGAAGTTAACATTGTTTGCTTAGAAGCCAAAGGATTGTTAGTGAGGAAAATTTACTTTTGTATTAGCAAGTAATCCATGGACCACCACAGATGTAGCCTTACTAATGTGACTGAGTCAGAGCAGACGGCAGGGCCCGCAGCGCTTAGCAGTGTTCCTCTGCAGGTATAAAAATAACAGAAATAAAGCAAGTAAGGTTTTTACACTTTTAGCCGCCTAAATTGGAACCAAGTAATCAAGTATGAAAAAAGAACGTCTGATGAACTACAGTATTGCTAAAGCCACGAATATTGCTAAATATTAGTATCAAAAGCAGAAGGTTGGCAACTCTGCCTGGTACCGTTTCTCTCGCAGAAATGGTTGGTCAGGAAGTGTATCTGTGAGTGTCAATACTCACAATATCCTCACACGTTGGGTATTATATAGTCAGACCAATACAGGTCCTATTTAGTCTTTAAATATATAAAAAGTTAAAGAAGCTTGAATCTTTGCATAAATTATTATCGTATCTATACGAATAAAAAATATCGTATTTTGGAAGTGACAAATGTTAACGGGGAGGAGAGCAACCATTTGGGAGGTTTGGAAATGTGTTTCGTCTTGTTCATTGCCTCGCTAAATTACTCCTTTTCCTATCAACACAAAGAGAAAAAGATCCTCTTTCCATTCAACTACAGTTGGTGGAGCTCGGCCAAGGGGTTGATCTGCTATTAATGATAGTTGAAATGATGTAAAGATAGCTTATAGCCTAGAAATGTTTTTTTTTCTCCATTTGGCTTGTGAAAAAAAAACTAAAGTCACTTTATCTAGGTGTAGAAGAGAATTTTGATGATTACCTTGAGAATTTCATCAAAATGAGGCCGAAGATAAGCGAGCAGTGAATTTTTCTTTTATTATTTTCGACTTTTAACCTTAGGTTTCGATGTTCATTCCTTGCTTAATACAGCTCCTACCTGGAATCCAATGGTACCCATTGGAAAGAGCAGAAAAATGCTCACACTTGTGTATAGTTGGCCCTCGGCAGGAGAGAGACTGAGGATTTGTGAAATGGTGGGAGGCTACAGCAGGGTATGCTGGGAAAGCAACAGGTCGAGCGAGGACGAATTTCACAAGTACCTAAATAAAAAACAGTTACGGCTGCAGGATTTCACCAAAAATGATCAAATATCCTATTCTGCAGATGCTGGAAATTCAAGCAACACACATCAAAGTTGCTGGTGAACGCAGCAGGCCAGGCAGCATCTCTAGGAAGAGGTACAGTCGACGTTTCAGGCCGAGACCCTTCGTCAGGACTAACTGAAAGAAGAGCTAGTAAGAGATTCGAAAGTGGGAGGGGGAGGAGGAGATTCAGTTAGTCCTGACGAAGGGTCTCGGCCCAAAACGTCGACCATACCTCTTCCTAGAGATGCTGCCTGGTCTGCAGCAACTTTGAAATATCCTGTTCTTATGTTATTAGTGGTATTTTCCCCACCAGCCACCACCCCCTCTTCCGTAAAATTCCCTCTATTTTATATGCAGCGGCTGTTAAATTCCCCACTTGTTTATTTTGACTTTTTTTACAGAGGTGCTGGAGTGGCGATTTGGTGAGCTCTGGCACCCTGATGAGAGGTATTGATCGTGTGGATAGTCAGAGGCTTTTTCCCAGGGCTGAAATGGCTGCCACAAGAGGGCACAGGTTTAAGGTGCTGGGGAGTAGGTACAGAGGAGATGTCAGGGGTAAGTTTTTTACACAGAGAGTGGTGAGTGTGAGGAATGGGCTGCCGGCAACGGTGGTGGAGGCGGATATGATAGGGTCTTTTAAGAGACTCCTGGATAGGTACATGGAGCTTGGAAAATTAGAGAGCCAGGGGTAATCCTAGTAATTTCTAAGGTAGGGACATGTTCGGCACAATTTTGTGGGCTGAAGGGCTTGAATTGTGCTGTAGGTTTTCTACGTTTCTATGGAACAGCAGAGACCGATACAGTTCGGTATCAGCAGCATCACAGGAGTTGCCAGTTAGCATTGATCTCAATGTAGAACAGGAGTAAAACTGTTGTATACTTAACACTATGTCGTGTGTGCACATTATGTCAACTTGTTCATCTATGGAGTACTTCTTTTTATCTGCTAATGTTAGTTTTATGTTCTGTGTGTGACATATGTGTTGTACTTTGCACCTTAATCCCTGAGGAACGTTGCTTTGTTTAGCTGTATGCATTTGTAAGGTTGAATAATAATAGTAAACTGGAACTGGAATTTGCCAGTTATTATCCGTCTCCAACTTTTCTGATTTCCGTTTTGTTCTTTCAGGAAGAATGCTGTCAGAAGAAGAGGTAGGATGTTGCCCTTACGGAAAGCATGCATAACTTCATGATATTAGCTCGGGAAATAGTTCATATTCAAATACCTTCAAATAAATGGTTTAATATTTTGCAGAGTTGGAGAAGACCGGACTCCTGTAGTTGCAGATGGGGCTCTGATGCTGGAAGAATTCATGTGGCCATTACCGTTGCCCGTGTGGAGGGAAATGCTCGACGACATTCAACCAGGTAAATGTCACATAGATTTTTTTGGCCTGATTCACAACTTACAATTTCGCTCATTTCATACAAGAATGACAGTGCCTCATTTCATGCATTATCTATTATCTTTAATTAAAACATAGAACAGTACAGCATAGGAATGAGCCCTTTAGCAAATGATATTGTGCCAAAATAGCTAGTAATTAATACTTAATTAAGCTAATTCCTTTTGCCTACATTATCTACATGCAGTATCTTTCTGTTCTCTGCATATTCTGATGTCTAAGAACCTTATAATCACCTCTATCATACTTGCCTCCACTATCACCTCTAACAGTGCATTCCAGGCGGCTTATCTCTTGTCCCATATACCTTCTCTGAACTTACTAAATATTAGCATTTACTAAGTGATTAAGTCCACCTTCAGGGTATCAGGTGGAGGCTTCATTTTCCCAAATATTCACCAGAGATTAACAGTGAACTGCTGAACTGTAAGGTTCACCTATCCCAGTGATATCAAAGTAACTACTATTTCTCTTCTTTCCTGCGAGCCCCACTGTTTTCTACTGGGCCAAGAGCTAAAAACTCCCCAGAGAATTATTTAGGATTGCTGGAATGTCTCTTGCAGATCTTAAGAGAATTTCTCTGAATCTTCCCATGCAAACGCTCTCCTGGATCTTCTGTTTGTTGATATCTCATTAACCAGTGTTTCTGACTTGATTTCAACTGACTTTATTACTTACATCCTTCATATGCATGAGGAGTAAAAATCTTTACGTTATGTCTCCGTCTAAATGTGCAATGTGTAATTTATAGTAGTTTGTAATAAGTAGTATGTACAACAGGATAGTCAATATAATAAAGAAATACAGTTGTGTCAGCATGAATTAATCAGTCTGATGGCATGCAGGTAGAAGCTGTCCCGGAACCTGTTGGTCCTGGCTTTTATGCTGCGGTACCGCTTCCCGGATGGTAGCAGCTGGAACAGTTTGTGGTTGGGGTGACTTGGGTCCCCAATGATCCTTCGGGCCCTTTTTTACACACCTGTCTTTGTAAATGTCCTGAGTAGTGGGAAATTCTCATCTACGGATGCGCAAGGCTCTCTGCAGAGTCCTGCAATTGAGGGAGGTACAGTTCCCGTACCAGGCAGTGATGCAGCCAGTCAGGATGCTCTCAACTGTGCCCCTGTAGAAAGTTCTTAGGATTTGGGGACCCATACCAAACTTCCTCAACCGTCTGAGGTGAAAGAGGCACTGTTGTGCCTTTTTCACCACACAGCCGGTATGTACAGACCACGTGTGTCCCCATTAGAGAGAACTGTGTCTACTGAAACTTAAAACTAGATAGAGAGTTCAGATCAGATGCAAACAAATAAAAAGCCGGAGTGCATTGGCATATAAAATAAGCTTGAACTGACAGTATATCCTCGCTAAAGTTAGTTTGTGCTGTACAATACAATCCTCTCCTGCGTGCATTCTCTGCCACTCTTTAGTCTGAGTCATAATGATGGGGGAAAGAATGCCAAGCCACTGATAAACTGTCCTCAAAATATAATAATTCAAAGTTCAAAGGAAATTTATTATCCAAGTACATGTATGTCACCATATGCAAGCCAGAGATTCATTAGGGGCATACTTGGTAAATCCGAGGAACACAACAAAATAATTGAAAAAAACTGCTCTCAACAGAAGCAAACTGTGCAATTACAAAATAAATAAATAAGCAATAAATATTGAGAATATGAAATGAAGAGTTCTTGAATGTGAGTCCATAGTTTGTGAGAACAGTTTAGCAATGTGGCGAGTGAAATTGAGTGAATTTACCCCCACGGGTTCAGGAGTCTGATGATTGAGGGGTAATAATTGTTCCTGAACCCGGTGATGCAGGTCCTGAGGCTCTTGTACCTTCTTTCAGTTGCAAGAAGAGAGCGTGGCCTGGGTGGTGGGGGTCCCTGGTGATGGATGCTGCTTTCCTGTGACAGCGCTCCATATCGATGTGCTCAATGGCGGGGAGGGCTTTATCCGTGAGGGACTGGGCCGTATCCACTACTTTTTATAGAAAAGTAGTTTTTGATTTTACACGATGGTGGATATCAGAAAAAAAGCATCGATCCTGGATTAAATCAACAATTTTTTTGTAGGGAATGGATACTTGGCATCTTACATGTGAATTTGACAGTTTTTCCATGGGACTACCGCTTTAATTTCTAGTGGGAACAGAAGTAAAATGTACTAGAGTCACCCAAAGTGGAAGAGAGAGTTTTTGGCTCCATCTCACCGTGAATCTGGGAAGGCCTTATGTCTTCTCCTTGCTCAATGTAAATGCTCGATGTTTCTGGCTGAGACCATACATCAGGACTGGAAAGGAAGGGGGAAGAAGTCAGAATAAGAAGGTGGGGGGAGGGGAGGAAGAAGTACAAGGTGACAGGTGATAGGTGAAACTGGGAGAGGGTGAAGTAAGGAGCTGAGAAGTTGATTGGTGGAAGGGACAAGGGGGAATCTGATCAGAGAGGACCGAAGACCATGGAAGAAGGGGAAGGGGGAGGAGCTCCAGAGGGAGGTGATGTGTACGTAGAGAGAGAAGGTGTGGGGGGAGGAACAGGAATGGGGAATGATAAATGAGCGGAGTTGTGGGGGGAGTAATTACTGGAAGTTTGAGAGTTCGATGTTCATGCCATCAGGTTAGAGTCTACCCAGGTGGAATATATGGTGGTGCTTCTCCAGCCTGAGTGTGGCCTTATCATAGAAACATAGAAACATAGAAAACAGGTGCAGGAGTAGGCCATTCGGCCCTTTGAGCCAGCACCGCCATTTATTATGATCATGGCTGATCATCCAACTCAGAACCCCGCCCCAGCCGACTGACATGTTGGAATGGGAATGAGAAATAGAATTGAAATGAGGGGCCACTGGGATATTCCACTGTTTGAGGTGGACCAACTGAGGGTGCTTAATGAAGCGCTCTCCCAATTTACCTCAGGTCTCACCGATATACAGTGAGCCACACTGGGAGCACCGGATACAGTAGGTGACCCCAACAAACTCACGGGCAAGTGTCACCTCACCTGGAAGGACTTTTTGGTGCCCTGAATTGTAGTGAGGGAGGAGGTGTAGGGGCAGGTGTAGCACTTGTTCCACTTGCAAAGATAAGTACCAGGAGGGAGATCCGTGGGGAGAGACGAGTGGACAAGGGAGTCGCATAGGGAGTGATCCCTGTGGAAAGCAGAAAGTGGGGGCAGGGGAAGAATTACTTTGAGTTGGATTCCTGCTGGAGATGGCGGAAGTTATGGAGAATTATGTGCTAGATGCGGAGGCTGGTGGGGTGGTAGGTGAGGACAAGAGGAACCCTATCCCTGGTGGGGTGACAGCAGACGTGCGCGAAATTGAAAAGATGCTGGTGAGGGTAAAGTTGTTGGTGGAGGAAGGGAACCCCCTTTCTTTGAAGGAGGACGATTTCTCAGCTATTCTGGAATGAAAAGCCTAATCCTGAGAGCATATGCGGCAGAGACGGAGGAATTGAGAGAAGGGGATGGCATTTTTACAAGCGACAACAGGGTGGGAAGAGGGATAGTCCAGGTTGCTGTGAAAGTCAGTGGGTTTATAAAAGATATTAGTAAATAGATTGTCTCCTGAGATGGAGACAGAGAAATCATGGTAGGAGAGAGTGGTGTCAGAAATGGACCAAGTAAATTTGAGGGCAGGGTGGAAGTTGGAAGCAAAGTTGATGAAATTGACGAGCTCAGGGTGCAGCATCAGTGTAGTGTAGGAAGTGCTGGGGAGCGATACCAGTGTAGGCTTGAAACCTGGACTGTTCCACGTACCTGACAGACAGGCAGGCATTGCTGGCACCCACGCCGATGCCCATGGCTACACCTTGGTGAGGAGCCCAGGGGAAAATTGATGAGGGTGAGGACTAGTTCTGCCAGATGGAGGAGAGTGGTGGTGGAGGAGAACTAGTAAGCTCTGTTGTCCAGAAAGAAGCAGAGAGATTTAAGGCCCTCCTGATCCTTAACATCTAAGTTGTCTTTACAACGTGAAATGATTTCTGTACCTGCTGCTCTCCCCTGGTTCGGGGCCATGCTGCCAGAGTTTCCCTACCCCAGTCCCCCTCCCTCTCCCCCTCCCATCTCCAGGAAGTCTAATTCGTTGCTTCTCGTCCCAGACTCTGTTACCCTGGATGTGGAAACGGCGGCTCCATGGCTTGAGGTATCCGAGGACCTGAAGAGTGTTAGACGGACTCAGAGATTGAGGAGCCTCCTGGACACTGGGAGAAGGTTCACTGTACAGGCCTGTGTGCTGGGATCGGAGGGATTCTCATCAGGGAGACATTACTGGGAGGTGGAGGTGGCGGGGAACCGTGGCTGGTGTGTGGGAGTTGCCGCTGAGTCTGTGGAGAGGAAGGGTGTAGTCTCACTGAGACCGGAGAGTGGGGTCTGGAGTATCGAGCGATGGGACGATGGGCTCAATGTAATGGCCTGTCCCATGTCCGATCACCCTGCCGGTCCCATCCCCGGGAGGGTGGGAGTTTATCTCAGTTACGAGTCCGGGACAGTTTCATTTTACAACGGGAACATCAAGAGTCATCTCTGCACCTTTGCTGGCAATAAGTTCACAGAGAAACTTTATCCTTTCTTCTGGATAGGGGATGAAAACCAATGTCTGAGAATCTGCTCCGGTTCCACTCCAGGTCTGTAAAGTCGGTCAGAACTGGCGTCTGGAGCAGGATTCAGGGGCTGTGGAGCAGGTAGACGCTGAACAGTTCCGGATTAAGTTCTAAATTTGACATTGTTAATCGCAGTGGGTCCAGAAACAATATTGGTGGAAATATTAGTGTTGGAAGAATGAATAAATAAAAAGATATTAGAACTGTGTATCAATTAATTTTAATGTATTAAGGTGCATCTGCCAATGGAACAAATGGACTGCCCCACTATAAAGTGCAGAAAGCACAAATTGGAATGGTCTCCTTTCAGTGGATGGGCAGAATGGTGTCACTGATACTGTGATCCATCTGGCTGACGTAAGATCTGTCCTCTCAGATCTACCCAGCTCCCTGCTCCCTTGCAACTATCATAGAGACCAGTGAGCATCTGGGTAACATCTGATTGGTTGCAAAGTGAGCCCCATCCTCGTGAGTGGGCTGCATGTTGACTGAACAAGGGCAGGAGTTTGGAAGAAGGAGAGAGTGGACCTGGGGAGAGGGTTTAGATCGGGAGCTGTACCTCAGGCAAAGGCTACAACACCGGCCTAGACAGAATAGACTCAGGCAGAGATTCTGTGAGATCTTTTCAGCTACACGGACTATGCCCGCCATGGATTGTGGTCTCACAAGCATGCTGGAAATCCAAAGCAACACACACAAAAAGCTCAGCAGGCCAGGCAGTATCCATGAAAAAGAGTGAACAATCAACATTTTGGGCCGAGACCCTTCATCAGGATTTGATTTGATTCATCAGGATTGGAAAGAAAGAGAAGTGTGAGTAAGAAGGTGGGGAGTGGGGTGAGGGGAGGTTGAAGTACATGGTGGCAGGTGAGAGGTGAAACTGGGCGAAGTGGGGGTGTGATGTGGAGAACTGGGAAGTTTATTGGTGAAAGAGATAAAGGGCTGGGGAAGGGGGGAATCTGATAGGAGAATATTGAAGACCATGGAAGAAAGGGAAGGAGCAGGAGCACCAGAGGGTGGTGATGGGCAGGTAAGGAGATGAGGTGAGAGAGGGAAACAGGGATGGGGAATGGTGAAGCAGAGGGGGTGGGCAATTCCCTGAAGTTGGAAAATCGATGTTCATGCCATCAGGATGGAGGTTACCCAGACGGAATGTAAGGTGTTGCTCCTCTGACCTGAGTTTGGCTTCATTGCGGCAGTCGAGGCGGCCATGGACTGACATGTTGAATTGGGAATGGGAAGTAGAATTGAAATGGGTGGCTACCGGGAGATCCTGCCTTTTCCGGTGGATGGTGCTCAGCGAAACAGTCTCCCAATCTATGTTGGGTCTCACTGATAAACAGGAGGCCACAGGGGGAGTACTGGATATGGTAGATAACTCGCAGGTGAACTACAGCCTCACCTGGATTGGGGTCTATTGTCTGCAGCTGCCTTCTAAACCAGCCTCCTGCTGTTTGGAACACCCCGACCTATCAACTGTTTACTCTTTTCCATGGATGCTGCCTCGCCTGCTGAGTTCCTCCAGCATTTTGTGGGTGTTGTTCCCGCTGCTTGCAGATGGGAGCTGCATTGCAGCGGCTGCTGGTGGGTCTGTGGGGCTCTCTGACAGACTGTGCTGTCTGACAGACCCAAGGCCAAAGCACAAAGGTAAACTCACGTTTCAGAAAATAAGAAGCAGGAGCGGATGTGGGCTGAGGAGGCTCAGTTTCCAAGTGCATTTCAAACTAGGACAAAGGTGTCTGAATAGGAAGAGAATCATTTTACTCTAGTGGCAGTGAAAAGTGGAGCAGAGTTAGAATCAGCAATGATGTTATTGAATCTAATGGCAGGTAGATGGGGATTGCACAAGGCAGATTAAATTTGTGTAAAGAAAATTTGCTTTAGCATAATTTTTGAGGAATCACTATTTATATTTTTAATTATTTAACCTGTCTGTGTATCGAGATACAATTTGAATAATAACCCAAGGGGAAGGTATTGTGAGATTTCGGATTTTTTAGATTAGATTAGATTCAACTTTATTGTCATTGTGCCGAGTACAGATACAAAGCCAATGAAATGCATTTAGCATCTGACCAGAAGAGCAAAGAATAGTGTTATTTACAAAATAACTGCGAATAAAAAAGTGCTACAGCACACAAATATAAAAGTACTGAGACAGTACAATACGGATGCAATACTGCTTAGCGCTGTGATACAGCTAACAGAAAACATTCCTAACTACTCCAGTATGGCTTGCATCTAATCTTAAATTCCTGCTCTGACCTGTTATAATAAGAAAAATAAGCATAAGAAATAGAAGTGGATAAAATTTATTATTTCAGATAATTAGGCAAATGCAATTCCAGTCTGTCAATTCATTCGAATTAACAGAAAAGTCTACAAAAAGTGTTCTGCAGGGGTCGGTATTGAGACCACTTCTTTTCACGTTAAATGTCAATGACTTCAGTGATGGAACTGATGGCTTTGCAGTCAAGTTTTCAGACAATACAAAAGTAAGTGGAAAGGCAGGGAGTGTTGGGGAAGCAGGGAGGTTAGACAGATTAGGAGAATGGGCAAAGAAATGGCAGATGGAATACAATGTTGGGAGGAAATTCCTCATCATCTCAGTTCTAAGGGACATCCTTTTGTCCTTAGGCCATGCCCGCTTGTCCTAGACTCTTCCACTATTGAAAAAGGAATGTGATGAAGATGTCTAATACACTTGCTGTGCCATCCTGGTCATATGTTCTTCCTTTATTGAACAGGAAATGTGATGGAAATGTTGAATATCTTTGCTGTGCATTCTGGGCCCATAGAGGGGTGTGGAACTTAGGGCTAGGGATAGAGGTAGAGTTGGAGGATGGAGATGGGGAGAGAGAGGTGGGTCTAGCGTGAGGATGTGGGAGTGGCAAGGTGGGTTTCTAGGGGTGTGGGCCAGTGTTCGAGAGGATGTATGCCAGTAGAGTGGTGTAGATGTTAATATATAATTATGCAGGCAGTGGGAAAATGATCCTGTTGTGTTTTTCGATCTTGTCACTCGACCGATTCACTTTGATCTGGCCAGGCCTTCATTAACCTGATTCTACACTTAATTCCTTTATTGGGATCTTTCTTATATCAATCTCGTTAAAGTTTAAGTTTATGAATATGCAAAGGTTTGTTGGGGGGTGGCTAAAGTTGGTGGGCTTATTGCTTATGGCTGGCATGGGGGCTGTGGATTGTAGGGAATGAGTGCTTGGCTTTGTGGGGTTCAGGAGAGGGGCTTGGGGTTAGGATGAGGGGTAGAGTTGAGGGTAGATAGTACAGTAAACAGCTCACTGACCTAGTGACAAGACCTCAGTGTGACAGGGTATTCATTAGTCTCACAGCCTGAGGGAAGAAGCTGTTACCCAGTCTGGCTGTCCAAGTCCTGATGCTTATGTACCTCCTTCCTGACTGTAGTGGGTCAAAGAGATTGTGGGATGAGTGGTGGGGATCCTCAATAATGCTTCAGGTCCTTCATCTACAACGCTCCTGTAAAATGCGACAAGTAAGAGAAAGGGAGACCCCGAAGATCCTCTTGGTGGTTTTTGCTGCCCTCTGTAGGATCTTGCAGTCCCTGCAAGTCGCCCGCCACGCTGTGATGCAGCCAGGCAGGACGCACTCAATTAGAATGGAGGGGAGGGGGAGAGCCTTGCATGCCTCAGTCTCTTCAGAAACTATAGACACAGCTAGGTAGTCTTGACAAGTGAGGAGGCATTGTGGGTCCATGTTGTAGGTGCTCCAAGGAAATTTGTGCTCTTCACTCTCTCCATAGCTGAGCCATTGATGTCAGAATTGGAATTAGAATCAGAATCGGGTTTATTATCACCAGCACGTGACGTGAAATTTGTTAACTTAGCAGCAGCAGTTCAATGCGATCCATGATATAAAAAATAAATAAGTAAATCAATTACAGTGTACGTATATTGAATAGATTAAAAATCATGCAAAAAACAAATAATATGTATTTTAAAAGTTCAGTATTGTTCAAGGGTTCAATGTCTATTTAGGAATTGGATGGCAGAGGAGAGGAAGCTGTTTGTGAATCGCAGAGTGTGTGCCTTCAGGCTTCTGTACCTCCGACCTGATGGTAACAGTAAGAAAAGGGCATGCCTTGGGTGCTGGGGGTCCTTAATAAGGGACGCTGCCTTTGTGAGACACCGCTCCCTGAAGATGTCCTGGGTACTTTGTAAGTTAGTGCCCAAGATGGAGCCGACTAGATTTAGAACCCTCTGCAGCTACTTTTGGTCCTGTGCAGTAGCCCCTCCATACCAGACAGTGATGCAGCCTGTCAGAATGCTCTCCACAGTATATCTATAGAAGTTTTTGAATGTATTTGTTGACATACAAAATCGCTTCAAACTCCTAATGAACTATAGTTGCTGTCTTGCCTTCTTTATAACTGCATCGATATGTTGGGACCAGTTTAGGTCCTCAGAGATTTTGACACCCAGGAACTTGAAACTGCTCATTCTCTCAAATTCTGATCCCTGTATGAAGATTGGTATTTGTTCCTTCGTCTTACCCTTCCTGAAATCCACAATCTGCTCTTTCGTCTTACTGACAGTGAGTGCCAGGTTGTTGCTGTGACACCACTCCACTAGCTGACATATCTCACTGCTGTGTAGTCCCCCTGGTAAGCCTCATGGTCGCTTGTCTCACTGTCGTCTAGGGAAACAACCCTCGGCCCCGCCAAACTGGGTAATTAAGTTTGTGTGGATGCTGTGTGAGGTACCCCACCCCGCCCAAATAACAGACAATACACCATATATGATTAAATGAATTATAGTTTATAGTTATTACTGGAACTATATAATTAATAGAGATAAAATATAAAAGGAAAATAAAAGGCACCACACTTATCAAAGTTCAATCTCTTCGTGCACAAACAGTTGGAGCTCTAGTAACGATCCTCTCTTCGCCATTCGATCCCTCTGACCACCTCGACCTGATACCTGGGACCAACCACACGGTGGTTGACCAGACGCTCCACACCAGTCTGTCTCCGTCTCCTCTTATCGCCGAAGACTCTGGACCTCGGACTCCTGCTTGGGGTCTGACCCCGTTAACCGGCTCACAGCAGCTTGTCCATCCTCTGTCTCTCTCTCCCACCTTCTGCCCAAAAACCCGCACATCACGATAACTTACAGACACACTAAAAAGAATAACATTATCTTAATTGGTTCGTTTGCTCTCTTATCAATAATATAACCCAAACAACACCCACACAAGCTGCTAGTGAGAGAACTTTCTCAGCAGTTAACATAACAAAGAAGCCATTTTAATTAGCCTACGCAGTAACATCAAAGAAGAAACCCCTTACACCTGTATGCCCTCTTGTCTCCATCTGAGATTCTACCAACAATGGTTGTATCATCAGCAAATTTATAGATGGTATTTATAGATGCAATGGAGAGTGGTCCACCTGTGCCTTTCTAAAGTCCACAATCATCTCTTTTGACTTGTCCATGTCGAGACGCAGGTTGCTGTTCTTGTATCATTTCACAAGCCTCTCTACCTCCTCTCTGTCTGCCGACTTATCATTGTTACCAACGAGGCCACCACTTTAGTATCATCGGTGAACTTGCTGATGCGGTTTGAGTTGGATCAGGCAGTGCTGTCACAACAGCAGTGGACTGAGCACACTACACTTGGAGGCACCTGTGCTCAGCGGATAGAGCTTGAGATGTGGTTGCCAGCTTGGACTGACTGGGGTCTTTCCACCAAGAAAGTCCGAGATCCGGTTGCAGAGAGGGGTGTGGAATCCCAACAAGGACAGTTTACCCACCAGCATCTGAGGGATGATCATGTTAAACATTGAGCTGAAGTTGACGGACAACATCCTGACATAAAAGGCATTGTTTTCCTGAAGGGACAGGATGGAGTAGAGGGCTGAGGCTATGGCATCATCAGTGGACCGATAGACAATCTGGGAAATGTCCAGTGTAGCTGGAATGTGGGCTTTTATACAATCCATTACCAGCTGATCAAAAAACTTCATGATTGTTAACGTCAGTGCCACTGGGTGGTAATCATTTAGGCTAGTTGCTGTTGCTGTCTTGGGCACTGGAATGACGGTGGCTGTCTTGAAGCCTAGAGGGACAGTGGACTGTTTGAGAGAGATATTAAAGATATCCATTAAGATCTCTGTTAGATAGGCCACATAGTCCCTCAGCAACTGACCAGGTATGTTGTCTGGCCCTGCAGCTTTGTGTGGGTTTACCCTGGCTGGGGTCCACATCCACTTTATTGAGGTATTCGATAGTTTTCAATTCGGTCACCCCCATTCTTCTGAATTCTAGTGAATACAGGCCCAGAACTCTTCATATGACAACATTACATCATTGCTTTTATATTTTAGTCTTCTTGAAATGAATGCTAACATTGCATTTGCCTTCCCTATCACAGACTCAACCTGAAAATTGACCTTCGGGCATTCTGCTCAGGAAATACCAAGTCCCTTTGCACCTCAGTTCTTTTTGAATTTTCTCTCCATTTAGAAAATAGTTTACCCTTTTATTTCTTCTACCAAAGTGCATGAGCATATACTTCCTGACACTATATTCCCTTGTATTCCTGTTTTATGAATAAAGTGTATCGTGGGCATGTGGCCAAGTGGTTAGGGCATTGGACTAGCTACCTGAAGGTCGTGAGTTCGAGCCCCAGCTGAGGGAACATGTTGTGTCCTTGAGCAAGGCAGTTAATCACACATTGCTCTGTGACGACACTGGTACCAAGCTGTATGGGTCCTAATGCCCTTCCCTTGGACAACATTGGTCTCGTGGAGAGGGGAGACTTGCAGCATGGACAACTGCTGGTCTTCCATACAACCTTGTCCAGGCCTGTGCCCTGGAGAGTGAAGGCTTTCCAGGCACAGATCCATGGTCTCGCTAGACTAACGGATGCCTTATTATCGTTTGGTAAAATAACCTGCAGTGAGTAAGAATCTGTTCAACTTTTTAATGGTACCAGGTCCTTCTGGCCCAAAGAGCCTGTATACACCCAGCTACCCCATGTAAGTAATTAACCTACTGCCCTGTATGTCTTTGGACTGTGGGAGGATATGGGAGGAGCCACAGGAGATCCACATGGTCATGGGGAGAATGTACAAACACCTTACAGATGGTGCTGGAGTTCAACCGGGTTGCTGACGCTGTAATATTGTTAGACGACTACACCACCCACATGTTCATCAGCTCCCCCCCCCACAGACTCGACCACTCATACACGCACGATCAACAGTTTCCTATTGCCTACTCCACAGTCAGCCCACATGTCCTTGGTACGTGGGACCAGACCACCCAAAGGAAACCCAGGTAGTCATAGGCACAGTAGCAACCTCCACACAAAAGCACCGAAAGTCAGGGTTATATTATATTTCTTTATTATAATTTTATATTTAAAGCTACAGCACAATAACAGGTCCTTCCAGCTCACAAGCCCACACCACCCAATTACACCCATGATCAGTTAACCACGCGTCTTTGGATTGGTTGAAGAATCGCATCGGGTCCCGGGGAGAACGTACAAACTCCTTACAGACAGTTGCGGGAATTGAACCCGGGCCGCTGGTGCTGAGGCAGAGTCTCTATCAGTTTTGCCTCTGTGTTGTCAAAAAGAACCAAAAGTAATTCGAGGGGGAAAAAAAATCAGCGATTGGTTTGGGGCCTGGAAGGCACTGCCTGAGGGAAGAGTCGGGGCAGGTTCAATTGCAATGTTCGAAGGGTCGCTGGAGAAGTAGCTGAGAAAGAAATTTCAGAGCTATCGGGAGAGTGCTTGCTGGAGTCAGAATAGACTCAGAAGGCTGAATGGTCTCCTGCCCGCTGTAGATGTCCTGAAATTTTACAGTTGAGATGAGGCTAGGCTTTAACTATGCCCAAAGATGGCAAAAGGCTCTGACACAATCTGCACAGGCCATGGATGACGTGGTGTGACCACAAATCAGAGTGGCTAGGAGGATCAGAATGTAGAACACATCGCATCAACCTACCATCTCGTTTCTTCACTTGGCATCCCAATTGGCCATTGGCAAACTGGACGGCCCAGGGCAAGCCTTATGCCAGAAGGAAGGGACACTGAAAAATATTGATTAATGTTGAATCATTTCCCTGGAAGACACAGACACGGTCACTGGGACATTTGCAAAAGTGGATCAAAAGCATTTTGCAACATCAAATGACAAAGTGCATTGTAATCCATATTAAAAATCACCAAATTGCTCAAGATTACACTCTTTCAATTGTGCTACCCGTTATCAGAACTTGCGCCTACAAACAGAGGAAAAGTATAGGTGCTTTTGCATTTGCTCACCACTAAACCTTGAATTTGACAAATCAAGAGAAATATTTTATGACTCTACTTCCATGGAGGCTGCTGAGTTTTTCCAGCATTTTTGTTTTTTTTTGTTTCAGATTTCTAGTGTCTGTTGCAATTTTTATTGAGTGCCATCGAGACAGAGACAGAGGGACACCAGAGATAGAGGGACACAAACAGAGACAGATAAAGAGACATACAGAGAGACCTTCATCATGTTGCTAATGCAAACATTCAAAAACAATATGGAGCCAAAGGCAAAGGAAGAGAAGGAATGAGCTGCAGGATGGGAGGCAAGTGAGATTGAATGTAGGACCAGAGGGCACAGCTTCAGAATAGAAGGACATCCCTTTAGAACAGAGATGAGGAGAAATTTCTTTAGCAAGAGGGAGGTGAATCTGCAGAGATTAATATGTTCATGATTAGTAAGGACATGCAGGGAAATTGATGGCTTTGTGATCAGTTTGCGGTCAATACGAAGATAGGTAGAAGGGCAGGTAATGTTGAGGAATCAGGGAGTCTGTAGAAGGACTTAGACAAATTGGGAGAATAGGCTAAAAAGTGGCTGATGCATGGGAAGTGTACGGCAATGCACTTTGCGAGGAGGAATAAAGGCCGACACTCTTTTATAAATGGGGAGCAAATTCAGAAATCAGTGGTACAAAGGGGCTTGAGAGTCCTAGTGCAGGATTCCCTAAAGGTTAACTTGTAGGTTGAGTTAGTGGTAAGGAAAGCAAACGCCTGAGGATTTATAAGGCATTGGTCAGACCGCTGTTGGTGTATTGTGAACTCTTTGGACCCTTTATTAGGAAAAGATGTGCTGGCATTGGACAGAGTCTAGAAGAGGTCAATGAAAATGATTTCAGGAATGAAAAGGTTAAGATATGAAGAGTGTGTGCTGGTTCTGGGCCTATACTTTTTGGGTATATTTAAAGTGGAGGTTGACATCTGCTTGATTAGTCAGGGCGTCAAAGGTTACAGGGAGCAGGCAGGAGAAAGGGGTTGAGAGGGAATGGCCTAATTCTGTGCCCATGTCTTATGGTTACCGGAAGAAGGCAGGAGAATGGTGTTGAGAGGGAAAATGAATCAACCATGATCAAATGACAGCAGGTTTAATGGGCCAAATGGCCTAATCCTGCTCCTATGTCTTATGGTCTTATTAACTGACCAAAGTAATGAATAGACAATGCAACAAAGGAGCTGGCATGAAGCAAAAAATGTCTGGAATCCCCAACAGCCTACTCTCAGGTCAAATTCAAGGTTTCACACTTGTAAAGTGCCAAGAACCAACTCCCCATGGATGCTGATTGAATCCAGAATCTATTACTTTTTAAAATTTCCATATCCACCATTGATTAAAATCAAAACCTACTCTTCTTGAATTGTTACTCTTCGAGGACAGATTATCAGTGGCTCAGCATTCCTTCCCCCAGCATTATGGCCCGGACTAAAGTAGGGATAGAGTCTCTCGGTGAAGCGGTCAGTGAAAGTGAAGATAAGGGTCTTGTCATCTGCGTTGTAAAAGGAAATCTTCCCTCCTTCATAATCCAGGCAGACTTGAATCTTCTTGGGTTTCACCGGCAGATTTAAGTGCTTCCATGTCTCCGTAGCAGCCCTGTATTGGTTTCCATCCCTCAATGCTATGAGCCAACATCCATTCCTTGGATTCAGGTCAATGACGTCTTTCCTGTTAATGGATTCTGCAGCCAGGCCCAAGTCCCATTCCGTCTTTCTGCCCACCACCACTTCCCAGTGGTGCCTCCCTGAGCTGTAGCCTTCGCAGCCAAGAACAGAGAGGCATGGATCGAATCTCTCTGGGCAGTCATGGAGCGGCTGCTGCCTTTGCATGGTGTGACTGACGCTGCTGAACCCCTCGGAGAGCAGAAGATAAGGGTGAGCAGTACAAGGGTCCAAGATGACAGGAGCTGGAGACATGGATTAAAGCAAAATGCAAGGAAACATTACTTAATGGAACATGCATACTTGGCAAAGATAAATGATAAAAGAATCTCATGATGTGTAAACCAGTGAGTCAGAAGTGCAAATAAGGCTTTATCACCATCAGCTACAAGAATTAAAAAGTGATGTAAATAGTATGTCAGGCAGTTTCTATAGAGAAAAAAAAAGAGATAATATTTTCAATCAATGACCGTGGAGATAGTCATCGAAGATAGGGTGGTAAAGAGAGCAGTGGGTACATTGGCCCTCATAAATCACAGTATTGAGTGCAGGAGGTGGGAAGTCATGCTGTAATTGAATAAGACGTTGATGAGGCTGAATTTTGGAGTATTGTATGCAGTCTTGGTCACCTACCTACAGGGAAGGTATCTGTAAGACTAAGGAGTACAGAGAAAATCTACAAGGATGTTGCTGGGGTTTAAGGCCCTGAGTTATAAGGAAAGGTTGAATTGGACTTCATACACTGAAGAGTAGGAAAATGAGGGATGATTTGATAGAGGTGTATAAAATTATGAGGGATATAGACAAGGTAAGTGCAAACAGGCTTTTCCCACTGAGATTGAGTGAGACAAGAACTAGAGGTCATGTGTTAAGGGGAATACGAGGGGGATCTTCTTCACTCATAAGGTGCCGAGTGTGTGGAATGAGCTGCTTGTAGAAATGTGGATGTGGGTTCGATTTCGACATTTATGAGAACTTTGGATAGGCACGTGGACGCGGGGGGTATGGAGGGCTATGGTGTAATTGCGTGTCGATGGGACTAGGCAGAATTAACAGTTTGACACAAACAAGATGGGCTGAAAGGCCTGTTTCTTTACTGCAGAGCTTTATGACTAGTTCCATCATAACTTCTTGACCAGAAACACTGGTTCTTTTTCTTTCCCTGTGAAGATGAAATTGATGACTTTGTGGCCAAGTCTGTGGATAGGTGGTGGAGCAGGTAGTGTTGAGGAAGCAGGCCGTCTACAGTAGGGCTTGGATAGAGAAGGAGAATGGGCAAAGAAGTGGCAGATAGAATACAGTGTAGGGAAGTGTATGGTCATACACTTTGGTAGAAGGAATAAAGGCAGAGTCTATTTTCTAAACAGAAAGTTAATTCAGTGATTGGAGGTGCAAAGGGACTTGGGAGTCCCTACTGCAGGATTCCCTAAAGGTTAACTTGCAGGATGTGTCTATAGTATGGAAGGCAAATGCAATGTTAGCAGTCATTTCAAAAGTACTAGCACATAAGAGCAAGGATGTAATGCTGAGCTTTGTAAGGCATTGGCCAAGGCTGCATTTGGAATATTGTGAGCAGTCTTGGGCCAAATATTGGGTGAGAAAGGATATGCACGTATTGGAGAAGGTCCAGAGGAGGTTAACAGTAATGATCCTGGGGATGAAAAGGTAAATATCTGAGGTGCGTTTGATGGCTCTTGGCCAATACTCACTGGAGTTTAGAAGAATAAAGAGGGATCTTATTGAAACCTATTGAATGTTGAAAGACTTAGACAGAATGGACGTGGAGAGGATGTTTCCAATAGTAGTCTAGAACCAGAGGGCACAGAGAGCCTCAGAAGACAAGAATGTCCATTTACAACATCAGGAATTTTTGTAGCCACAGAGTGATAAATCTGTTCAATTCATTGCCACAGATGGCTGGACAGGCTTAGTCATTGGGTATAGTTAAAATGGAGGTTGGTAGATTTTTGATTAGTAAGAGTGTCAAAGATTTTAGGGAGAAGATGGGAGAATGGGGTTGAGTGAGGCCCTCCAATGTTGGGGTCGACTACAGATACTGCATCCTAGCTCCCTATGTTATATGCAAGCCAGGGTCGTTCGATACGGAGTGCAAGCTGCTGCCCACGTGGAAGGCTCCCCCTCCACGCAGCTGACGAACACATAGCAATGGCAGCCTGATACAGTTTGGCACCAGTGGCATTACAGGTGTTGCCGATCAGCCTTCAACTCAATGTAGGACTGCCTTGGGAATTCCTGCTCTAGAATTTTCCTTGGGGTCTCAAAACCTTCCCCATGAGTGGGTATAGTCCCAGGGCAGCGGAGGTTGGAGATCAGTTTTCCTTCTCTTAGGTGAGCTGCCAAACACGGCTGATGAGCCTTACCTACCCGAAATGGGGTTGAGAGTGAAAGTAAATCTGTCCTGATCAAATAAGCAGCAGACTCGAGGGGTTGAATGGCCTGATTCTTCTCATGTGTCTTATGCTCTAAAAGGGTATCATGAACATTAGCTCTGTTTCTCTACCTATGCATGCTGCCTGACCTGCTGCGTATCCCCTATGCTTTCTGTGGTTTAGCCTTCCATAATCTGCATGTTTTTGCTCTTCAATTACCATCAACTTCCATTGAATTGGATTCATTGACTTTCCTCGTTTCTGAGTCCCACAAGTGATAATTTTAGACGAGTTAAGATTTGGCACAATGAAAAGAATATCATTCAATTAATTCACACATTTCATTCGGTGAGTATGTTGCTAATGTCACTGAATCTGTGATCCCCAATTCCTTCAGGACAGACTGAGGTGACGTCCACACTAGACTGGATAATTTTGAAAACGCCGGTTTCATGTAAAAACGACAGGCATTCACACTAGGCATTTTTAAAAATACATCTGTCCACATTAAAATGAATATTTGGGCGAATCTCCTCCTACTGGGCATGCGCAGGACACAGAAAACAAGCGAAGAGGAAACGGTATACTTGGTGCGCGTTTGTCCAGTTACAGACTAGAAAAATTTAAAAGGAAATTGCCAAATGAAAGACTTGGTGTGCGTTTGTTCAGTTACAGACTAGAAAAACTTAAAAGGAAAGTGCCAAATGAAAGACTTAGTGCGTGTTTGCCCAGAAATATTTCCTACAGCCCTAGTTTCTTCACCGATGAAAGGGACGACAGCTACAACTAAATGCAATAAGGCTTGTTAGTTACTGGGCAAAAGTGACAATTGCATCTATTGAATGTTTGCCCAAGCAACACATTAATAAAGCACCTTGTTAAATATATAAAACATGTCTGCATCGGTGTTATCTTGTATTTCCATACAATGTTACACTAGGCTGTTACACACCTATTGTCAGATATTGTTGTGTTGGAGGTTGCGTTCAAGAAAACAATGAAATGCCGTGTTGCCGCCACCATTTGTTCCGGCACGTCATGACAGCGGTTTTAAAAATAGCCGGTTACCCCGTACACACTACGCCGGATATTAGGTGTTTTCAGGTTTGTTCACTCTGGAGAGCGTTTCTGAAAATCTCCATTTTCAGGGGAGGAAAATGCCGTTTCAGTGTGGACGGAGGGTCAAAATGAAGAGAAAAAGGCTTCGGTTACGGATTTATCCGGTCTAGTGTGGACGTAGCCTCAGAATCTATAGCTCTGGTAATGGACTGACTTTGTGTGCATTCGTAAAATTTGAAGGCTAGAAAATAGGTCATGCCAGGCATTCAGCAGTGAGGCTAATGGAGGAAATGCCTCTGTGTCAGTCCTAATACAAACACAAGAGATTCTGCAGATGCTGAAAATAGAGCTGAACACACAAACTGCTGGAGGAACTCGGCAGGTCAGGCACTGTCTATAGAGGGGAAGTAGACAGTCAATGTTTTGGGCTGAGACCCTTCATCAGGACTGGAAAGGATGGAGGAAATATATCGTCTTGGTGCTTGTGTGTGACACAATAGCACTGAGAGGAAGCAGGTATACAAAACAGGAATGCCAGCCTCTCCTCATCTTCCTCTCCGCAATTCACCAGTTTGGCATGGAAGAGTATTCGAGGAAGAGAAAAAGATTTAGAATAAACTTAAAAGACAGTGGAAACCACTTCAACAGGAACTTAAAGATTAATTGAATTTTTACTTCATTTAAAAATTAAAGAATCGCTTTACTTGTCACATGTATATGAAAACATAGAGTGAAGCAAATTGTTAGCGTCAATGACCAACACAAGGATGTGCTGGGGCTCATGGGGTAATATGGTCATAAAAAGTTTGCTCAGTTAGCTGTGTGGTATGATAAAACTCTTGAAAGCCAGGAGGCAATGTTATTTCAGGAAAGAAAAGTACTGAAGAACAAAATAGTTCACGTAGGTGTACATTTTAGATTTGAGCAGGATTTCCTGTGGAAGGAACTTGCTCAGCATATAGAGTAAACAGAAAGTGTTAAAGATTCTATGTTGAAACATAGAATGTACAAACTTTTGTGAGTATAGATACACAGATTCCACGATCTCATGCTTAGAAGAATGGTGGGGGGAGGGGGAAGAGGGAATATCAAATATTAAAAAGCCTAGATAGAGTGGATGTGGAAAGAATGATTCCAACAGTGTGGAAGGCTAGGACTAGGAAGCACAATCTCAGAATCCTTTTAGAACAGAGATGAGGAGGAACCTCTTTAGTCAGTGAACGGTGAATCTGTAGAAATCATTGCCAGACACGGCTGTGCAGGCCAAGTCACTGAGTATATTTAAAGCAGGGGTTGATAGGTTCTTGATCAGTAAGGGTGTGTCAAAGGTTAGAGGAAGAAAGCAGGAGAATAGGGTTGAGAGGGAAAATAAATCAGCCATGGTGGAATGGTGGAGCAGACACAATGGGCTCCAGTATCTCATGGTCAAATAGAAGATTTCTTTACTCACTTTTCTCACCACCCTTAGTGAGGTAAGTGGCAAAGTCATCAAAGACAAGTTGGTCAGGATATGACCAAGAATAAGCTGATGAAAATGGAAGGGCAATGGGACCTCTCTGTTGGGAGCTACCAAGGGCTCAATCACCTCTTGCTCTGCTGCAGTGAGTAAGTTACACCCAGTGTGATTTGGTTAGTTGAGCACATGGAACAATTGTGGATCAGGTCCTGCTGCTGCCTCATGGCTCCAGTTCTGACCTTCGAGTATCTCTGTGCGGGGAGTGTAGGTTCCACCTCCACCTGACTGCTTGGATTTTCCTCCCATCCCCCCAAAGTCAAGTGGAGGCACACGAGGCAATTGCCACTCCATGTTTTAGCAAACGAGTGAGGCAGCGGAAAAGAAATTATGGACCAGTTAGCCTGACCTCGGTGGTTGGGAAGATGTTGGAGTCAATTCTTGAGTATGAGGTCATGGAGTACTTGGTGACGGGACACAATAGTACAAAGTCAGCATGGTTTCTTTAAGGGAAATTCTTGCCTGATGAACCTGTTGAATTCTTTGAGGAGGTTACAAGTCAGACAGATAAAGGGGTTGTCGTGAATGTTGTACATTTGGATTTTCAGAAGACCTTTGACAAGCTGCCACACATGAGGCTCCTTACCAAATTAAGAGCCCATGGTATTACAGGAAAGTTACTAGCATGGTTAGAGCATTGGCTGATTGGTAAGAGGCAGTGAGTGGGAATAAAAGGATCCTTTTCTGGTTGGCTGCCTTTTCTGGTGCTCAGCAGGGGTTGGTGTTGGACCAGTTATTTTTATGCTGTATATCAATGATTTAGGTGATGGAATAGATGTTGCTTTTTTGCCAAGTTTGCAGATGATACAAAGATTGGTGGAGGGGCAGGTAGTGTTGAGGAAACAGGAAGACTGCAGAACGACTTAGACAGATTAGGAGAGTGGGCAAGAAAGTGGCAAATGAAATACAATGTTGGAAAATGCATGGTCATGCATGTTGGTAGAAGAAATAAATGTGCACATTATTTTCTAAATGGGAAGAAAATCCAAAAATCTGAGATGCAAGGGGACTTGGGAGTCCTTGTGCAGAACACCTTAAAGCTTACCTTGCAGGTAGAGTCAGCGGTGAGGAAGGTAAATGCAATGTTAGCATTCATTTCAAGGGGTCTAGAATATAAAAGCAGGGATGTGATGCTGAGGCTTTATAAGACACTAATGAGGCCTCACCTTGAGTATTGAGAACAGTTTTGGGCTCCTTATCTAGGAAAAGATGTGCTGGCATTAGAGAGGGTTCAGAGGAGTTTCATAAGGATGATTCTGGGAATGAAATGATTATCATCTGATGACTCTGTGCTTGTACTCACTGGAATTTAGAAGGATAAGGGAAACCTTATCATTGTCATTGAAACCTTTCAAATGTTGAAAGGCCTAAGACAGAGTAGATGTGGAAAGGATGTTTCCCATGGTGGGGGAGTCTGGGACAACAGGGAACAGCCTCAGGAGAGAGGGGCGTCCATTTAAAACACGGATGCAGAGAAATTATTTTAGCCAGAGGGTAGTGAAATTGTGGAATTTGTTACCACAGGCAGCTGTGCAGGCCAGGTCATTGGGTGTATTTAAAGCAGAGATTGATGGGTTCTTGATTGGCCATGGCAAAGGCTGTGGGGAGAAGGCCGGGCAGTGGGGCTGAGGAAGGGAAAAAAAGGATCCGCCATGTTGAATGATGGAGCAGACTCGATAGGCCAATGGCCTAATTCTGCTCCTAAGTCCTATGCTGTAGTGGAGACTGCAGATGCTGCAGTCTGGAGCAACCAAGAATCTGCTAGAGGAACTCATCAGATCGAGCAGCATTCATGGGGATGAGGGGGTGGGAGGGGAGGAGAGAAAGGAATTGTCCATGTTTTGGACAGAATCATTGCATCTGGTTGGTAACCTCATTGACCATTACAAGTTACTCCTTGTGTGTAGCTGAGTGGTAGAATCTCAGGGAAATCTATAGAAATATGGTGAGAATAGGTTGCAGAGGAAGTAGGCCGCCAGTGGGATTGCTCTGTGAGCCAGCCTTGCAGCACCTGGTTGAAATGGCCTCCTAAGCCTTCAGGATGTGTGGAATGTTTTCTCCGATGCTGGGAAGGATACTTTGCTTCTGCGACACATACCTGTATTGATCACGGTCAGCATCTTCTTCCAGACACTGTACTGGAGAGAAGCAATGGAGTTCCCCACATTTACCACGGGACAAGCCTTGACGGGATTGTTGGCAGCTCGTTTCACTCTGTAAGAAGAGATCACTAGTGAACTACATGAAATTTGCAGATGCTGCGAATCTGCGGCAACGCACTGAGTGCTGAAGAACTTCAGTAGGTCAGGCAGTGTCTGTGTAGGGAAATGAACAGTGGACGTTTACAGTTGAGCCCTTCACTGGAAAGAAAGGGGCAGAAACCAGAATAAAAAAATGGGGGAGGGGGAGGAGCAAAAGTTGAAAGCGATAGATGAGACAAGAGGAATGGTGGAAAGAAGACCTTTACTTCTCACAAGTACATTGAAACATACAGTGAAATGCATAATTTGTATAGAATGAAATCAGCTGGGCAGAATGTATTGCTATGTTCCACACCAGTATAGCACACTAACTCGAACCTGTACAGCTTTAGAATGTGGGAGGAAACTGAAGCATCCGAGGGAAATCCACAACGTCACAGGGACATACACATTCCTTACGGACAGAGGCAGGAATCGAACGCCAATCTAACAGCTGGCGCCGTAGTAGCATCTGGCTGATCACTATGCAACCCCTGCCACGGATAGGCAGGTGGGGGAGAGGGGGTGAAGTGAGAATCTGGGAGGTGACAGCCGGCAGATGCAAAGGGCAGAAGAAGATGGAATCTGATAGGAGAGGACTTATGCCAGATTTGTACACAAAATAAAGACTCAGAGTAAACACCTAACCTGTAGCCTTCCTCTGCTTCTGGCAATTCCTGCAAGAGGAAAGAAAGAACAAAAATTGATTTTATTTATTATATAATGCAGATCAAGCCCTTTGGCTCAATGAGCCGCACCACTAAGCCTCCCTCCATTTAACCCCAGCCTAATCACAGGACGATTTACAATGATCAGTTAACCTACTAGCTGGTACGTCTTTGGACAGTGGAATGGAACCAGAGGACCCGGAGCAAACCCAGGTACTTTCCAGATGGATGTGCAAACTTCTGATAGATGGCACCGGAACTGAACTCCAAACTCCGATGCCCCGAGCTGTAGGAGTGTTGCACTCCCTGCTACGCTACTGTCTCGGAAACAATATTTAAGAAAACAGAGTAGACTCCAGATCCCCTAGTGCGAAGTCTGCCAAGGGCCATAAGAGATAGGAGCAAAAGTAAGCCATTCAGCCCATCAAGTCATTTTTTTTGAATACTACAAAAAATGGAAATTATATTTTAGAATACATTTCTCTACTTTATAATCCAGGATATCATGTTTTAGACACCAAACTACCTCATACTTTTGGACATTAGTGCTAAAATGTAACCATGCCAATTGCATGTGTCCAAACAAAATAGTAAAACATCTTTTTTTTCTCCTTTATTTCTTTGTTGCTGAGGGCATTGGCCCCTCCCTGGTGCAGACATCTGTGAGCAGCAGAAACCCACATTCATTCAATTCTGGTTGGTTTATTTAGCTTGGTTTTGGTAGTTGAATGAAACAAAACCACTCGTCATTGGAAACGCAATTAGTTCGCCTGAAGCAGGTGGACTTCATTGCAATACAGTGGGTCTGGAGGAGGGGTCCATGGCATAAAGAAGTTTGGGAAGCCCTGGTCTAACTTAGTAAAAGGTAAAGATTAAAGATAAGCTTTATTTGTCATATGCACATTGAAACATCAAAACAGACCAACTGTGTCAACGACCAACACAGTCCAAGGATTGTGCTGGGGGCAGCCTGCAAGTATTGCCCATATAGAAGGCCCACAACTTACTAACCCCAACCTGTACCTCATTGGAACGTGGGTGGAAACTGGAACAGCCCGAGGAAGCCCACCTGGTCACATGGTGAATGTACAATGCCCGTGCAGACAGCGGCGGGAATTGAACACCAGTTGGTGTTTGCTGGTACGGTAAAGTGATGCGCTAACTGCCACCCCCGAGAAATGGTGAACTTCACCATAGGTCAGGCTGGAACCTGGGAGACTGGCACTTTGAGCAGCAATCCCTTCCCCACCGCTTTAACTGGAAAGGAAGCCAGTAACTCCTACCCTTAGAAAGTTGACTTCGTCCATTTCACTCAGCTTCTGTTCAAGCTCCTGAATGGTGGCAGAAAGTGATGCAATTTCTTCAGTTATCTTCTCGATTTTTGCCTTCGTTGCCTGACACTTTTTCTTCTTTTCCTGTTTCAATTTTCGCAAAGCCTTTCTCTCCTCCTTACAGAGAAACTGACGAAGTTTGTCAAATGTTTCCTTAACCTGTTTCTCCGCCACATTAGTTCGCTCCTGAGGAAAGACATCAAGACTTGGATTTATATCATCAACACAAGAGATTCTGCCGATGCTGGAAATCTTGAGTAACACACACATAAAGCTGGAGGAACTCAGCAGGTCAGGCTGCATCTATGTGGGGCGGAGGGGAATAAACAGTCAATATTTTTGGCTGTGACTCATCATCAGGACTGGAAATGAAGGGAGAAGAAACCAGAACAAGAAGATAGTGGAAGGGTAAGGAGTACAAACTGGCAGGTTCGAGGTGATTTACCTCCTCCCTCACATCTATTCAGGGCCCCAAACAGCCCGTCCAGATGCAGCAACACTTCACCTGTGAATCTACTGGGGTCATTTACTGTATCTGCTGCTCGCACCATAGTCTCCTCTAACATTGGTGAGACCCAACATAGACTGGGGGACAGCTTTGTTGACACCTCACTCCATCTGCAAAAAGCAAGATATCCCAGTGGCCAAGCATTTTAATTCCTATCTCCCTTCATATTCCAACATGTTGGTCCATGGTCTCCTCTACTCCTACAATGAGGCCTCCCTCAGGTTAAACAGCAACAGCTCATGTTCCTTCTGGGTAACCTCCAACCTGATGCATGAACATCGATTTCTCCAATGACCATTAACTTTCCCCCATTGGCCTTTTGTCTTCTTCAAATCCCTACTCTGTCTTCCCCCACTTACCTTTTCTCTTCTCCTCACCTGCCAATCACCTCCCCCGGTATCTCTCCTCCTTCCCTTTCCCACTCCCCAATCAGATTCCTTCTTCTGCAGCCTTTTCACCTATCACCTCCCAGCTTCTTATTTCATCTCCCTCCCCCTCCCACCTGGCTTCACCTATCACATTCTAGCTTGTTCTTCTTCTCCTCCTCTTACTCTGGTTTCTTTCCCCTTCCTTTCCTGTCCTGGTGAAGGGTCTTGGCCTTCAATGTTGACTGTTTCTTCATTTCTGTAGATGCTGCCCAACCTGCTGAGTTCCTTCAGCATTTTGTGTGTGTTGCAGGTGATCAGTGAAACTAGGTGAGGGGGAAGGTGAATGAAATAGGAAGCTTGGACAGGGTAGGTGGAAATGGAGAAGGAATCTGATAGGAGAGGAGAGTGGACCATGGAAGAAAGGGCAGGAGGCAGGACACCGAGAAGAGAGTGACCAGAATGGGGAATGGAGAAAGAGAAGGAAGGAGGTGGGAATGAGATTGTCTGCCTGACGTCACTGGTCACATAACCAGGACTCTGATATCCAGGGGGGTGGGCATGAAGCAGGTGCTACACCTTGCCCAAGGGTGACCTGCAGGCAGCTGAGGGAAGGAGCACCTTACATCTCCTTTGGTAGAGATGTATCTCCACCCGCCAAGCTGGACTCTTATAAGACGATAGAACACCGGATCAGAATTAGGCCATTTGATCACGGCTGGTTTATTTTCCCTCCCAATCTCATTCTGCTGCTTTTTACCCATAGCCTTTGACAGCCTTACTAACTAACAGCCTGAAAGCCTCTGCTTTAAATATACCCAATGACTTGACATGCATAGCCATCTGTGGCAATGAATTTCACAGATTTATCATCCTCTGACGAAAGGAGTTCCTCTTCAACTCTGTTCTAGGGGGATGTCCTTCTATTCTAAGCTGTGTTTCCTCCCCACCCCAGTCCTAAACCCTCCCACGACTGAAAACATTCTCTGCACCCCTACTCTAACTAGACTTTTCAAAATTTGGTAGGTTTCAATGAGATCCCCATAAATTCTTTAAACTCCAGTGAGTACAGGATTGGAGCCATCAAACACTCTTCCTACATTAATCATCTCTGGACCCTATCCAACATCAGCACATCCTTTCTTAGACAAGGAGCCCAAAACTGCTTGCAATACTCCATGCTATCTGACCAACCCTTTATAGAGCCAAGAATTGGTTGGCCAATTGGTTGGTCAAAGCCAATGGTTGGTGCAGCTGTAACGAAACTCAATTTCCCTCGGGATCAATAAAGTATGTCTAAGTCTAATGTCTAAGTCTATTACTTCCTTGTGCTCACACCCCTAGAAAAATAACTGTCAACCTCTGCCTTAAAACAGATTTCACAAAATATGCCAATGAAATTAAATCTGATTCTGACAAGCATACCCAGAGACCAAACCTGCACAGCACTCTTGGGTAACATACATCAAAGTTGCTGGTGAACGCAGCAGGCCAAGCAGCATCTATAGGAAGAGGCGCAGTCGACGTTTCAGGCCGAGACCCTTCGTCAGGACTAACTGCGCCTCTTCCTATAGATGCTGCTTGGCCTGCTGCGTTCACCAGCAACTTTGATGTATGTTGCTTGAATTTCCAGCATCTGCAGAATTCCTGTTGTCAGCACTCTTGGGTAGCATGTTCCAAAGATCCACTGACTATGGGTGACCACAGATAACAAAGATAGTAATCCTTAGTTTCGCAGTAGTTTGTTTAGTTATAAAGGCAGAGACTGAGGTCTTCCAGCCCTACTGGATGTCCTCATTCTGACCAGTTAGTAGTCCTGCTGCCCTTGTTCAGCCCAAAACCATCCAAGCCCTTCCTCTCCATGTACTTATCCAAATGCCACTTACATGCTCCACTTACACCCACTTCGATCACTCTCTCTGGTAGCTCCGTGTTAACAAGTTACCCCTCATGTCTCTTCTAAGTCTTTCCCCTCTTGTATCTTTTTTCTAGTTTTGGACTCTCCAAGTCTGGGGAAAAAACATTTCACCTTCTGTAAACTTCTTTGAGGTTATCCCTCTCTCTTTTCCAGGCACTCTGGTCTAGGCAGCATCCTCAAATATTTCCCACATCCCCCTCCAGCTCGGCAATGCCTTCCCTACTACATATTATGCTTGTAACAGTGATTTTATAGCCATTAAACTTACTTGAATAGTGGTTAATGTTTTCTCATAGCTCCTTTTTGAGGTTTTGCATTCATTCTTCCTGTTCTGGAGGGGTCTGAGCAATGCTTTCAGCCGTTCCTGGAAGGAGTATGGCATCTGCTAATTATTGACCATTTGTGGTGAAATTAGGTATTTATAAAATCAATAATAAGAAACAAAACATTAAAACCTATTCTCATCGAAAACACGAGTGCTAATTCCACGAAGAAGCCAATCAAAATGCCAGAGGAATTCAGCATCTACAGAAGGGAAGAGAACTCCCCACCATTGAGGGTATCTTCAAGAGATGGTGTATGAACAAGGTGGCACCCAACACTAAGAAACCTCAGCATCTAGAAAAAATGCCTTCTTCTCATCAGGGAATGGGTACAGGAGCTTGAAGACCCGCAATCAATGTTTTAGAAATATCTTTTACACACCCAAGTTGGTGTAGTCTTTCACTGAGTCTGTTATAGTTATGAGTCTATAGATTTATTGAGTATGCCCACAGGAAAATGAATCTCAGGGTTGTATATGGTGACATACATGAAACACTTTGATAAATTTATAGAATAACTGGTAGAACGTTTTATCTCTTGCACTGCACTGCTGCCACGTTTCAGGATATAGTCATAATAAACCTGATTCTACTTTAGCTGGAACGTCTCTGCCCTACACAGGCAAAGAGTGGTCTGGAAAACCTGGCGGTGGGAAAGGGGCACCTTTATGTGACTTTTCAAAGGAGAAGTAGTAGGAGGATACACAGTTCTGTTCTTCCATTCCGTAAAAGAAAATGAATTTCTGGGACTTCATGCAATATCTCGGATAGGGCGCATATGATTGGATAATTCCACTGTCAATCAAGCCCAGTGGGTCAGATTACTGGAGTTCAGATATGTTACCTCCTATCCTCCACCTATTTCTTTGATAGGGAGAAGTTGCTGAAGTTCATAAATTATGCTTCTCCCCTTTTTAAAACAGATTGTTCGCTGAAATGTGCCAGTAAAAACTCTGTTGACCAGAATTTCCCACTCGCGAATCAATGAGTACTTATTATTATTATTATTATTATTATTATTATTATTATGAAAACATTCTAGAAAGTTCCATTGCTATTGCTGGCCCCGCTCCACAATTCCCGCTGGGAATCAAAAACCCGTGCTGATAATTCACTTTGTATAGATATCCATATTAAAGTCGGGGCAAGAAACAGGAAGGGTCTGAGCGATAAATTCATTCCCGAGAATGCGTCAGGGTTTGTTTCAAGGCCTCACCTTAAACTCTTGGACGGCTTCCTGAGCAACTACCACGTCATGGTTTGTGTGTTCGTTTGAGCCCCGGCAGAGCACACAAAGGAGTTCCTTGTCGGCCTTACAGTAGAGTTTCAGCGGTTCCTGGTGTTTCTGACATCGTTGCGGAGGGCAGTCTCCACCTACCGACTCCTGTTGATGGTCGTTCGTGCGATCTCGGTGGGAGAGTGCATTCTGCACGGCCACCTCTCTCTCTCTAATCTCCGATCGACAGGCGGGACTCCACATCGGCAGGTAGATCAGCGAAAGTGATCCTCACAGGCACTTGACAGATATACCGAACTGGGTCTCAAACCGGCTGTCAGATGCTGCAGAATACCATTCAGTGCAAAACACTTCCTGTCCAGGTTATCGTCCACACCCTGAGTTTCGATTCCCGCTGGCAGTAATGAAATAAATGTTAAAGAGGCGGAGTTACACGGCTCCTGGAAACAAGCGCAAGTAGTAAAGAAGTTTGACAAACTTCCAGCGATGCACAGTGGAGATGATCCAAACTGATTGCTTACGATCTGGTATAGAAATGCCAATGGCCAGGAACGGAAAGGACAACAGCCCAGTGCACCACAGGCAAAGCCCTCCCCACTAATCAATACATTTACATGGGCTACTGCCACAGGAAAGCAGCGTAGATTAACTTCAATAACCGCAAGCCGGACCTACAGACACCCTTTACAGCTCAGTTCTCTGTATTATTTTTAGTTGCATCGTTTGTCTTGTTTTGCACATTGATTGCTTGTCAGCCTTTGTCTGTTACTGGATGGTTTTCGTAAAATTCTATCCCCCCCCGCCCCCGGAAATACGTGCAAGAAAATGAATCTCAAGGCCATTCATGGTAATATGTATTGTCAACTTTGTTGTCATCTGACTGCACACATCTGCGACCAAACGAAGCAACATTCCCGCTGGAGCACAGTGCACCTACGAAACATAAATCACACAGTGCACAAACCAAAATATTACCATAAATGAGATAATAAAATAATATTTAAAATGCATATAGTATGAGGCACAAGTAACTAATACACTGACCAGACCTTGGTGTTGACAGGGTCTCACAGCCTGAGGGAGGAAGCTTTACCCTAGTCCCGGTGCTTCGGTACCTCCTTCCTGACAGAAATAGGTCAGAGATTGTGGGTTGGGTGGTAGAGATCCTCAACAATGCTTTTGGTCCTTCGTCTACGATGCCCCTGGTAAGTGTCACGGGTAGAAGGTGGGAGATCCAGTGATCCTCTCGGCAGGTTTTACAATCCTCTGTAGGGTCCTGCGGTGCAATGCCTTACAGCTTCCGTTCCACACAATGATGGAACCACTCTTGATGGCGGTTCTGCAGAAAGTTGCTATAATCTGTGCAGGGAACCGAGCAGGTCTCAATCGCCCCAGAAATTGTAGATGCTGCTGTGTCTTCTTGACCAATGTAGTGCGTTCAGATCTTTAAAAAATCTCTCCAGCATATGTCATGAAATTTGTTAACTTTGCAGCAGCAGTACGATACAATACATGATCATGGAAAAAGAAAACTCTGAATTACAGAAAGATATACAGGTAGTGCAAAAATAGGAAATAAATTACTGAGGTATCATTCGTGGGTTCAATGTCTATTCAGAAATCGGATGGTACCATAGAACATTACAGCACAGAAACAGGCCTTTTGGCCCTTCTTGGCTGTGCCGAACCATTTTTCTGCCTAGTCCCACTGACTGCACACGGACCATATCCCTCCGTACACCTCTCATCCATGTACCTGTCCAAGTTTTTCTTAAATGTTAAAAGTAAGCCCACATCTACCACTTCATCTGGCAGCTCATTCCACACACCCACCACTCTCTGTGTGAAGAAGTGCCCCCCCCAATGTTCCATATAAACTTTTCCCCCTTCACTCTTAATCCATGTCCTCTTTTTTCCCTCCCCTAGCCTCAGTGGAAAAAGCCTGCTTGCATTCACTCTATCTATACCCATCATAATTTTATATAGCTTTATCATGGTAGAGGAGAATCTGTTCCTGAATCATTGAGTGTGTGCCTTCAGAATTCTGTACCTCCTCCCTGCTGGTAACAATGAGAAGAGAGCATGTCCTGAGTGGTGGGGTCCTCACTGATAGACGCTGCTTTTCTGTGGCACCACTCCTTGAAGTGGTCTTGTATACCATGGAGTTCAGAGCCCATGATGGAGCTGACTAATTTTACAGCTCACTCCAATCCTGTGTTGTAGCTCAGTTTAGATCATCCATTATCTGCACACCAAGGAATGTTATTATATCAAGTTAACAAAGTGCTGCATACAAGTACGTTGATAATAATTTCACCTGGAGCTTTGAACTTCTGAAATGTTTCAGATGACAGGCTTTATACATTTGGTGTAATATGAAGTAGTATCGTAGCCAGGGTAATTGGGTTTAAATTATGAGGGCTGTCCCTGCAGAAAAGAGTGGATAGGCAGACAGAGGAGGGGAGTGAGGAAGTGTCAAAAGAGGCTGGAGGTGGCGATGTGTGGTGCTGACAGAGGGTAATGATGATGTAGGTTTATTACTTATTAAGAATGAGGGGACATGTGGGTTTAAGATGAGAGGTTAAAAGACACATGGGGCGTAATGGTTAGCACAACACTTTACATTACCGATGACCGGGGTTCATTTCCCTCTGCTGTCTGTAAGGAGTTTGTACGTTCTCCCCATGACTGCATGTGCTTTCTCTAGATGCTCTGGTTTCCTCCTATATTCCAAAGATGTACCAGTTGGTGGGTGAGCTGGTGACTGTAAATTGTCCTGTGATTAGGCTACTGTTAAATTGGGGGCTACTGGGCAGTGTGGATCAAAGGGCCAGAAGGGCCAACTCCATGCTGTACCTCAATAAATAAAAATAAATTAATAAATATAAATAAATGTGAGGTATATAAAATTGTAAGTGGTATAGATAGGGTAGACTGCAGGAGACTTTTCCTATATCAGGGACAGAGAAAGCTAGAAGATGAAGGTTTATTTTAAGAGCTAAGCGGTTCAGAGGGGATCGGATGGGGACCTTTCTCACCCAGGGAGTTGTGAGTACTCTGCCTGAGAGTGTGGTGGAAGCAAAGTTGCTAACAAAGAAATCAGGAGAACTAAAATAGGGCATGAGGTTGCATTGGAAGACAATGTGGAAGAATCCCAAGGATAGCTGTAGCTATGTTACGAGCAAAAGGATAGGAAGGGTCAATCAAGCTTCAAAGTAATCCAAAATATTTTATTTCAAATTATTACAAGATTACCACATAGGCTGTAAAAACAAACTAGTGAAGGCAGGTTCAAATCACAAATTCAAACACAAACATTTGTAATCAATTATATGAATATAGAAAGATAAGAATTCTCACATAATTCAGTTACCAAGCTGTTTCCGTAGAAAAACAGCATCCATCAAAGATCCTCACCACCCAAGGCCATGCTCTTTTCTCACTGCCACCATCAGTTAGAAGGTACAAATGCCTCAGGACATGCACCATCAGGTTCAACCATCAGGCACAAAAGGGGATAACTACGCTTTTATCTTGTTATTCCATGCCCATTATTTATTGCTATTTATTCATTATTTGCATTTGCACAATTTGTTTACAGATTACAGTTCCTGATGTTTACAGTGTACAGATCTTGTTCTATTGATTTGCTAAGTATGCCCACAGAAAAAGAATTTCAGGGTTGCATGTGATGACATATGTACCCTGATAATAAATATTACTTTGAACCATGAAGATTTCAAGATATGGACCATTGCTTTAACCCATGATGGAACAAGGCTCCAGTAATTGCTTTGGCCAGTCTTGTCCTCCCATCTGCCTATAACAAGTTTGTCCAAAATGGATTCTGCAAGCTGTGTAACCAGAATATAAAGCACAAAGAAATTACTGAAGAAAAGTAATAGACACTGATTCCCCCTTACCTTTATGAAAGCACAGCTTTAATGAAAGACAACTCCATTAAATCAGCACAGCTGGTCACAGAGACAGCGATAAAATCAGATCGGAGTTTTACAAGCTCTAGCTCCTGAGCTGGCACACTGGAAAATGTGCTAATGTTCCACCATGCAGTTCTAAGCCCCTGTCAATAGAAGGCATCTTTGTTTTGGCAACTCTCTTCCTATTCCAGAAAGCTAAGCAAAAGGACATGGAGAAAGTGATCGGGGCATTGATTGGGCAGAAGATGGCGACATTAGAGGATGCTGACATGGGAATGGGTGGCAATGTGATGGACAGCAAAGTTGTCAAAGGCTCTCCAGCAGTGACCTCCATAAGCTGTGGCCCTTGTTCCGATGCTAATGCAAGTCCAGGCTCTCTTGTGATGACTCATTTTGGTATTTCCAGTCTTCAATTTTGCCTGGGTGACAAAAATAAAACATCATTGGATAACTTTGTGCATAGCCTGGTCCCTGACGTCTGCATACCATGCACTGTAACAATTCTACCCCCTTTGAACTGATACCCAAATTTAGGCATCACTTGTTCTAAACTAGGTACAAGATAGTCAAACATTTTTGGAACTGCCCATTTTCAAAAGCCCCAGGGACCCACTCAAACTGATAAAATGAAATTGGAGAACTGGGTAGGGAGAAGAATGTCACAAGGTTAGATTTAGCCACCAAGTGAGAGTGTGGGATTGGGTCAGTATACCAGCCAGCCACAGAACCAGCCTGTCTTCTATCCAAATGCATAGAATAAAATCTAACGATATTTCTAACAAAGGGCACAAGATGAGATTACCCAGCTCAGATTCATGCGCAGGTAGTGAAAACCAAAATACCAACATTTGTGCCAAAGTCATTTTCTAGCAAATGGCTTCATGCAACACGAGCATTAGTGACAGATTTCAGAGAACTAAAAACTACCTTACCAAATGTTTCGCAAGCAGTGACAGTGGGCTGTTGTTGCTTTAGCAACTCTAATTGTTCTTCCATTGTTTCACCTCATCTTTGAGAGATGTTCTCCAATAACTTCTGCTGGAGTTGAGGAACACTGAGCTGAACTGAAATATAACTTTTGATTTTGTGTTTTATATTCTGTGTTTTTCACTTTTTTGTTGCCATTTTCATGGTTTGTTTTGTGTATTGTCAGGAGGGGGTGGAGGGGTTTTGATTTTTTCTTCTTTGAACAGGTTCCATGGTTCTTTTGTTTCATGGCTGTCTGTAAGGAAGACAAACCTTAAGTATGTATGCTGCATACATACTTTGATAATAAATCCTTTGCTCCCTCATTTTGACTTCCAGTGTTGTCTTCTGCTCCCTCTCCAATTCATGCTTCTCTTCCTCTTTCCATTTTTGCTTCAAACATCTGATCTTTGTTCTATGCCCACTTTGAAAGGGAGAATACAACTACAACTGTGAAGATTCCTGCTGCACCCGGTGACCTGGTGATCTGTCTTGGAGACTGATGTCAGGACATCTCTCAGGAGGGTGAACCCTGCCAAGGCAGCAGGCCCTGATGGATTACCTGGTACAGCTCTGAAAACCTGTGCCAACCAACTGGTTGGATGATTCAAGAGCATTTTCAACCTCTCACTGCTACAGTCAGAAGTTCCCACCCTCTTCAAAAAGGCAACAATTATACCAGTGCATAAGGAGAATACTGAGAGCTGCCTTATTGACTATTGCCCAGTAGTACTCACATCTATGGTGATTAAATGCTTTGAGATGTCAGTCATGCTCAGAATCAACTCCTGCCTCAACAAGGAGCTGGACCCTCTGCAATTTGCTTTCACAATAGGTCTACAGTAGACGCAACCTCAATGGTTCTTCACACAGCCTTAGATCTCCAGGACAATCCACCCAAAATTCTGATCGATAAGCTGCAGTGCATGGGCCTCTGTATCTCCCTCTGCAATTGGATCCTCAACTTCCTAATGGAAAGACTACAATCTGTGTGGATTGGTAATACCATCTACTCTTTGCTGATGATCAATACTGGTGCACCTCAAAGGTGTGCTTAGCCCCCGGTTCTACTCCCTGTGTGGTTAGGTATAGCACAAATGCCATCTATAAATTTGCTGATGACACAACTATTGTTGGTGGAATCTCCGATGGAGATGAGGGTGTACAGGATGAGATATACCAGCTAGTTGAATGGTGCTGCAGCAACAACCTTGCACTCAATGTCAATAGGATGAAAGAGCTGATTGTGGACTTCAGGATGGGTAAGATAAAGGAACATGAACAAATCCTCAGAAATATCAGAAGAGAGTGAGCAAGTTCAAGTTCCTGAGGACCTAACATTGTCCCAACATATCAATGCAGCTATAAAGAAGGCAAGACAGCAGCTATATTTCATTAGGACTTTGAAGAAATTTTGTTTGTTACGTAAACCACTTGAAAACTTCTGTAGGTGTACAATGGAGAGCATTTTAACAGGCTGCATCACTGTCTGGTATGGGGAGGGGGAACTACACAGGACCAATAGACGTTACAAAAAGTTGTAAAATTAGTTTGCTCCATCTTAGACACCAGCCTCTGTGGTATCCAAGACATCTTCAAGGAGCAGTGCCTCAGAAAGGTAGCGTCCATCATTAAGGACCCCCACCAACCAGGGCATGCCCTCTTCTCATCATTACCATCAGAAAGGAGGTACACACTCAGTGATTCAGGAACTTCCTTCCCTCCTGCAATCCAATTCCTAAATGGACATTGAACCCATGAACACTGCCTCACTTTTTAAAATATTATTTCTGTTTTGCACTATTTTTAAATCTAATGTTACTAATTGATTTACTTTTTTCTATATCATGTATTGCAATGAACTACTGCTGCTAAATTAGCAAATTTTATAACAAATGCTGGTGATAATAAACCAGATTCTGATACTTTTCTTCATTAAGCATCACACCACCAGGTTCAGGAACAGTTACTACCCCTCAATCATCAGGCTGTTGAACAAAAGGGACATCTTAACTCAGCTTCACTTGCCCCATTACTGAAATGTTCCCACAATCAATGGACTCACTTTCTAGGAGTCTTCATGTCATGTTCTCAATATTGCTCATTATTTCTTTTTTGTATTTGCATAGTTTGCTGTTCTCTGCACTCTGATTGAATGCCCTAGTTGGGTGTCTTTCATTGATTCTGTTATAGTCATTATTCTATAGATTTACTGGGCATGCTCACAAGAAAATTAATGTCAGGGTTGTACATGGTGACATATCTACTTGGACATTAAAATTTACTTTGAACTTCATTGCTCCTGATCTTGGCGATAACCACCTCCTCACGAGACTTTGCCTCTTGTTCAGCCTTGACAGCTCTCTGCTGTTCAACTCAGTGAAAGCAAAAGGGTATCAGCAATTCAAGTTACACATCCACGTTGCAACTAAACACCAAACTGGTGTACATACATGTCCAAAAGAGGTACACATGCCCAAGTTTCAGCTTCTAAATGCTCCAGGTGTACAGGCATACATTAATAGGTTAACTAGTCAATGTAAATTACTCCATGTAGGACAATTGCAGGAGAATTTCTGGGGAAACCTGGAAAGAACAGGTTACAGTAAATAAGTGAACAAACAGGATTGTTCCAAGACTGTCAGGGACCATTCACATCAGATACTATTGCAGCATGAGCATGCCTCTTCAAAAGGCAATACTTCACAAAGGTGGCATCCATCATTAGGGACCCTCATCACCCAGGATGTTCTCTTCTCATTACTACCATCAGGGAGAAGGTATAGGAGCCTGAAGACAAACACTTAACATTTTAGGAAGCACATCTTCCCCTCTGCCATCAGATTTCTGAACGGACAATGACCCAACTGTCAGTACCTCCAGTTGAACTGTCTGTGTGTTTCCCCCTAGCTGTCAGTCTGTGGTTTTGCATTGCCATGTTCTCCTGTTCCCACTCCTGCTCTACTCCAGCCTGTATTACTGAGTACTCTCTCATCTGCTTCTCAGTATTACCTGTATTGCTGCCACCTGTGTCTCATTGTGCTCCACCTGTCATCTGCCTCTGTTTATTGCTCAGTGTATTTCAGTCCTGCGTTTTCACCCGTTTGTTGCCAGATTATGCCAGTGAATTTTCCTGAGCCTTTCCAGCATTCGTATCTGTACTTCATCTGTATGAATACCGACTTTGCCCATTTCCCGATCCTGGATTTTGGATTTCTCTGGATGTTTTGATCTCTGCCTGAACTTTGATGCCAACTTTGTTTGCAGCTCAGGATTTGTTATTCTATTAATATCACTGTGCACACAGTACTGGGTCTGCGATTGGATCCCTGCTCCAGCGCCCTGACGCTAACCCATTACCACCACCTCACTACTTATTTCATTTTATACATATACACTTAGCAAATCTATTAGAATACCAGTAAACAGGATCAATGAAAGATCAAGTAGAATGCAGAAGACAAACTATGCAAATCCAAATAAATAGCAAAAAATAATGAAACACAAAATAATTAAAGTGAGATCATTTGTTGCGGGAATTCTCAATGGACGGACAAGCGAGTGTAGTTGCCCTTTTTTTTTGAAGAGCCTGATGGTTGAGTGGTAGTAACTGTTCTTGGCAAGAGTTTGTGGCTCTTGTACCTTCTACCTGATGGCAATGAGAAAAGAGCATGGACTAGGAGGTGAGGATCTTTGATGACATGTCCAATCACCAATGTCTTAATAACCTTCAATTTAAAATGTGGCCATCATTACCACAACTTGGAAGTCCAGGGCTATTATACTTTATTGTAGAGTTGAGAGGCGTCTATGGGTGGGAACAAAAACAAAGTAATGTTGAGCACTTAGCCAGTCTCTGCAGGAAGCTTTTGTCCAGAGCAAAGAGGAACATCCCTTATGGGGTATTCTTCAAGGTCCTTCATGGGTGGCTCATCCAGAAGATTAAGATGCAAGGAATCCATAGTGAATTAGCCACTTGGATTCAGAATTGGCTTGCCCATCGAAGGCAGGGTAGTAGTTGATGGGCAGTATTTTGCTGGAGGTCTGCAACCAGTAATGTTCTGCATGGATCCATACTGGGACATCCACTGTTTCTGATATATTTCAATAGCTGAATGAAAACATAGGTGGTGGGTTAGTAATTATGCAGATGATACTATTTGGTGGTGCTGTTGATAGTGTAGAAGGATACAAAGGATAGACTGGGATATCAGTCACAGATATGAGATATGAGCAGGGAAATGGCAGATAGAGTTTAAACCAGCCAAATGAATGCTGCACTTTGGGATATCAAATGTAAAGGCAAGACCCCAATAGTGTAGATCCACAAAAGGTTCTTGGGACCCAAGTCAATATCTGAAAGCGGCTGTATACAGGTTGAGATGGTGGTAAATGTGGGATATGGCATACTTGCCTTTATTAGTGAGGAATTGCATTTAAGAGCCAGGAAGTTATGTTGCACCTTTATAAAATTCTAGTTAGGTAGAATTATTCAATTCCAGTCACAGCATTACAGGAAGGGTATGCAAGCTTTGGAGAGGGCACAGAAAACGTTACCTGGGACACTGTCCAGATTAGAGGATATGTGCAATAATGAGAAGTTGAAGAAACTTGGGTTGTTTTCTCTGGAGTGTTTAGTGGGGCTTATTACTGATTTAACTAGCTCAAAGCATTGCAGATCCAAGGTCCCCTGCTGTACAATTCTGTTTTATGTAATATTCACTGCTTATTCAACTTCCAAAGGGTCAACCTGTTTCTCCCCACACAGCAGCAGAGCATCTTCAAAACTGCATTAATGGAAACCATAACTCTTACCATGGGGGTTCACACAAATCAATTCAATAAATATAACTTCACAGACCTATAGAATCCAGCTATAGATACAATGATCACTAGCTCACCAAACTGGACAGAAAATTCACAATTAACCACCAGTTCACCAAATGCATTCTCAATCATACAGAATTGTCCATGGACATACAAGAAGCCATTTTGACAACCTGAAAGGGCAATGTAGAACAGATGTTAGGTGCTACAAATGAATCTCATTTTCCTTCCTCCAAAACCTGCTAGGATATGGATAATTGACAAGGTCACATGTAGATAACATTTACAGCTCTGCTTTCAGTCACTTTCATCACCTCAAACTCATTCAGGGCTGTCCATAATTAGGCTATTGTTTTCTAAATGCTCAAATGCTTAAGAATTCCCACCAATAGCATGAGACTCCCCAGGCTGGTGTTGGATTAGAACCGAGGTAGTTGTTATTGTTATTCCTTGCACTTTTCTCTTTCTTTACACACACTTGTGGTTGTTAAACCCTGTTTTTCTGTAGACTTTTAACTTGTATATTTGATTAATTTTAATGAAAGTTTATTTATCTGCGAAGCTGAAGTGTGATTTAGCTGTACCTCCAGTTCCTTGACACAGTTTAGCACCTGTGGGAAGTCCACCCAGGTGAAGGCATCAGGGAGACCTTGGGGCTCCCTGATCTTCCGCGTGTTGCAGGACGAACATTCCGCTGCCCTGACTATCATTTTTTCCTATGCTAGGTCAAAAAGGAAAATAAAAACCTCGCCTTCTCCTCACTGAAGTCTCTTGAAGCCTCAGCTTTCACACTCCTACATTGATCCACCCTAAAGTGACCACTCTACTTCACCATACCTTCCTTTTATGGGTTGAGTTGCCACACACTTAGGCAGTCAGAAACATTTTCCAAAACTAGTTGATTCCTCCTTCTATTTCCAGCTGTTTAAATGCATCTAGGTGTATTACAGCCCTCTGCAGGATGTACAATTAATTATAGAACTTCAAGGAACTCAAATTCTTGAATACAACCTAGTCTCATGTATAAACTGAATAATAAACTCTTCAATCAGATGTTGATTCTCTTGATGGCCAGAAATTTAATAGAAAAACAAAATAAATTTAAGCCAGATAGCCTCTTGAACAACATGCTTCTTTCAAATTTTTAATCGATTACAGCTCAGCAAAACACAGACCATCTCTGGACTACCAGTCACATAATCCAGTAGGATGTTTTCCTATTATCTTTAAATAATAGTTTAACCCACAATGCCCCAACCCAAGTCTTGTTAATTTCACCATATTTCTACAACTTAAACATTAACAGTCTGAGACCTTTTTAACTAGTGAGTGACTAGAAAAATAATGCCTGCCCCTTAATTCATTTTTCCAATCCTCCTGCCACTTCTTTTCTATACCTTTTTTAAAATCCTACTTCTCAATTCTGCTCTGCCTAGGGGAACTCTGATTTCTACTTGCCTGCTCTGTAAGAAAGACTTTGCAATGCCATCCACAATTTCATTTCCCTCCACCCCAGCATGCCCAGGTATCCATGAAAATCAAACTGCACAACCCATCTTCCCTACTCTAAACACTAAGAGAATCTCAATAACTATGTCAGGACGAGCTTTTGATTTACTTCCTTATAGCCTCCAAGGCAGCAGCAGAATCCGAACAGATGATAACCCTACGTGGTCGAGAGTCTTCTATCCACCACAAGGCCCAGAGGATTGTAAATAATTCTGTTGCAAAGACAGACACACCATCTGAAACCCAGTGACCAATCTTAACTCCAAGTTGAGACACATACATCCCAAATCCTGCCCTACTGCTCTCTGGGTCCACTGAGCCATCAGTAAAAATCTTCAGATAAGATCCCCATTTATTATTTAAATATTCATTTGTGATCAACGCTGATGAAATTGCACTGCTTGAAGCTTGAAAAAGGTCTACTTCTGGTTCTGGAAAGAGCCAAAAAGACAAGCAAATTTGGTCAACTAGGTCTTCCTCAGTCAGTTTCAGTTTCACAGCCCAGTTATTAACCAAATCTAAAAATCTTATAATTTTATCTTTTAATTTTACTTTGGCTGTCCGAGATCCCCTGCAAAAGACTCTTGTGGATAGCTGTGATTGAATCCAAAGCCAAAAATCACATTTGGACTTGGAAGCAGAAATCCTGAAACCCCATTTATTAGTCCAGTTTTCAACTGATCTTAAAGCCTTTTTTACCTGACTTAATATATACTTGGTTTCTTCCTCTTTTCCAGATTGCACCATCAGCTGCAAACAATGATTTGCCAAATCTGTCCCTACCTGATCAAAGATATCATTTATCATGACATTAAAAAGAACTGGACTAATGACACTTCCTTGAGGGGTACCATTACCCATTTTAATGACTTGGAGCTTTTTCCACCTATTCTTACTTGAATTGTCCTTTCCTTAAGGAAATCTTTGATCCAATTAAACATTCTACTTCAAATTCCCATATCAGAGTTTAATTAATAAGCCATCCTTCCATAGTGAGTCATATGCTCTTTCAATATCTAGAAATACACTTACCATTACTCTTCTATTTTGAAATGCTATATTAATATCACAATCTAAAAGGGCAACAGATTCCATTGTTAATCTTCCAGTTTTAAAACCATTTTGATAGGCAGCAAAATATCCCTTATTTTCCAAAAAAATAAACAAGTCTGTTGGTGACCATTCATTCCATAATTTTACAAAACACTGATAGACCGATATGAACTAGAAGTAGACGTGCTTACCTGGCTTTAAAACTGGAACTACCACCACATGCTTCCATTCTACTGGTAATTTTCCTTCTTTCCACACAATTAAACAAGGCTAGAATTTCTGTTAATACAGAGTCATCTAAATGTTTAAGCAATTCATAACAGTCCATCGCTTCCAGAAGTGTTTGAACCTGATTGGACAGCTTCCTGTAATTCCTAAAGGGAGGAAAACAAATTTATGGAGCTATTATCATCCAAACTCCTGTCCAATTTCCAACTTTCCTTTAACACCATTTCCTTTCTCAAATCACCCAACTCTCCAGAACTGTGTAACGCTTAGAACACCTCTACAAACATATCAGCCTTTTGCTTATTGGTTACAGCTTCAATATCTCCATCCAGTAAAGCTGGGATAGATGGTTTTCCCTGACATTCTGTGAATGATCGTCCATAGCTGCTTTATAGGTGTCTCAGGGCTCAGGGTTCCACAAAATCTTCTCTAACTATCCCTCTTTGCATTTTTAATTACTCTCCTTGCTACTGCTCTTTCCTTTTTATACTCCATAACATTATCTAACACTGGGTACTTTCTTAATTTCCTGTAAGCTCTATTTCTGTTTCTTACTGCTATATCACAATTTTTATTCCACCACGGAACTAGTGCTTGAGCCTTAGGAATATTCTGTAGCAGAATAGTCAACTGAGCAACTTTATGAATTAGAGAAGAGGGATTCATTCCAATCATCTATGGAGCCCTCGCTATTAATCTCTTCTATTATATCCACAGCTTTCTCCTGGTACTCATCCCAATGGGCCAAAGAAAAATTATACCTAGCAGACCTCTCCAACTTCTACTATCAAATTTCTACCAAATCGACATAATATAGTGATCACTTCCTAGTGTGCATCTGTCCATAACATCCCATTCCCCAACCCCCAAGTTTGAGGAAGTGATAGATAAATTTAAGTGACTACAAGTATTCTTTACAATATTAATTCTTGTAGGCCTTCTGTCATTTAGCAAGTACTATGTTTGTATTTATCTAGAAACTCCTGTACTACCACACCATTACTATCTTTCACTATTCACTATTTATTTTTACTTTTTGATAGATATATGGACAGGAAAGGAATGGAGGGTTATGGGCTGAGTGCAGGTCAGTGAGACAAGGATAGGGTAAGAGTTCGGCATGGACAAGGGCTGAGATGGCCTGTTTCTGTGCTGTAATTGTTACATGGTTATACTACCCCATATAGGATTATGGGCATTGAAATCTCCAACCCAGATTACTGGGTATTTTACCTTATTCATAATTTCATCCAAATCTGATATCATATTACCTGGATTATAAAAGTTAATCAGTTATTTGACCGCAAGAGCTCCAAACCTCCACAGCCAAAATTTCAAGGTTAGATTTAAAAATCAAGTCTTCTAAACTGGAGTTCCTGTTTTTATGAAAGTTGCACACCCTCCACCAGATTTACCTGTTCTGTCAGCTCTCAAACTATCATATGCAGGGATCACAAAATCTAAATGAGGCTTTAACCACGTCTCCTGTATACAGATCAAATCAGGCTTGTCTTTAAAAGTGCCAACAAATCTTTTAAATTCTTGACTATTTGCAGATAAACTTCTTGCATTCCATTGTAATATTAAAAAAACATCCAAATACTAATTATTGGCCTCTTCATCCACATGAAGCTCCTCCGTACTCTGATCCTAACAACTGGGAAGTATTCAGTGATTGTTTGTCTGTCATATACTCATGGAATTTTTCCAGCGAAATCTGTTTTATATCAAGGAATCTCTCTGCAGCTCCAACAACTGCTTTTTATCGCATCTGTCCTCTTAGCTGTAGTTTTAGTCCAGGCCAGTACATTAACAACAAACACCAAAAAAAAACTCTAGTCATCAACATGCCTGAAGGAACCATAGTTGGAGAACTCAGAAGGAACTGACTCCCCATCATTCCAATCTTTTCTTTACTTATCCTTTGCTCTCTATCAACTTTCTTTACTGCCTCAGCACATGATATTTTTGTTGGATATTAACATCCTGAATCTGCTTTGCCTGACTGAAATACTCACATCCTCTGAACGCCACTATATGGTCCCCTCCACAGTTACTGCATTTAGGTACCGCTGCCTTACATGCTTTAATATCCTGATCCTCTCCACATTTCATATATCTTCTTTTACCTCGACATGAACCAGCAACATGTCCAAATCTCTGGCAATTATAAGTGTAAGGGAGGCTTAATGTATTCTCTAACTTGATAAGATATGCACCCAAGGTAGACCCTAGTTAGAAGAACATCACCTGCTAAAACAAGAACAGGGGAATCCCAATTACCACCTTCTCTCAATTTTAGTCATTTGGCTTCAATCACTCGACCACCTTTAATATTGTCCAGAATTTCCTTTTCCGTCATGCCAGACCAAATACCATACACTACCTCCTTAATGCCCTTCCTTTGGAGTAATACACTCCATTTTCCCAACCAATTTTCCCACCATTTTAGCACTGTTATATTGGTCAATATTTTTGCAACAAATTTTCAGCAATCCATTAGACAAAATCTTGGCCTGGAATCCTTTACCCATTTGGTTCTCTAATGCTGCTGCCACTTTCAAAGGATTAAGGGCTCTAAATCCTCTTTCCCCTTCCTTCCGACCTTTAATTTTATACAGAACCATAAATTCCTCCAATTCACCCATTTTCCTCAATTTGTTGTCCCCCATTACTTCAGGTCTTTCACTTGATGCACCCCTTTTTTGGCTACCATTACTTCTGGAGTATTCCAGTCACCCCCCCTCCCTTTTGCAGCCATAGGGTACAAACTAACCCTTTCCAAACTACTAGGTTCCTCCACACCAAAGTTCCCACTCAATGGCCCCAACTCCCAGCCCAGCCACAACCAAGAAGCATGCAGCCAGCCCTCGGCCAACCAACACAGCCCATCTCAATTACCACTGATTCCACCCTCCCGCCCCCGCCCAGTTGATTCCTCCTCCTCTTTCGTTTGATGGCATTTGGCAACTAGTTTTCAGTGCATTACCGCCACCTGCTAGACTTGTGTTCCAACCAAATATGTCCTGGAGTTCTCTACTTTAGACAATCTAGTTCAGCCTGCAGTTCTCATCACTCAATTCCTCATAAATCCTTAATGCGCTCATTAGATAATGCCGCAAACTGCTATTCTTCCCTAATTTTGTCACATTTTCGAGTAGTTGCATTACCTCAATTACATTGATTTCATCTACATCACTTTTAAGACTAAAATCGTCTTGTTAGAGGATAGTAATTAGCGCACATTATACTCTTAAAATTGCTGTTTTTCCAAGTCTATCTGCTTTTTCAGGTTTTCCTTTTCTTGGATTGTTGTTCGTCCATCGTCAATGTCGATGAGGACCTCGACACCATTATGATGGTGCCGAGACTAGCGTGTGATTTGAATTTAAGTGAGGGAGAGTTACACAGCGTCAGCCTCACTCTCTCTTCCTAATTCCCATCTGGGTCCAGTGGCAAGACAGAGTCGAGACGGCTGGAGATGGGACTAGGCGGAGTGGATAACCAGGACGCCTTCTGCGTCTTGTCCTGCTCTACGCGTTCCACGACGCTTGCAGAGACTGCCTTCTTGACCATTGAACCTTCCGTTGGTCTCGTCCGCTCAATCCGCCGGAGTCAGTCTTCACATGCTGGGATAGACAACTCCCTATCACACCGAGAGTTTGAGACCCATCGGCTACCCTCACCTGGTTTAGCCGGCTTGTCGAAGCCGTTGCCCGGGGTGTGGCCGCTGTCGCATGCAAACAGCTACGGGGAGCCACAGGTGAGAGCTGAGTGCCAGGTGGGGACCAAAGGTGGACTAACCGCCCTGAAAAGGACGCGACATGTTCCCCCACCAGAGGTGCTACCCCTCCCTGACACCCCATACACCCCTCTTGGATCGTAGCCTGCAGTTGTTTACTGAGACCTCGGAGTTCTTCTTCATTTGCTTCCATGTTTTCATTTTATAATCCAAATGTAGATAATTCACTTTGCAACAAATTCCTTTTCCTTTTGTATCCTTGTAATAATTTCCTCCATTTTCCAATCTCTTTCCAACTCACCGTTGTTCTTGCCGGGTACTTCTATTTGTTGTTGGAGTTCTGCACATTTGCCCTGGGCTTCAACCATAAAAATCTATCCTGAAGTTCTGAAACATTTCTTAAATTCTTGACCATTTGCGATAAATATACTGCTATTAAGATTCCATCTCCCCTGCCTGTGAACTGTTGGATCCTCCATTCAGCGTTTCTTTGACTACTTCCCACCTAATCCCTTTAATACAAAGATACTTTTCTGTAGACTTAACGACAATTTAAATTTTCTCAGTTCTTTTGCTTGTTTGCGCCGAACAATTAATTGCATCCACCATAAAAAGCATGAAATCCTTTCTACTCAATAGTGTATCCTTATTTTTCATATTATTGCTCTCAATTCACCAGTTTATTATTCCCAGTATTTGTTTGCTTGACATCCTTCTCTTTCACTGCCTCTGCATAACTGATTCCTTGAGTTACTTTTACATATTGTATCTCAGCTACCTTCTTGCAATAAATGCACCCTCGGTAGGCTGCGCTGTGTTCCTCGCCACAGTTGCAGCATTTCAGCATAGCTCCCGCTTCACATTTCCCATATTCATGTTCTCCAACGCATCGCCCACATCTTTGTTTTCCTCTGCAGACCGCCGCAATGTGCCCGAATTTCTGATATTTATAGCATCTTAAAGGCGGTGGTATATATATTCTAACCGCATAACACATATACCCTAAGTAAACGTTAGTCGGCAATCTCTCACATGAAAGTTAATCATTACCAATTAACTTTTTCCCCCATTTCTTGTGACTTTCAAACGTATGGCCTCAATAACTTTTGATCCTTTTATGTTCTGTTTAATCTCATCCATAGTAACTTTTGTTGGTATCCCCAAAATAACTCCTCTAGTCCACTTTCTATTGTTGGGTATTGAGCATTGTACTTCTTTGCCGTCTATTTTACATAATCCTATCACTTTACCTTGCTGAGAACTATCCCGACAAATCACTAATAGCGATCCATTTCATAAAATCTTTGCTCCTTTAATCTCGCCTATAATTTTGTTGAGCATCTTCGTCAAACGAATCGGGTTCCAATCACCAAGTCTTCACTTATTTTTATAATTGCTTTAATCTCAATTTCTTCCATTGTTTTGCTGTCCTGTTTTGATCATCCGCTGACTCCTCAGAGTTTGATATCCCGTACCTCTGCTTTCTTTTCTTCCCCTTTCTATTCCGTTCCTCGGCGGGACGTCCATCTCTAGTTCACTTCCACTCTTGCCAAAAACTTCCTTCAACAGCTTAGCTCTTTCCTTGATGTTCTCCTTCTTCATCATTCTCCAGTCACAACTCCTCCGATCGGCCTAGGCTTCCTCCCAGTTGATTTCTGTCTGTATCTTGTTTTACGGCGGTTGGTATCCAGCTTAATGGTGCATTACCGCCACCAGTTGATTTCTCCCCTCTATTGGTCAATTTATATTAGGCGACGTAAATGTAACCAACCGCTCAATGCACCAATAGCATCTTTTGGGGGATTGGTGCTCCAATTTTGCTCGTAACACGGGATTAATTACGAGATTTAATATCAGCAGCCGGTTCATTTTATCTTTAACTTTAACCATATGGAGACCGTTAATAAGCTTTCGGAAAACCAATTGCCTTGATGTCAAAAAGCGTTAATAAACAGTTAACATGACAATTCCCAAGCGGAAATTGGGAGGAATTTGTCTGAAAAGACTCCCCCCACCAATAATGCGTGAAATTCTTGTCCCCCGGGCAGCGATGCTCTGCCGTAAATGGATTTCACGATCACTGTCCAACAGTGATTTATTAATTAATTGGACAAGAGAGAATCGCTGAACCGTGGGGAAGATGGAACAAGCAAAATTAAAGCTCCTTAAGGCCCAAAATCAGTATCAAAATTAACGGCGTAGGCATAGAGCAAGTCAAGAAGTTTGTGTATTTGGGACAGATGGTCACAGAGGATGGGAAATATAATACAGAAATTACACGAAGAATTGAGATTACAAGATCAACGTTCTGGAGCCTGAGTGACGTGCTGTGTGGCCAGAGGTTGGACTTTGGGCTGTGTTGTAGAATTTGGAAATGGCTACGACTGGAGCAGTCTGTTGCATGGAGTCGAATCGTGGATCTTGTGCCAGGAAGCGCAATGACGACTGGAGGCATTTGAAATGTGGTGTATAAGAAGAATACAGAAAATTAGATGGGTGACGAAGGTCAGTAATATGGAAGTGTTGAAGAGAGCGAGGAGAGAAAAAGAGTTGCTGAAGAATGTGCAGAAAAGGAAGCTGGAATATGCCGGGCACTTTTTAAGAGGTGGTGGACTGCAGAAATTGTTATTGGAAGGGATGATAGAGGGAAAGAGGAAGGCAGCGAACCACTTAGTACAATAATGTGAGGCAATGGACTATGCTGAGACCAGAAAAAGAGGGCAAGATCGAAGAAGATGGAGGTGCATAGCCGCCAACTCCGGATTCGGGTCGGCACCCACTGACTGACTGAAGGCCCCATAATGTTTTTCGGCGCTTTTATGTATTTATTTAAATCTCCCAATTTAAATCATATTTAAATACCTTTATCTACCCTGGATGTTCCTCCTTCTCCCATCGGACAGAAGATACAAAAGTCTTCAGGCATGTACCACGAAGCTCAAAGACAGCTTCTATCCCATGATAATCGGAGTCTTGAAGAACCGTTTGTAAGATAAGATAGACCCTTCACCTCGCAATCTACCTCGTTATGGTTTGCACTTTATCGTTTTTACACTTTAAAACATTAAGACGTTAAAACATAGGAGCAGAATTACGCCATACGGTCCTTTCAGCACGCTCCACCATTCAATTAGTGATGATTTATTACCCTTCTCGACCTCATTCTCCTGACTCTCTCCGTAGATGCCCTTACTAATCGAGAACCCATCAGCCTCTGCTTTAAATATAGGTAGTTACTTGGCCTTAACAGCGGTCTGTGGCAATGACTTCTACAGATTAACCGCTCTCTCGCTGAAGAAATTCCTCATATCTGTTCCAAGGGCCGTCTTTGTATTCCCAGTCCTAGACTCTCGCTATTGGAAACATCTTCTGCACATCCACTCTACCTTTCAATATTCAGTAGGTTTCAATGCGGTACATCCTCGTTCTTATGAATACCAGCACGTACAGGCCTAGAGCCATCAAACTCTCCTCATACGTTCCTCTGGACCCTATCCAATGAGAGCACACACATCCATTCTTAGATGAGAGACCCAAACGACGTTATGTTTTAACAGAGAGAGTGGTGATTGCGCCGAATGAACTGTTAGCGGTGATGGCTAAGGCAAATACATTAGGGGCATTTAAGAAGCTATTAGATAGGCACGTAGATGACAGAAAAGCAGAGGTTACGGGTTAGATTGATCTTAGAGCAGGTTAAATGTCTGCACATTTCGTGCGCCGAAGGGCTTGTACAGTGTCCTTTGTTCTATAAAACTGATCACAATAATCCAAATGCGGTCCGACCAATACCTTATAAAGCCTCAGAATTACATCCTTGCTTTATATTCTCGGATTCTTAAAGTGAATGCTAACATTGTATCTGCCTTCCTTACCACTGACTCAACCTGCAAGTTAACCTTTAAGGAATCTTGCACTGCCAGGTCCGTTTGCACATCCGATTTGTGAATTTACTCTCCAGTTAGAAAATCCCATTGCTTATTCCTTCTATCAACGTGTATTCTGCATTACTATTGTTTAATTTTTTTAATATATTTTTATTTTTTATTACAAACAAAAAAACAACAAAAACACATCACATCCACAAAAACCACGACCTTAACAAAATCAAATTAAATATTGAGCAGCAAAAGGGAGAAAAATATAAAGGCAAAAGTAAACATACACAGGAGAGGTGCACCGCATCAAAAAACCTCAGTGCTCACCCCGTAAGAAAGTCCCATACAGGGCCCCATATCCTTTCAAAGATACCCCCTCTGTCCTCATTACGTAGTCTCAGTCTCTCCAAATGTGAAGTTCTCTCAGCCACAGATCGTACGTAGGCACAGAGTCCATCTTCCACATTTGCAGGATTAACTTCTTAGCAATCACCATTCCAAACAATACAGCCATTTTTTCATACTTTTGTCTGAAGATAGTGAGCTTGTTGCTCTAAGGATGGCTACGAGCGGGTCTGGTTCCCACCGCTTCCCTTTTATTTAATATTATACTACCTCAATGAAGGTAGATGATTATTTGAAAGGTCGAGGAATTGTGACACAGAAGCGGAGTAAGGCCAGCAGAGATCAATCTGCAACATAGTTAGCGGCGGGACAGTGGCCCATTCCCGCTCTTATTTTCTTTCGTTTTTATGTCCTCCTTAGATTGCCCGAGGTTTTCTTTGCCCCTTTATATTCGGGGTTGTCTGGTATCTTGTAAGCCTGATCTGGAAACTAATGCTTCTCAGTCCTGTGGGATTAGTTAAGAAAAGCCAAGAACTTCACCCTGAACTCCGGCAGCGAAGTAACGTGCATTTCCGGAGAATGCAGCGGACAGCCGCGGTACCGCAGCGTTTCAGCACCGCCCTGAAAGTAAACGGAACGATTTTCGAATCGGGAAGTGGGAGTTATTAAAAATGGCTTCAACCGATCAGCACGGAAGTTGGACCGACGAAGTAATTTGTCGCATCTGCCTGGAATATTTCACCGATCCGGTGACACTGCCGTGTCAGCATAACTTCTGCCGCTCGTGTATCACACGGTTTTGGAAAAGGAAGGAGAGAAACTACTGTCCAGAATGTGGAGAAGAATTTGCGAACCGGACCCTCAGGATAAACTGGGTTTTAACAAGACTGGCTGAGAAAGCTCGTAAGCGACCCTTGAATCTTAATAAGAAAGAAAGTAAACTTGACTGTGAAGAGCATGATGAAGAACTGAAGCTGTTCTGTGAAACGGACAAGACACTGATCTGTCTGGTCTGTAGAGACGCGCGGGAGCACAGAGAACATCGCTTCCTGCCGATCAAAGAAGCTGCTAAAAACTACAAGGTAAAAGCAAACAGATTTTGATCCCCAGACTATTTCGTTGCGTCATTGTCATCTAACTTTCTGATTCTCAAACCCAATCCCAGAATCACTTTAAATCGGCCATAGAAACTCTCATGAAAAGGCAACAAGCTTTCAGAGAGATGGAGCAGCAACAGAAACGGAAGATATCTGGAGTTCGGGTAAGGCTGACCAGTTCTGATTTCCCGACCTTGGGTGGGTGCGTTTCTGTAATGAGAGGGCAGCACAGTGACGCCGCAGGGATTGCTGCCGAGTCTCAACTCCAGTCAGCACCTGGCGGTTCGACCCTGACTCCGGCGTGACATCTGTACGTCCTTCCTGTGACCGGGTGCTTTTGCCCAGCATCTCAAAGTCATCCTGGCTTGGGGCAACTGGCCGTAGTGATGAACTTCGTGAATCTGGCTGGGAGGAGAATTTGGTGCCACTTTGTAGGCACAGGATGCAGTGGGGGATGGGAGATCTCGCAATCCTAAAATCAGCAGGTCAACGAGCTTCATGGTGAAGAATTAAATAGCCAACGTGTCAGTCTGAGACCCTTCATCGGGACTGGACGCGGGGGGGGTGGGGGCAGAAGACAGAATAAAAAGGTGGGTGAGGGGGAAGGAGTACGAGCTGGCAGGTGTCAGGTGAAACCAGGTGAGCTGAAAGTGTGGTGGTGGGGGTGGGGGGGGGAGGAATGAAATGAGAAGTTGGGACGTGATAGGTTGTTGATAGGGGATTGGCTGAAAAAGAAGGGATCTGATAGGAAAGGAGAATAGACCACTGGAGAAAGGGAAAGAGGAGGCGCCCAGAGGGAGGTGATAGTCAAGTAAGTAGACAAGAAGCGGTCAGAAGGGAGCGAGAATGGTGAATGGGAAAAGAGTGAAGGCGGGAGGGGGAAGAAGAGGTAAGAAATTAGAGAAACTTACATTCATGTCATCAGGTTGGAGGCTATCCAGGCTTTAAGGAACAGCCAGATGGAGGTTGGAAGCCTGAGGAGACGTAGTTCACTCAGATTCATGAAAAGGCAGTTTGATTTTGAGCAGTGGCCATTCGGCACTTAGGATTGATTGGCAAGAACAGACAAAAGTAGAGCAGAGCGGACATTATTGTGAGGTTTTTGAGGCATTAGCTATCAGAGAAAACACAAGTGCTGTGGGTGGAATTTGCCCACTCTCACAGTTTATTGCTCTTCCTCCTTTTATTTGCTCAGTTGGAAGAGTAGGGACGTCAGGCAGGATAGTGGAATGCTCCTCTTGCAGGATGTGGGAAGGCAGGGATAGCGCCAGTCTCCCTGATGACTGTACCTGTGAGAAGTGCATCCAGCTGCAGCTTCTAACACTCCACGTTAAGGAGTTGGAGTTGGAACTGGATGAACTCCGGATCTTTCAGGAGGCTAAAGTGGTGATAGACAGGACATATAGAGAGATAGTTACACCCAAGCTGCATATACAGGATAATGAGTGACAGTCAGGAAGGGGAAAGAGGCTAAAAAGCCAGTGCGGAGTACCCCTGTGTCCATTCCCCCCCGACAACAGGCGTACCAGTCTGGATACTGTTGGGTGGGATGGTAACCTAGCTGAGGAACATCACAGCAGTCAGGTCTCTGGCACTGAGTCTGACTCTGCAACTGAGAAGGGAAGGTGAGGGGGGGGGGGAGAAGAAGTGAGCCCCTTCCCTTCTTTAGTTCAGGAAACAGAAAGGAGGTTCTGTGAACGAGAACAAGATTCCCGGGTGATATGTTGCCTCCTGGGTGGCAGGATCTGGGACATCTCAGATTCAGTTCTCAGCATTCTTAAGTGGGAGCGTGAACAGCAGGTCTACGTATATAGGTACCAATGACATGTGTAGGATGAGTGATGAGGTTCTGCAAAGTGAGTTCAATGAGTAACTGCTAAGTTAAAGGGCAGAGGTCAGTCAGGACAGACTAGAGAACTTGTGCAGTGAGCATTATGGGTGGAACTGAGAAATAAGAAAGGTATGACCACATTAATGAGGCGATATTACAGACCACCTAACAGTCCATGGGACTTAGAGGAAAAAATATGCAGCCAGATTGTAGACTGTTACAAGAAACCTGAGGTTGTTATGGGAGGTGATTTTAACTTTCCACATATTGACTGGGACTCCCATATTGTAAAAGAACTAGATGGGATAGAGTTTGTCAGATGTGTTCAAGAAAGTTTCCTTAATCAGAATGTAGAAGTCCCAATGAGAGAGTGTGCACTACTTGCTCAGCTATTAGGGAATGAGACAGGGCAGGTGACAGAAGTTTGTGTAGGGGAACACGTTGCATCCAGTGATCACAATGCCATTAGTTTCAAAGTCAGTATACCGAAAGATAGATTTAGTCCATGGGTTGAGATTTTAAATTGGAGAAAGGCCACTTTTGATGGTATCAGAAAGGATCTGGCAAGTGTGGACTGGGACGGGCTGTTTTCTGGCAGAAGTATACCTGTAAGTGGGAGGCCTTCAAAAGTGAAATTTTGAAAGTAAGATTCTTGTATGTGTCTGTCAGAATAAAAGGTAAAGAACCCTGGGAACATCTGGAAACCTTGATTGCTGAGACCCTGTTTTAAAAAAAATAATAAAAGGAGGTGCATAGCAGGTAAAGGCAGGTAGGAACAAATGACAGCAACACACATCAAAGTTGCTGGTGAACACAGCAGGCCAGGCAGCATCTCTAGGGAGAGGTACAGTTGACGTTTCGGGCCGAGACCCTTCGTCAGGAACAAATGAGATACTTATGAGTATTGTGTAAGAAATGCTAGATAAGAAAGTAATTAGGATGGCTAAAAGGAAGCATGAAGTTGCTCTAGTGGGCAAGGTGAAATAAAATCGAAAGGGATTCTACAGGTATGTTAAGATCAATAGTATTGCAAGGGACAAAATAGATCCTCTGGCAGATCAGAATGGTAATCGATGTGTGGAGCCAAATGAAAAGGGGGAGATCATATATTTTTTTGCATCTGTATTTACTCAGGAGATGGACATACAGCCTGTAGAAGTGAGGGAAAGCGACATCAAGTTCATATACCCTATAACGGCCAAATTTGATCCAAAACCAAAACAAAACAATTGTCACAATCCTGCGACTCCACTGAGCTTGCATGACATACCCACTCCTCCAATGATTGCTCCAAACAGTCGAGTTCCTTATTTCGATCTTTATTAGCAAGGAGCAAACATACAATTAAGCCTATCGTGCGTTATCCCAGCGATCAGCAAATTTATGACTTCTGCAGGCCCAACCCAGAAACTACCATGAAATAAGCATTAATATGTAACTTATTCCCTTCGGTTTTACCACGCCCCCACTAATGTGACTGTTGCTGTAACACACATAATAAATGTACAGTACAGAATACATGGCTCCTACATTCCACCCTCCCTAATTATTATACCGTACTATAATAATTACGTAAGTCACCTACTCTTCTCAGACACACCCAGGGTTTGGGGAAAGTAGACAAGTAACTGAATCACAAATTCATTCTTGAGCTAAAGGAAGAAACTTTGCCGCTACTGTAAAAAGTGAAACTGAGCCCAGAGCTGCTGATATGGGTGCGGATTCAGAACAAGCCATGAATAAAGCAAACTCAGCCCTGGTCATATTGTTAAACTTCCTATAATTCCTGTTCAGGTGAAGTCTAAGAAGTGTGGTTTCGTAGGTCAAGGAACAACAGTAGAATTCTGCATAGAGAGCCTCACAAACAAGCTCAGCTTGACAGGAAAAGGAACATGCATGTCCTGACGAAGGGTCTCGGCCCGAAGCGTTGACTGTACCTCTTCCTAGAGATGCTGCCTGGCCTGCTGCGTTCACCAGCAACTTTGATGTGTGTTGCTTGAATTTCCAGCATCTGCAGAATTCCTCGTGTTTATGCATCCTTTCTTTCGCAGTCTGCATCAAGGAGGTACACTGACCGATAGCACAAAGTGCCTCTGAGAGCATTGATTTATGATATGATGACATTTGTATTTCAGATAATAAAGGTCTAAATACCGCAAGGACACAAGAGGAAGTAACAGGCAGAGTGATGCAACGACAGCGCATTGCATCGCTGCCTAACAGAGATATTCAAATCTTTGGTGGTAATCCATTGCAGTATCATCCATTCAGTCCTGCTGAAGGGGCTCAGCCTGAAATGCTGAATGTACTCTTTTCCATAGATGCTGCTTGGCCCGCTGAGTTCCTCCGGCATTTTGTGTGTGTTGTCTGTAAGCAACCGAACATGATGGACGCCCTGTCTTCAGTGCGTACTTCATCCTGTAACTCTTCGCCTTTATAGGTGGTCACAGCTTGTTCTTTGTCTTCGTAAATATTTTCATTTTCCCCCAGGGAACTGACCTTTGTATGTTTGCTGCTTCTAGTTGAAATCATTTTGCCATCCAAGTGTGCAGTGACCAAACACTGGCAGTTTCAATTTAGCTTCTCAACGATAGATGCAATTCCATTATTTCAATTTGTCCGCATTCAACAGATTCATGGGTCAAACACTTCAGGCAAAGAGCCCAAAACAGCTTTCACATCCACTAAATTGGACACAGCAACGTTTGACCACTTCAAAGCTGAGTTTGAAACCAAACACAAAGTGTGAGCAGATCGTATAAGCAGCTCCAGACTGGCACAAATGCTGATGCTTGTTTGAGAGAACTGTCCAAATCTTTGTGACAAAATCTAGTGGCAAAATTTGATCCAAAGTCTAAACAGAACAATTGCTGCCAGCCTGAAACCCCACAGATTTATTCTACTTGTGTGACTCCCCCTCAGCTCCAATGATTGCTCCAAAGAGTTGAATTCCCAATTGGAAGATAGCTCATGTTGTTGCACTGTTCAAGAAAAGCTTTAAAAATAAACCCAGAAAGTATATGCTGGTGAGCCTGACATTAGCAGTGAGAAAGTAATTAGAAGGCAGACTGAGGGACTGAACATATAAGTACTTGGATAAACATAGACTGATTAAGGATAGCTTCATGCATGGTAGGTCATGCCTAACCAATCTTATAGCATTTTCTGAATAAGCTATCAGGAATGTTGATCAAGGCAATGTAGTGGAAGTTGACTACATGGACTTCAGTAAGACATTTGACAAGGCCCTGCCTAGGAGGTTAGTCAAGAAGGTTTAGTCACTTGGCATTCAAGATGAGATTGTAAATTGGATTAGACATTGGCTTTGTGGGAGAAGCCAGAGAGTAATAGTAGATGGTTGCCTCTCTGACCGGAGGTCTGTGACTAGTAGAGTGCCACAGGGATCGGTGTTGTTTGTCTTCTATATCAATGATCTGGATGATAATGTGGTGAACTGGATCAGCAATTTTGCAGATGGCACCAAGATTGGGAGTGAAGTGTACACCGAGGAGGGCTATCATGGCTTGCAATGGGAATAGAATAGCTGGAAAAATGGGCTGAAAAATAGTAGGTGGATTTTAATGCAGAAAATTGAGAGACATTGCACTTTGGTAGGAGCAATCAGGGTAGGTCTTACACAGTGAATGGTAGGACACTGAGGAGTGTGGTAAAACAAAGGGATCTGGTCCATAAATAGAGTCGTAAGGAAAGCTTTTGGCACAATGGCCTTCATAATTCAAAGTATTAAGTACAGGAGATGGGATGTTATGTTGAAGTGTGTTTCTGGGAAAGTGAGGAGGGTGCAGGATATATGTATCCAAAAGTGAAGAAATACTCAAAAGGCAAAATAGTACAATCGTGACTGACAAGGGAAGTCAAAGTTAATGTAAAAACAAGAGAGAGGGCATACAACAAAGCAAAAATTAGTGGAAAATAGAGGACTGGGACGTTTTTAAAGACCCACAGAAAGCAACTAAAAGAATCATTAGAAGGGAAGAGATGAAATATGAAAGCAAGCTAGTAAATAATATCAAAGTGGATAGAAAAAGCTTTTTCAAGTATGTAAAAAATATGATGAGAGTGGACATAGGACTGCTAGAAAATGAGACAGGAGAAGTAATAATGAGAACAAGGAGTTGGCAAATGAACTAAATGAGTATTTTGCATTAGTCTTCAAAGACACTAGCAGTGTGACAGATGTTGTAGTGTGTGAAGGAAGAGAAGTGGGTGCAGTTACTATTACAAGGGAGGAGGTGCTCAGAACACTGAAAGACCTAACAGTACAGAAGTCACCTGGACCAGATGAACTGAACCATGGGGTTCTGAAAGAGATAATGTTAGAGATTGTGGCAGCATTAGCAATGATCTTTCAAACATCATTGGACTCTGGCATGGTACCAGATGTCACTCCATTTTTTTTAAGAAAAGAGAAAGGCAGCAGAAAGGAAATTATAGACCAGTTAGCCTGACCTCAGTGGTTGTGAAGATTTTGGGTCAATTATTAAGGATGAAGTGATGGAATACTTGGTGACACAGGACAAGATAGTACAAAATCAACATAGTTTCCTTCATGGAAAATCTTGCCTAACAAACCTGTTTGAATTCTTTGAGGAGATTACAAGTAGGATAGATGAAGGGGATGCAGTGGATTTTGTATATTTGGACTTTCAGAAGGAGTTTGACAAGCTGCCACACATGAGGCTGCTTACCAAGTTAAGAGCCCATGGTATTACAGGAATGTTACTAACATGATTAGACCATCGGCTGATTGGAAGAAGGCAGCGAGTGGGAATAAAAGGATCTTTGTCTGGTTGGCTGCCAGTGACTAGTGGTGTTCTGCAGGGGTCAGTGTTGGGACCACTTCTCTTTATGCTGTATATAAATGATTTAGATGATGGAATAGATGGCTTTGTTGCCAAGTTTGCAGATGATACAAAGATTGGCGGAGGGATGGGTAGTGTTGAGGAAACAGGTAGGATGCAGAAGGACTTAGACAGATTGGGAGAATGGGCAAGAAAGTGGCAAATGAAATATTATGTTGGAAAATGCATGGTCATGTACTTTGGTAGTAGGAATAAATGTGCAGACTATTTTCTAAATGGGGAGAAAATCCAAACATCTGAGATACAAAGGGATTTGGGAGTCGTTGTGCAGAACACCCTAAAGGTTACCTTGGAGGTTGGGTTGTTGGCAATGAAGACAAATGCAATGTTAGCATTCATTTCAAGAGGTATAGAATGCAAGATCAGGGATGTGATGCTGAGGCTTTATAAAGAACTAATGAGGCTGCACCTTGAATAATGTGAACAGTTTTAGGCTCATTATCTTAGAAAAGATGTGCTGTCATTGGAGGGGTTCAGAGGAGGTTCACATGGATGATTCCAGGAATGAAATTGGAATTTAGAAGGATGAGGAGGGATCTATGTGAAACGTTTTGAATGTTAAAAGGCCTAGACAGAGTAGATGTAGAAAGGATGTTTCCCATGGTGGAAGAGACTAGGACAAGAGGGCACAGCCTCAGGATAGAGGGGTGTCCATTCAAAACAGAGATGTAGAGAAATTTTTTTTTTAGCTAGAGCAGTGGATTTGTGAAATTTGTTGTCACATGCAACTGTGGTGGCCAGGTAGTTGGGTGCTTTTAAAGCAGAGATTGATAGGTTATTGATTGGACATGGCATCAAAGCTTACGGGGAGAAGGCCAGGAAATGGGGTTGAGGAGAAGAGGAAAAAAGGATCAGCCATGATTGAATGGTAGAGCAGACTTCAGTGGCCCAATTCTGCTCCTGTGTCTTATGGTCTAAATTGTATAAGTCATTGGTGAGGCCTAATTTGGAGTATCATGTGCAGTTTTGGTCACCTACCTACAGGGCAGATATAAATATGGTTGAAAGAGTAAAGAGAAGAATTACAAAGATGTTGCTGGGTCTGGAAGACCTGCGGTATAAGGAAAGATAGAATAGGTTAGGACTTTATTGCTTAAAAACATAGAAGATTAAGAGGCTCTTTGATAGAGGCATACAAAATTATGAGGGGTGTATATAGGGTAAATGCATGCTGGCATTTATCCTATCTATACCCCTCACAATGCACTGAGGTCGAGAGACTCTACAAGAAGTCATAGGTTGAGGGTGAAAGGCGAAAAGTTTAAGGGGAACATGAGAGGAAACTTCCTCAATCAGAGAGTCATCAGAGTATGGAATGTGCTGCCAGCACAAGTGGTGCATGCAAACACGGTTTCAACAGTTAAGAGAAGTTTGGATCGGTACTGTACATGGATGATAGTGATATGGGGGGTGATGCTCCCAGTGCAGGTCGATGGGAGTAGGCCAGTACGCCAAATGGCCTGTTTCTGTAATGCACTTTTCTACGACTCTATGGAATGCTCTGAGCACCAGCGTGGACTTGTTGGACTCAGTGGCATCCTTTAATGTTGCAGGACAATATAATACAATACTTATAGTAAACTTCATCTTCCATTTGACAGGAACAATCACAGAACCTCCGGTCCCACATCACATTCCAGTTTGCTGAACTGCACCAGATTCTCACCGAGAAAGAGCAGCAGTTACTCAGAGATCTCAGGGAAGAAGAGGAGAGGATTCTAAAATCAATGGAGAAAAATTTTCAAGAGGTTCAAAAGACTTTAAATTCTATCCAAGAGAAAATCTCAAGGTTACAGGAACAGATGGATGAAAAAGATGACGTATTGTTTCTGAAGGTGAGGAATTCCATTTCAATTCGATTCGGTGTGTTACAAGAGCCACTGTGAAAAATAGCTACTTGTTTGAGAATGGTCTCAGGTTTAGCAGATCATTAACTGAAGGTTCCTGTGTCCACATTCAGTTGCCATGACTAGATTATCCAAGAGCAAAAATCAGTTCAGAGTACACAACATGAGGGGAAGCAATGAAAACTGGTTTGCCTGTTTCCTCTGTCCTTGATTAGACTAGTTTCTTCCGGCCAACAAGTGAAACTGCACAGGCACAAAATATTGGGTAACAATTGTTGGATCTCTGTTTATTTTCTGATCCTTATGATACTTCTTGGAGTTTGGAATGGTGAGTAATCTCAAGTCTAACAATCATTTATATTAAAGTACAAACATACAAATACTAAACAAACTAAATAGAGAGCTGAGGAGCAAAGCAGAGTGGCGACTGAATGGCAAAACATGCAAAGCTGAAAGAGAAAAGTCCACCACCTTTTATAACTGAGATAACAGAAATTCCTTAGATAAATTAAACAGATCACTGATTGCATAATTACATCACATGGGTAATCTGTTAATACATAGCCAATGAAAAATGAGCAAAGTGATAAATCAACACACATAAAAATTGCTGGTGAACACAGCAGGCCAGGCAGCATCTCTAGGAAGAGGTACAGTCGACGTTTCGGGCCGAAACCCTTCGTCAGGACACCTTCAAAGCGATTGTGCAACTACTAGCTGCGGACCTCTAAAGTGATAAATCATTAGTTTAACTGCTATCAGGCAACACACATCAAAGTTGCTGGTGAATGCAGCAGGCCAGGCAGCATCTCTAGGAAGAGGTACAGTCGACGTTTCGGGCCGAGACCCTTCGTCAGGACTAACTGAAGGAAGAGTGAGTAAGAGATTTGAAAGTGGGAGGGGGAGGGGGAGATCCAAAGTGATAGGAGAAGACAGGAGGGGGAGGGATGGAGCCAAGAGCTGGACAGGTGATCGGCAAAAGGGATATGAGAGGATCATGGGACAGGAGGCCCAGGGAGAAGGAAAAGGGGGAGGGGGGGGAAACCCAGAGGATGGGCAAGGGGTATAGTCAGAGGGACAGAGGGAGGAAAAGGATTGAGAGAAAGAATGTGTGTATATGAATAAATAATGGATAGGGTACGAGTGGGAGGTGGGGCATTAGCGGAAGTTAGAGAAGTCAATGTTCATGCCATTGGTTCCAGCTCTTGGCTCCATCTCTCGCCCTCCTGTCTTCTCCTATCATTTTGTATCTCCCCCTCCCCCTCCCACTTTCAAATCTCTTACTAGCTCTTCCTTCAGTTAGTCCTGACGAAGGGTCTCGGCCCGAAACGTTGACTGTACCTCTTCCTAGAGATGCTGCCTGGCCTGCTGCGTTCACCAGCAACTTTGATGTGTGTTGCTTGAATTTCCAGCATCTGCAGAATTCCTCGTGTTTAGATTTAACTGCTATACCACTTTTTGCTGGTAAGTAGGCATGAAGCACTACAAACTGTGAAAATACAAGTTTTTTTAAAAAAAAACAAGTACAGATGGTTAAACTACAACTTTAGCAAAGTTAATAAAAAGCACAAATCTTATAAAAATTATAATTTCTCAGAAAAACTGTGATTTTGAACACTATAATAAACGTAGCATTTCCCAGGAATTCAGAACTGAATTCAATCTGACAAATCCCCTGTGTTCCCCAGATGAACCTTTGGTTCACAATGTTGGTGGAATCCACTGCCACCTCAAGAATGACTCATATTAACATCCATGGAAAGTGCATGTGGTGCAGTTGGTGTGAGGGTCTCCATGTCTGGAGTGGGAACTCAGGCGGACTCCTGAAGTCGATTAAGTTTACCATCTAGGTTGGGTTCCCATCAGCTGTAACTAACTGTTTGAGGAATATTTGCAGCCTTTTTTGAATATTCACAATATAGAATAACATCCCGTCCTACAACAGGGACGGGCCAGTCAGTACATCTGCTCCACACAAGCTTTCTCTTGCTCCACTTGCTGCACCCGTTAACAACGCCTGAATTCATTGTCTATCATTTCCTGAGCAAACTGCTGAATCTATGCTCTGTCTGTTAATGCTGCTTATGTGATGCTGTGCTAGAAACCTCAAATTTCAGAATCAGTATCAGGCTTATTATCATTGACAAATGTGGTGAAATGTGTTGCTTTTTGGCTGCAGTACAGTGCAATACTTAAGGACCATGGGAGACAGAAGTTATTCAGTCCATTGAATCCAATCCGCCATTCCATTTATTATCCGTATCATTATCTATTTATCAGGACACTGACTCAGCCATTCCAAAACATAAATATTTTTCTTTTTAAACCAGTCTGTTGTCGATTTACTTGCCTTTCAGAACATTGTCTGGCTGCATTATTCAACTTCTATTAGGCCTCAGGAGACAGAGTGCTACCCTGATATTCTCCTGTAAAATATCTTGATACAATTTTGAATTTATTGTTCCCTGAATGATTGCCAGCTGTCCAGGCCCTAAGGCAGCAAGGCAGCCCCAACCCGTCATGCTTTTTCCACCATGCTTCACAGTTGGGATGAAGTTTTGGTCTTGTTGTGCAGTGCTCTTTTCCCACCAAACATAGCAGTGTCCATTTCTACCAAAAAGCTCAACTTTTGTCTCATCTCTTCACAGAACATTGTCCCAGAAGCATTGTAGAATATTCAGATTGTCTTTTGCATACTTGAGACATGCAGCAATGGTTTTATTTTTGGAGAGCTGTGGTTTCCTCCATGGTATCCTTCCATGAACACCATTCTTGTTCAGTGTTTTTCTTCATGCATCTCTGCAATTCTTCTTCTAAGGTCCTCGCAAAGTTGTTTCGATTGAGGCATAGCACACAGAAACAGATGTTTCTTGAGAAGAGCTGGCTCTGTCTGTACCCTGATTTTGTGTGTCTTTTTTTAAAAGGGCAGGACACCTCTACAACCCACAGCTCCAATCCACCTGACGCTAAATAGCTTTTGTAGAAGGCATTGCCCCAGATGTTCACATACTTTCTCCAACAAACACATGTAATATTGGATCATTTTCTCAATAAATAAATGAACAGGTATAATGATTTTTGTGTTATATATTTAATTTAATTTTCTCTTTATCTGGACTTACATGAAGATCTGATCACATTTTAGGTCATATTTATGCAGAAATAGAGAGAAATGTACAGGGTTCATAAACTTTCTAACTCCACTACACTTTAAATTACAATGAAAAGTTCTGAAATAATCCAATCATCAATTTTATCTATCCAGATAGAAGTGAACCACCTGGCCAGTCCTTACTGTATGTTTTATCCTTTTAGTTAAGATAGACTTTTCATGAAATTCCTTGTATATTCCCTCATGGGTCTAAGCTCTTTCTGCAATACCCTCATCTGTGTGTGCCCTGCTGTTAGGATGTGGATGACGATCTCAGTCAATTTAGATTTGTGTTTTGTTTATTTCAGGAAGAAGCTTATCTGAGAGGAAGGTAGGACACACATCTTACTGATGCTCTGCATGGATTTGTAACATATCTCAAAACTTACTGAGGCTCAGTTATAAACCACTCTGATATTTGCAGGTTTGGTAATGAAGTTGAACCAATGTTTGTGCCAGAATGTGCTCTGCAGGTTGAAAAATTCAATCGTCCCTTTATTTGCACAGCGTGGAGTGCTTCGGTTGATGGAATTAAGACAGGTAGGATTTCCACAGCTTCATTTGTCATTGATTAGGCAACTTTAAGTAATAATTAGATGAAAGGATCAGCAGTATTATGGCCGAGTAGGTACTGAAGTTTTATTTCGGCACCGACCCACCTGCTGAAAGCATCATTGTCACGTGGGCAGCTGGAGATGTCTGACACCTGAACACACCAACTCAGGGGCACAATACAATTAATACATGGGACTGTTAGATGAAACACTGCATCTTGAAACAAGGGACAGTATAAAAATTCTCCAAGGGAGGAGCAGGGGCGTATCTATGGAAAATAGCGCCTATGGCAAGCACTGATATTGCGCCCCTGTCCAAATATCTGACACCCATCTTTTAGATAACTTTACCATAATATCAGCTCAAAAATTCAAGTCAATCTCATTAATCTTTTAATTAACAAATTATGGCACTACGTGAAAATTATAACTGCACCTTCCTTGCTTTCACTGATGCTAATTGGTCTATGATGTGATTAAAGTCTGCTTTTTCAGTTTCTTCTCTTTCTACACTCAGCAGAGCAAGATCACAGAGTCTGCCTTGACCCATAGAGACTCTCAAATATGAAAGTATTAGTTTTAATTTGCTGAACCATCTCTCACAGCTGGCGATGGAAAATGTGATGGTTAGCATTATCTGAATAGCAATCTGAAGATTGGGGAAGACTCTCTCATCTCCATACTGAACAATAAATTCAAGAAGCTCTTCAGGTCTTGGTATTTTCATGTTGACCCATCTTGATAGCAACATTCTGCAATCCAGAATTTCTTCATATAGCTGCTGTCCATCAGCATCAGAGCTGTACAATTCGCCCAAATTTTCGCACTTCTTCTTTAGGTCGTTACTGTTGGCACCGTAACACAGTCCCTCAACATCGAGAAGGAACCCAAACTTGGCGTCAGTGTTGCGTGAATGAGTGAACCTTTCGTCCATTTCTCTGTGAAGACGGTCGAGTGTTCCCTTCATGACTCTTTCCATTTCCTTCTTAGCTGTTAACTCAGCATCTCTCGAGTTCTCATCAGCCATTCGTTTCTTTTGTCTCTGACACCTTTCAACTTCAATATTCCATTCTTGACAGAGACCGACTCCTCCGTTGATTGACTCACTGACCAACACTTCTCTTTCATCATAAAAATGATCTTGGAGGGCTTTCAAATCCAGGGCAGCATCGTGGAAGTTCATGCTAGGATCCTGCAGCCTCTTTTGAATACGGTCAATGTGAATGAGTACCTTGTTCCAAAATCCTAGCAAAATCAGAAAATCGTAACTCAACATGCGGTTGTACAGCTGCCTTGCGTCACTTCTTGTTTGACTGGTCTCATTTTCATTGTCTATCATGTCCTGGAGAACTTGAAGTATCTCCTCAAGGTACTTGTTGACGGTCTGCAGTGCTTCTGTCCTTGCACTCCACCTCGTTTCAGACTCTGGCTTAACAACCATAGCCATGGTGTTTTTGAGTTTTTCCCAGCACTGTGTTGAAAGAGAGAAAAACACGTGGACAGCTTCGTCCAAAAAAACGTGACCATCATTCTTCCACCATCCTTCTCTAGCTGTTTCAAGATGTCTTCAACCAAGCTCTCAGCATTCTTCTGGCTTATCTGGATAAAACCAAGGAAGGACTCTCTAACAAGGACTGCTTTCCTCTCAAAATCAACTTCCACATACCTCACTACTTCTGACATCTGCTCACGGTGTGCCTCATCAGGGGTCGAGTTGAACATGAGACCATAGTCCTTGGCTTTACGAATGCTTCTCAGTAAACTCTGGTGAACAGTGGATGCCACCATGTGGATGAATTCATTCTGGACACCTGGTGAAAGATAAGACGTGGATCCAGGATGACTTTCCAAATGAGTGAGGTGTTCTTTTATGACAGGGTCAAAGATGGCCAGTACTTTCAGTAAGCCAAGGAAATTTCCCACACTGGAGTCATCGTCTAGCTGAAGTAACTCCCTGTGTCCTCGCAAAGTCAGGTTCTGAGTCGCAAGGAATTTTATGCAGTGAAGGATCTCGTCAAGATATCACGCCATTTCTGCTTTTTCTTCTCAAATACCACGTGAATAACTCCTCTGTTTCCAGCTAAATTTCTTTCCATTTCTTTCCACTGTGTGAAGCATTCCCGATGATTCTTGGCATTTTCATGAACACTAATCCTTTCAGGTGCTTTCCACTGGTTGAATCCACTTTCCAGCTCCAATGAGAATTGATGGTCTGACTGGGAATGGAACAGACAACAGATACAAAATGCAGACTTTAGAAGGGGAATAGACCAGCCATGAGCGAGTCACTTCCTCACCACGACCATTTCCCAATTTCCTCTTGAACCAAGTTTTGTTCGTTGAGCGGTTATTTGCCGGTAGGAAAGACCCCTCACTGTTCTGGAAATGCTTCAAACCCGGCTTTATTATTTCTGTTCTCAATGCGTCAGGCAGAATTGCTTTTCCAGTATCCTTGTCGAACTTCAGAAATCCAATGTCATGCTGTTCAATCACTTTGCTATGACAGTTTGAGACTCTTTGACACCATCCAGTTCACGAGGTTCAGTGTCGTCAGGTTCAATCACATCAGGTAAAATCTCATCAATATACTCAAGACCACCACCACCACCATCGTCTTCCCCTCCTGTCATGTCCACGTTCTCTGTGGCAGCCTCACTCTTAATCTCATCATACTCAGATTTATCTGACCTGACTTCCTCCTCGGTTTGTGATGCATTTGTACTTGATCCACCTTCGGATTCTAACAAACTTGTAGCAGGTGCAGGCAACTCCATTGAACATGTCGAACTACTTGTTCTGGGCTTTTCAAAGAAGGGCATGAAGAACTTGCTCAATTTCTTGGCTTCATCCACCTCCAACTTTCGTCTCTTCCGTCCTTCAGCTCCACTTTCCTTCTTCGTGAAGAAACATTTCATGGTCTTCTTACACAATGCTCTGAAATAAGGCCATCCTAGTGCTTCTCACCCATGATAAAGACAGATCATACATCTGAAGAAAATTCTTTTTTCACTATCTGAGGATGGCTTGTCTGACTTTAATAGAAACTGCTTAGTGATGCCCCCTGTTCAAGTGGTGCCCAGGGCACATGCCATTCCTGCCATACCTTAGATACGCCACTGGGGAGGAGTGTGAATCATAGTGGCCTTAAAAGTAAAATTGAGTTAATGCATTTAATTGAGTTTAAGTTCTGGCCTGTTAGCGGAAGAAAGCTGTGTGAGATCTCATTTAATGTGGGGTGCCTTTTGAATTCATAGTGCCTGGTCTTGGCCCAGTGCCAAGGTGTTTCGAGATGGCTGCAGACCAGGCATACAGCAGCAGACATGAACATGTTGACACAGACAGATGACTAATGCCTGTCAGCGCACAAGTTCAGACATTCTCCCTGTCTCTGTCACCCCCGTGATCATATGTTCCCACTGAAACAAAACAGTGGGAATGGATCAATGCCAAATCCTTCTCCTTTAGTGTCCACTCCATTCTTTCAAACTTGTTTGTTTTGAGAAAACCTGCGCTGGCGGAGTCTCCTCCCCCTACCCCTGATCCCCCGGTTTCTCTAACTCTGTGCTTCTCTCCCACTCCCCCTCCCTTTGCAGTTGCTGTGACTCTGGATGTCGAAACAGCCGGTCCGAAGCTCGAAGTGCTTCCAGATTTAAAGAGCGTGAGATACACCGGGAACTGGAGAAATCTTCCTGATTCCAGGAAGAGGTTTACAGGCCGATCTTGTGTGCTGGGATTGGAGGGATTTACATCGGGGAGGCATTACTGGGAGGTGGATGCGGCAGGGTGTCGGCGTTGGGGTTTAGGAGTTGTTCCAGAGTCTGTGGAGAGACAGGCACGGCTTGAACTAATACCAGAAAATGGATTCTGGACCATCTGGCGGTATGATGACTATTTTTATGTAAACAGCTCTTCTCAGCCCTGTCTTCTTGCTGGTGCCATCCCCCAGAGGGTGGGAATTTATCTCAGTTATACATCCGGGTCAGTTTCATTTTACAATGTGGAGACCAAGTCTCATCTCTACACCTTCACTGGGAATAAATTCACCGAGAAACTTTATCCTCTTTTTTGGAATGGGGACGAAAATTGGCTGAGAAGCTGTTCCAGTCCCACTCTGGGTCTGTAATCGGGTTGGGTCTAAGACTAGCATCAGGAGTGGAACAGAAAACCTGCCTGCGACAGGTTGCCGCAGAATTGGTCACATTTTATCCCCAAATTTTGCATTGTTAAACCCAAATAAACCTGGAAATAAAACAGCTGGAAATATAAATGTAGTGCAGTAAATTAAAAAGGAATTAATATTTGGAGACATGAGAAAATCTGCAGATGCAGGAAATCCAAAGCAACTCAAACAAAATGCTGGAGGAACTCAGCAGGCCGGGCAGTATCTATCGACAAAAGTAAACAGTTGACATTTCAGGCCAAGACCCTTCATTGGGACTAGATAGGAAGGGGGAAGGAGTCAGGCTAGCAGGTGGGGGGAGGGGATGAAGATGTACAAGGTGGTGGGTGATGGGTGAAACCGGAGAGGGTACGAATTAAAGAGCTGGGAAATTGATTGCTGAGAGAGATAAATGGCTGGAGAAGAGGGAATCTGATAGGAGAGGACAGAAGACCATGGAAGAAAGTGAAGGGGGAGGACACCAGAGGGAGGTGTTGTTCAATTAATATGAATACATTAACTGCATCCATCAACAGAACAGAAATACTATATTTTGTGAAAATATCAAGATTAAAATGGACCAGATGAAAATTTGCAGATGATATGAAGATAGATGGAGGGGCAGGGAGTGTTGAGGAAGCTGGGAGTATTCCAAAGAACTTAGACAGTTTTGGAGAATGGGCAAATAAGTGGCAGATAAAATATAGTGTTGGGAAATGTGTGGTCATGCACTTTATCAGAAGTAATAAAGCCACAGACTATTTACTAAACATGAGGAAATTCAGAAATCAAAGGCCCAAAGGGACTTGGGAGTCCTTGTGCAGAATTCCCTAAAGGTTAACTTGCAGACTGAGTTGGTAATAAGAAAGGCAACTGCAAGGTTGCCATTCCATTTTGAGAGGACTGGAATATAAACACAAGAATGCAATGTTGAGGCTTTATAAAGCATTGGAATTTTCTTAACCAGAGGGTGGTGAATCTGTGGAATTCATTGCCACAGCCACCTGTGGAGGACAGTCACATGATAACAGGCATGTGCGCAGGAAGATGTGACAGTGACCAGGTTTGGTAACATTGCTTGAGGGTTGTTCATTGCACCAGGATAAAATTTATCCTATGTTAATTACACTCCTCCCCACCTCCACTACTGAACTGTACTGAAGTATGCCTTTTGATGGTATTTTGTTGTTGTTTGAACTATTTCTTTTGCGCACGGAAGGCAGGGGTGTTTGATCTTTAATGTTTTCTTTCTTTTCAAATCTTTTTATTATTATTATCCAAAATTAACAAGAGTACATCGAAGTAGGCAACATTTACAATGTCTCAAGAAAAAAAACATTATTTTAAAGATTGAAAAAATTTTGGAGACAAAAAAAAAGAAAAAAAACCCTACTAAACAAGGAAAAGTGGGGAAAAAATACCATTAGGTGTTCAATCCCGGAGCCATGTGACATACAAAAAGCTTCTAAAGATAAACATCAAACTGCCAGCAAGAAAAAATTACCAAAAATTTACAATTAGATTGTGGAGGAAACCTATCAATTAATTCAAATGATAGTAACGAGCAAATGAACCCCATCTTTTCTCAAAATCAAACATAGGTTCAAAAGCTTGACTTCTAATTTTCTCCAAACTAAGACATAGGTTTGGTTCCTTTGTTCTCTTTTGATTTATGACTGTCTGTGGGGAAGATGATTTTCAGGGCTGTATACTGCATTTATACTTCGATAATAAATGAACTTTGAACTTTGAGCTTTCGAACTTTGCAGTATCTGTTCAGGGGAAAAAAAAGGTCATTGTGACAGCCTTAGTCAAATAACTTCTAAACGGAAGGGTCTTCAGGCGGGACTTCTACATCTCTTCGTTACCATGCCCCATCAGCAATTTCGAATGTGACCATTATTATAGCAACCTGGAAGTCCAGGGCTGCAGAAATTCAACTGTAGAGTTGATATCTGGGGTTGGAGACCACAGAAATTCGAACACTTAACTATAGAGGATATTGGGGTGCAAGTCCATATCTCCCTGCAAGAGGCTACACACAGGTTGCTAGAATTGGACAGATAGTGTATGACATGCTTGCCTTTATTGGTCAAAGAATTGAGCTCACAAGCCAGGAAGTTTTGTTGCACCTTTATAAAACACTAGTTAGGCTTCATCTGATTAAGGTTATAAGATTATAAGAGGCCTAGATAGAGTACTCAGCATCTTTTCCTTGGGACTGAAATGCCTAATATTAGGGGCATGCTTGTATGGCGAGAAGGGACAAATGCAAAGAAGATGTGTGGGTAAGTGTTTTCTTTACAGATTCACAGAGAACGTTTGGAGTCTGGAATGTGCTAGTCGGGTGGTGATGGAGACAAGTGATAAAGATGTGAGATAGGCACATGAATATGCAGGAAATGGACAGATATGGCTATTGTTTAAGCAGAATTGATAAAATTAGTTCAGCTTTTCATTACTAATTTGTTCAGCAAAATTTTGTGGATCTGAGGGCATGCCCTGTGCTGTATGGGTCCATGTTCCATATATTATTTATTGCTATTGAACTTCTAAAGGGCCGGTCTGCTGCTCTGCACATAGTTCCACAGAGGGTCTCCAAAACCTCAATACTGGAAGGCATAAATCCTACCACTGGGTTTTCCTTCAAATCAGTTCAATATATAATACTCCCAGTCCTACAAAATCCAACCAAAGATAGCGCCACCACTGGCTCATTAATACTGCAGAGAAGTTTTATCATTAAGAACCAGTTTACTGACTGCATTCTCAATCAAACACTTGGAATTGTGCATGGAGTTATGAGAAGCCCTTTTAAAAAATTGAAGAAATGATGTGAAGAAGTTGTTTGGCGCTGCAGACGAAGTGCAACACTATGACAACTAGGACTCCTCACCATTGGGCGCCAAGCTACTGTTGCAGTTAGTAAAATGCTATGACAGCTCAGGGTGTCAGAGTTCGGGGTTCAATCCCGACACCCTCTATAAGGCGTCTCTGTATGCCCTACTCATGGAATACATTGTTTTTCTCTGGGTCCTCCATTTCCCTCCAACAGTCCAAAGACCTGCAGGGTAGGTTAGTTTGTCATTGTAAATCGTCCTGTTAGAGTTAAATCAAGGTTGTTGGGGGTTGCTGGTTTGTGCGGTTTGAAGGGCCAGAAGAGCCTATTCTGCACTGTATGCAATCAATGATATGAGACTCGCCACCACTAACGCAAGGCTCCCCAGTCTAGAGTTGGATTAGGATCCAGGTAATTTTTTTTATTGTTATTCCTTGTAGTTTTAGTTTTCTTTACACTTGCGAATGTACAATCCTGTTTTGTCTGTAGACTCTTAGCAAATTGTATATTTGGTTTGTGACGGGATCCTGTATTATCCCTATGAAGTGTACTTCTAAAAAGAGAGAGAGAGAGTTGTTCAACACAGACACCTTGTTATTAAGAGAGAGAGAGGCGAAGACTGCTTTGGGATGGTGTTATGGTTTCTCTGCAGCATGTTTACACTTTTGCAAGGACACTGCCAGCTTCTGTGTTCTTACAGAGAGAGAAGGGAGGAGCAACTTGATGGATAGCTGGTGTTCAGCGTGTGAGATAAATAGAAGGTCAGCTGATAGACTGACAGACACATGGTTTTGGACACTGGATGAGCTTTGTTGTGCCCACAGAAAGGTGGGTTTTGGAGGATCGATCAGTGGCTCTCGCAGTGTGGAAAAGGTGTGACTGGTGGGGAGTTATTAGTGTTTCCAACCCTCGCCTGGGTTAATAATTACACCACAGAAAAATGGTCTCCTTTGTTGTGGTCACAGTCGGTGACTTCTAAAGGATTTCGGAGGACAACGGGAAGATCGACAGCATCAGCTCACCTGAAGACTCAAATCTCTCCCTCTCTCTCTCCATCACTACTCAACTCAAAACCACGAACTGAACTGAAATTTACTCATCACCGTAAGACTGTATCCATTTACCCCTAGGCTTGAAGAAGCTTGGTTTTTATATTTCCACACTTATATATATAATCATTGCTAACCTGTTTGATATATCTGATTTTATATTGCTGTATTGCGTAGTTCCTAATAAATACCATTATTTAATAGCAATACCAGACTCCAAAGTGTTTTCTATTTCTGCTGGTTCTTTAACCTGTCACGTGGTACGTGACAGGTTCATTTCCTTTAAATATAGTTTCTTTGTTTGTGAAGCTGAAGTGTGATTCAGACAGTAAATACTAGACTGGTTTCTCATCAAAACTGGCTCAGGCCAGTCTGTAGTACAAAGGAAAGTTGTGAGCTCATATTTACCAGCCAAGTAATTCCTTGTACTCCAAGTTCCTCCTCCTTACACATAACATTCACTATTGTTGGAATAAACATATCAGCTTATGACATGTTTGTTAACTGTGTTTATTAGCCTATTCCATGATGTCTTCCTTTCAGTTTTACTTGTCATACCAAATTTCTTGCCCTCTGCCCTACTATTGTGGTACCCGTACCCCATGCCATTCTAATTTAAACCCTCACAAGTAGCACAAGCAAACCTCCCAGTGAGAATGTTGGTTCCATTTCAGGTGTAAACTGTTATAGTTTCTAAAGGTCCCACCTGCCCAAACATACACACATAAATGTGAAGCCCCCTATTCTGCAGCAGCTCTTTCACCACATATTAAATTGTATTATTTGTCTATCTCTCACCTTACTACCATGCAGCACAAGTAGTCACCAGGAGATGAGAGCCCTCGATGTTTTGCTTTTTAAACTTTCTACCCTTTTTTCTCTAAAATCCCTTTTCAGGACCTCAGCCCTACTCCCGCTTTGACATTGAACCATGGCCACTGTCAGTATGTCATACATCCACTGTGAGGCATCATTGGCATTCACAGTAGGGAGGCAACACACCATCCTGGAGTCCAATTGCAGGCACAAAAATACTTATCCACACACCTGACTATCCAGTCCCCTTTTGCTATTTTTCTGCCAGACACCGTCGTTCCCTTCTTTGTCTCAGAGCCAGGCACGATACCACTGACCCAAAGGCTGTTGGCAAATGAGAGTTGATCCCTCTCAAAATGGAATACCTGAGGAGAATGATGATTTGGGAATCCTGCACTGTCTACCTACTCTGCTTTCTTCTCTGTGTCATCACACATTTACCTGCAGCCTGCCGCTCAGGTGTGAAGGCCTCACTAAAACTCCAGTATTGGTTCTGAGTACCTTCAGCAGCAGCTCCAGTTGCTCGATCCAGTTGATCCGCTGAGTGAACAAGAAGGAGGACTTCAGACTCCGTGACCTGCCGCATATTGCAGGAGGAACATTCTGCTGTCCTTACTGCCGTTTCGTCTACTAAGTCAAATGGCATGGATTAACAGGAAAGTAAAAACTTCTCCTTTTCCTCATGCAGGCCTCCTCGCCGAAGCAGAGCCTCGGCTCCCCATCCCTACGCTGAATGAATCTAAAGTGGCTGCCCCACTTCACCTTACCTTCCCTTTGTTGTCACAACAATAAACTCCACGGCAGAGTCTACACAGACTTGCAGGTGATCTGTGCAATGGGTTCGGCAATTGTGCTAGTGTGTATGCATGTTCTAGCTATGGTGGTTCATTATGGCGGTATTAAACTCCCTTCTTTTTGTTGTAGCCTTGTCGAGACTTGCCCTAAAGCACAGCCACCCTGCGTACTCTCATCCTTGTCTGGGAAAGAGAACTACCGTTTCAAATGGCACTGTCAAGGAGTGGTATTCCTTTAGTATTAGTTATTGTTTCCAGACGCAGCACTGACATTAAGTTTCAGTTTGAGGACTTTAGTAAACAGTTCTGTTGACATAGCATTTATTGTTTTTTCTTTTCCTTTCAATTCTGCAACAGTTCTTATTAAAGTCAGTGAACTGTCGACAGGTGTCAGTGTCTTTCTCTCGCCATAGTTGTGTCATATCCAAACATTTGACTGCTAGTCTCAACAACGCAAATGGACCCATCAGAGCGAGAGAACAACTGACCTTGGCCCTGAAGTTCATTGGCCAGGTAGGGGAGAAGTTAGAAGCGATCGAATCTGTGTTGGGTGAAGTTATCAAAGCAATGTGGCAAATAATCTCAGTTCGACAAACCCAGTGCCAGTTGCAGGAACAGGAGTCGTCCCTCGCAGCAACTGTTCTGCAGCTCAACACAGACAATCGGAGTCAGGTGGCCGCACGGCCGCAGTCCACGAACTACCAACTGTGAGTATTAGCATTCTCGCCAACGCAATTCAGCAGCCTCCGGCTGCGTCGGTCCCACTCCCAGCATCCCGCAGATCCTCCTTTACTGCGGCCCCAAGAACCTCGGCCGCTAATGCCCTGACTCCCGCGTCTGGCCCAGAACCAAGTATTCCTCCACCAGGCAGATACTCCGGTGACCCCGATGACCATGGACAAGTAAATGAAGGAGACGTTGGCCTTGAGGTTTATCCGTCCGTCAACCTCGCCAGCAGGGGCAGGCTTCCTTTTTGTGAACAAGAAGGGTGGTAAGCTTCGTCTCTGCAAGAACCGCTACGCTCTTCTCCTGTTTGCCTCTGCTTTCGAACATCTCCGGGGCGAAATGATACTTTCCATGATAGATGCTTATTACCTGGTTCGTATCAGAGAAGGGAATGAGTGGAAGACAGCTTTCAACACCTCTACTGGCCACGATAAGTACCTTGTGATGCCTTTTGGTCTGGCCCAAGCCCCCGGTGATTTTCAGGCCCTGGTCAAACGATCTGCTCAGGGACATGTTGAACCAGCCCGTTTTTGCGTATTTGGACGACAGTCTGATGTATTCCGCACTTTCCATGAAGACGCCCAGCATGTCCGGAAGGCTCTTGGACGGCTGCTCGAGAACAACCTGTACACCACGCCAGAGAGGTGTGAGTTCCATAAATACCAGGTGTCGATTTTGGGCTACATATTTAACCCTTTCAGTGTTCAAACTGACCCAAGAAAAGTTCAGGCGGTCACTGAGTGGCCCAAAACCATCGACAGTCAAACAGATGCGGCGCTTAATGAGGTTTGCGAACTTTTATCTCCGCTTCATTTGAAGTTTCAGCTCAGCCGCGCCCCCCTCCGCCCCCCCATGAATGCACTCACCAGGATTCCATTCGACAAACGCAGCAGACCAATCGTTCTCGGAACCAAAGCGACGCTTCACCACTGCCCCGGTGCTGCAACACACAGACCCATCCCGACCGTTAGTTGTCGAGGTGGACGCATCGTACGACGGCATTGGAGCTGTACACTCTCTCAGCGCTCCTCTGTAGATAGCCAGAAGCATACTTGTGCCTTTCTTTCCCGTCGCTTGACTCCGGCAGGGAGTAACTACGACGTCGGGAATCGAGAACTTCCGGCTGTCAACAAGGCCCTGGAAGAATGGCGACGCTGGCCGAGGGGACAGAGATTTTTATGTTAGACAGATCACAAGAACCTTTCCGACATTCGGGACGCTAAGAGGCATAATTCCCGTCAAGCTTATTGGGCTCCCTTCTTCTCCCGGTTTAATTTTATCCTCAGCTATCTTCCCAGCAGCAAGAATACCAAGGCAACGCGCTCTCCCGGCAGTCCGACGTGTCTGAAGACAATGCTGATCTAGAGCCCGTCCATCCTTGCCCGTGCATTGCTGCTCCAGTGAAATGGGGAATAGAGAAGGAGGTGAGGGTTACCCAACTTTCGAATCCAGGCCCATGTGGGGGACCTCCCAACTGGCTGTTTGTCTCTGCTACACTGCGCTCCAAAGTGTTGGGATGGGGTCACTCCCATCCGGTTAGGCATCCGGGAATTCAACCGATCAGTGTGTTTATCAACAGATGATTTTGGTGGCCATCTATGTCCCAGGATATTCACGACTTCGTCTCTGCCTGTCCCATTTGTGCTCAGAACAAGGCCAGCGCCCCGCGGGTCTGTTATGCCCGTTGCCCGTGCCCCACGCCCCTGGTCCCACCTCTCGGTGGATTTCATCACTGGTCTGATCCCGTCTCCTGGAAACACTACAACTTTGGTTTTCCAAGGCTGCGCACTTCCCTCCCCGAGCTCCCATCGGCTCGGAAGACTGCGACACTCATGGGTCAACGTTTGTTCAGGCTGCATGGCTTCCCTCAGGACATTGTGTCTGATCGAGGTCCACAGTTCACATCACGTTTTTGGAAGGCTTTCTGCTCTCTTGTAGCAGCCACCGCCAGCCTCTTGTCTGGTTTCCGCCTCAAAAGTAATGGTCAAGCTCAGAGTGAATCAGGAGTTGGAGACATCACTGTGCTGTCTTGCCTCCTCCAACCCCACGTCCTGGAACTCTGAATTGGTCTCGGCAGAGATCGCCTACAATAACCACTAGTCCTCCTCCACCGGCATGCCACCTTTGAATGCCAGAAGGGATTCCATCCTCTTCTCTTCCATGACCAAGAGACTGATGTGGGAGTTTCTGCTGTTTAACAGCTGATCCACCGCTACCAGCATACCCGGAGACGAGCCAGGGCTTCTCTGTTGCGTGCTGAGAAACAACATGCCCGTCAGGCTGATCAGCTCCGCCGACAGGTGAGGCCTCTCAAGCCAGGAAACAAGGTCTGGCTGGCATCAAGGGACCTTAGAAAAATAGAAACATAGAAAACCTACAGCACAATATAGGCCTTTCGGCCCACAAAGCTGTGCCGAACATGTACTTACTTTAGAAATTACCTCGGGTTACCCATAGCCCTCTATCTTTCTAAGCTCCATGTACCTATCCAGGAGTCTCTGAAAAGACCCTTTCATATCCGCTTCCACCACCGTCGCCTGCAGCCCATTCCATGCACTCACCACTCTGCATAAAAAAATACCCTGACATCTCCTCTTTACCTCCCTCCAAGCACCTTAAAACTGTGCCCTCTCGTGCTAGCCATTTCAGCCCTGGGAAAAAGCCTCTGACTATCCACACAGTCAATGCCTCTCATCATCTTATACACCTCTATCAGGTCATCTCTCATCCTCCGTCGCTCCAAGGAGAAAAGGCCAAGTTCACTCAACCTGTTTTCATAAGTCATGCTCGCCAATCCAGGCAATATCCCTGTAAATCTCCTCTGCATCCTTTCTATAGTGTCCACAATCTTCCTGTAGTGAGGTGACCAGAACTGAGCACAGTACTCCAAGTGGGGTCTGACCAGGATCCTATATAGCTGTAACATTACCTCTTGGCACTTGAACTCAATCCCACGGTTGATGAAGGCCAATACACCCAATACCTTCTTAACCACACAGCCAAAACTGCGCAGCAGCTTTGGGTGTCCTATGGATTTGGACCCCAATCTTCCATACTGCCAAGAGTCTTACCATTAATACTACTTTGTATATTCTGTCATCATATTTGACCTAGCAAAATGAACCACTTCACGCTTATCTGGGTTGAACTCCATCTGTCGCTTCTCAGCCTATCAATGTCCTGCTGTAACCTCTGACAACCCTCCATACTATCCACAACATCCCAACCTTTGTGTCATCGGCATATTTGCTATCCCATCCTTCCACTTCCTCATCCAGGTCATTTAAAAAAATCATGAAGGGGTCCCAGAACAGATCCCCGAGGCACACCACCGGTGACCGACCTACATGCAGAATATGACCCATCTACAACCAGTCTTTGTCTTCTGTGTGCAAGCCAGTTCTGGATCCACAAAGCAATGTCCCCTTGGATCACATGCTTCCTTATTTTCTCAATAAGCCTTGCATAGGGTACTTTATCAAATGCCTTGCTGAAATCCATAAACACTACATCTACTATTCCACCTTCATCAATATGTTTAGTCACCACCTCAAAAAATTCAATCAGGCTTATAAGGCACAACCTGCCTCTGACAAAGCCATGCTGACTATTCCTAATCATATGATGCCTCTCCAAATGTTCATAAATCCTGCCTCTCAGGATCTTCTCCATCAACTTACCAACTCCTGAAAGCTGAGAGTCCCAAGTTGGCCCCATGCTATGCCAATAGACAATAATAGACAATAGGTGCAAGAGTAGGCCATTCGGCCCTTCGAGCCAGCACAGCCATTCACTGTGATCATGGCAATCAGTATCCAGTTCCTGCCTTATCCCTATAACCTTTGATTCCGCTATCTTTAAGAGCTCTATCCATCTCTTTCTTGAAAACATCGAGAGACTTGGCCTCCACTGCCTTCTGGGGCGGACCATTCGTAGTGGAAAAGGCTTTCAACAAGGTCTCGTATAGGTTGCGTCTACCATCATCAATGAAGATCCACCCAGTGCTCCATGTTTCCAACCTCAAGCCGATTACTTGCGTTCCCATGGCTCCAGTCAGCCCACCATCCCCTCCTCCCCGCTTAGTGGATGCTTCCCAGATCTATACTGTGCGGCGTCTCCTGGCGTCTCGCTGGGAAAAGGGGTAGGTCCAGTACCTTGTAGATTGGAAGGGTATGCTCCTTAGGAACGTTCTTGGAGCCTGGCTGATGACACACTGGGCAAATCTCTCATCCTAGACTTCCACCTAACAGAGGTCTGTAGCATCTCGGGAGCTGCGCGTAGAGTCACAGAGACACAACCAGGGACTCTGAAGCGGAGTCTTCACGCCCCCGCAGCGGCTGCGGAACAGATTCGGCAATTTCTATGTGTGTGTGTGTGTGTGTGCGCGCGCGCGCGCACTCTCTCTCTCGTTCCCTCTCTCTCTTTCTTCTTTCTCTCTCTGTTTGTCTCTGACTCTGTTTCTGTCTCTCTATCTCTCTCTGTCTGTTTCTGTCCGCCCGCAGAAAAAGAATCTGAGGGTTGTATATGGTGACATGAAGTTTTACTTTGAACTTTGAACTTGGGCCATATCCGAACTTTTTTGAATGTTTGTGGGTTGAGTTGCCACACACTTAGCCAATCAGAAACAACTTTTCAAAAAGCTTTTGACTCATCTCCCCTGCTGCTCGATTAAATATAATCAACCGCTCAATGCACCATTGTCGTTTTGGGGTTTGCGCTCCAACTGTGCTGGCAACACGGGACTATTTACTGTCAGCGGCCAGTTCGTTTTAACTGTAATCCTTCGGAAAATGCCACTTACTTCTGAACAAGCCTCCCCTGCTCCTTTTGTGCTTCAGCACCGAGATTACAAGAAGCCGTCGGAAAACCTACTGCCTTGGTGTCGAAGAGCGTTCATAAGCACACAAGATGAGAATTCCCAAGCAAACCAGGAATTGTTAACAATTTGGCTGGAGAGACCCCCATCCCTAGGGTAATGAGGAATAGTGAGCTGAAACTCAAGATGACGATAAATTGCAATACAGGAAGATTAACACGCTGTTATGACAACAATCTTTCTTTCAATGTCAGAAAAACAACAGCAAATGATCATAGACTTCAGGATGATGAGTGGGGCACATGCTCCTGTTTACATCAATGATGCTGATACTGAGAGGATGGAGAGCTTCGTGTTCCTCGGAGTAAACATGACCAATAACTGGTCCTGGTCCAACCATAGCCAAGAAAGCTCACCAGCTCTACTTCCTCCAGAGGCTAAAGTAATTTAGCTTGCTCCTTTGGCTTTCACCAATTTTCATCGATCTGGTCACTGCAAGAAAATGCAGAGAGTTGTGGACAGCTCATGGAAGTCAGCCTCTCCTCCATGTAACTCTGTTCACATTTCTTGCTGTCTCGGTAAAGCAGCAAACATAATCAAGGACCCTACCAATCTCACACACGATCTCTTCTTCTCCCGTCAGGCCGGAGATAGAAAAACCTGGAAGCACGTCCAAGGCCAGATTCTATTCTGCTGTTAACAGATCCCCTGTTGCAATAAGGCAAGATGGTAATTCCCAAGCACACCAGGTATTGTTAGTAATGCGGCTGAAAAGACCACCACCCCCAGGGAATGAGGGAAAATTCTTGTTCCCCGGTAAGGATGCTCTTCCGGAAGCAGATTCTGTGATCACTGTCCAATCGTGATTTGTTCATTAATTAGATGAGAGAGAATCGCTGAGCCTTGGAGATAAAGGAAAAAACATAGCGAAATGAAAAAGTCTTTAAAGCCCACAGCGTCATTCGGTGCTTTTATATTTTAATTTAAATTCTTAAATAATCAAAGGCCCTCGCCCACCCTGGACGAGGTGGGCTCTCCTCGCCCATCAGACAGAACATACAAAAGCCTGATAGAACTTATCACCAAATTCAAAAACAATTTGTATCCCACGGTTACCAGAGTCTGAAACGAACTTATTGTATAAGATCGATATTTTACTTCACAATCTAACTCATTATGATTTGCACTTAATCGTTTACCTTAATACACTCTTTCAATAAATTTTACTCTTTAGACTTTAAAACATAGACACAGAATTGGGCCATGCGGTCCTTTGAGCTCCGACATTGGGTCACGAATGATTTATTATCCCTCTTGATTTCATTCTCTTGCCTTCTCCTTCTAATCTTTAGTGTCCTTACCAACCTCTGCTTTAAATATACCCAGTGACACAGCCGTCTATGATAATGACTTTCACAGATTCACCACCCTCTGGCTAAATAAATCCCTTCTCATGTCTATTCTAAGGGACATGTATAATTTTTGAGGCTATGTACACTGGTCATAGAGTCCCTCACTTTTGGAAACATTCTCTGTACGTCTGCTGTAATCAGAGCTTTCAATATCCAGTAGGTTTCGATGAGATGCATCCTCGTTCTTACGAATTCCAGCAAGTACAGGGCCGAAGTTCCTCGTGTGTTCCTCTGCACCCTATCCAACGATAGGGCATAATTTCTTAGATAAGGGTTCCAAAACCTGTTCAGCTTTTACAGAAAAAGTGTTGAGTGTGTGGAACGAACAGCCAGCAGTGATGACCATAAGACATAGGAGCAGAATTAGGCCATTCAGCCCATTGATCTGCTCTGCTATTCCAGCATGGCTGAGCCTGGATCCCACTCAACCCCATACACTTGCCTCCTCGCCATATCCCTTGATGCTCCGACTGATCAGGAAACAACCAACTTCCACCGCAGTCTGTAGCAGAGCAGTCCTCAGGTTTACTACTCTCTGGCTAAAAAAAAATCCTCCTTACCTCTGTTCTAAAGTGTCGCCCCTCAGTTTTGAGGCTGTGCCCTGTAGTTATGGATACCCCCACCATAGGAAACATCCTCTCCACATCTACCCTATCTAATCTTTTCAACATTTGGTAGGTTTCAATGAGATTTCCACATATTCTAATTTTCTGTGACTCCAGGCACAAAGCTGCCAAAGGCTCCTTCATAGAACCATAGAACCATACCATAGAAACTACAGCACAGAAACAGGCCTTTTGGCCCTTCTTGGCTGTGCTGAACCATTTTCAGCCTAGTCCCACTGACCTGCACACGGACCATACCTCCCATCCATGTATCTGTCCAATTTATTCTTAAATGTTAAAAAAGAACCCGCATATACCACCTGGTCTGGCAGTTCATTCCATACTCCCACCACTCTCTGTGTGAAGAAGCCCCGCCTAATGTTCCCTTTAAACTTTTTCCCCCTCACCCTTAACCCATGTCCTCTGTTTTTTTTCCTTCCTTTGCCTCAGTGGAAAAAGCCTGCTTGCATTCACTCTTTCTATACCCATCATAATTTTATATACCTCTATCAAATCTCCCCTCATTCTTCTACGCTCCAGGGAATAAAGTCCTAACCTATTCCACCTTTCTCTGTAACTGAGTTTCTCAAGTCCCGGCAAAATCCTTGTAAACCTTCTCTGCACTCTTTCAACCTTATTTATATCCTTCCTGTAATTTGGTGACCAGAACTGAACACAATACTCCAGATTCGGCCTCACCAATGCCTTATACAACCTCATCATAACATTCCAGCTCTTATACTCAATACTTTGATTAATAAAGGCCACTGTACCAAAAGCTCTCTTTACGACCTTATCTACCTGTGACGCCACTTTTAGGGAATTTTGTATCTGTATTCCCAGATCCCTCTGTTCCACTGCACTCCTCAGTGCCTTACCATTAACCCTGTATGTTCTACGTTGGTTTGTCCTTCCAACATGCAATACCTCACACTTGTCAGTATTAAACTCCATCTGCCATTTTTCAGCCCATTTTTCCAGCTGGTCTAAGTCCCTCTGCAGGCTCTGAAAACCTTCCTCACTGTCTACTACACCTCCAATCTTTGTATCATCAGCAAACTTGCTGATCCAATTTACCACATTATCATCCAGATCATTGATATAGATGACAAATAACAATGGACCCAGCACTGATCCCTGTGGCACACCACTAGTCACAGGCGTCCACTCAGAGAAGCAATTCTCTACCACCACTCTCTGACTTCTTCCATCGAGCCAATGTCTAATCCAATTTACCACCTCTCCATGTATACCTAGTGACTGAATTTTCCTAACTAACCTCCCATGCGGGACCTTGTCAAAGGCCTTACTGAAGTCCATGTAGACAATATCCACTGCCTTCCCTTCATCCACTTTCCTGGTAACCTCCTCGAAAAACTCCAACAGATTGGTCAAACATGACCTACCATGCACAAAGCCATGTTGACTCTCCCTAATAAGCCCCTGTCTATCCAAATGCTTGTAGATTCTGTCTCTTAGTAATCCCTCCAATAACTTACCTACTACTGACGTTAAACTCACCGGCCTATAATTTCCCAGATTACTTTTCGATCCTTTTTTAAACAACAGAACAACATGAGCCACTCTCCAGTCCTCCGGCACTTCACCCGTAGACAGTGACATTTTAAATATTTCTGCCAGGGCCCCCGCAATTTCAACACTAGTCTCCTTCAAGGTCCGAGGGAACACTCTGTCAGGTCCCGGGGATTTATCCACTTTAATTTTCCTCAAGACAGCAAGCACCTCCTTCTTTTCAATCTGTACAGTTTCCATGGTCTCACAACTTGATTCCCTCAATTCCATAGATTTCATGCCAGCTTCCTTAGTAAATACAGACGCAAAAAACCTGTTTAAGATCTCCCCCATTTCCTTTGGTTCCGCACAAAGTCGACCACTCTGATCTTCAAGAGGACCAATTTTATCCCTACAAATCCTTTTGCTCTTAATATACTTGTAAAAACTCTTTGGATTATCCTTCACTTTGACTGCCAAGGCAACCTCATGTCTTCTTTTTGTCCTCCTGATTTCTTTCTTAAGTATTTTCTTGCACTTCTTATACTCCTCAAGCACCTGATTTACCCCCTGTTTCCTATACATTTCATACAACTCTATCTTCTTCTTTATCAGAGTTGCAATATCCCTTGAGAACCAGGGTTCCTTATTCCTATTCAATTTGCCTTTAATCCTGACAGGAACATACAAACTCTGCACTCTCAAAATTTCCCCTTTGAAGGCTTCCCACCTACCAATCATATCTTTGTCAGAGAACAACCTGTCCCAATCCACGCTTTTTAGATCCTTTCTCATTTCTTCAAATTTGGCCTTCTTCCAGTTCAGAACCTCAACCCTAGGACCAGATCTATCCTTGTCCATGATCAAATTGAAACTAATGGTGTTGTGATCACTGGAACCAAAGTGCTCCCCTACACAGACTTCTGTCACTTGCCCTAATTCGTTTCCTAACAGGAGATCCAATATTGCATCCCCTCTAGTTGATCCCTCTATATACTGATTTAGAAAACTTTCCTGAACACATTTTACAAACTCTAAACCATCTAGACCCCTAACAGTATGGGAGTCCCAATCAATGTATGGAAAATTAAAATCCCCTAGCACCACAACTTTATGTTTCCTGCAGTTGCCTGCTATCTCTCTACAGATTTGCTCTTTCAAGTCTCGTTGACTATTGGGTGGTCTGTAATACAATCCCACTAATGTGGCCATACCTTTCCTGTTTTTCAGCTCCACCGATAAGGACTCTGTAGACAAGCCCTCTAATCTGTCCTGCCTGAACACTGCTGTAATATTTTCCCTAACAAGCAATGCTACTCCCCCACCTTTCATTCCTCTGCCTCGATCACATCTGAAACATCGGAACCCTGGAATATTAAGCTGCCAGTCCTGCCCCTCCTGTAGCCAAGTTTCACTAATTGCTACAACATCATAATTCCACGTGTCAATCCACGTCCTCAACTCATCCGCCTTCCCCGCAATACTCCTAGCATTAAAATATATACACCTCAGAAGATTTTTACCACCACTCACAACCTTTCTATTTGCGGATTTGCTTAAACTTTCAATATCATTTATTTTCACCCCAGCCACACTGTCAGCTCTGGCACTCTGGTTCCCATCCCCCTGCAAATCTAGTTTAAAGCCTCCCCAATAGCACTAACAAACCTCCCTGAAAGGATATTGGTCCCCCTGTGGTTCAAGTGTAACCCGTCTCTCTTGTACAGGTCCCACCTGCCCCAGAAGAGGTCCCAATGATCCTGAAATCTGAAACCCTGCCCCCTACATCAGTTCCTCAGCCACTTGTTCCTCCTCCAGAGCATCCTATTCCTACCCTCACTGGCACCTAGCACAGGTAGCAATCCTGAGATTACCACCCTTGAGGTCCTGCTTTTCAACTTCCTACCAAGCTCGGAGTCATCCTCATGAATCTCCTCTCTGAGATATGGGGCCCAAAACTGTTGACGATACTCCAAGTGCAATTTAACTAGTGTCTTTTAAAGGCTCAGAATGATCTCTTTGTTTTTATATTTTATTCTGCTTGAAATAAATTCCAACATTTGCCATCTTTACCACAGACCCAACCTGTAAATTAACCTTCTGGGAGTCTTGCACGAGGACTCCTAAGTCCCTCTGCACCTCTGATGTTGGAATCTTCTCCCCATTTAGATAATAGTCTGCACTATTGTTCCTTTTACCAAAATGCATTATCACACATTTCCCACCACTGTATTCTATCTGCCACTTCTTTGCCCATTCTTCCAATTTGTCTAAGTCCTGCAATTGCATTGCTTCCTCAGTGGTACCTACCGCAAACTTTGCCACAAACTCATCAATTCCATTATCTGAATCGTTGACAAACAATGTGAAAAGTAGCAGTCCCAATACTGATCCCGAAGGAACACCACTAGTCACCGACAGCCAAGCAGAAAAGGCCCCTCTTATTCCCTTTTGCTGCCTCCTGCCTGTCAGCCATTCCTCTATCCATGCCAGTATGTTTCCTGTAATGCCACCAAATTTTATCTTGTTAAGCAGCCTCATCTGTAGTACCTTATCAAACACTTTCTGAAATTCCAAGTAAATGACACCCAAGATTTCCCTTCACAGAAACCATGCTGACTTGGACTTATTTTATCATCAGTCTCTAAGTACCCTGAAGCCTCATCCTTAAAAATGGACTCCAACACTTTTCCAACCACTGAGGTTAGGCTAACTGGCCTATAATTTCCTTTCTTTTCCCTTCCTCCCTCTTAAAGAGTGGAATTTCATTTTTCAGTCTTCCAGTCCTCCGGGACTATGCCAGAATCAGTTGATTCTTGAAAGATCATGACCAATACACCCATTACCTCTTCAGCAACCTCTTTCAGGATTCTGTGATATATTACATCCAGTCCAGGTGACTTAAGCATCTTAAGACCTTACAGTTTCCTAGCACTTTTTCCTTTGTAATAGCAATGGCACTCTCTCCTGCTTCCTGACATTCACAGACCTCTAGCACACTACAAGCATCTTCCATAGCGAAGACAGATGCAAAGAACCCATTAAGTTCATCTGCCATTTCTCTGTCCCCTATTACTGCCTCATCAGCATCATTTTCCAATGTCACCTCTCACCTCCCTTTTACTCTTTATATAACTGAAAATACTTTTGGCGTCATGCTTTATATTATTGGCTTGTCTACCCTCATATTTCATCTTTCCCCTTACTGCTTTTTTTAGTTGCCTTTTGTTCTTTTGTTGGGTTTAAAAAGCTTCCCAATCATCCAACTTCCCACTCACCTTTGCTACCTTATATGTCCTTTCCTAGGCTTTTATGCAATCCTAACTTTCTTTGTCAGGCACGGTTGCCTACCCCTGCCATTTGAGAACTTCTTCCTCTGTAAGACATACCTCTCCTGTGTCTTGTGAACTATTCCTAGAAACTTCAACTATTTCTGCTCTGCCGTCGTTCCCACCAGCATCCTCCTCCAAACCATCTGGGTAAGCTCCTCTCTCATGCCTCTGTAATTCCCTTTATTGCATTGCCATATTGATACATGTGAGTTATGCTTCTCCCTCTCAAATTTCAGTATGAATTCAATCATTATGATCACTACCACCTAAGGCTTCCTTTATGTTCTGTTCCCTAATAAGATCTGTGTTATTACATAACACTCAATCAAAGATCGTCTTTCCCCGAGAAGGCTCAAGCACAAGCTGCTCTAAAAAGACATCTCGTAGGCATTAAACAAATTTCCTCTCTTGCGATCTAAAACCAACCCGATTTTCCCCATCCCCTTGCATACTGAAGTCCCCATTACAATTGTGTCATAACCCTTACTACGTTGCTTTCCCAACCTCCTTTGCAATCTTAACCCCACATCTTTGCTACTATTTGGAAGCCTATATATGATTTTTCCCTAGCAATTTCTAAAGATATAATTCCATCTCTTACCAACAGAGCCACTCCACTGCCCATGCCTTCCTCCCTGTCCTTTCACTACAAAGTATATCCTTTGATCTTAAGCCCCCAACTATGGCATTCTTTCAGCCACGAATCAGTGATGACCAATCTCTAATTGTGCCTCGAGTTTGTCCACCTAATTCCGAATGCTGCATGCATTTAAATACAGCACCTTCAGTCCTACATTCTTCGCCCTTTTGAATTTTGCCTGTGTGGTACAATTTAACTCTTTGCTCTGTCTGCATTTGTAGCCAGTCATTGGCTTGTCCTTCCCTACATCCATCATCTACTTGTAAAGTAGCTGGCTTGTCCTCAGCTTTATCATACTGGTTCTCAACCCCCTGCCATATTAGTTTAAACCACTCTCAACAGCTCCACTAAACCTGGCTGCAAGAATATTGGTCCCCCTTGGATTCAACTGCAATCCATCCCTTTTGTACAAGTCCCACCTGTGCCTGAAGAGGTCCCAATTATCCAGAAATCTGTATCCCTATACCCTGCTCTAATTCTTCAGCTTCGCATTTATCTGCTACCTCAATCTATTCCTAACCTCACTGTCGCATGGCACAGACAGCAATCCCGAGATTACGACCTTTGAGGTATTGCTTCTCAACTTCCTTCCTAACTCCGTGTATTCTTTTTTCAGAACTTCCTCCCTTTTTCTTCCTATGTCACTGATACCAATATGTACCACAACATCTGGCTGCTGACCCTCCCTTTTCAGGACACTGTGGACGCATCCAGAAACCAAGTTCAGATTCACCAAGCTTCTTGGCTCGAGGCCGCATGAAGCTTCACGGAAACCCTCTTGGATACAGCTGGGGCAGATACATTAAGAAGATGGCGCCAGCGAACATGTGAACAAGGGAGACATCCTCCAGACAATTCACGAACATACTTCTTTCACCTTTTGAACGTCTTTTTTGTTTCAAATATGGTTCTGCTACTGTTGGAGCCTTTAGTCTACATTTTGATGGTGTGCTTTCAGGTCAATTGAGCGATCTGGCAGTTTGCTGTATCAGAGAGGGTTCCGTGAAGCTTTGAGCGTCCTCGAGCCAAGAAGCTTGGTGACCGGGCTCGAACCCAAGATCGACTCTATTTCTTGCTGATCAAATACGCCAAAGAAGATTGAAATCGTGAGACGGGTGTGGAAGGCGAGCTGGTGTTCCGCGCCGTTTACCAGCCTCTGGCTCACTGCTGCTGGAGAAAGGTATCTGTGTGTGCTGGTCTCCCTCTCCTTCTGGCTTGCTGCTCCAGAAGGATTGTCCCTGCGTTCGAATGGTCTCTCTCCCTCGATGCTCCCGAAGCTCTGGGTCTGCGGCTTGCGGATTAGACTCTGTTGTTCATGTTGTGATGTGTTTCTGGTTTCTGAGCGCTCTTTTTTGTTACTATTTTGGGCCTGCAGATACCGAACACTGAGCTGAACTGAATATGGACTCCTTCGATTTTGTGTTTTATATTCTGTGATTACGCCCGTTTTGATTTTGCTGTTTGCACGATTCTGTGTGGGAGCGGGCGTTGATGTTTTCTTCTCTCTGAATGGGTTCCATGGTTGTTCTTTATTTCATGGCTGTCTGTGGGGAAGACGGATCTCAAGATTGAAAACTGCATGCATACCTTGATAATAAATGTAATTTGAATGTTTCAAATTAACAGATACTTAGAGAGGCACATGGATAATGGAAAAACAGAGGGGAAGGGTTGGATTGAACTTAGAGTAGATTAAAAGATCGGCACAATTTCGTGGTCCTAAGAGCTTGTGTCTGCAGTATTGTTCCATGTTCTATAAAACTTCCCACGGTGTTCCAAATGCCGCCTGTCCAATGCCTCAAAATGCCTCTGCATAACATGCTTGATTTATTGCTAGAACTCTCGAACTGAATACTAACATTGCATCTGCCACCTTACTTAACCTGCAAGTTAACCTTTAGGGAATCTTGCACTTGGACTTCCAAGTCCACTAACACCTCCAGTTAGTGATTTCACTCCCCAGTTCGAAAATACTCTACATCTATTTACTGTAGCAAAATAATATATTAACTCAATGCACTGTGTAATTATGTGCTCTGCATGAAGGTAGAAATATATTTGAAAGGACGAGCAACTGTGATACAGAACCGAAGATGAGGCCAGCCGTAGATCAGACAGCAACATAGTTAATGGAGGGACAGTTGCCTACTTCTGCTCCTGATTTCTTGCGTTCTTATCTCCTCCCTTAGATTAGTCAAGAATGGCCGGGGTAGCTTCACCCCGAACGCCTGCAGCGAAGTAGACTGCAGCGCCTGCCGTGGATAGTCGCAGTACCGCAGGAGTTCAGCAGCTGCCGAACGTAAACGAATTCTGGATCAGGAAGTGCGGACTACAGTATTAGAAATGGCTTCAAAGGCGCAGGTCGAAAGTTGGACCGGGAAGGTAACTTGCCCCATCTGCTTGCATCGTTTCACCGATCCGGTGTCACTGCCGTGTCAGCACAATTTCTGCCGCTCGTGTATCACACGGATTTGGGAGAGGAAGGAGAGAAACTCCTGCCCGGAGTGTAGAGAGGATTTTGCGGACCGGACCCTCAGGATAAACTGGGCCTTAAGAAAACTATCTGAGAAAAGTCGTAAACGACGTTTGAATTCTAATGAGAAAGAAAGTAAACTTCACTGCGAGGAACATGATGAAGAACTGAAGCTGTTCTGCGAAACGGACAAGACGTTGATCTGTGTGATCTGTACAGTTTCCCGGGAACACAAAAAAACACCGTTTCCTGCCGATTAAAGATGCTGTTGAAAACTACAAGGTAAAACAAACAGATTTTGTTCACCTGGCGGTTTTGTTACGTTATTGTCATCTAACTTTCTCATTCTCAAACCCAATCCCAGGAGACAGTTAAATCTGCCTTACAAAGTCTTATGAGAAGGCAACAAATCATCGAAAAAATGGAGCAGCAACAGAAACAAAAAATGTCTGGAATTTGGGTGAGACTGCAGTTCATATTTTCTGCTCTTGGGTGGATGCTTTCCTGTAATGTCTGTAACTAGAGGGCGGCACAATGACGCAGCAGGGAGCGCTGCTGACTCATAGCTCCAACACGTGGGGGCTCGACCCTGATCCCTGGGGGTTCCGGCGTGACATCACTCACTACGTTTCTCCCGTGACTGCCTGCCTTTCCTCTGCATCCCAAAGTCAAAGAGAAGTAGGTGAGGGGTGCCAGCGCAAACAGAAATGCCGAACTCAGCGGGTCAGAGAACATCAATGGTTTCAGACTGAGACTGTTCATCAGGACTGGAAAGGAACGGGCAGAAGGCAGAATAAAAAGGCGTGTGAGGGGAAGGAGTACAAGCTGGCAATTGGTATGTGAAAGCAGCTGAGGAAAAGAGAGAGGACCATAGGGGAAAGGAAAAGAGGAGGAGCACCACAGGCAGGTGAGGAGAAGAGAAGTGGTCAGGTGGGAGCCACAACAGTGACAGGAAAAGAGTGGAGGGCAGGTGTGAAATTAGAGAAATGGACGTTCATGTCGTCAGGTTGGAGCCTACCCCGAAAGCATACTCCGAAAGTCCGGCATAGACTTTTTGGACTCAATGGCATCCTTTAATTTTGCAAGGCAATATCATACAACACTTACTGCATCTTAATCTTCACCGTTCGTTTGACAGGAACAGTCACACAGCCTTCAGTCCCACATCACATCACAGTTTGCTGAACTGCATCAGATTCTCACCGAGAAAGAACAGCAGCTACTCAGAGGTCTCAGGGAAGAAGAAGCGAGGATTCTAAATCCAATGGAGAAAAATCTTCGAGAGATTCAAAAGAATTTAAATTCTATCCGGGAGGAGATCTCAAGGTTACAGGAACAGATGGATCAAAAAGATCACGTGCAGTTTCTGAAGGTGAGGAATTTCGTTTCAATTCAATTCAGTGGAAGTGCACAATCATAAAATGTTGGGTGATAGTTCTGCAATAAGTGTAGTTTTCCCCAGGAATTCAGAATTGAATTTAGTCTGACAAAGCTGATTTGCTTTGCGCACAAGACGAATCTTTGGTGCACAACGTCGGTAGAATCCCACGGCTGCCTGCAGCCTCCTCGGGAATGACTTTCAGTGACTTCAACACTGACCTTCTTGGTGTCTCCTTTACCCACGTAAACTGTACCTATGGAACTCGCTTTAATATCCAGATGCAGGGAATGCCTGTGAGTGTGTGTGGTGCGGTGGGCGTCAGTTTATACCGGGTCTGGGGGTGGGAACTCAGGCTGAAATCCAGAGTGCGCTTGATTACCATCTACTTTGGGTTCCTCCCACAGCTAATAGTTTTGGGAAATTTTGCAGTCTTTTCCAAAAATAGACAACGTAGAATAACACCCCCTCCTACACCAGGGACAGGCCATCCGGTACATCTGCTCCACGCAAACTTTCTCTGACCCCACTCGTCGCACCCATTAAAATATCCAAATTCCGTTTTCCATCTTTTCCTGTGTAAATTGTAATAAGCATCAGGTTTATTATCACTGAGATATGCTGTGAAGTTTCTGTTTAGCGACAGCGTTACAGTGAAATACATAAATACCGCAAGACATAGAAGCAAACTTGGCCATTCAGCCCATCGAGTCCACTCTGCTATTCCATCATAACTGATTTAGTATATCCCTCTCATCCCCAATCTCCCGCCTTCTCCCCGTAAACTTTGATGTCCTTACTAAATATACTATATACTATGTACCTCTATATACAGTACATTATGTGGCCACTTTATTAAGTATTTGTGTTGGGCACGTGGCCAAGTGGTTAAGGCGTTCGTCTAGTCATCTCAAGGTCTCTAGTTCGAGTCTCAGCTGTGGCAGCGTGTTTGTGCCCTTGAGCAAGGCACTTAATCACACATTACTCTAGTCTGTGGGACGAGTGGCGCCCCACACAGACTTCCAATGGGCGCCTTGTAAGGCATGAAAATGCCCGACGCAGGCCTCTCATGGTCTGAGTCGACTTTCCCTCCTTATTAAGTGCACTTGGTCCGGCTCGTTGATGCAAATATCTATTCAGCCAATCATGTATCGACAAGTCAATGCATACAAGAATGCAGACATCGCCAAGAAGTTCAGCTGTTGTTCAGCCCAAAAGATAAGAATGGGGAGCAATGTGGTCTGAGTGAATTTGACAGTGGGATGATTGCTGGTGCTCGCCGGGCTGTTGTAAGTATCTCAGCAGCTGCTGATCTCCCAGGATTTTCACGCACAATAGCCCCTGGAATCTACAGAGAATAGCGCAGGGGGACAAAAAGCACCAAGTGAGCGGCGGTTCCATGGGCGAAAACGCCTTCTTAATGGGCGAGGTCAGAGGAGAATGACCAAACGTGTTCAAGCTGACGGGAAGGCAACAGTAACTGAGATAACCACGAGTTACAACAATGATGTGAGAAGAGCATCTCCGAACACACAATACGTTGAATCGTGAAGTGGATAAACTAGAGCAGAAACCAGCGCATATTCTGAGTGTATATATTATTATAGATATAAATACAGTATTATTAATTACTATGTACATAAAATAGTAAGACAATATAGACATAGCTTCTCAACCCCCGCCAATCAATCCATCGATCATCTTAAGTTTGTTCATCTGATCTTTAATTTTATCTTATCCAGACAAAAGTGCACAAACCATCCAGCCCTTGCTGTAAGTTTTAACCTCTTAGTTAAGAGAGACCTGTGATGACATTCCTTGTACCCCGACCTCCTCCCCACCCGTGGTTCTATGTCCTTTCTGCAATATCCTCCTTCATTTGTGTGTGTCAGTGAGAGTGAGATTTGGGAAATGGGAATGTTCTGCACCTTATCATAATTTGGGTAGAATTCCTCTTGTCGGGACGCGGACGGTCTGTCTCAGTCGTTTCAGGTTTGTATTTTATCTATTTCAGGAGGAATCTCGTCGGAAGAGGAGGTAGGACATGGTCTTTACTGACGCTCTGCACGGGTTTATAATATAGCCACCTACCGTGTCACAACCAGCGATCGTTTTATTTTTTATATATATCAGTTAGTATCCGAATTCTGTTTTTCCCCTAATGTCATCTGGTGGGTATGCGTTTTCCTCGGATTGTTGGCCTTTATATCTAATTGCTTGTCTTTGCACGAGCTCTGGTTTTTCACTTTGTTTTGCAAGGATTGTTAAACTGTATTTATCACTTTTCTTTAACTTAGGATAATTTAAGTGGCATATTATTTTCAATGTCCGGAATTCTTACTTGCTCGGGGTGGGGGGGGGGGGCATGCCAACCTCTCTCTGTTGGGTCGTTGTGGTTCGTTGTCTGGTGAGTTCTTCTGTCAGTGTACCATGAGTAATTTCTGTTCGTCAAGTTTCTGTATTGTTTACCTGAGCTCTTGGTAGTCTTTCTAGTTAATTTCTGTGATAAATCTTTAATTTTCTTTTTCTCCTTGATTCCTGGACTTGAATTCGGCAGTGACACTCATAAACTGAGGTTCAGTTAACTAATATTAATCAGCTCATTAATATTTGCAGGATTGGCCACAAATTCGAACCAGTGTTTGTGTCAGAAGATGCCCTTTCGTTTGAAAATTTCGATCATCCCTTATTGTACACAGCGTGGAGAGCATTGGCTGATGGAATTAAGCAAGGTAGGATTTCTACAGGAACATTTGTCCTTGTTGATTAGGCAACTTAAAGTATTAATTAGATTCAAAACTTGGCAGAATTCGGGCTGAAGAGGAACTGCTACTTTATTCCAGCACCAACCCCACCTTCTGGGAGGCATCACTGTCACATGGTCAGCTGGAGATGTCGGACTATTGAACACATCAACACAGGGGCACAGCACAACCAATACATCACTGCTGGATGAAACACTGCATCCTGAAACAACCCACAGTTCGAAAATTCCCCAAGGGAGGGCTGCGAATCAGAGCAAATCAATTGAATTAATTAATTTAATTGAGATAATTTTTAGTCTGTTAGTGGAAGAAAGCTGCGTGTCATCTTATTTTATGTGGGCTGCCTTTTGAGTACCAACTACCACACAGAGTTAACAGCGCCCGGTCTTGGCCCAGTGTAAGCTGGTGGTTCGAGATGACTGCAGACCAGGCTCACAGACAGACACGAAGACGTTGACACAGACAGATGACTAATGCCTGTCAGTACACAAATTCAGATTTTCTCCCTGTCTCTTTCACCCCCTTGTCTTCGAAAGATCCCATCGAAACAAAACACTGGCAATGGATCCATGCCAAATCCTTTCCCATTCGTGCCTTCTCCGTAATTTCCAAGGTGTTTGTTATGAGACAAGCCGCGCTATCCGAATCTCCTTCGCCGCCCCTCCTAATCCGATCTCTATGAATTCTCTAATTGTGTGCCTCTCCCCCACTCCCCCTCCCCCTCCAGTTTCTGTGACCCTGGATGTGGAAACGGCCGGTCCGAAGCTTGAAGTACTCCCAGATTTAAAGAGTGTGCGATGGACCGGGTATCGGAGGGATCTCCCTGACACCGGAAAGAGGTTTACAAGTCGGTCTTACGTGCTGGGATCGGACGGATTCACATCGGGCAGGCATTACTGGGAGGTGGATGCGGCAGAGTGTCAGCACTGGGGGCTGGGAGTCGCCGCAGAGTCTGTGGAGAGGAAAGGAGACATCAAGCTGATGACTGAGAAAGGATTCTGGATTATCTGGAGAGGGCGTGAAGGGTTTTATATTCCCACCTCACCCCCATCCCGTTTCCCTGCCGGTCCCATCCCCGGGAGGGTGGGAGTTTATCTCAGTTACGAGTCCGGGACAGTTTCATTTTACAACGCGGAGACCAAGTCCCATCTCCACACTTACTCTGGGAATAAATTCACGGAAAAACTTTATCCTTTTTTTTGGACCGGGGATGAAAACTGGCTGAGAATCTGCCCCGGTTCCACTCCAGGTCTGTAAGTGGGTTGGGTTCGGAGACCGGCGTCAGGAGCGGTGCCCAGGGGCTGAGGGGTAGATACTCCGCCGACAATGGTTGGAGATGTATCGGTCGCATTTAATCATGAAATTCAGCAATTGTAAATCTCCAATGAGACTGTAAATAAAAATCGGTGGAAAAATAAATATGTGCGTAGTACATTAAAGTAGAATTAATATTCAAAATTAATAGGAACGCGTTAACTACAGCCGTCAACGGAACAGAAATACGTTGTGAAAATATCAAGACTGAAACAATTGGCCTTTCTGAGGGCTCAGCGGCTTCATGATAAACCGTGGGTGGCGGGTCCTGAACACCTCGGCTTCCCCGGGTCCTAAGCTCCCCCGATCAATTGTCTACCATTGTCAGCATCAAGGGTCTTAATTCGACTCCGTGGAAGAGATAGATTTGACGTTTCAGTTAAATTATAACTGGGAAGAGTTAGAAATTTTAAATGTTTAGATGAAGTAGTAGGGGTTGCAAAGCAGCAGCGGCGTGCTCAGTGATTGGGAGAAGTCCAGGCGAGTGTGAATGAAGCACTTTGGCAGTGTTAGCTGCAGGTCAGTGGAGAAGGCGACTGTGACAGAGGCAAGTATGGAGGGAGGAACAGAATTGGAAACTTAACAGAAGAAAGGGAACGAGCCTTGCTGGGTTTCGTTGCAGAAGGGCAGAAAGCCAGGGGCAGAATTCAGTTTGGGAGGGGATTGTGGAATTAAAGCGGCGGCAGATGGAAGTAGTCTGCAAACGGCGAACGCACTCGCCGACTGGTATCCCCACGTTGAGCAGGCGTCACTGTGAGTGTTGAGGGCAGTAACGAATGTGGGTGAGGTGCGCGCCACCACTGCTTCACCCAGACTGAGTGTGTGGCCTTTTCTGGATGGTGGGGAAGAAGGAGGTAAAAATGCAGGCGTGGCATCCCCTGCCGGTGCATGGGGCGGTACTTTCAGAAAGGGAGCAGTTGCAGGAGGAGACGGCAATGTGCTAGTGCATGGCAGTCAGAGGATTCCCTTTGGGGCCGGCCATGAATTTCATTGTGAGTTGGGAACAATAGATATATCAGAAATTACAGATGGCTATCTACCTAATGGTGAGGCAGATGGGGCGGAAGATGGAGAGGAAGGAAGCTTGTCTTCAGAGAGTGAGAGAGAGCGGAGTAGAAGAGATTTGATGAGTTTTCTCTCAACTTTGTTAGATTGTGTTATGGAGCAGGGGCTGGATAAGGGGCAAGTAAAGAGAAAATATACCTGAGGCACTGGTATGGAAAGCAACGCACACAAAAATCTGGAGGAACTCAGCAGGTCAGGCAGCGTCTGTGGAAACGATCAGTCGACGTTTCTTCAGGACTTAGAAGAACGAGGGAAGACGCCAGAATAAAAAGCTGGGAGGATGGCTGGAAGGTGATAGGAGAAGACAGGTGGGTGGGGAAGGTAAATGGCTGCAGAAGAAATTGGATAAGAGAGGAGAGTGGACCACAACAGAAAGAGAAGGAGGGGACTGGGTGGGGGGGGGCAGGGGGAGGTGATAGGCAGGCGAGAAGAGGTAAAAGGTCAGAGTAGAGAATAGGGGAAGCAGGCAGGGGAATGTATTTACCGGAAGGGGAAATCGATATTCATGTCATCAGGTTAGATGCTACCCTGATGGAATATAAGGTGTTGTTCCTCTGGCCTGACGGTGGCCAGGCACAAGAGGAGGCCATGGCCCGACATGTCGGAATGGGAAACGGAATAACAATGCTTGGCCGCCACCGGGAAATTCCTCTTGCGGCGTTACTAGACCAAGCGGACCCCCGGTTGACGACGGGTCTCACTAATGCAGATAAGGCCGAATCGGGAGCCCCAGCTGATTCTTAGGTGAAGTGCTGTCTCACCTGAAAGGACTGTTTGGGCTTTGAATGAAGGTGAGGCAGGTGTATGGGCAGGTGTGGCACTTGACCGCTTGCAGGGATACGGAAAGTGGCGCCAGAAAAGATGCGCGTAGGATCAGGAGCTCCGGGAGAGTGGAACGAAGTCTCGAATGTGGAAGCAGGGGTGGAGTGAGAAGTGGAGATGGGGAAACGCCGTCTTTTGTTTTTGGTAAGCAGACGAGGGGAAAGGAGAAGAAATATGTTGAGTGTCCTATCGACTAGGTTAGAGGAGGAATTTCTGATGAGGAGAGCAGAAGGCAGGGTGCTGGCAGTTCCGTGAAAGTTGGCGTCGGGAAAGATGATTGTTTTTTTTCCCATTGCTTCAAGGAGGGGGATTGGAGTGGGACTTCAGACCTCTGTACCTCCGGCCTGATAGAAGCTGCGAGGAGATGCCTTGTGCCCTATGGTAGGGATCTCCTTTCCTTTCAGAATCCTTCTTCTCCAGCCCTTTATCTTTCCCACCCATCTGGATTTGCCTATTTCCCCTTCCCCCACCTTTTATCTCAGCGTCTTCCCCCTTCCTTTTCAGTCCTGAAGAAGGTTCTCGGCTGGAAACGCCGACTGCAGTTTAGCAGCAACACAGTGACTACTGTGCACTAAAATGGCCCTTTCAAATAATTTATTAACGTTCCTCCTTGCAAAAATACTTAATTTACTTTTAATTTATATTGTTTATTGTGTGTGTTGTTATACTTATAGCTAAGTGCCTGTGATTTTGTTTTTCGTTGCATTTATGCGTCATGTGGACCCAACAATAAACTTGACTTTGACTTTTATAGGCGCCGTCGGTCCTACATTAATACGAAAAATGTAGTACATTGCAGCGCCGCTTTCAGACAATAGATGGCGCTGATTGCCTGTTAAATAATCTGTGCGCTTCCACTGAACAACATGCTGAACGGCAGTTGGAAACGTGAGTGCAAGGTGAAAAGAGAAAGAATCATTACAATTCTTTTAAAATATTTATTTATTGAGATACAGCGCAGAATTAGCCCTTCCTGCCCTTCGAGTAACGCCACCCAGCAATCCCTGTATTTAATCGTAGCCTAATAACGTGAATTTTTCCAATGACCAATTACCCTACTAACCGGTAAATCTTTGGATTGTGGGAAGAAACCGGAGCACCCGGAGGAAACCCACGCGGTGATGGGGAGAACGTACTAAGATGGAACAAGGAGAATACAGTAATTTATTTTAGTTCGTTTGCTATATTTATTGCTTGCTCTTTGAAAATGTCTTGAAACATTACTGTTCGTGTAGTGAAGAAACCCCCATAATGCTGCTGGATTCCGAGATTTACTCGCTGCGACGGCGAAGAAACGGCCGATGTATTAGCCAGTCAGGAGAGTTACCCGGGGGCAAGGAAAGGATACAGCTGTTTATAGCTACAGCCAGGATTTGGTTGCAGCGGCCCCTAACTTGAAGAACAGACGCTGACCAGAGCACTGCCCAGTCTGGGTACAGACGTGGTTGGATTTGATTCTGTTTTGGTCCGCCGGTGGTATTTTATTTCTCACCTGCCCTGCATATCTGTTGAGATTTTCTCAATCCGCCACCTGGGGTCGCCTCTGATAGTGGACAGAAAACCCCTTAAAGTTATTATTATTATTATTATTATTATTATTATTATTATTATTATTATTCCCCAGTTCAAACTGGTAAAACCTGAGTTACCGACACAGCCAAACACATTCATTTATCAATTGCTGGGAACTTCCGGATTATTCTAGTGGTGTTTAGTATTGTGGCTTTCTGAAGATTTACGTAGATATTGCTGTTTAGTCCTAATTGTTTAATGCTATTGTGTAGTACCATTAGGATGATACCAGTTGTAGATATTACTCTCTGGATAATGTACACCCTGTTCAAGTTCCAAAGCCTTTCCTTTCTTCTTTTAATTCAGCTTGTTTCTGTAATGTGTTGGAACGTTTTTGCTTTCTCTTTGCATTTTCTGCATTTATCATCCTGAACTTGTTGGTCTCTTATTATACATAGAAATTTGCAGCACATCACAGGCCTTTCGGCCCACAATGTTGTGCTGACCACTTAACCTACTCTACAGACTGCCCAGAATTTTCCTGGGGCATAGCCCTCTATTTTTCTATGTTCCATCTACTCTTAAAAGACCCTGTTGTATCCGCTTCCACCACTACCACCGGCAGTGCATTCCACGCACCCCTGTGTGAAAAACTTACCCCTGAAATCCCCTCTGTACCTACTTCCAAGCCCCTTAAAATTATACTCCCTTATGTTAGCCATTTCACTGGGAAAAAGTCTCTGGCTAACCACACGATCAATCATCTTATACACCTCTATCAGGTCACCTCTCGTCCTCCATTGCTCCAAGGAGAAAAGGTCAAGTACACTCAACCTATTTTCATAAGGTATGCCCTGCAATCCAGGCAACATCCTTGTAAATCTCCCCTGCACTCTCTCTATAGTATCCACATCCTTCCTGTAGTGAGGTGACCAGAACAGAACACAATACTCCAAGTGGGGTCTGACCAAGGTCTGATATGGCTGTAACATTACCTCACGGCTCTTGAACTCAATCCCACAGTTGATGAATGCCAATACACCATACACCTTCTTAACAACACAACAGCAGCAATTTTGAGTGTCCTATTGACATGGACCCCAAGATCTCTCAGATCCTCCACATGCCAAGAGTTTTACCATTAATACTATATTCTGCCATCATATTTGACCTACCAAAATGAACCACTTCAAACTTATCTGGGTTGAAGTCCATCCGCCACTTCTCAGCCCAGTTCTGCATCCTATTGATGTCTCGCTGTAACCATTAACCCTCCAGACTATCTACAACACCCCCAACCTTTGTGTCATCATCAAACTTACTAATCCACCCTTCTACTTCTTCATCCAGGTCATTTATAAGAATCAGAAAGAGGAGGGGGCCCAGAGCAGTTCACTGCAGAACACCACTGGTCATCGACCTCCATGCAGAATACAAACCATCTACAACCACCCTTTGCCTTCTGTGGGCAAGCCAATTCTGGATCCACAAAGCAATGTCCCCTTGGATCCCATGCCTCCTTACTTTCTGAAGAAGCCGTGCATGGGGAACCTTATCAAATGCCTTAATGAAATTCATATATACTACATCCACTGCTCTACCCCCATCAGTGTTTTGTCACATCCTCAAAGAATTCAATCAGGCTCGTAAGGCACGGCCTGGCCTTGACAAAGCCATACTGATCAGATTATGCCTCTCCAAATGCTCATAAATCCTGCCTCTCAAGATTGTCTCCAACGACTTGCCCACCACTGAAGTAAGACTCACTGGACTATAATTTCCTGGATTACCTTTACTCCCATTCTTGAACAAGGGAACAACATTTGCAACCCTCCAATCCTCCGGTACTTCTCCCGTACCTATTGATGACTCAAAGATCATTGCAAGAGGATCAGCAATCTCCTCCCTTGCTTCCCACAGTAGACTGGGGTATATCTCATCCGGTCCCAGTGACTTATCCAACTTGATGCTTTTCAAAAGCTGCAGCACATCCTCTTTCTCAATGTCTATATGCTCAAGCATTTCAGTCTGCTGTAAGCCACCCCCACAATTGGGAAGGTCGTTTTCCTTCGTGAATACTGAAGCAAAGTATTCATTAAGTACCTACGCTATCTCCTCTGGCTCCATGCACGTGATTCCACTCTCACTCCTGATTGGTCCTATTCTCACACGGCTCATCCTCTTGCTCTTCACATACTTGTAGAATGCCTCGGAGTTTTCCTTAATCCTGCCCGCCAAGGCCTTCTCATAGCCCCTTCTTCTTGTCCTAATTCCATCCTTAAGCTCCTTTTAGCAACCTTGTAATTTTCTAGAGCTCTAACAGTACCTAGTTTCTTGAACCTTTTTTAAGCTTTTCTTTTCTTCTACATACCTGTGTACCGTGGCTCTTTAACTCTACCATCCTTTCCCTGCCTCGGTAGAACATACCTGTGCACTTTGTTTATGGCACTTCTTGCATTAAAATAGACACATCTCAAACCTTCAGGCTGAGTGCATCTTTGCTCTAACATCTGCCCATCCTTCCTCAAACTCCCAACAAGCTGTCTGTACTTGTGCTCCAACCTCCCCATCCTCTACTTCTTCGTTTCAGTTCCCACTCCCCTGCAAACCTCATTTAAACCCTCCCCAATAGCATTAACAAACCTCCCCGCCAGGATTCAAGTGCAACACATCCTTTTTGTACAGGTCACACCTGCCCCAGAAGAGGTCCCAATGATCCAAAAATCGGAATCCCTGCCCCCTGCTCCAATCCTTCAGCCACGCATTTATCCTCCCACCTCACTTGATTCCTATACTCACTGTCACGTGGCACAGGCAGCAATTCCAAGATTACTACCTTTGAAGTCCTGCTTCTCAGCTTCCTTCCTAACTCTCTGTATTCTGCTTTCAGGACCGCCACCCTTTTTCTACCTATGTCGTTGGTACCAGTATGGTACCACCCTCACATTTCAGGATATTGTGGACGCACTCAGAAACATCACGAACCCTGGCACCTGGGAGGCAAAATATCGCCCTTGTTTCTTTTTCGCATCCACAGAATCGTCTATCTATCCCCCTAACTATAGAGTCCCCTTTTACCGATGCCCTCCTCTTCCATCCCCCACCCTTTTGAGCCACAGGGCCAGTCTCAGGGCCAGAGGCATGGCCACTGATGCTTCCCCAGGTAGATCGTCTCCCCCAACAGCACTCAAAATGGAGTACTTATTGTTAAGGGAGACAGCCACAGGGCTGCTCTGCACTTACCTGATGCCCTCCCTTCCCTCTCCTGACGGTCACTCACTTCTTTGTCTCCTGTGGCCCTGATGTGTACCTGCCTGTATCTCCCATCAGCTCCTCACTCTCAAGCTGAAGGTCATCAGGCTACAGCTCTAGTTCCCTAACTGGGTCTCTAAGGAGCTGCAGCTCGATGCACCTGGCGCAGATGTGGCCGTCAGGGAGGCTGGAATTCTCCCGGACATCCCACGTCTCACACCCAGAACCAAAAACTGTCCTTACAGTCATACCCACTATTCTAATGCGTCGGGCCCCACGAAACGCTCCTTTTTAAAATTTTTCTCTCCGACCTTGTCAACGGTGATCAACCTGACGTAATGAAACAAGTACCACAGTTGATTCTTTTCCACCTTTCTTATTAGCAAGCTACGAGAGAGAACCTTCCATCTGCACTCACAGAGAATCGGCCACTCGAAGACTCTCTGTCTAAGCACAGAGGTACAGAGTTTTTTAATACTATCTTTGTCACGAAAGCCTAGCAACAGTGATAGTCTGAGACAAAGGCCACTTAATCACCTAAAACGGAGGTAAACGTACTTGACAAAGAATACTTAATCACATCAGGCAGAGGTAACAGAGAACATAGTATAATTAGATTTGTCACATCCTACATATGAGACTCAGCATTTACATGTCAGCTGGACAAATTGATCTTTTAACATCTCAGTACAAGCAGGCACAAGAAGAGCTTCTTCCCTGAGGCTGTGACACTGCTGAACCTCTCATCATAGCACTAAGCAGTATTGCATCCATATTGTACTATCTCAGTACTTTTATATTTGCGTGCTGTAGCACTTCTTTTATTCGCAGTTATTTTGTAAATAACACTATTCTTTGCATTTCTGGTCAGATGCTAAATGCATTTCATTGGCTTTGTATCTGTACTCGGCACAATGACAATAAAGTTGAATCTAATCTAATCTAATCTAATCAAAAGAACAGCCAGATCAATGGATATTCCAGCTACTCAAATAGAGCAGAATTTAATAATTTAGATAAGAGACTCTACCAAAATTATGAAAGGAATTTCCTACCTTATCTCCATCAGCTGCCACCTTTTGTCGAAACCAAAATGTGTGAAAACTAGGAGATGTCTTTTGTGAGGCTGTGTGAGCTTTAAACCGAGACATTATTCAAACATACTGCAGTTACAGACATAGTGGGTACTTAACCCAAAGTTGAAATTTAAACATGAAACCAAAAGGTGTGAAAAGTCAGGAGACAACAGCTGTTCAAACATTCTCAAACCAGAATACACAGAATCAACCTTAACCGTTATTTACAGGAATCCTTAAATCCCCAATTCCCTTAAACTTTATCAACCTGTGCTAAACTCTCTTTCTCTACGAATTGCTTGGTCTGTCACTAATGTGCCAAGCCCCATGAAATGCTCCATTTTAAAAACCTTTTCTCACCCTCTCTCTTCAAATCGATTGGTCCGCCACTAATTTATTTTTGTATTTTATGTATTTTTGATTTTTTTTTGTGCGTGTGTAAACCACCTGGTCCTGTATTGCCACAAGGAACCTTCTGTTTCTGAGAAACATAGAAAACCAACAGCAGAATACAGGTCCACAAAGCTGTGCCGAACACGTCCTTACCTTAGAAATTACCTAGGGTTACCCATAGCCCTCCATTTTTCTCAGCTCCATGTACCATGGGAAGAGACTTCAACTCTGAGCCAGGCGTTCGACGCTTCCTCAACGACATCTAGTCTGCTCAGATCATGGGGCTGTCTTCCATGGATAGTCATGATCTTCCATTGATTAACCTTAACATAATATAATAGTGATAATTTCTTCATTTTTCTGGGTTGTGCTCTCATTTGAGTTTAGTGGTGTGTACGTCTTATTGGATTTGCATGTGCTCACATGGAGTGCTGAATCCTGTTTTGGTTGATGAAAATATATCCTTATAAGTTTTGTCTGAGTATTGAGTATTCTCCTCTTCCTCTTTCTGTTCAAGATACCTAATCTAAGCGTGTTCAAGTATACATGATGTTTTCTGAAATTTACCATTTCAGTTCTTACTTTTCTTTGTAAGCTTTCCAGATCGGTTATGCCGAAAGAACACTTTAATATGAGTTTATCGCATGTGTTTATCTCCTTTGTTATATTGTTGAGCTCTGTTTGAAAGATTTTCTTAAGCCTTGGAGTAAATTCTATCAAACGTCTTTCCTTTATCACACTATAACCTATTTTCTTTGTATGTTAATATCCCAGATATTTATATAGAAACATAGAAACATAGAAAATAGGTGCAGGAGTAGGCCATTCGGCCCTTCGAGCCTGCACCGCCATTTATTATGATCATGGCTGATCCTCCAACTCAGAACCCCGCCCCAGCCTTCCCTCCATACCCCCTGACCCCCGTAGCCACAAGGGCCATATCTAACTCCCTCTTAAATATAGCCAATGAACTGTGCTCAACTGTTTCCTGTGGCAGACAATTCCACAGATTCACCATGCTCTGTGTGAAGAAGTTTTTCCTAATCTCAGTCCTAAAAGGCTTCCCCTCTATCCTCAAACTGTGGCCCCTCGTTCTGGACTTCCCCAACATCGGGAACAATCTTCCTGCATCTAGCCTGTCCAATCCCTTTAGGATCTTATACGTTTCAATCAGATGCCCCCTCAATCTTCTAAATTCCAACGAGTACAAGCCCAGTTCATCCAGTCTTTCTTCATATGAAAGTCCTGCCATCCCAGGAATCAATCTGGTGAACCTTCTTTGTACTCCCTCTATGGCAAGGATGTCTTTCCTCAGATTAGGGGACCAAAACTGCACACAATACTCCAGGTGTGGTCTCACCAAGGCCTTGTACAACTGCAGTAGTACCTCCCTGCTCCTGTACTCGAATCCTCTTGCTATAAATGCCAGCATACCATTCGCCTTTTTCACCGCCTGCTATACCTGCATGCCAACTTTCAATGACTGGTGTATAATGACACCCAGGTCTCGTTGCACCTCCCCTTTTCCTAATCGTCCACCATTCAGATAATAATCTGTTTTCCTATTTTTGCCACCAAAGTGGATAACTTCACATTTATCCACATTAAATTGCATCTGCCATGAATTTGCCCACTCACCCAACCTATCCAAGTCACCCTGCATCCTCTTAGCATCCTCCTCACAGCTAACACTGCCACCCAGCTTCGTGTCATCCGCAAACTTGGAGATGCTGCATTTAATTCCCTCATCCAAGTCATTAATATATATTGTAAACAACTGGGGTCCCAGCACTGAGCCTTGCGGTACCCCACTAGTCACCGCCTGCCATTCTGAAAAGGTCCCGTTTATTCCCACTCTTTGCTTCCTGTCTGCTAACCAATTCTCCACCCACACCAGTACCTTACCCCCAATACCGTGTGCTTTAAGTTTGCACACTAATCTCCTGTGTGGGACCTTGTCAAAAACCTTTTGAAAATCCAAATATACCACATCCACTGGTTCTCCCCTATCCACTCTACCAGTTACATACTCAAAAAATTCTATGAGATTCGTCAGACATGATTTTCCTTTCACAAATCCATGCTGACTTTGTCCGATCATTTCACCGCTTTCCAAATGTGCTGTTATCACATCCTTGATAACTGACTCCAGCAGTTTCCCCACCACCGACGTTAGGCTAACCGGTCTATAATTCCCCGGTTTCTCTCTCCCTCCTTTTTTAAAAAGTGGGGTTACATTAGCCACCCTCCAATCCTCAGGAACTAGTCCAGAATCTATCGAGTTTTGAAAAATTATTACTAATGCATCCACTATTTCTTGGGCTACTTCCTTAAGCACTCTAGGATGCAGACCATCTGGCCCTGGGGATTTATCTGCCTTCAATCCCTTCAATTTACCTAACACCACTTCCCTACTAACATGTATTTCGCTCAGTTCCTCCATCTCACTGGACCCTCTGTCCCCTACTATTTCTGAAAGATTATTTATGTCCTCCTTAGTGAAGACAGAACCAAAGTAATTATTCAATTGGTCTGCCATGTCCTTGCTCCCCATAATCAATTCACCTGTTTCTGTCTGCAGGGGACCTACATTTGTCTTTACCAGTCTTTTCCTTTTTACATATCTATAAAAGCTTTTACAGTCAGTTTATGTTCCCTGCCAGTTTTCTCTCATAATCTTTTTTCCCCTTCCTAATTAAGCCCTTTGTCCTCCTCTGCTGAACTCTGAATTTCTCCCAGTCCTCAGGTGAGCCACTTTCTCTGGCTAATTTGTATGCTTCTTCTTTGGAATTGATACTATCCCTAATTTCTCTTGTCAGCCACGGGTGCACTACCTTCCTTGATTTATTCTTTTGCCAAACTGGGATGAACAATTGTTGTAGTTCATCCATGCAACCTTTAAATGCTTGCCATTGCATATCCACCGTCAATCCTTTAAGTGTCATTTGCCAGTCTATCTTAGCTAATTCACGTCTCATACCTTCAAAGTTACCCCTCTTTAAGTTCAGAACCTTTGTTTCTGAATTAACTATGTCACTCTCCATCTTAATGAAGAATTCCACCATATTATGTTTCATATCCATCCATCAGTTGCACTGTATCCTGCTGCTCTATTTTGTATTCTGTGAGCTCCATTGCACTTTTCTTTATCTTTAATAATCTGCATTTATCTGGTCCAAAATTCATATTTATACCTTTCGAAAATAGTTCTACTATTTGAATTAAATAGCTTTACTGTTGAAGGAGCATATAATTTCAAATCATCCACGTATAGCAGGTGTGTCAAGGTATAAGTTATTTTGTTGTTTCTGATTTGATACCTGATTTTTGTCCATTTCAGTAAATTGTAGAATGGATTTAAAGTTACACAAAACCATAGTGAGCTTAGAGAGTCGCCCCAGACAAATGCCTCGGTTTATTTTGATAATGATGGATATTCTCTATTGGTTGTTAATACTTCGGGTGATTATATTACGCCAATTCTTCATCAGATGTTGAAGGAATTTCACAAGTATTGGGTGTGGTTTATCTATATATATAGAACTTTATTAAGCATAATTGTGGTCAACCGCTTTTTGATAGTTAATACAGCAGCATGAATGATTTCTACTTTTACGCTGAACTTGGTTTAGAATTATGGAATCTATTATCAGTTATTTACTTCCATTCATATCCTTATGGCATCCTGTCTGCTCTTGTGTAATTATATTGTGGTTATCTAAGTGAGTGGTGGTTAGTTGCGAGATCCATGGTGTTACAATTCTATATATAGTTTATAAACACGTGGTAGGATGATATTTTGCTAGATCATTTGTGATTTCCCCTTTAGGTAAGAGATATGTTTTACCTTCAGTCAAAAATTCAGGCACTTTTTCCAGAATTTTAAAGAAAATTGTTGATCTGCATTAACAGGTACAGATGAAGGCAAGTAGACTTTTTATACCAATAATGATGAATATTATCACCGCCTGTACTTCCCCAGTTGTGGGTATTCTATATAAACTCTTTCAGCATGTCCATTATTTGCATTCTTTCAATAATATGTATATTCTCTTTTTCCTCCTTAATCCAGCTTTCTTCTTGATTGTACTTCATCCTGTTTGACCAGATATTAGACCAAGAGTTCATTATTTCTGTGTGTTTTGGTAATTCTGTGCTAGAGTTGGTGACATTCGTACCCTTGGGGTATCCTTCCTGCTCTTCTGTATGTATATTATGGTTACCTAAGTATTACTATTACCTTTTGGATTTGCACATGAATTTTTGTCCGTAAGACCATGAGACGTAGGAACAGAATTAGGCCATTTGGCCCATTGAGTCTGCTCCGCCATTCAATCATGGCTGATCCCTTTTTCACCTCCTCAACCCCACTCCCTGGCCTGCTCCTCATAACCTTTGATGCCGTGTCCGATCAAGAACCTATCAATCAGTGTCCCCAACGACCTGGCCTCCATAGCTGCCTGTGGTAACAAATTCCACAAATATACCACCCTCTGACTAAAGAAATGTTTCTGCATCTATTTTTTTAAATAGACTCTCCTCTATCTTGTCCTAGACTCCCTTACCATGGAAAATATCCTTTCCACATCTACTCTGTCTAAGTCTTTCAACATTTGAAAAGTTTCAATGAGGACCCCCCTCATCCTTCTAAATTCCAGCGAGTACAGACCCACAGTCATCAAACGTTCCTTGTAGGATAACCCTTTCATTCCCAGAATCATCCCTGTGAACCTCCTCTGAACCTTCTCCAATGTCAATACATCTTTTCTTAGATGAGAAACCCAGAACTGCTCACAATACTCAAGGTGAGACCTCACCAGAGCCTCATAAAGCCTCAGCATCACGTCCCTGCTCTTGTATTCTAGACCTCTTGAAAACATTGCATTTGCCTTCCTCACCACTGAATCAACCTGCAAATTAACCTTTGCAGTGTTCTGCACAAGGACTCTCAAGCCCCTTTGCATCTCAGATTTTTGAATTTTTCCCCTTTTAGAATATAGTCTGCAGATTTATTTCTACTACCAAAGTGCATGACCATGTATTTCCCAACATTGTATTTCATTTGCCACTTTCTTGCCTATTCTCCTAATCTGTCTAAGTCCTTCAGCAGCCTACCTGTTTCCTTAACATTAGCTGACCCTCCACCAATCTGCCTCCTAAGGGTTCTTTTACCATAAGCTCCCTAATCACCTCCAGTACATTACATGAAATGCTTCGAGTGATTGGTTATGGCACACACCAACCACAGCCTACCAGTCAAACTCGACGCTTTGCAATTTGCCTAGCAGAGCAACAGCTCAACGGCAGATGTCATCTCTCTGGCCCTACATTCCTCCTTAGAACACCTGGAGAATAAAGACACATATGTAAGGCTCCTTTTCATTGACTACAGCTCTGACTTTAATACCATCATTCCAAATAAACTGATTCCTAAGCTCTGGAACCTGGGCCTTAGCATTCAGATCTGCAGCTGGATCTTCAACTTCCTCACAGACAGAAGCCAGGCTGTAAAAATAGGGGACAAGCTCTCCTCTACAATCACTCAGAGCACCGGTGCCCCACAAGGCTGTGTACTCAGCCCCCTGCTGTATTCACTGTACACCCATGATTGTGTAGCCAAGTTTCCATCGAACTCAATATATAAGTTTGCTGATGACACCACAATTGTAGGCCGTATCTTGGGTAATGATGACTTTGAGTACAGAGAGGAAATTAAGAACCTGCTGGCATGGTGCGAAGACAATAACCTATCCCTCAATGTCGCAAGACGAAGGAATTGGTTGTTGACTTCAGAAGGAGTAGCGGACTGCACGACTCCCATCTACATCGATGGTGCTCAAGTGGAACAGGTCAAAAGCTTTAAGTTCCTCGGGGTCAATATCACAAATGACCTGACTTGGTCCAACCAAGCACTGTCCATTGCCAAGAAGGCCCACCAGCACCTTTACTTCCTGAGAAAGCTAAACAAATTTGGCCTGCCCCTAAAACCCTCACTAATTTTTATAGATGCACCGTAGAAAGCATTCTTCTAGGGTGCATTACAACCTGGTATAGAAGTTGCCCTGTCCAAGACCGGAAGAAGCTGCAGAAGATCGTGAACACAGCCCAGCACATCACACAAACTAATCTTCCGTCCTTGGACTAATTTTACACCACATGCTGTCGGAGCAGTGCTGACAGGATAATCAAGGACATGACCCACCCAGCCAACACACTTTTCATCCCTCTTCCCTCCGGGAGAAGGCTCAGGAGCTTGAAGACTTTCATCTGGCCAGATTTGGGAACAGCTTCTTTCCAACTGTGATAAGACTGCTGAACGGATCCTGAACCGGATCTGGGCCATACCCTCCAAATATCCGGACCTGCCTCCGGTTTTTTTGCACTACCTTACTTTCCCTTTTCTATTTTCTATTAATGATTTATAATTTAATTTTTTATTATATTTACTATTGATTTGTACTCCAGGGCGTGCGAAGCGCAGAATCAAACATCGCTGTGATGATTGTACACTCTAGTATCAATTGTTTGGTGACCATAAAGTAATAAAGATAACACCCAGTCCAGTATAGCTGATCCTTTAGTTGGCTCAGTGACAAACTGCTCTAAACATCCATCTCGTAGGCATTCAACAAACTCACTCTGTTGAGATCCATTACGAACCTGATTTTCCCAATCGACATGCATGTTGAAATCTCTCATGACTATCATAACATTGCTCTTTTGACATTCCTTTTCTATTTCCCGTTGAAATTTGTGGTCCACAACCCAGCTACAGTTGGAAAGCCTGTATATAACTGCTATTAGGGTCCTTTTACCCTTGCAGTTCCTTAACTCAACCCACAAGGATTCAGCATCTTCTGATCCTGTGTCACAACTTTCTACTGATTAGATGCCATTTTCTACCAGCAGAGCCATGCAATCCCCTCTGCCTACCTTCCTGTCTCTCTGACACAACGTGTAAACTTGGACATTCAGCTCCCAACTACAACCTTCTTTCAGCCATGATTCAGTGAAATAGAAAATGTTATGATACCACAACATCATATCTGACAATCTATAATAGTGCAACAAGATCATCCACCATATTTCTTATACTCCGTGCAATCAGATATAACAATTTGAGTGCTGTATTTGCTACCCTTTTTGATTCTGCATCCCTAATGCACTGATACTCACCCTGCTGGCTGCAGTTATGTTCTATCACCTGCCTGCCCTTCCTGACAGTCTGACTGCATGCTATCTTTGTGTTTTTACCATCCGTCCTATCGTTAATCGCTTCACTCCTGTTCCTACACCCCACCCCACCAAATTAGTCAAAACCCTCCCCAACAGCTCTAACAAACCTACCAGTGAGAAGATTGGTCCCCTCGGGCTCAGGTACAACCCCAGATATCCCAACGATTCAAGAACCGGAAGCCCTGCCCCCTGCACCTGCTTCTCAGCCACACATTAATCTCCCAGAGCATCCTACCCTCACGGGTGTGTGTCACAGGCAGCAATCCAGAATTTACTGCCCTGGAGGTCCTGCTTCTTAGCCTAGCTTTCTAAATTCTCTCTTCAGGACCTCTTTGCTTTTTCTTCCTGTGTTATTGGTACCAATATGTACCAAGACATCTGTCTGCTATTCCACCCTCCCAAAAAAAAATGCTGTGGGGCAATCTGAGATGTCCCTGTCCCTGGCCCTTGGGAAGCAACATGACCCATTCACATCCACAGAATCTCCTGTCTGTTCCTCTGACTATTGAGTGCCCTGTCACCTGCACTCCCTTCTTCTCCCTCTGCACCACGGACCCATGGTCAGTGTCTGTAACCTGGTCTCTGTGGCATTCCTCTGGAATGTCTGCCCTGTTGGGTGTGGTCTTTCATTGATTCCATTGTGTTTCTTGGACTTACTGTGTAAGCCTGCAAGAAAATGAATCGCAGAGTTTTATATAGTGACAATTATGTACCTTGATAATGCATTTACTTCAAACTTTTAACTCTGAAGGATGTCCGCTTTACTAAAAGCAGGGCTCGCATGGCCACAGCATTCACCCTTACCCGCCCCCACCCACCCACGCACACACCAGATTGGCAACCCTCTTCAAAGTTCAAAGTGATTTTAATATCAGTGAACGTACGTGTCACCATATACAACCCTGAGTTCCATTTACTTGTGGGCATACTCAGTAAGTCCAACGAAAGGCCACATCAACAGGGTGGACAGCCAGTGTGCAAAAGACAACAATCTGCAAATACAAAATGAAAGAATAAAAACAACAATAATAATAAATAAATAAGCAATTAATACTGAGAACATGAAATGAAGAGTCCTTGAAAGTGATTCCATAGGTTCTGGGGACAAGTGAAGATGAGTGCATTTATCCCTCTGGTTGAACAGCCTGATGGTTGAGGGATACTAACAGTTCCTGAACCTGGCGGTATGTGTCCTGAGGCTCTTGTGTCTTTCTGAGGGCAGCAGTGAGAAGAGAGCGTGACCTGGGTGGTGGGGGTCCCTGATGATGGATGCTGCTTTCCTACGACAATGCTCCATGTAAATGTGCTCAATGGCAGGGAGCATGATGGACCAGGCGGTATCCACTACTTCTGTAGGGTTTTCCCTTCAAAAGCATTGGTGTTTCTGTACCAGGCTCTGATCCAGCCAGTCAATATCCTCTCCACCCTGTCTACTTTCTGTCATTTCCTCCGGACTTCTTTCCATTTTCATTTATATACAGCTTTGCGTCATGGTTTATCAACGCTGAACGCTTGCAAAAAATCAAAACTCACCAATTCAATGTATCGATTTTCTGAGGAAGCTTGTCGCGGAAAAAGAATACTCGGACCCGGAGGGAGAGTGCCGTAGAAAATTCTTTATTTGTCACATGATATCATGGGGAGCCCAGCACCCAAAATCGGGATCCTGGAGCTCCATCAAACAAAAAAACTCAGACATATTTATACACGAATGGTACCTGACAAGAGACACTTAGGTGGATTTTTTACAGAAGTATAGGTCACTTGCCTCAGAACATTGTATGTCCGGATAATTCCTTATTTGAACCTTTGTCTAGCATTTTCAGAGAACAATGTCTAGCATTTTAGAGAGCAATGTATAATTAGTCCACCGCATCCTACATGACGACTTCAAGGCAAAGCTTAGCAATCAGGTCCTTGGTATTTCCACACGGTCGGCTTATTCAGAAAGTCAGAAGGCATGGGATCCAGGGAAGTTTGGCCAGGTGGATTCAGAATTGGCTTGCCTGCAGAAGGCACTGCGCCTCTTCCTATAGATGCTGCCTGGCCTGCTGCATTCACCAGCAACTTTGATGTGTGTTGCTTGAATTTCCAGCATCTGCAGAATTCCTGTTGTCCAGGTGGATTCAGAATTGGCTTGCCTGCAGAAGGCAGAGGGTGGTGGTGGAGGGAGTACATTCAGATTGGAGGATTGTGACTAGTGGTTTCCCATAAGGATCTGTTCTGGGACCTCTACTTTTCGTGATTTTTATTAATGACCTGGATGTGCGGGTAGAAGGGTGGGTTGGCAAGTTTGCAGATGATACAAAGGTTGGTGGTGTTGTAGATAGTGTAGAGGATTGTTGAAGATTGCAGAGAGAAATTGATAGGGTGCAGAAGTGAGCTGAGAAGTGGCAGATGGAGTTCAACCCGGAGAAGTGTGAGGTGGTACATTTTGGAATGACAAACTTCGAGGCAGAGTACAAAGTAAATGGCAGGATACTTCGTAGTGTGGAGGAGCAGAGGGATGTGGGGGTACATGTCCACAGATCCCTGAAAGTTGCCTCACAGGTAGATAGCGTAGTTAAGAAAGCTTATGGGGTGTTAGCTTTTATAAGTTGAGGGATGGAGTTTAAGAGTCATGATGTAATGATGCAGCTCTATAAAACTCTGGTTAGGCCACACTTGGAGTATTGTGTCCAGTTCTGGTTGCCTCACTATAGGAAAGATGTGGAAGCATTGGAAAGGGTACAGAGGAGATTTACCAGGATGCTGCCTGGTTTAGAGAGTATGCATTATGATCAAAGATTAAGGGAGCTAGGGCTTTACTCTTTGGAGAGAAAAAGGATGAGAGGAGACATGATAAAGGTATACACGATATTAAGAGGAAAATATAGAGTGGATAGCCAGCACCTCTTCCCCAGGGCACCACTGCTCAATACAAGAGGACATGGCTTTAAGGTAAGGGGTGGGAAGTTCAAGGGGGATATTAGAGGAAGGTTTTTTACTCAGAGAGTGGCTGGTGCGTGGAATGCACTGCCTGAGTCAGTGGTGGAGGCAGATACACCAGTGAAGTTTAAGAGACTACTAGACAGGTATATGGAGGAATTTAAGGTGAGGGGTTATATGGGAGGCAGGGTTTGAGGGTCGGCACAACATTTGTGGGCCAAAGGGCCTGTACTGTGCTGTACTATTCTATGTTCTATGTATTTCTACTGAATCGCAAAGTAGCATAAATGTGTCCTTGAGCAGCTACATGTTTTAATTAAGTGTTAGTTTTCAAAAATATATCAGACAAGCTGGCCCAACTGCAGACATATAAAAATTCTCAGAACAAAGAAGTACAGATACAGTTATTTTTACATCTTGGTTGCGAGGCACATTTCAGTCACACAGAGTACATTAGTTGCAGATAAATGATTGTAGACTTCGAATTCACATTTTAAAACAAATCATTAGCCCCTCAATGGCCATTACAATGTAAGGCCTTGATATTGTCTTCCACAAAGCTGAAGAGAGCTGCACTGTGCATATTCACACTCACTCCATTCTACAGATGTGCAGTAGACAGCGTCACTGTTTAGTATGCAAACTGCACAGCAGCTCTGCAACGGGTAGTCAAAACTGCCCAACGAGTCATCTCACCAACCTACCCACTACCAAGGATGTATATACAGAACGGTGCTGAACGAAAACAGTGACATCATGAAAGATCCCACATCCCTGCTCATGGACTCCCCTGGTATGAGGCTGCATCGAATCCAAGCCAGGACGTCCAGACTCCAGACAGTTCCTTTCCCCATTAGTAAGGCTAATGAACACTTCCACCTACTAACTGCACCATTACTTATAAAAGTTGCTGGTGAATGCAGCAGGCCAGGCTGCTCTAGGAAGAGGTGCTGCGTTCACCAGCAACTTTTATGTGTGTTGCTTGAATTTCCAGCATCTGCAGAATTCCTGTTGTTTGCACCATTACTTTATTATTTCCCATCACTCACCTCATGTACAGTGCAGCGTCACTTTATAGACATACAATCAGTCTATGTACTATAAGTTAACTCATTTATTTATTGTGATACCACGCAGAATCTGACCTTGCAGCAACGCCGTCCAGAACCCCTAATTTAACCCTATCCTAACCACGGGACAATTTACAACTACCAATTAATCTACCAACAGGCACGTCTTTGGATTGTGGGAGGAAATCCATGCAGTTACGGGGACAACGTACAAACTCCTTGCAGACAGCAGCGGGAATTGAACCTAGTCGCTGGTACTGTAAAGCGTTGTGCTAACCACTGTGCCGCCCAAGTATGTATTTATATTTATGGTGTGTGTTTTATTATTGTTATTAGGGTGATTTTTTTGTGTTTTGTGCTGTATAGTACATACAACTCTGTTCTGCTCACACTTATGTACCGTACATGAAATTGCATTAAGCAATCTTGAATCTTGAACAAAATGAAGTTCCTTCCCGGAGACTGCAGCGCACGTAGTGGACATTCGCGGTATTGCAGCTCCCCGATAGTGACCGGAAGTGCCGGCAGTTAACATGGCTTCTAAAGACCAAGTCGTGAGTTTAACCGAGGAAGCAATTTGTCCCATCTGTCTGGATTTCTTCATCGATCCAGTGTCACTGGAGTGCGGACACAACTTCTGCCGGCACTGCATCACTCAGTGTTGGAAAAGTGCGCAGCGAAACTCCTGCCCGGAGTGTAGAGCGCAATTTGCAGACCACACACTCCGGTCAAGTTGGGCCTTAGCAAGTCTGGCTGATAAGGTTCGAAGGCTAAGCCTGAGTCTGAAAGAGAAGGAAAATAAACACCAATGCAAGGAACACGAGGAAGAACTGAAGCTATTTTGTGAGACGGACCAGAAACTGATCTGTGTGATCTGCGCGATTGCGCGGGAACACAAGGCTCACAACCTCTTGCCGGTTGAAGAAGCCGCTGAAATCTACAAGGTAATGGCGAACCGATTTCGCGTTACTGACCATTCTTCTGCGTTTTTGTCGTTTAACTCTTTTGATCTCTGATTCTCAAACCCAATCTCAGGTTAAGATTAAGTCTTCCTTAGACTCTTACATGAAATATAAAGCTATAATCCAGGAAATGGAGGAAGAGCAGACACGGAAGATTTCTGAATTTTGGGTGAGTTCGGTTGTTTTCTAATCTTTATGTAAATATGTTCCGTGCAATGCATAGTGACAACGGCGTATCGTAATGGCTCAGTGGGTTGCGTTAGTTCAAAGTAAATTTGTTATCAAAGTACATGGGTGATTATTCAATTTAGGCTACTTGAAATTCAGAAAAAATGTAATTTCTTGGAGCTCTGTTATGTTATGACCTGACATTGATCATCCTTTAAGTGAACTTTTATATTTTAGGGCATTTTTGCAGAGTTTTCACAGATGAGTGTAATTACCATCACACCATCAAAGCACTGAATTTAATTTAAAATTTAATGACAAAGATTTCAAAGCCAATCCTGCAAATTAAAAAAAACATCACTTTTAATAAATTTGTTTTAATTCATTTTTAAGTACATTCAGAATATATTTTGGGACACCTTTTCTTAAGGGTGTCTATATTTTCCTTGGCTTACCAACAAAACACTTGTTTACTAATTAGATTGTTGGAATTTTAACTCTTTTTGAGAGAATGTGGATTTTGACATCAAAGCAATTGACTCCAGCAAATGAGTTCAGGCCAATATTATTAAACAAAACTTTATTTTCCATCAAAATATGCACTGTGATGGTAATAGCAAAATACACTGGTCATAAAATCATGAGAAGAGCAGCACAAAAACAGGCCCTTTGGCCCATCTAGTCCATGCCAAAACCATTTAAATTGCCGACTCCCATCGACCTGCACAGGAACCATAACCCTTCACATCCCTACATGTACCTGGCCAGACTTCTCTTAAACATTGACATCGAGCTCGCATGCCATGCATCACTTGTGCTGGCAGCTCCTTCCACACTCTCATGACCCTCTGAGTGAAGAAGTTGCCCCTCATGTTCCCCTTAAACTACTCACCTTTCACCCTTAACCCATGTCCACTAGTTGTAGTCCCACCCAATCTGTGGAAAAAGCCTGCTTGCATTTACCTTATCTATACCCCTGATAATTTTGTATACTTCTATCAAATCTCCTCTCAGTTTTCTACATTCTAAAGAATACAGTCCTAACCTATTCAATCTTTGCACAGGTCCTCCAGACTCAGCAACATCCTTGTAAATCTTCTCTGCACCCATTCAAACTTGTTTACATCTTTCCTGTAGGTAGGTCATAGTCATACTTTATTGATCCTGGGGGAAATCACACCTGTTGGCATTAAATTCCATCTGCCATTTTTCGGTCCATTTTTCCAGCATTCAGATCCCTCTGCAAGCTATGATAGCTTTCCCCAGTGTCCGCAGTCTTGATGTCGTCTGAAAATTTGTTGATCCAGTCAACCAGTTGACTGACGTAGATGACAAACAACAAGGGACACGTCACCGATCCCTGCAACACACCATCAGCAACAGGCCTCCAGTCAGAGAGGCAACCACTTCTCCCACAAAGCCAATGTCTAATCCAGTTTACTACTTCATACTGAATGCCGAGCGACTGAACCTCCTTGACTAGCCTCCCATGCGGGACTTTGTCAAATGCCTTACTAAAGTCCTTGCTGAGGACTCGTTCTTTGTGCTCGCTGACTGAGGCCTTGAAGAACTAAAGCCTCAAGATCACCCCCCTGACTCTGTCCACACAGACGATGGCCACTGCAACTTTTGATATTGAGAAACAGTGGTTTTAGAGTAACATTAACTCTGACAAAACATCTGCCCAACGAGAAGCAACATCTATAACCAAAAACACAAATTACAGTCTGCACTATTTATCAAAATTCCATGAGAGATCACAGTTAAGGCAGGCGGCTAGTGAACTTTGTTAAAAACATCTACGTGAAACATGAACGTAGGCAGCCCGGCTAAACTGAGTATTGTCTACTCTTGTTTTTTAAAAAAATAATGAGTACAAAACATCTGCCTAACCCTTTCCAACTCTGGAATAAGCAGCAATTCAAATATTTAACAGATTATGGAGACCATTGTTTTTCAACTGTTCATATCAGAGAACACTTTCTTTAACACTGATAAAACATTTACTCCACGCTTCACTCACTCTTTTTTATTCAGTAGGAGTTATGGAACATTCAGGGAAATCTCAATAACTGAAAAAAGCAACAATTGATATTTAAAGCACTACTTGCAATCTCCATTTGTGCATAGGTGAAGCCTCTGGAAGATGGAGGTCATTCCAGTCTTGTTGCTGTCCTTCTGGAGATTCTGGTGGGGTGTTCTCTGACATGAAACTTTGTACTCCCTGTCTCTTCTGATCAGCAGCCCTTTTGTTAGTTTGCTTTACTCTCCACTGTCATCTCTCCAGTCTCATTTGCGCTTTGGTAATTGTGAGATGATCTTAAGTTTTGCTGTCTCCCTTTTTCTTGTTTTTCTCTCTCTTCCTCTTTCAAGGTGCTGCTGACGTTTCACTGGGTCTTCTTGAATTGTGTCTATATTTATTTGATCAGTCTTGATGACTTTGGAGCCATCTTGGCAACTTCACCGCCAGTTGTGTGACGATAATGACATTCTTCACTTTTTAAAGAAAATGTTGCCTATGTCTAGCACTTGCTAACTCAACTGGATAGCTAGCTTGTAAATGCAATTTAAATATACAGAAATAAAGTAGTTATTTATTTTTCAATTAAAACACTCAGTAACTCGTTTGGTATTGACATGTAAGCATACCCTCAGATCAGGAAGAATAAATCTTTACTCACATTTCTGGACATCAAAATGTCAGTCTTCTGCCATGATAGCCATATACTCCCCTGTCACTTCTTATTTCCACGGCAACCACATAAGCAGTTGTTTGAAAAGAATTGATTGGTCTCTAAAATGTGTTGCGTATCAGTAGTGACAGAAGTGTTGGGGACAGCGGTTCATTGTCATAAAAAGTGTACAATTTGTATAAAAAAACACATAAATTTAATGCGTTTTAAAAGTTCTTGAGAGAAAATGCAAACTTAAAATTTTGTTTCATGAATTTAATACTTATTATTAATTTATATTGAAGACAAAGTAGGGTATGGGACAAGCCCAAAATAGTGATATTTTGGCACATTCAAGTTTTTAATTCACTTAAAAATTAAGAAAATATTATTTCTGAAACATACTGAAAAAAGTTTAGAGTTACTATTACCTAATTTTTAAAATTACAATACTTGTTTTTGTAAAAAAACTATTATTTTTCTTGAAAGTCTACCTCAGGGACAGAAATGTTACCCTAACTAAAAAGAATCATCCAAATGTATGTCATTATATACCACCTCGAGATTCATTTTCTTGCAGTCGATACAAAGAAATAAAATAGAATCATTTAAAAAAACATACACAAACTAAGATGGATAATCAGCCAATGTGCATAAGAAGACAGGTTGTAAAATTACAAATACTCATAATAAATAAATGATAAATATTGAGAACTTGAGTTGTAGAGGTCTTGAAAGTGAGCCCCTAGGTTGTGGAATAGTTGAATGTTGAGGTGAGTGAAGTTATCCGCCACGCTGATCTGGGAACCTGATGGTTGAAGTGTAACAACTGTTCCTGAACGTGATGCTGTGGGACCTAAGGCTCCTGCACTTTCTTCCTGAGGGCACCAGCAAGGCCTAAACAGTGGGAATCCTGGATGGTGAATGCTGCTTTCTGGTGGTAGCCCTCCATGGTGGGGAGTGTTCCATTCTGTTCAGTGGTGGGGAAGGCTTTGCCTGTGATGGATCGGGCTGTATTCTCTACTGTGTAGGCTTTCTCCTCGCTCCCATTTCATGAGTTTGATTCTTTGTTGCTAGCTGTGTGCACATTTTCCCTGTCACCATCTTGGTTTAATTTCTCATTCCACCCATGCATGGCTGGTTGGCTACTGCACTGTATTCTGTGGTAGGTGAACCAGCGGTAGTTAGTGACCAAATGAAGTACAGTATAATAAGCTGCAGGGAAACAGGACGGGTGGTTGGGGTTGGTGGAATTGCTCCAAATGAAAGCATATGTGTTGATGGGCCAAATGCCCACCTTCTATAAGGCAAAGAAATCCAAATTCAGTGACATATCTATTAATGCACGGCTTCATTTGGCAGGGCCTATCACACAGCATTCAGTCCCACATCAAGTCCCAGTTTGCTAAACTGCACCAGATTCTCACCGAGAAAGAGCAACGCTTACTCCGAGATCTCACGGAAGAAGAGGAGAGGATTCTGAATCCAATGGAGAAAAGCCTTCGAGAGATTCACGAGAATTTGAGTTCTATTGAGGAGGAAATCGCAAGGTTACAGAAACAGATGGATCAAAATGACAGTGTGACAATTCTGAAGGTGAGGGACTGTGTTTCAGTCTGGAGCAGTGAACGTGTAAGACATGGAACAGTGGGTGGAAGTTTTTGAATTAAGTACAGCTTTCGCCAGCAATTCAGAATTGATTTAAACCAGGGTGCAGAGGAGTTCTACCAGTACGCTGCCTTGATTAGAGGGTGTATTTTATGATGGTCAGTTGAGCGAGCTAGTGCTCTTCTCTTTGGGGCAAAGGAGAACGAGATGCTACCTGATAAAGGTGTAGATAGAGTGGGCAGCCAGAGACCTCTCCCCAAGGCGGAAATGGCTAATACAGGGGATTGGTGGAATGCATAGGAGTATCAGCAATAAGGTTTTGTTTACACAGAGAGTGGTGAGTGAGTGGAACGCTGTGCTAGGGGTGGTGGTAGATGCAGATACATTAGGGACTCTCTTTGATGGTCACATGGATGACAGAAAAATGGAGGGCTATGGAGGCAGAATGGATTAGAATGATCTTACAGTAGGTGAAAAATTTGGCACAACGTGGGCAGAAGGGCCTGTATATGTTCTAAGTTCACAGAGTGATGTGTCACAAAATGGTGGGTGGATGTTTTGAATTCAGTACAGATTCCAGCAAAAATTCAGCACTGATCTAAACTGGACATATTTTGTCCATTCTGGGGGGCTAAGTTTCAAAATTTTCTGAAATACCGGGACCTTTGGGTACCTGCTCAGAAACGAGTTGGTGTGACCTTGATACGGACTTTTTGATCATTTCTGTTTCCCAAGTTTATTGTCTCCTGCAAGATTCCATTCTGTCCAGCTCCTCTTTCCCTGTCAGTGCTATTGCACAGACGTACTCTCTTTCAACACAGTTCTTCACCCATCAACAATGTCCTGAATTCCACATTCCCATGTGTTTTATTTTGTCTATAATTCCCTCAAATTATCTGTGGTAGAAAACTTAGTGTTCTTTTCACTGAATTCCTGTGGTAATTACTGTTCAATGATTACCTTTTGAGTTTTGATTTTTCCTCTTCCCACGAATAGAGATACTTCCTCTATCCCACCCAATTAAATCCATCTGATATTTTGTCCAGCTGAAAAATACTGAACCTGGTCAGTATCTCCTGTGAGGTTCAGTCTCAGATATGGCACAATTTTAACAGAATTTCTTCGTATTCCTCTTGCGGTTTTAGGTCCTGTCTGCAATAACCTCAAAGTCAAGTTTACTGTCATATGCGCAAGTACTCGTATGCATACTCTCAGATATGGCACAAATTTCACACTATTTCTTTGTACTTCCTCTTGTGGTTCTACGTCCTTATTGTAAGAACGTCAAAGTCAAGTTTACTGTCAAAAGTACAAGAATGCACAGGTGCAATGGCTGCAGTGTCACAGTATCACGCCGTACAGCATTGAAACCTATGGAAAATTAAAAGGCTGAGATAGAGTGGATGTGGAGAGGATGTTTCCTACAGTGAGGGAGTTGAGGACCACAGGGCACAGCCTCACAATACATGGACAGAGGTGAGAAGGAATTTCTTTCTTCGGGGGTGGCGAATCTGAGAGGAATTCATTACATAGAAACATAGAAAATAGGTGCAGGAGTAGGCCATTCGGCCCTTCGAGCCTGCACCGCCATTTATTATGATCATGGCTGATCCTCCAACTCAGAACCCCGCCCCAGCCTTCCCTCCATACCCCCTGACCCCCGTAGCCACAAGGGCCATATCTAACTCCCTCTTAAATATAGCCAATGAACTGGCCTCAACTGTTTCCTGTGGCAGACAATTCCACAGATTCACCACTGTCTGTGTGAAGAAGTTTTTCCTAATCTCAGTCCTAAAAGGCTTCCCCTCTATCCTCAAACTGTGGCCCCTCGTTCTGGACTTCCCCAACATCAGGAACAATCTTCCTGCATCTAGCCTGTCCAATCCCTTTAGGATCTTATACGTTTCAATCAGATGCCCCCTCAATCTTCTAAATTCCAACGAGTACAAGCCCAGTTCATCCAGTCTTTCTTCATATGAAAGTCCTGCCATCCCAGGAATCAATCTGGTGAACCTTCTTTGTACTCCCTCTATGGCAAGGATGTCTTTCCTCAGATTAGGGGACCAAAACTGCACACAATACTCCAGGTGTGGTCTCACCAAGGCCTTGTACAACTGCAGTAGTACCTCCCTGCTCCTGTACTCGAATCCTCTTGCTATAAATGCCAGCATACCATTCGCCTTTTTCACCGCCTGCTGTACCTGCATGCCCACTTTCAATGACTGGTATAATGACACCCAGGTCTCGTTGCACCTCCCCTTTTCCTAATCGTCCACCATTCAGATAATAATCTGTTTTCCTGTTTTTGCCACCAAAGTGGATAACTTCACATTTATCCACATTAAATTGCATCTGCCATGAATTTGCCCACTCACCCAACCTATCCAAGTCACCCTGCATCCTCTTAGCATCCTCCTCACAGCTAACACTGCCACCCAGCTTCGTGTCATCCACAAACTTGGAGATGCTGCATTTAATTCCCTCATCCAAGTCATTAATATATATTGTAAACAACTGGGGTCCCAGCACTGAGCCTTGCGGTACCCCACTAGTCACCGCCTGCCATTCTGAAAAGGTCCCGTTTATTCCCACTCTTTGCTTCCTGTCTGCTAACCAATTCTCCACCCACACCAATACCTTACCCCCAATACTGTGTGCTTTAAGTTTGCACACTAATCTCCTGTGTGGGACCTTGTCAAAAACCTTTTGAAAATCCAAATATACCACATCCACTGGTTCTCCCCTATCCACTCTACTAGTTACATCGTCAAAAAATTCTATGAGATTCGTCAGACATGATTTTCCTTTCACAAATTCATGCTGACTTTGTTTGATCATTTCACCACTTTCCAAATGTGCTGTTATCACATCCTTGATAACTGACTCCAGCAGTTTCCCCACCACCGACGTTAGGCTAACCGGTCTATAATTCCCCGGTTTCTCTCTCCCTCCTTTTTTAAAAAGTGGAGTTACATTAGCCACCCTCCAATCCTCAGGAACTAGTCCACAATCTAACGAGTTTTGAAAAATTATCACTAATGCATCCACTATTTCTTGGGCTACTTCCTTAAGCACTCTAGGATGCAGACCATCTGGCCCTGGGGATTTATCTGCCTTCAATCCCTTCAATTTACCTAACACCACTTCCCTACTAACATGTATTTCCCTCAGTTCCTCCATCCCACTGGACCCTCTGTCCCTTACTATTTCTGGAAGATTATTTATGTCCTCCGTAGTGAAGACAGAACCAAAGTAACTATTCAATTGGTCTGCCATGTCCTTGCTCCCCATAATCAATTCACCTGTTTCTGTCTGCAGGGGACCTACATTTGTCTTTACCAGTCTTTTCCTTTTTACATATCTATAAAAGCTTTTACAGTCCGTTTTTATGTTCCCTGCCAGTTTTCTCTCATAATCTTTTTTCCCCTTCCTAATTAAGCCCTTTGTCCTCCTCTGCTGAACTCTGAATTTCTCCCAGTCCTCAGGTGAGCCACTTTCTCTGGCTAATTTGTATGCTTCTTCTTTGGAATTGATACTATCCCTAATTTCTCTTGTCAGCCACGGGTGCACTACCTTCCTTGATTTATTCTTTTGCCAAACTGGGATGAACAATTGTAGTTCATCTATGCAACCTTTAAATGCTTGCCATTGCATATCCACCGTCAATCCTTTAAGTGTCATTTGCCAGTCTATCTTAGCTGATTCACGTCTCATACCTTCAAAGTTACCCCTCTTTAAGTTCAGAACCTTTGTTTCTGAATTAACTATGTCACTCTCCATCTTAATGAAGAATTCCACCATATTATGGTCACTCTTACCCAAGGGGCCTCTCACGACAAGATCGCTAATTAACCCTTCCTCATTGCTCAAAACCCAGTCCAGTGTGGAGGCCAAATCATCGGGTCAGTTTAAAGCAGAGGTTGATAGGTTCTTGATTAGTAAGGGTGTCAAAAGTTATGTAGAGAAGCCAGGAGAAGGGGGTTGGGTTGAGAGGGATAGTTAATCAGCTAGGATTGAATGGTGATCAGCTTTGATGGGCCAAACGACCTACTTCCATTCCTATGTCTTCTGGTCTTTTCAAAGTGGTCATAGTGTTGCTGAACTGCAGTAACCAGGGTTGGTTCAAGAACCGAATGGCTGAAGGGAAGTAACTGTTTTTAAACCTGGTGGTGAGTAACTCCAGGGTACTGTACTTGTTGGCATTTCCTCTCTCTGGTTATGTGCCAGCCAGACTGATGAGAACTTTAAGCAACTTGTAATAATCTGGGCAGAATTCCGTCTGTCAGGATGTGGTTGGTCAGTCTCAGTCGATTCAGATCTGTGGTTTTTAATTATTTCAGGAGGAGGCTCGCCGGAAGACAAGGTAGGACATGCTCTTCAGTAAGATTCTGCATGGATTTGAAAGATAATTCACAACTTTCTGATGCCTAGCTTATAACCAACTGTTAAACAATTGCAGGGTTAATAAGGATACACCGGTGTTTCCAGTGGTAGAAGGCGCCCTTTGTGCGAAGACATTGTCCACAGTGTGGAGAGGAATTGTTGATGCTGTTACACAAGGTAAAACCTACACAAATTCCTTTGTCCTCGACAAATTTAAGTAACAATTCATTGCAACAAATCACAATAGTAATGGGCTGAAGGAGAATGGAAGTTTAATTCTGGTACCAACCCAACCTCACTTTCCCATTGTCAGTGGGAGATGTCAGACTCCTGAACACACCAGGACAGGGTCACAATACAACCAGTACACTGTACTGCTTGATTACTCTGTACCTTGGGCCCTTCTGTCCTTCTCAAATACCCCAATAGATGGCGCCATAGAGTAGCACTTAGTGCATTGCTTTTTCTGTACTAGTGATCACCAGTTTAATTCCCACTGGGATCTGTCCGTTCCCTCTGTGACTGCGTGCGTTTCGTCTGGGTGCTCCACCTTCCTCTCACATCCCAAAGCTGTACTAAGTTGTAGGCATGCTATGTTGGCGCCAGAAGCACAGCAGCTCTTGTGGTCTGCATTCTTGGACAAGGTTGGTCGTGGATGCAAAAGAGGCATTCCAATGTATGTTTCAGTACGTAGAAGCCCCAATGAGAGAGCATGCGATAGTGGATCTGCTAATAGGGAATGAGACAGGGCAGGCGACAGAACTCTGCTTAGGGGAACACTTTACATCCAGTGACCATGATGCCATTAGTTTCAAAATGCACGGTGTGGTCCACGGGTTGAGATTCTAAATTGGGGAAAGGCCAATTTTGATGGTATCAGAAATGATCCGACAAGTGTGGATTGGGACAGACTGTTTTCTGGCAAAGGTGTAGTTGTTACAAGTGGGAGGCTTTCAAAGACAAAATTTTGAGAGTACAAAGTTTGTATGTACCTGTCAGAATAAAAGGTAAGGATAACAGGTGAAAAGGGAACCTTGGTTTTCGAGAGATATTGAGGCCTTGGTTAAGAGAAAGAAAGGAGGTGCATAGCAGGTGTAGGCAGGTAGGAACCAATGAGGTGCTTATGGAACATAAGAAATGCAAGTGAACATTTCAGCTAGAAATCAGAAGTGCTAAAAGAGGGCATGAACTTGCTCTAGCCGACAAGGTGAAGGAGAATCCTAAGGGATTTTACAGATAAGTTAAGACCAAGGGACAAAATTAGTCGTCTGGAAGTACAGAATATTAAACCATGAATGGATGCAAAAGAGATGGGGGAGATCTTAAATGAATCTTTTGCATCTGTATTTAGTCAGGAGATGGACACAGAGTCTATAGAAGTGAGGCAAAGTGGCATCGACTGCATGGACCCTGTACAGATTACAGAGAATGAGATGTTTGCTACCCTGAGGCAAATCAAGGTGGATAAATTCCCAGGGCCTGACAAGGTGTTCCCTTGGGCCCTACAGGAGACAAATGCAGAAATTGCTGGTGCCTGAGTGGAGATATTTAAATCATCTTTAGCTACAGGAGAGGTACCAGAGGATTGGAGGAGAGCCAATGTTTTTACGCTGTTTAAAAAAGGCCCTAAACATAAACCAGGAAATTGTAGGCCAGTGAGTCTGACATCAGTTGTGGGAAAGTTATTGGAAAGTATTCTAAGGGGCCGAATGTATAAGCATTTGGATAAATATGGACTGATTAAGGACAGCCACCTTGGCTTCATGCATGGTAGGTCATATCTAACCAGTCTTAGGGTTTTTTTGAGGAAGTTACGAGGAAAGTTGCTAAAGGCAAAGCAGTGAATGTTGTCTACATGGACTTTAGTAAAGCATTTGAAAAGGTTCCACATGAGAGGTTGGTCAAGAAGGTTCAGTCGCTCGGCATTCAGGATGAGGTAGTAAATTGGATTGGACATTGGCTTTGTGGGAGAAGCCAGAGAGTGGTAGTAGATGGTGGCCTCTCTGACTGGAGGCCTGTGACTGATGGTGTGCTGCAGGGATTGGTGTTGGGTCTTTTGTGCTTTGTCATCTATACCAATGATCTGGATGATAATGTGGTTAACTGAATCAGCAGATTTTCATATGACACCAAGATTGGGAGTGTAGTGGACAGTAGGGAAGGCTATCATGGCAGAGGGATCTATATCAGCTGGAAAAATGGCAGACAAGTGCAAGGTTTTGCACTTTGGTAGGGCAAACCAGGGTAGGTCGTAAAGAAAGCTTTTGGCATGTTGGCCTCCATAAATTAATTTATTGAGTATGGAAGATGGGATGTTATGTTGAAATTGTGTATGATGTTGGTGAGATCTAATCTAGGGTTCTGTGTGTAGTTTTGGTCACCTACCTACGGGAAAGAAATAAACAAGTTTAAAAGATTGCCGAAAAAATGTAGGAGGATGTTGGTGTGTCTGGAGGACCCGACTTAGAAGGAAAGATTGAATGGGCTAGGACTGTATTCTTTAGACCATAGAAGATTGAGAGGAGATTTGATAGAGGTATACACAATTATTTGGGGTATAAATAGGGTAAAAGCGAGCAGGTTATTTTCCACTGAGGTTGTGTGGGACTACAACCTGAGGACAAGGGGTTAAGGGTGAAAGGTGAAAGGTTTAAGGGGAACATGAGAAGAAATTTGTTCACTCAGTCGTGAGAGTGTGGAATGAGCTGCCAACGCAGGTGATGCATGTGAGCTCAATGTCAATGTTTAAGAGACATTTGGATAGGTCCATGGTTGGGAAGGGTATGGAGGGCTATGGTTCAGGTGCAGGTCAATGGGACTGGGCAGGTTAAATGGTCTGAAATGGACTAGATGGGCTTTTTCTGTGCTGTGCTTTTCTACAGCTATGTGTGTCTGGAACCAGGGATCACAACCTCAGGATAGGTGGTAGACCATTTAGAGCAGAGATGAGGAGACACTCCTTCATCTAGAGGCTTGAGGGGGCACGGTCATTGATTTAATTTGAAATGGGGACGATAGGTTTTTGGATATGAAGGGAATTAGGGGGAATGTGGGCATAGTGCAGCAAAATGGCGCTGAGTAGGAGGTCAGCTATCATCTGAATGAACGGGGGCCGACACAAAGGCCCAGAATACTTATTCCTGCTCATATTTATTGCAATTGTAGGTTCTAAGGTGACAGATTGTTCAAGTTAATTGTTAATGTTCATTAATCATGTGCAATGTGCAATTGTTTTTGACCATGAAGTATTTTGTGCACATCAAGAAGTTCTGATAGTGTCAAAAGAGTAACACACGCACAAAATCCTGGAGGAGCTCAGTATTCAGGCGTCATCTATGGAAAGGAATAAAGTATTGGTGTCTTAGGTTGAGACCATGATGGATCCTGCAGTGATGAAAGGTCTTGGCCTGAAACTTCAACTCTTTATTCCGTTCCATAGATGCTGCCTGACCTGCTGAGTGTGTTACTCTGCAATTCCAGCATCTGCATAATCTCTTGTGTTTATGGTCTGCAAAGAGGTTGGTTGTGCTACATTGGGTTGACAATTTGGCCCCTACTTAGTCAAAATTAATTTCCTATAACTTGTCGGGCATTAAGTTTGTTTTTCCTACTTGTGAATCTCCTCTCCCTCAGTGATCATACAATTCTGTGCCTCCACCCATTCTGATTTACACCCAGTCATTCAACCCCAACATGGTCAAAGCACCCCTCTCTCTCTCAGAATCACGAGCAGGAGTATAATCATGGCTCATCTGCCCCAGGTTTCTATCCCTTTCCAGTGCCAGTTCCACACCACCGTCAGATCATTGAACTTGCAAACTGATATGAATCTCCACTTGAAGTAAACCAAGAACTTCCCTCCCCCACCAATCTCACTACATTTATTATCAAAGTATGTATACTGTACACAACCTTCGATTTGTCTCCTTGCACGCAGCCATAAAACAAAGAAACCCAATAGAACCCATTAAACAAAGACTGTCAAATACCCAATCGTGCAAATTATAAAAGTGTTCAGAATGGAAGTTCACTAAAGTGAGTGCACGGCCACAAAGCCAGTCATCACTGCAGCCGATACCTGAGCTTATTACCAGCAGGGTTGCAGCAGAGACAGGATCAGCATGGGTGTGGACCAAGTATGTCCAGAGGGGCAGATAGTCAGACAGTGTATACATATCTTGCAAACCCTGCAGTAGTTGCATAGACACCTGAAGAGTAGACTATCTGTTGGATGGAAGTGACCAACAACTCTGATAGAGGCAGATGCCAAGTTTTTAAGCTCACCAGTGGGAGGTGGTGCTGGCCCACCACCTCGAGGGAGTCTTGATCATAAGCGGGCTGAAGCTCCTGAAGATCAACTGATGACCACACTGGTGATAGCACAGGACAGTTAACATCTTAGTCCACGTGTATTTTTAACTCTGCAGGCCACGGCTTCAGTTCAGCGCAGAGAGGAGTAAACCATCCTGTCCCTCCCCTCTGGCCCAGACACTCTGACCTTTTCAATCTGGCCCGGCACTTAAAAAATTGGCCAGCCCTTGGGTAGTTGCTCAGTCTTGGACCCGGGCCCTGTGCCTCTTTTCCATTGACTTACTCTCAGCATTTTAATACCGAGCACAGCTCTCTGTTCACTTCCACATTCCACAATCCTCCACTCTCTCTGATCGTGTTTGCCATCCATACCCCCACCCTTCCCTCCACTCTTCTGTCCAGAGAAAGCTCCCGGGAGAAGATTGTTATCTGCTTGTTGCATCTGAATGAATTCTAACAAAGATCCAGCAGCCTCTCTCCTGGACCCAGGGCTGTGCTATGTGCGAACACTCTTCCACACTTCCCGATCCCCAGGGACTCTAATTCATCTGCTTTCCCTCACAGTCTCTGTCGCCCTGGATGTGGAAACAGCGGCTGTGGAGCTCGGCGTGTCTGACGATCAGAAAAGTGCAAGTTGTGCCAGGACCCTGAGGAGTCTTCCGGACACTGGGAAAGGGATCACAAATGGGCCTTGTGAGCTGGGACGGGAGGGATTCACATCGGGCAGACATTACTGGGAGGTGGAGGTGGCGGGGAATCAGGGCTGGTGTTTGGGAGTCACCACAGAGTCCCCGGAGAGGAGCGCAGACATCAAACTAATACCAAAGAATGGGTTCTGGACCATCTGGCAGCGGGATGATGAATTTTATGTTTTCACCTCCCCTCCATCCCGTCTCCCTGCTAATACCATCCCCGGGAGGGTGGGGGTTTATCTCAGTTACGAGTCCGGGACAGTTTCGTTTTACAGCGCAGAGACCAACTCCCATCTCCACACCTTCACTGGGAATAAATTCACGGGGAGGCTCTATCCTTTCTTCTGGACTTGGGATGGAAACCAGTGGCTGAGAATGGGAGCAGAAAATAAACTGCAGTAGCATTGGGACCATCTGAGTGTTCCTCACCCAGCCTTTCTATCTGCTGCCCATCACCTGAACACTCCCCACCACCCTCCATGCTCCACTGTCCTGTCAGATTTCATCATCTTCGGCCCTCTCTCACTGCCCCCTCTCACCTCCCAGCTTCTGACATCCTTTCCACACTGCAGTCCTCACTCATCTGTCTCACATCCCTTACCTGAATCCACCTGTCACCGGCCAGCTCTTTCTTCACCTTTCTTTTCTGGTGATCTCCCCTCTTTTTTTTCAGTCCAGATAAGAGGTCCTGGCTTGAAACGCTGACTGTCCATTTCCCTCCATGGATGTGGGGAGTTTCTGCAGGTTTTGTTTGTGTGTTGCTGGGATTGTAGGTCATGGTGCAGATTATTGACTCCACACGCTGACCATTCCGTGACTGACTGACTTGCTTCAGCCAGTTTCCAGCACCTGCAGTCCCTTGAGTCTGAAAAAACCAAATAACAGAGAGATGATAAGATCAAATGAGGGTATGGAGGGGGAAGGGATAGGAAAAGTGAACTGAGGGGAAAACATTTTTATAAGCCAAAATAAATGTTCTTCATAATAAAAATATTTACAACAATGAGCCACGCAGTGCCTTTCATTCTTGCATTCATGGTCAATACTTTAAGTTGTGTCCTATTGTATTCACGGAACTTTGCAGCACAGTACAGGCCATTTGGCCCAAGATGTTGTGCTGACCTATTAACCTGCACTGTCAGTCTATCCCTTCCCTCAAAGTTCAAGGTAAACTTATTATCAAAGTACATATATATCACCATATACAACTCTGAGATACATTTTCTTGCGGGCATACTCAATAAATCCATAATAGAATATGTAATACCCATAACAGAGCCAATAAACATTTGTGTTAAACCAGTGTGCAAAAACCAACAGTGCAAATACAAAAAAAACAAAATAATAATAAATAAATATCGAGGACATGAGATGAAAATCCATTGAAAGTTAGTACATCAGTTGTGGGACCATTTCAATGATGGGGCAAGTGAAGTTATCCTCATTGGTTCAAGAGTCTGATTGTGGAGGGGTAGTAACTGTTCCTGAACCTGGTGGCTTGAATGTTGAGACTACTGTACCTGCTTCCTGATGGCAGCAGCAAGAAGATCTTCGATCTAGTCCTGTGCAATGAGACAGGTAAGATTAACGATCCTGTACTCGGGGATCCTCTTGGAAAGAGTGATCATAGTATGACTGAATTTCGCATTCAGATGGAGGATGAAATAGATCTAAAACTAGTGTATTATGCTTGAACAAGGGAGGCTACAACGGGATGAGGGGAGGAACAGTGGAATACTTTCAAAGAGATTTATCACAGTGCTCAACAAACGTATATTCCAGTCAAAAGTAAGGACAGTAATTGTGGGGAAAACCAGCCCTGGATAACTAAGGAAATAAAAAAATAGTATCAAATTAAAAGCTTGTGTACAAAGTTGCAAAGAGTAGCAACTGGAGGATTGGGAAAACTTTAAAAAGCAACAGAGAACAACTAAACAAGAAATAAGGAAAGAGAAGATAGAGTATGAAAGTAAATTAGCACAGAATATAAAAACAGCAAAAGTTTTTATAAATATATAAAGCAGAAGAGGGTAGCTAAAGTCAACGTAGGTCCCTTGGAAGAGGAAAGGGGAAATTGATATTGGGTGATAAGGAAATGGCTGAAGCATTGAACGACTATTTTATTTCGGTCTTCATGGTGGAGGACACATCTAATATGCCAAAGAAGGATGTTATGGACGAAATGGGAGGCGAGGACCTCGATAAAATCACTGTCACTAAAGAAATAATGAGAAAACTAAAGGGCCTGAAGGTAGATTAGTCCCCTGGTCCTGATGGGATGCATCTCAGGGTGCTGAAGGAATTGGTGGAGGTCATAGTAGACACGTTGGTAATCATTTATGAAAACTCTAGACTCTGGGCAGGTCCCGACGGATTGGAAGACAGCAAATTTCACACCATTTTTTAAAAAAGGATGTAGGCAAAAGACAGGCAACTATAGGCCAGTTAGCTTAACATCTGTAGTCTGTAAAATGCTTGAAGCTGTCATTAAGGAAGAAATAGGGAAACATTTAGAAAGGCATGGTTCCATTAGACAGATGCAGCACGGATTCAGAAAGGGCAGGTCCTGTTTGACAAACTTACTGGAATTCTTTGAGGACATAATGAGTGCAGTGGATAGAGGGGAACAGGTGGATGGTGTATACTTGGATTTCCAGAAGGCGTTCGATAAGGTGCTGCACAAGAGACTTATAAATAAGATATGGATGCATGGAGTCGGAGGAAGTGTATTGGTATGGATAGTGGATTGGTTAAACAATAGAAGGCAGAGAGTTGGTATAAAAGGGTGTTTCTCCGGTTGGCAGTCAGTGGTGAGTGGGATGCCGCAGGGGTCGGTGCTGGGCCCGCAGCTGTTTACCATTTTCATTGATGATTTGGAAGAGGGGACTGAGTGTAGTGTAGCAAAATTTGTTGATGACACTAAACTGAGTGGAAAAGCAAGTTGTGCAGAGGATGTGGAGAGTCTGCAGAGGGGCATAGATAAGTGACTGGGCCAAGGTCTGGCAGGTGGAATACAACGTTGGTAAATGCGAGATCATCCACTTTGGAAGGAATAACAGAAGAGCAGTTTATTATTTAAATGATGCAAGATTGCAGCATGCTGTTGTGCAGAGGGACTTGGAAGTGCTTGTACATGAATTGCAAAAAGTTGGCTTGCAGGTACAACAGATTATTAAGAAGGCAAACAGAATGTTGGCCTTCATTGCAAGAGGCATTGAAGAGCAGGGGGGTCATGCTGCAACTATACAGGGTACTGGTGAGGCTGCACCTGGAGTACTGTGTGCAGTTCTGGTCTCCATACTTGAGGAAGGATATACTGGCTTTGGAGGCAATGCAGAGGAGGTTCACCACCAGTTTGATTCCAGGGATGAAGGGGTTAACCTATGAGGAGAGATTGAGTTGCCTGGGACTATACTCTCTGGAGTTCAGAAGAATAAGAGGGGGTCTTATAGAAACATACAAAATTTTGAAAGGGATAGATAAGATAGAAGTAGGAACGCAAACACGAGGAAATCTGCAGATGCTGGAATTTCAAGCAACACGCATAAAAATTGCTAGTGAACGCAGCAGGCCAAGCAGCATCTATAGGAAGAGGTACAGTCGACTTTTCAGGCCGAGACCCTTCGTCAGGACTAACGAAAGGTCTCGGCCCGAAACGTCGACTGTACCTCTTCCTATAGATGCTGCCTGGCCTGCTGCGTTCACCAGCAATTTTTATAGAAGTAGGAAAGTATAGAAGGTGAGACTAGAACTAGGGACATTGCCTCAATATTCAGGGGATAGGTGGATGTCTCCATGGACGCTCACCAATTTTTATTGACGCAGCATTGAAAACACCCATCTGGATACATAATGGCTTGCTATGGCCACTGCTCTGTCGACAATGGCGAGAAACTGCGGAGAGCTGTGGATACAGACAAAACGCATCACGGAAACCAGCCTCTCCTCTATGGACGTTGTTTACATGTATGGATCTCTATTGGTCGAGGTTGGCCAAGGATGTTGCACCCCAGCTGACTACTTTGTTGGTGCAGCGCCGGCTCTGGCTGACGAGAGAAATGCGAGAGTGTTGCAAAGGCCGCATCTATAGGTAGGAGAGGCTTCTCCTGAACAGCGTCGATATTCAAGCCAGGGCAATACGATATGGAGATCACGCTGTTGCCCGTGCAGCAGGCCCCACTTCCCCACGCAGCTGACGAACGGCAGAGACTGACATAGTTTGGTGCCAGTGAGCGTTGAACTCAACGCATCCAGCTTCAGCCAAATCCAGCTCCAGAATTTTTTTTCCTGGGGTTTACTCCTGAAGTATTCTCGCTGCCTCAGTAAAGCAGCTGGCAGGATCAAAACCTGCCACATACCGCAGCGATTTAGCTTTCTCCCCTCTCTCACCGGGCAGAAGATACAAAAACCTGTTGGGATAAAACAGAGTCGAGGTATTGCGATATGAGTTCAGTGACGCAGGAACAAGCTGAAACAATGGGTCTGCCTGTTCAGGCAGGTTTGTGGATCTTGGGTAGGAGGTAGAAACGGCAGGTGCGGCATATGGGAACTATGAGTTTAGCGGGGCAGAAGACTGGACGGTGACACAGGGCATCAAAGGGTGTGGGGTGAAAGCAGGGGTATGGGGATGACTGGAAGAATTGGATCAGCCCATGATTGAATGGTGGAGCAGATATGATAGGCCGAATGGCCTACTTCTGTTCCTATGTCTTATGGTCTTTTGTTCAAGAAAGGTAATAGGGATACTCCTGGCATTATAGACCAGTCAGTCTTATTTCAATCGCGGCCAAACTATTTGCTAGGATTCTTAATGGACAGGATTTCCAGTGTTTGAAGAAGCATAGCCTGATTAGGATTACACAGCACGACTTTATAAGGGCAGGTTGTGCCTTACAAGCTTGACTGAATTCTTCGAGAAAGCGACAAAACAAATTTCTGAAGGTTGAGCAGTGGATGTGATGTATATAGATTTCAGTAAAGCGTTTGACAAGGTTCCACATGGTAGCTCATGGGAAGCATTAACATTTAACTGCATGGATTCAGAATTGGCTTGTCCACAGAAGGCAGAGATTGGTAGAAGATGCTGACAGTGAATGTCAGTGACAAGTGGAGTTCTGTGGAGATCTGTTCTGGAACCCTTGTTGTTTGTGATTTTTTTGTTTAAATATGACTTTGAACTTTAAATGGTCTAAATGATGAAGTGTAAGGATGGGGTAGTAAGTTTGCAGATGACACGAAGGCTGGTGGAGTTGTGGATTAAGTAGGTGGTAGTTGAAGCATTAATAGGATGAGATTTGGCAGATGAAGTTCAACCTGGAAAAGTGTGGACCTATATTCCAAAATCCCTTTGTTCTACCACAATCCTCAGTGCCCTGCACCTACTCTGGTTGGTCCTGTTGAAGTGCAAGACCTCACATTTGTTGGCATTAGATTCCATCTGCCAATTTTCAGCTCATTTTTCTAGCTGATGCAGATCCCTCTGCAATTCATGAAAGCCCTTCTCACTGTCTACTACACCCCCAATCTTGATGTCATTCACAAACTTGCTGATCCAGTTTACCACATTATCATCCAGATCATTGATATAGATGACAAACAACAAATGACCCAGCACCGATCCCTGCGGCACACCACTGGTCACAGGCCTCCAATCACAGAGGTAACTCTCTACTACCACTCTCTATCTTCTCCCTCAAAGCCAATAGCTAATCTAATTTAGTATCTCATCCTGAATGCCGAGCAACTGAACCTCCTGGACCAGCCTCCCATGCGGGACTTTTTCAATGCCTCACTGATGTCCACGTAGACAGCATCCACTGCCTTGCCTTCATCCAATTTCCCAGTAACTTCCTTGAAAAACTCTGTAAGATTGACCAGACATGAAGAGAATAGGTGTCCTTAAAAATCAATATGGTCTTCTATGTGTGGAGAAACAGTGGATGGGTAATATATTAATATTTCTTATTTATATTTAACTGTGGGAAAACCATAAAACATAGGAGCAGAATGAGGGCATTCAGCCCATCAGTTCTGCTATACCGGTCAATTATGGTTGACTTATTATCCCCCTCAAACCCATTCTCTCGCCTTGTCCCGTAACCTTTGATGCCCTTAATTAATCGAGGACCTCACAAACTCTGCATTAAATACACGCAATGACCTTGCTTCAACAGCCATATGTGGCAATTAATTCCACAGATTTACCAACCGGTGCCAAAGAAATTCCTCCTGATCTCTGTTCTGAAGGGAAGTGCCATGTGCCTCAGGTATTAGCACGAAGTCCACTGTGATTTTTCATCTACACCCAGCGGCCGCTTCACTTGGTACCACTGCTCGTTAATGCAAATATCTAATCAGTCAATCATGTGGCATAAAAGCATGCCGACATGGTCAGTGGGTTCAGTTGTTGTCAGAGTGGGGAAGAAATGTGATCTAATTGATTTTGACTTTGGAATAGCTGTTGGTGCCAGATGGGGTGGTTTAATTATCTCAGAAACTGCTGATTGTCTGGGATTTTCATGCACAACACTCTCTAGAGTTTACAGAGAATGGTGTAAGAAAAAAAAATCCAGAGAGCCGCAGTTCTCTGGGCAAAATCCCCATGCTAATGAGGGCTGTTAGAGGAGAGTAGCCAGACTGGCTTGAGCTGATGGGAAGGGAACAGTTACTCAAATAACCATGTGTTACGACAGCAGTGTGCAGAAGAGCATCTCTGAACGCACAACATGTCAAGCCTTGGTGGATGGGTGACAGCAGCAGAAGACACACTGGTTTCAGTCCAATACATAAAAGAATGGCATTGACTGTTGACCCCTTGCCTTTTACTGAAAATTACAAACATATCACTATGCTCGGCAAGCTGGATGCTGGGAGGATGCTTCCCTTAGCTGACGGGTCTAGGAGCAGTGCTTGCAGACTCAGAATAAAGGGAATGCCATTCAGGGATGAGAATAGGAGAAATAGGCAGTGAATTTATGGATCTCTCAGGCCCGGTGGGCTCTGGGGACTCAGGGAGTGTGTCCAGTGGGGGGCAGATTGGGGTTAACCGGAGTAACACACTCAAAATGCTGGAGGAACTCAGTAGGCCAGGCAGCATCTATGGAAAAGAGTAAACAGCCGAGGTTTCAGGCCATGACACTTCATCAGAACTGGAAAGGAAGGGGAAAGAGGCCAGAGTGAGGGGGGAGGAGGAAGGAGCATAAGCTGGCAGATGATAGGTGAAGCCAGATGAGGTGGAAGGTTGGTAGGGGAGTGGGGAATTGATTGGTGGAAGACTTAAAGGGCTGAAGAAGGAGCAATCCAATAGGAGTGGACCATGGTAGAAAGGGAAGGAAGGAAAGAAATCAAAGGAAGCTAGTGGGCAAGTAAGGAGAAGTGGTGAGAGGGCAATGGGAAATAAGAGGAGCTGGGATGAAATTACTGGACGTTAGAGAAGTCAATGTCTATGTCTTCAGGTTGGAAGCTACCCAGATGGAATATGAGCTGATGCTCTTCCATTCTAAGTGTGGCTACATCATGGCAGTAGAGAAGGCCATGGACCGATATGTCAGGATGGGGACTGGGAGTCAAATTGAAATGGGTGGTCATTGCAAAATCCCATCTCTCATGGCAGCAGGAGCAAAGGGGTTCGGAGAATCTGTTCCCGCAACCCATGTCGGATCTCATTGGTGTAGAGGAGGTGGTATTGGGAGCAGGAATCTTGATACCCACTTTTCTTCCATATAATTTCATTAAGTGAATTTTAATTGCCCAACTACTATGGCAGAACAACGTACACAAAATGCTAGAGGAACTCAGCAGGTCAGACTGCATTTATGGAAAAGAGTAAACAGTCGATGTTTCAGGCTGAGACCTTTCATCAGGACTGGTAAAAAAGAGAAGTCAGAGTAAGAAGGTGGGGAAGGGAGGAAGAAGTACAAGGTGGTAGGTGAGAGGTGAAACTAGGAGAGGGGGAGGGGGTTGAAGTAGAGAGCTGGGAAGTTGATTAGTGAAAGAGGTAAAGGGCTGGAGAAGGGGGAGTCTGATAGGAAAGGACGGGAGGCCATGGAAGAAAGAGAAGGGGGAGGAGCACCAGAGGGAGGTGATGGGCAGGTAAGGAGACAAGGTGAGAGAATGAAACAGGATTGGGGAATGGTGAAGGAGGGGGACATTACTGGAAGTTTGATAAATCGATGTTCATGCCATTAGGTTGGAGGTTACCCAGACGGAATATAAGGTGTTGCTCCTCCAACCTGAGTGTGGCCTCACTGCAGCTTCAGAGGAGGCCATCGACTGCCATGTTGGAATGGGAATGGAATGCAGAATTGGAATGGGTGGCTACCGGAAGGCCCCAATTTTTCTAGTGGATGGAGCATAGGTGCTTGGCAAAGTAGTCTCCCTATCAACATCAGGCCTCTCCGATATATAGGAGGCCACACCAGGAGCATCGGATATAGTAAATGATCCTAACAGACTCACAGGTGAAGAGCTGCCTCACCTGGAAGGACTGTTTGGGGCCCTGAACGGTAGTGAGGGAGGAGGTGTAGGGGCAGGTGTGGCACTTGTTCCACTTACAAGGATAAGTACCGGGAGGGAGATCAGTGGGGAGGGACGAGTGGACAAGGGGATTGCATAGGGAGCGATCCCTGTGGAAAGTTGAGGGGGAGGGAAAGACATGCTTACTGCTGGGATACCATGGCAGAACCTTGTGTCATGGTTTGTTTAGTGCAGTTGGCTTTCAGATGCCACATCTGAGTTAACAGTCCCATGTCTGGGCTGTATTTGGCCCCTGTGTCGTGTGTGTTCAGGAGTCTGATATCCTTCACTATTCGTGGAATACTGATGCTTCCCAGCAGGTGTGATTAGTGCTGGAATAATCATCCAATCTTTGCATTTAATTACATCATCAAAGCATCTGATAGAAAATGAAATAAATCTACATGTTTTACCTTCATTGAGGCCAGAAAACTTATTTCTGTAAACTGTGCTTATCCAGTAGGGTAATTGAAATATTCAAACGGTATGGTACCATGTATCACCAACATTGTTTGGTCATCTCTGTTAATGCTGCAAATATTAAACAGCTGGTTATAAATGGAGAACATAAATTTTTAGGATCATGTTACAAATTGATGCAGTATTTCCATAAGGACCATATCCTACCTACTCTTCTGACGAGCTTCCTCCTGAGATACATAAAACCCAGAAATGACTGACAATGACTGATCACCTCCCATAACACCATAAGATATAGGAGCAGATTTAGGCCATTTGGCCCATCGAATCTGCTCCTCTCAGCCCCAATCTCCTGCCTTCTCCCTGTATCCCTTCATGCCCTGACCAATCAAGAACCTCTTCCTTGATTGTACATAAAAACTCGACCTCCTCAGTTGCCTGTGGCAAAGAATTCCACAGACTCACTGCTCTATGGCTACATAAATTCCTCCTCTTCCCTGTTCTAAAAGGACATCCCGCTATTCTGAGGCTGTGTTCTCTGAATCTGTGCTGACTGGTGATTAAATCTCCTTGCTGACTATCAACACTGGTAACCTCAGGGGTGTGTGCTTAGCCCACTGCTCTACTCTCTCTATACCCATGACTGTGTGGCTAGGCATAGCTCAAGTATCATCTATAAATTTGCTGATGATACAGCCATTGTTGGTAGAATCTCAGATGGTGATGAGAGGGCGCACAGGAGTGAGATATGCCAACTAGTGGAATAGTGTCGCAGCAACAGCCTGGCACTCAACATCAGTAAGATAAAAGAGCTGATTGCGGACTTCAGAAAGGGTAAGTCGAAGGAACACATACCAATCCTTATAGAGGGATCAGAATTGGAGAGAGTGAGCAATTTCAAGTTTCTGGGTGTCAAGATCTCTGAGGACCTAACCTGGTCCCAACATATCGATGCAGTTATAAAGAAGGCAAGACAGCGACTATACTTCACAAGGAGCTTGAAGAGATTTGGTATGTCAGCAAATACACTCAAAAACTGCTGCAGATGTACGGTGGAGAGCATTCTGACAGGCTGCATCACTGTCTGGTATGGAGGGACTACTGCACAGGACAGAAAGAAGCTGCAGAGGGTTGTAAATTTAGTCGGCTCCATCTTGGGTACTAGCCTACAAAGTACCCAGGACACCTTCAAGGAGCGATGTCTCAGAAAGCAAGCGTCCATTATTAAGGACCTCCAGCACCCAGAGCATGCCATTTTCTCACAGTTACCATCAGGTAGGAGGTACAGAAGCCTGAAGGCACACACTCAGTGATTCAGGAACAGCTTCTTCCCATCTGCCATCTGATTCCTAAATGGATATTGAATTGAACACTACCTCGCTTCCTGCTTCTGTACAGTATTATGTATTTCATTGAGCTGCTGCTGCTAGGTTAACAAATTTCACAACACAGGCCGGTGATAATAAACCTGATTCTGATTCTTGTCCTAGACTCTCCCACCATAGGAAACATCTTCTGTACACTCACTCTATCAAGGACTTTTACTACTCCATAGGTTTCAATGAGATCACCTTTCATTCTTCTGAATTCTTGTGAATGTATGCCCAGAGCCATAAAAAGGTCTTTATATGACAAGTCATTCAATCCTGGAATCATTTTCGAGAACCTCCTTTGAAACCTCTCCATTTTAACAGCATCTTTCCTAAGATAAGGGGAGCAAAACTGCTCACAACACTCCAAGTGAGGCCTCACCAGTGCTTTGTAAAGTCTCAACATTACATCCTTGCTGTTATATTCTAGTCCTCTTGAAATGAATGCATTGCATTTCCTTCCTCACCACAAACCCACCCTGAAAATTAACCATTAGGGAATCCTGTACAAAGACTCCCAAGTCCTTTTATGCCTCAGTTTTTTTGTACTTTCTCTTTATTTAGAAAGTAGTCAATCCTTTCACTGCATCTACCAAAATGCATGACCATAAACCTCCTGACACTGAATTCCATCTGCCATTTCCTTACCCATTCTCCTAATTTGTCTAGGCCCTTCTACTTCCTCAAAACTACCTGCCCCATCCACCTATCTTCATATTGTCTGCAAACTTTGCAACAAAGCCATTACTTCCATCATCAAAATCATTGACATATGATGTAAAAAGAATCGGTCCCAACACAGACCCCTGTGGAATACCATTAGCCTCCGGCAGCCAGCCAGAAAAGGCTCCCTTTATTCCCATTATTTACCTCCGGCCAATCAGCCACTACTTTTTCCATGCTGGAATCTTTCCTGTAATACCGTGGGCTCCTAGCTTGTTAAGCAGCCTCATGTCTGGCACCTTGTCAAAGGCCTTCTGAAAATCCACGTACACAGCATCAACCGATTCTCCTTTTTCTATACAGCTTGTTTATTCAAAGAATTCCAACAGATTTGTCAGGCAAGATGTTCCCTTGAGAAAACCATGCTGACTACAGCCTATTTTATCATCTGCCTCCAGCACCTTGAGAACTTATCCTTTATAATCAACTCTTACATCTTCCCAACCACTGAGGTCAGACTAATTGGCCTATAGTTTCCTTTCTTCTGCCTCTCTCCCTTCTTGAAGAGTAGAGTGACATTTTCAGTTTTCCAGTCTTCCCGAACCATTCCAGAATCTAGTGATTCTTGAAAGATCATTACTAATGCCTCCATAATCTCTTCAGCCACCTTTTTCAGAATCCTGGTATGTACCACATCTGGTCTAGTTGACTTATCTACCTTCAGTTTCCCAAGAATCTTCTCTCTAGTTATGGTAACTTCATACACTTCATGACCCCTGACACTTGGAACGTCTTTCACTGTGCAAATGGATGCAAAGTACTCAATCAGTTTGTCTGCCATTTCCTTATCCTCCATTGCAACAAGTATACTTTCATGCAAGTTATCACAAGCTACAGAAAAATACCGTTTCCCAACTCTCATTGTTGCTGAGAAAGACATAAAGAGGGTATTACTGAAGGACACAGGAACACAGGGGAAGTTACAGAGAATATTTATGAAGCTAGAAACAGATGTAAGATTGGGTTTCAAATTCCAGCACTGTCTGTAAGGAGATTGTATGTTCTCCCTGTCTCCCTGTCACTGGGTGGAGCTCCTCTGGCAGCTCTGATTACCTCCCATATTCCAAAGTCGCTTGAGTCAGGGTTAGGGAATTATGGGCATGCTACATTGGCACAGGAAGCGTGGCGACACTTGCAGGCTGCCCCTCACAATCCCGCTGATTTGATTTGAAGCCAACGATGCAAGTCACTGTATGTTACAATGTACATGTGACAAATAAAACTAATCTCTCTTTATACTTGATTTACGAAAACATATATAGAGGTAATATTCAGACAGCGTTGGGAGTTCCAATATTCTGTACATGTGACAAATAAAGCTAACCTTTTCTTTTGAAAAATCTTTTAAAATATGCCATAATTGAGAGGAAAAACTGGACAGGTTGTACATTTTTATCTTGATTAGGTGTTAGATAAGTTTATTGATGGCTTTGGGTGGTGGGTGGAGATACATTTGTATCAAAGGTGCTCTTTTCCTCAGCTAGCCTGCAGATCACCCATAGCTAAGTATAGCAGTAACTCAGCCCGCACCCCGCCCTTCTTCACTGGGTCACATGAAACCATGGGAGGAGGTGGTGAATGGTCGTATGAGTAGCTCGTGCATATCACAAGTCCTGGTTATGCGATCACTGACGCTAAAACATAGAAACACAGAAAATAGGTGCAGGAGTAGGTCATTCGGCCCTTCGAGCCTGCACCACCATTCAGTATGATCATGGCTGATCATCCAACTCAGAAACCTGTACCAGCCTTCCCTCCATACCCCCTGATCCCTTTAGCCAAAAGGGCCATATCTAACTCCCTCTTAAATATAGCCAATGAACTGGCCTCAACTGTTTCCTGTGGCAGAGGATTCCACAGATTCACCACTCTCTGTGTGAAGAAGTTTTTCCTAATCTCGGTCCTAAAAAGCTTCCCCTTTATCGTCAAACTGTGACCCCTTGTTCTGGACTTCCCCAACATCGGGAACAATCTTCCTGCATCTAGCCTGAACAATCCCTTTAGAATTTTATACGTTTCAATAAGATCCCCCCTCAATCTTCTAAATTCCAACGAGTATAAGCCTAGTCGATCCAGTCTTTCATCATATGAAAATCCTGCCATCCCAGGAATCAATCTGGTGAACCTTCTTTGTACTCCCTCTATGGCAAGGATGTCTTTCCTCAGATTAGGGGACCAAAACTGCACACAATACTCCAGGTGTGGTCTCACCAAGGTCTTGTGCAACTGCAGTAGTACCTCCCTGCTCCTGTACTTGAATCCTCTTGCTATGAATGCCAGCATACAATTCGCCTTTTTCACCGCCTGCTGTACCTGCATGCCCACTTTCAATGTCTGGTGTATAATGACACCCAGGTCTCGTTGCACCTCCCCTTTTCCTAATCAGCCACCATTCAGATAATAATCTGTTTTCCTGTTTTTGCTATCAAAGTGGATAACCTCACATTTATCCACATTAAATTGCATCTGCCATGAATTTGCCCACTCACCTAACCTATCCAAGTCACCCTGCATCCTCTTAGCATCCTCCTCACAGCTAAAACTGCAGCCCAGCTTCGTGTCATCCACAAACTTGGAGATGCTGCATTTAATTCCCTCATCTAAGTCATTAATATATATTGTAAACAACTGGGGTCCTAGCACTGAACCTTGCGGTACCCCACTAGTCACTGCCTGCCATTCTGGAAATGTCCCGTTTATTCCCACTCTTTACTTCCTGTCTGCCAACCAATTCCCTGTCCATATCAGTACCTTACCCCCAATACCGTGTGCTTTAAGTTTGCACACTAATCTCCTGTGTGGGACCTTGTCAAAAGCCTTTTGAAAATCCAAATATACCACATCCTCTGGTTCTCCCCTATCCACTCTACTAGTTACATCCTCAAAAAATTCTATGAGATTCAGACAGACAATCTCTGGAAGAGTAATGTGTGAGGGGATCCAGGAGTGCCCCTATTAACTGTTTGGAGAGAGACATTTATCATTGATGGTTTGTTTGGAAAGGAGAGAGAGACAGGGTTATTTACCACCGAAATGTTGCTTTTGGAAAAGAGAGAGAGAGAGACCAAGATTAACAGTGGACTGTCGCTTTAAGGCATTGGAATTAACTTTGGATTTCTACTGAGTTTGGAGTTGGAGACAGCACCGAGCAGCTCGAATGTTGCTATGGTGACCAAAGGCTGGTTGTTGATGTTACTTCCAAGGACAGGTTGCCTGCTTGCACTCCTTTACAGACAAAGGAAGGAGGGACTCTTTGAATGACAGGTGATTCTCAGCCTGGTGAAATAAATGGGAGGTCAGATGATACAGACCTCAGGACACGTGATCTGGACACTGAATGAGCATTGTTGTGCCCGCAGAGGAAGTGGATTTTGGAGGATCGATCAGGCGGATTGATCCAAATTGCTTTTCCAACGGTGAAGAAGGAGTTGACTGGTGGGGAGTTGTCTATGTGTCCACGCTTGCTGGGGTGATAGCTCCACCACAGGAAAACCGGTCCCCTGGTTAAAGTCACAATCGGTGACATAAAGGATTTCGAAGGACAACGAGAAGATCAACGGCATCAGCTCACCTGAAGACTCAACTCTCTCTCTCTCTCCATCACTACTCAAATAAATACCACGAACTGAACTGAACTTTACTCAACATCGTAAGACTGTATCTTTTTACCCCTCGACTTAAAGAAGCTTGGTTTTTCATACATATATATTCCACACTTACTTTTATATATAATCATTGCTAACTTGTTTGATTTATCTACATTTATATTACTGTATTGTGCAGTTACTAATAAATATTAGTAGTTTATAGCAATACGAGACTCCAAAGTGTTTTCCATCTCTGCTGGTTCTTTATCCCCGTCACGGGGTCCATGACAAATGTTACAGCTGTATAGGACCCTGGTCAGACCCCACTTGGAGTACTGTGCTCAGTTCTGGTCACCTCACTGCAGGAAGGATGAGGAAACTATAGAAAGGGTGCAGAGGAGATTTACAAGGATGTTGCCTGGATTGGGGAGCATGCCTTATGAGAATAGGTTGAGTGAACTCGGTCTATTCTCCTTGGAACAATGAAGGATGATAGGTGACCTGATAGAGGTGTATAAGATGATGAGAGGCATTGATCGTGTGGATAGACAGAGGCTTTTTCTGAGGGCTAACACGAGAGGGCACAGTTTTAAGGTGCTTTGAAATAGGTACAGAGATGTCAGGGGTAAGTTTTTTTACGCAGAGAGTGGTGTGTGCATGGAATGGGCTACCGGCGACGGTGGTGGAGGTGGATATAATAGGGTCTTTTAAAAGACTTCTGCATAGGTACATGGAGCTTAGAAAAATAGAGGGTAATCTGAAGTAATTTCTAAATTAAGTACATGTTCGGAACAGCATTGTGGGCTGAAAGGCCTGCATTGTGCTGTGGGTTTTCTATGTTTCTATGTTCTACAAGTATTAATAATGGGTTCAACCATCTTGTAAAGACACTGCCCAGAAGGCAATGGCAAACCAGTTCTGTAGAAATGATCATGATCAAAACCGTGATTGCCCACATCATTCGACATGGCACATAATGAGGACGATGATGGCTTTGACTAGCAGGCAACAGAAAAAGGACCGGTAAATCTGGAGGCCCAAAATTCAGAGATAAAATGGCAGGTAGTTTTTAATAAACCCCGCAGGAAACTCAGTAAAGAGAATGCGGAACTTTCTTCTGCAAGTGTGGTTGGAGCAGGTGCAGAGTCTGAATGAAGCAGGGAAGTTGGATGAACGTGAGGGAATATAGGACTGTGGAGTTCAGGGCATTACTGATGGCTGAGCTGAGGAGCAGGCATATCAAGCAGGTAAATCGATACAAGGATAGAATGGCCTTTCTATGAAGTAGAGTGGGATAAAATACAATGTGAAAGAAACCCGATAGTGGAAATTTCAAAATGAGCAGTGAGCAGTTTTGGGCCCCTTATCTACGGAAGGATGTGCTGGCATGGGAGAGGGTCCAGGGGAGGCTCACGAGAATAATCCCAGGAATGAAAGGGTTAACCTCTCAGGTGCATTTGATGGCTCTATTTGAAGCGGAGGTTGATTGGTTCTTGGTTAGTATGGGTGTCAAAGGTTATGGGGAGATGGCAGGTGAATGTTGTCTAATTAGGTATCCTTGGACTTTTGTCTTTTATCTGAATGGTTATTTGTAAGTTTGTCAAGAGTCTGGCGATTTAATTAGTTGGGCACAGATTCCTTCGTACTCTGAAGTATATTTAAAGGGCAGTGCTAACCACCTGGGGCTCAGTGGTCCTGATCTTTGCTTGGCCAAGTTCTTCTAGACCTTTGAAGTTCGACTGTTTCGTTTAAGTCCTTTTGTTATTAAAATTCCTAGTTTTGTGTAACCCTTCCAAGTCTCTGTGTGATTCTGCGCTTGGGTTCGAAGATGCAGCCTGACAATTAGTTAATTGCCTCGTACCTTGACCTGCGCCTGGGCCATACCACTCCTATCCATGTACCTATCGAAATTTCTCTTAAAAGTTGAAATCAAACCGGCATCCACCACCTCTGCTGGCAGCTCGTTCCACACTCTCACCACCCTGTGAGTGAAGAAATTCCCCCAAAATGTTTCACCTTTCACTCTTAACCCATGCCCTCTAGTTCTAATCTCACCTAACCTCAGTGAAAAAAGCCTGCTTGCATTTACTTGCCCCTCAAAATTTTGAATACCTCTATCAAATTTCCCCTCATTCTTTTATGCTGCAGAGAATAACCTGTTCAACTTTTCCCTATAAGTCACATCCTCCAGTCCTGTAAATTTCCTCCGTACTCTTTCAATCTTATTGGCACCTTTCCTGTAGGTAGGTACCAAAACTGCTCACAATTAGGCCTCATCAATTTCTCTTACAGCTTCAACATCAGACCCCAACCATTTGTCTGATTTAGTTGAAACATCTGTCTGTTGTAAATCAGTTTACATCTATTGGTAAACATTATATTTACTTCAAGTATATCACTCCCCATTTTACACTTTTACTGAACCAAATTGCCAGCAACTGTCAGCAGGCTGGATGGAGAGCGAGGTGTCTCCCAGTGGAGGTTGGTTGTAGGGGATTGGCAGCCCGTTCCTTAGTTAGAGCCTTCAGCATTTTGGGCATCGAGGGAGAGAGGAAGAGGAGAGCCATCCGCAGTACCACCGATGCGGCAGAGAGGGCCTCAAGATGACGGTGGCTCAAAAGAGGGGAGCCATGGAGTCATAAGTAGCTAGCCATCTGGACACAAGCTGGGGTCTGATCAGCCCTGGCTGGGTCACCTGGAGGAGGTTGTATGATGTTGAAAGACCCGAAACACCCGATGATTCCAGGAACATCACTGAAGATGTGTCCAGAAGCATCAGTAGATGTATGTACACAGCTAACATAATCACTCACCTTTAGAAATATCAAACTGTCTTCCTGATCCATCTGTTCTTTTAGCTCTGAAATGTCCTCTTCAATTGAATTTAAATTCCCTTGAATCGCTCGAAGATTTTTCTCCATTGGATTTAGAACCACCTCCTTTTCTACCTTGAGATTGCTGAATATAGATGGCTCCCTATTATTGAGAACTTGGTGCAGTTCAGCAAATTGCAATATGATCAAGGAGTGAAGATTATGTGCATCATCCTAAGAAATGACAGGTGAAGAATTAAGTTGCCATATTGTTGTGCTGTATTTCCTTATCACCTGGGAAGTGAGCATTGGGCCCACTAAATTTAACACCAATTCTCAAACCCATTCCCTCAAGTCTTCCTGAAACCTATTCACTGGCCTATGTCCATTAACTCCTATCTGATTCACATACCATCAACATTCACACATTAATTAGGAACCAATTAACCAATCAGCCAGAACGTCTTTGAGATGTGGGTGAACAATGTAGTTGCCACAGGGCGAACGTGTGCCCGAGGTCAGGGTTGAACTGGACCTATACCACCCTGTTATTGTGCATCACAGAGAACAAAGTATACAAGGACAGAAAGTCTGCACAAGAAGGCCTCACCCGAATTTCCAAAATATTCTTTTTCTGCCTCCCTTCCATGAGCTGAAGCTGTGATTTCTTTTCAACGAGGGATTCTAAGGAAGATTTGATTGGATCCTGGGAATGAATCCAAGAGTAAAGAGAAGGCAATAAAGATGCAAGTAAGCAAACAGATGTATCTGGGCCTTGGAGTGTAGAGGATGTAGAAAATCAACATGCAATAAAGTGAAAAACGTGATCAAAATTGCTTTATTTTACCTTGTAGACTTCAACAGCTTCATTAATCGGCAGGAAGTGATGCTCTCTGTGTTTCCGCGCATCTTTACAGATCAGGCAGATCAGTTTCTTTGTCAGTTTCGCAAAACAGCTCCAGTTCTTCATCATGTTCCTCGCAGTGATATTTATTTTCCTACTTTGTCGAATTCAGATTAAGTCACTGAGCTTTCTCAGTCAGTCTTGCTAAGGCCCGATTTAGCTTGAGGTTTCGGTGAACAAACTTGGCTCGACATTCCGGGCAGGAGTTTCGCTTCTCCCTTTCCCAGTAGCGTGTGATACAGGAGTGATAGAAGTTGTGCCCACAGTCCAGAATTACCGGATCATTGAAGAAGTCCAGGCAGATGGGACAAATTACTTCCTCGGTTAGACTCTTGATCCTGGTCTTTCGAAGCCATGTTAACTATCTCCAAGATGCAAAGTATTTTCACCTTCCGGAAGCTGCTGAAGCCCCGCAATACCGAGATTGCCCACTAGGTGCGCTGCAGACGGGGACACCAGACGACAGCTACAAGAACTCGGGAACAATATTCAAAGGCGTTGGAGGAACTCAGACAGCACCTTTGGATGGAGATTCTTATTTTAAAAATAAATATATTCATAATGAAAACATATTAGTTACTTACACCCATCACCCCTAATGGTTGCAAACAGCAGCCCGCCGGAGCCCTCTGTCCCCAGATTCAAAGATTCAAAGTACATCTATTATTAAAGTATATATGCAGTATACAACCCTGAGACTGGTCTTCCCCACAGACAGTTACAAAACAAAGAAAACCATGGCACCTGTTCAAAGAAAAATATCAACTCCCTGCACACAAAAAAAAACAAATCACGCAAACAGCAACAAAAAAAAAGCAAGCAAAAAACACAGAATTCAGTTCTGCTCAGTGGACACTATCTGCAGGTCGCCCCAATTCAGAATTGCCCAAAATAGCAACCAAGAGCAACCAGAAACCAAAAGCATGTCATAACATGAACTGCAGAATCTTATCACAGACCACATCAATGAAACCTTGCTCAAAACCCAAAATCTGACCTCATTCTCTGACAGCTCTGATCACTCAAATGCAGGGACCTTCATTTGGGACCAGCGAGTGAGGGGCTGGCACTTATGCTTGCCTTCTGCACTCGTGTTAATGATTTCAGTCTTCCTCAGCGCTTTAATCGGCGAGAAATGGAGTCGACCATGGTCTCCATTCTTCTTGGCCTTGAGGAACACCATTCACTTGAAGCCTCATGGAATACTCTCGAGCCAGGTAGCTCAACCAGCCTGAAAACACACCACCAAGATAGAGATCATTTGCTTCACAGGAGCAGAACCACATTTGAAAGAAAAAAGAAGTGAAAGAAGTAGTTTCATGAGCCCTTGGAGGAATGTTGCCCATGGTTCTTCCCCATGTCCTGAGGGATGCACTGGGTTCACATTCAAAGGTGGTCATCCGCATGAGGGAAATAACCGGTTAATATTTCTGGTCGAGACAATTTATCACTACTGCATGAGACAGCGGACAGAGATAATACAGAAAGGTGCGTGGAAGGGGTGGCGCAAGAGCTGGGGGGTGACAAGTGGATCCAGGTCAGAGAAGGAGAAGACGGGAGAAGATGTAAGAGCTGAGATGGTGGTTGGAAATGACAATGGGCTGAAGAAGGTGGACTCTGGTAGGAGAGGATAGTGCACCATGGAATAAAGTGAAAGAGGCGAGGAGGGAATCCAGTGGGGCATGTGTCTGGGCAATAGCCAGATGATGAGGAAAGTGATAGGGTGATGGGGACTGGTGAGCAAAGGTCAATAGGGAAGGAAGAGAGTGGAATGGTGGATATGAACGTTCATGCCATCAGGTTGGAGACTAGCAAGGTGGAGTATGAGTTTCTGTTCATCTTGTCTGTGTCTAGCATAATCTTGGTGCTAGAAAAAGCTGTGAACAGATAATTTGGTGTGGAAATAGGAAATGGGAAGTGTAATCAAAATGGTTGGCTACCAGAAATGCAGGCTGGTTCAGTAGACAGAGTGAAGGTGCTCAACAAAGTGATCCCCCGATCTGCCTTAGGTCTCTCCAGTGGAGAGGAAGCTACACCGAGAGTAACGGATGCAATAAAATTAAGACCGATAAGTTCCCTTATGAATCACTTTTGCACCGGGAAGGGATTATTAGGGCCCTGAATGCCCCACTTCCTCTTCTTCTCTTCCCCACTCTGGCCTTTTACCTCTTCTCACCTGAAACACTGGCCAAGTTATTCTAGACCTTTTAACTTCTACTGTTTTGTTTAGTCTCTTTTGTTAATAAAATTCCTAGTTTTGTGTAACCCTTCAAAGTCTCTGTGTGATCTTGTGCTTGGTTCCAAAGATGCAGACTGACAACTAACTAATTGCCTCATTCCATTGATCTGCACCTGGGCCATAGCCCTCCCTACCACACTCATCCCTTCATACCATAGCCCTCCCTACCACACTCATCCCTTCATACCATAGCCCTCCATACAACACTCATCCCTTCATACTATAGCCCTCCATATCACACTCATCCCTTCATACCATAGCCCTCCCTACCACACTCATCCCTTCATACCATAGCCCTCCCTACCACACTCATCCCTTCATACCATAGCCCTCCCTACCACACTCATCCCTCCATACCATAGCCCTCCCTACCACACTCATCCCTTCATACCATAGCCCTCCCTACCACACTCATCCCTTCATACCATAGCCCTCCCTACCACACTCATCCCTTCATACCACATTCATCCCTTCATACCATAGCCCTCCATACCACACTCATCCCTTCATACCATAGCCCTCCCTACCACACTCATCCCTTCATACCATAGCCCTCCATACAACACTCATCCCTCCATACCACATTCATCCCTTCATACCATAGCCCTCCCTACCACACTCATCCCTTCATACCATAGCCCTCCATACCACACTCATCCCTCCCTACCACACTCATCCCTCCCTACCACACTCATCCCTTCATACCATAGCCCTCCATACCACACTCATCCCTTCATACCATGACCCTCCATATCACACTCATCCCTCCATACCACACTCATCCCTTCATATCGTAGCCCTCCATACCACACTCATCCCTTCATATCGTAGCCCTCCCTACCACACTCATCCCTTCATACCACATTCATCCCTTCATACCATAGCCCTCCATACCACACTCATCCCTTCATACCATAGCCCTCCCTACAACACTCATCCCTCCATACCATAGCCCTCCCTACCACACTCATTCCTTCATACCATAGCCCTCCCTACCACACTCATCCCTTCATACCATAGCCCTCCCTACCACACTCATCCCTTCATACCATAGCCCTCCCTACTACACTCATCCCTCCATACCATAGCCCTCCCTACCACACTCATACCTTCATACCATAGCCCTCCATACCACACTCATCCCTTCATACCATAGCCCTCCCTACCACACTCATCCCTTCATACCATAGCCCTCCCTACCACACTCATCCCTTCATACCATAGCCCTCCATACAACACTCATCCCTCCATACCATGACCCTCCATATCACACTCATCCCTCCATACCACACTCATCCCTTCATATCGTAGCCCTCCATACCACACTCATCCCTTCATATCGTAGCACTCCCTACCACACTCATCCCTTCATACCACATTCATCCCTTCATACCATAGCCCTCCATACCACACTCATCCCTTCATACCATAGCCCTCCCTACCACACTCATTCCTTCATACCATAGCCCTCCCTACCACACTCATCCCTTCATACCATAGCCCTCCCTACCACACTCATCCCTTCATACCATAGCCCTCCCTACTACACTCATCCCTCCATACCATAGCCCTCCCTACCACACTCATTCCTTCATACCATAGCCCTCCATACCACACTCATCCCTTCATACCATAGCCCTCCCTACCACACTCATCCCTTCATACCACATTCATCCCTTCATACCATAGCCCTCCATACCACACTCATCCCTTCATACCATAGCCCTCCCTACCACACTCATCCCTTCATACCATAGCCCTCCATACAACACTCATCCCTCCATACCACATTCATCCCTTCATACCATAGCCCTCCCTACCACACTCATCCCTTCATACCATAGCCCTCCATACCACACTCATCCCTCCCTACCTCACTGATCCCTCCCTACCACACTCATCCCTTCATACCATAGCCCTCCATACCACACTCATCCCTTCATACCATGACCCTCCATATCACACTCATCCCTCCATACCACACTCATCCCTTCATATCGTAGCCCTCCATACCACACTCATCCCTTCATATCGTAGCCCTCCCTACCACACTCATCCCTTCATACCACATTCATCCCTTCATACCATAGCCCTCCATACCACACTCATCCCTTCATACCATAGCCCTCCCTACTACACTCATCCCTCCATACCATAGCCCTCCCTACCACACTCATTCCTTCATACCATAGCCCTCCCTACCACACTCATCCCTTCATACCATAGCCCTCCCTACCACACTCATCCCTTCATACCATAGCCCTCCCTACTACACTCATCCCTCCATACCATAGCCCTCCCTACCACACTCATTCCTTCATACCATAGCCCTCCATACCACACTCATCCCTTCATACCATAGCCCTCCCTACCACACTCATCCCTTCATACCATAGCCCTCCCTACCACACTCATCCCTTCATACCATAGCCCTCCATACAACACTCATCCCTCCATACCATGACCCTCCATATCACACTCATCCCTCCATACCACACTCATCCCTTCATATCGTAGCCCTCCATACCACACTCATCCCTTCATATCGTAGCACTCCCTACCACACTCATCCCTTCATACCACATTCATCCCTTCATACCATAGCCCTCCATACCACACTCATCCCTTCATACCATAGCCCTCCCTACTACACTCATCCCTCCATACCATAGCCCTCCCTACCACACTCATTCCTTCATACCATAGCCCTCCCTACCACACTCATCCCTTCATACCATAGCCCTCCCTACCACACTCATCCCTTCATACCATAGCCCTCCCTACTACACTCATCCCTCCATACCATAGTCCTCCCTACCACACTCATTCCTTCATACCATAGCCCTCCATACCACACTCATCCCTTCATACCATAGCCCTCCCTACCACACTCATCCCTTCATACCATAGCCCTCCCTACCACACTCATCCCTTCATACCATAGCCCTCCATACAACACTCATCCCTCCATACCACATTCATCCCTTCATACCATAGCCCTCCCTACCACATTCATCCCTTCATACCATAGCCCTCCCTACCACACTCATCCCTTCATACCATAGCCCTCCCTACCACACTCATCCCTTCATACCATAGCCCTCCATACCACACTCATCCCTCCCTACCACACTCATCCCTTCATACCATGACCCTCCATATCACACTCATCCCTCCATACCACACTCATCCCTTCATATTGTAGCCCTCCATACCACACTCATCCCTTCATACCATAGCCCTCCATACCACACTCATCCCTTCATACCATAGCCCTCCATACCACACTCATCTCTTGGTCCCCTTTTTCTTCCTTTCTCCTATAGTCCACTGTCCTCTCCGAGCAAATTCTTTCCTCTCCTGCCCTTTACCTTTCCTACCCACCTGGCTTTACCTATCTCCTTCTAGCAATCTACTTTCCCTTGCTGCACCTTTTTATTCTGGCATCTTTTTTTCCAGAAACCTGGCCTGAAATGTTGACTGTTTGATCACTTTCATAGATGCTACCTGACCTGCCGAGTTCCTCAGAATTTTTGTGTGTGTTGCTTTGGATTTCTAATAATTGCAGAATTTCTTGTCTTTTTGATTTGCCTGTCTCTGGTTAGTTTTCACATTGTAAATCTCAGCTACCCAATCCCATGTCACTCTTATTGTTATCAGATTTTTCATCAATAGCATGCAAATTAATACTCTATTTGAAGCTGCAAGTTGACTTTTTATCTTTTTCTCTTCCCTTTGCAATCCATTCATTTTTGTCGACATGACATGCTCTTTGTATGTGTCCTTTGTTGCATTTTCTGCAAGTTTTCCATTGCATTAAAACCTGCACTGAAATGGTGTGTATGAGCTCCTGCTACAATGGTAACACAATTTGTTTGGCCAGGCTGCTTTCTATTTAGATACTGCAATTCTATTAAAATAAAATATTATTATTATTAATATTGTTATTATTCACACTCACTTTCATTCCTGACCTCAACTCAATTGAATCTCTGTCTGCTCTTTCCCTTGATACAACAATTTCAACTGCTCTTTTCAATGTAAGAAGCTCTTCATTTGGGAGATGTTTTTGCGTACTTTCTTGTAAGATTCCACAAACAAAATTATCTCTCAATGCATCATTAAGCCCATCACCAAACTGATAATGTTCAGACAATTTCTTCAATTCAGCCATATAGACTGAAATGGACTCCCTTCCTTTTGATTCAACTTATAAAATCCAAAGCATTCTACAATTAACAATGCTTTTGTTTCTACATGTTCCTATATTACTTTCCCGATATCAGCAAAGTTTATTTTGGCTGGTTTTGTTCGAGCAGTCTAACCTCCAAGCAAACTATATGCTTTCCCACCTAATGCAATCAGCAAAACTGGCCCTCACTTTTCATTAATTATTTCATTTGCTTTACAATACTGCTCAATTTTCTTAGTATACAATATCCATTTATATCTTGTGTAATTGAATGTGTCTATCTTTTAAATGTCACCTGCCATTTCTGCTTTTTAAATTTATGATTATTACTCACTGTTTATTATTCAAGAATTTGTCCATTTTCTGCCTTTTTAAACAAACTTGACCATTTCTATCCCTTCCCAAATAACCGCGTGCTGCACCTCTTTTTTTTTAACTCTAATGTCTCATAGAACATAGAACATAGAAATCTACAGTACATTACAGGCCGTTTGGTCCACAATGTTGTGCCGACCATGTAACCTACTCTAGGTATTGCCTAAAATTTCCCTAGCACATAACACTCTATTTTTCTAAGCTCTTTGTACCTATCTAAGAGGCTCATAAAAGACCCTATTGCATCCGGTTCCACCACTATCACAGGCAGTGCATTCCATGTACCCACCACTCTATGTGTGAAGAAAGCAGATCGAAGTTCGGAATCCAGGCAGATTTCGGTGTCATGGGAGTCAGGTTTATTGCTGTGTTGCTAGACCTGAGATCTTTGGGCACAGAGCTCGGAAAAATCGAAGCAACAGACTTTTAACATCATAAACCAGCGAGTTGTTTGTTATGTCTCCCCTCTTCCTGTGAAATGGAGACGCGTCTTTCTCCCTTATTAGGGAGAGAGAGAGAGAGAGCCCGTGGTATGTTGAGTACTGGGTGAACGAGTAGTCTGTGCCTTGCTGAGTGCTCGGTAGTGGGTGCCAATGCTTTGTTTTGCTGGTGGGGGGAGGAGGATCATTGCTTGCTGTCACTTATGCATGGGAGGGGGGAGCTTTGGGGTTCTAACATTTAACTGTCATTCATTCTTTGGGGGCACTCCTCTGTTTTTGTGGATGGTTGCGAAGAAAAGCATTTCAGGTATATTGTATATATTTCTCTAACATTAAATGTAGTTTTGAAACCTTTGAATATAATTCTACTGTATTAGGTTTTAATTAGGGAAAAAGTCAAAAGGTGGAGTCCTACATTGGAAGGTTGATTTTTGACAGAACTTTTATAGGTGAATTTCTGGAAGCTGTTCACAGTTACACACACATCTGGTAAGTGGGAGGCTTTAGTAATAAAACAGAAAAAGTTCAGGACCGTACATCCCTGTTAGAGTGAAGGATAAGGCTGGAGGTATGAGGGAACACTGGCTGATGAGGGTTATGGAGGCTCTGGCCAAAAAAATGGAGTCATGCGTCAGGTGAAATCAGCTGGGATAAAGTGAATCCCTTGAGGACTAGAAGGGATATAAGAGTACATTTGGCCCACAAATCTGTACCGACCATTGTGCCAATTCAGTCTCATCCCATCTACCTGTACATGGTCCACAACCCTCCATTCCCTGTCTGTCATGTGTCTGTCTAAATGCCACTGAAATGTTGTTGTTGTATCTGTTTCCACCTCCTCCCCTGACACCATGTTCCAGGCACTGACCACTCTCTGTGTTTAAAAAAAAACTTGCCTCATCAATCTCCTTTAAACCTTCTCCTCTCATTTTATATTTACCCCCTGTAGTAATTGACATTCCCACACTGAGGATAAAGAGACTCTGGCTGTCTATCATTCCTGTGTCTGCTGTTGTTGTTGACTATATAAATGTAAAATTATGGAAGAGATAGATAAGAGAGAGGCAGAAAAGTTATAAACCCACTGAATCTCACAGCTACCTCAACTATACCTCTTCCCACCCCGTTACTTGTAAAAATGCCACCCTCTTCTCTCAATTCCTCCATCTCTGCTGCATCTGCTCTCAGGATGAGGCTTTTTATTCCAGAATGAAGATGTTCTCCTTCTGCAAAGAAAGGGACTTACCTTCCTCCACCATCAATGCATCTCTTCCATTTTGCGCACGTCTGCCCTCACCCCATCCTCCTGCCACCCCACCAGGGATAGGGGTCCTCTTGTCCTCACCGCCCACCCCACCAGCCTCACGTCCAACACATAATTCTCCATAACTTCTGCTATCTAAATGGGATCCCACCACCAAGCATATCTCCCCCACCCCACCCCACCCCACCATCTGCTTTGCACAGGGATCGCTCCCTACGCGACTCCCTTGTCCATTCGTCCCTCCCCACTGATTTCCCTCTGGCACTCCTACACCTCCTCCCTCACTACCATTCGGGGCCCGAAACAATCCCACCAGGTGAGGCGGCACTTCACATGTGAGTCTGTTGGAGTCATCTACTGCATCCGGTGCTCCTGGTGTGACCTCCTCTACAACAGAGAATACCAACATAGATTGGGAGGCTGCTTTGCTGAGCCCCTATGCTCTGCCTGAAAGAAAAAGAGGGATCACCAAGTGGCGGCTCATTTTAATTCCACTTCCCTTTCCCATTCCAACTTGTCAGACCATAGCCTTCTCTACTGTCGCAATGAGGCCACTCAGGTTGGAGGAGCAACACCTTGTATTCCTACTGGGTATCCTCCAACCTGTTGGCATGAACATTGATTTCTCACACTTCCAGTAACGGCCACATTCCTCTTCAGCACTCCCCATCCCCTCTTCCCTCTCTCACTTGTCTCCTTGCCTGCGCATCGCCTTTCTCTGGTGCTCCTCACCCTTTTCTTTCTTCTATGGCCGTCTGTCCTCTCCTTTTCTTCTCCAGTCCTGTATCTCTTCCATCAATCAACTTCCCAGCTCTTTACCTCACCCCTCCCCACTCCCGGCCTTCACCTATCAACGTGTTTCTCCCTCCCCTCACCCCCACCTTCAAACAGTGACTCCTCATCTTTTTTCTCCAATCCTGCTGAAGGGTCTTGGCCTGAAACATCTACTTTACTCTTCTTCATTGATGCTGCCTGGCCTGCTGAGTTTCTCCAGCATTTTGTGTGTGTTTCTTGGATTTCCAGCATCTGTAGATTTTCTCTTGTTTGAGATAATCAAGGCGTTGGGAGGGGTTCGTGCACATGATCGGAAGAGGTTGGATCAGTCAGGTCCTTGGGAAGTTGTCCGACGGATAATGAGGGTGCGACTGTGAAGGTGAGATGGTGTTGGAGCAAACGGGGGAAGGAGAGTTCAGTGATTTTTTTTGGGGAGGGTCAGGTGATCAGGGAAAGGGATGGTTTGTGGGGTATGAGGGATGCCAGGTAGCTAACAGGTGAGACTGATAGATTAACTAACTGTTTCTAACCAGAGACCAGGTGACTCGGGGAGATGCTGGACAGATAATCGGATGGAGGCTTGAGGATATTGGCAGTGAGGAGTATGGGGGCAGACAGTAAGGTTGAAAACTGACATTAGATATCCTCCATCTTCCCGTTAAGGCCAGCCTCAATATCCTTGTGGTCCTGCATGTGTGGTGGAAATCAGTCAGGACCGATCACCCACCTTTATCACCATCAGGCTGTGCAGTACAGGTGGAGCAGGCCAATGGAGGACCCACACAATGGGGGTATGTCCCATTTTTCCATATGCTTCAATGAACCACGATGACTTTGAGATGGATGTCCACTCTCCACGGCATTTGGCTCTTCGCAACACAATATTGTCTCCACACCCCCAGTTTCAAGGCATTAGCTAAATGAATATTTGCCAAAAAATTATATTTCACCACAGTTTTACTCACTTGTCTGTCCCTCTTTAGCTCTTGAGCAAAAAAAAACCACGAACAGGAGATGCTGGTAGGACTCCACATGTCAGTCAGCATCAATGGAGGAAAATAAACAGTCAATGGTTCGAGCTGAAACCTTCATCAGGACTGAAAGTTCAAGTTCATGTTTATTTATCAACCTTACATGAATACCCATGAATACAGCCAGGCAAAAGAGTTTTCCTGCAGGGCAAAACACAGTACCAACAGTCATACACAGCACAAGGCACATTTAGGATGACAGTAAACATGCAGTTCCATTTTTAATATATATATAAAACCCAAGTCCCCGGATGACATGTCTTGTAAATTCAGATTCAAGATCAAAATAAATATGTCACCATATGCAACCCTGAGTCATGGTCAGTAAATCCAAGGAACATAACACATTCAATGTAAGACCACAATCAATAAGAATGGACAATCAACCAAAATACAAAAGTCAACATTTATATCTACAGGCATTCCATTTCCGGGCTCATTGGATCACCACAGTGCTGAACTTGGGAACTAAAAGGGACCCTTTCAGCACCAATCTGGTGACAGCGAGGTTTTTCACAGAACCTGAGCCCGGCATCTGACGCCGATGCCCAGACCCGACCCGTGTACAGATCTGTAGTGGCACAGAGCAGATTCTGACCCACTCGTTTTCATCCACAGTTCCAAAGAAAGGATAAAGTTTTCCCATGAATTTATTTGCGGTGAAGGTGTGGAGATGGGATCTATTCTCCGCGTTGTAAAATGAAATTGTCCCAGACTCATAACTGAGATAAACACCCACCCTCCCAGGGATGGAACTGGCAGTGAGACGGGATGGAGGGGAGGTGTTCACATTAATTTCATCATTCTGATGCCAGATGATCCAGAATCCATTGTCTGTTGTCAGTTTGATCCCTTTCTTCCTCTCCACGGACTCTGAGGCGACTCCCAGCCTCCACCACCGATTCCCCGCCACATCCACCTCCCAATAATGTCTTCCTGATGTGAATCCCTCTGATCCCAGCACATAATCCCCATTTGTAAACCTCTTCCCGGTGTCAGGGAGATCTGGCGTGGACCTGGTCCATTTCACTTTCTTCAGGTCTTCCGACACCACGAGCCCCGGACCTGCCGTTTCCAAATCCAGGGTCGCCGAGACTGTAGAGTTGGGTGGAGAGGAGGGAAGCAGAGGGTTAGAGAGTACTCGGGGACTGGGCAGTGCGGCCTCGGGACCGGAGGTCAAACTGATCAGCCCCAGGCCCAGTTGAACGGCAACAGTCACCATTCTGGAGATATACAGTGGTATGCAAATGTTTGGGCACCCCTGGTCAAAATTTCTGTTACTGTGAATAGTTAAGTGAGTAGAAGATGAACTGATCTCCAAAAGTCATAAAGTTAAAGATGAAACATTCTTTTCAACATTTTAAGCAAGTCTAATGTATTATTTCTGTTTTGTACAATTTTAGAGTGAAAAAAAGGAAAGGAGCACCATGCAAAAGTTTGGGCACCCCAAGAGATTTGAGCTGTCAGATAACTTTTACCAAGGTCTCAGACCTTAATTGTTAGGGCTATGGCTTGTTCACAATCATTGTTAGGAAAGGCCAGTTGATTCAAATTTCAAAGCTTTATAAATACCCTGACTCCTCAAACCTTGTCCCAACATCAGCAACCATGGGCTCCTCTAAGCAGCTGCCTAGCACTCTGAAAATTAAAATAATTGATGCCCACAAAGCAGGAGAAGGCTATAAGAAGATAGCAAAGCATTTTCAGGTAGCCGTTTTCTCAGTTCATAATGAAATTAAGAAATGGCAGTTAACAGGAACGGTGGAGGTCGAGTTGAGGTCTGGAAGACCAAGAAAACTCTGCTCGTAGAATTGCTAGAAAGGCAAATCAAAACCCCTGTTTGACTGCAGAAGACCTTCAGGAAGATTTAGCAGACTCTGGAGTGGTGGTGCACTGTTCTACTGTGTAGCGACACCTGCACAAATATGACCTTCATGGAACAGTCATCAGAAGAAAACCTTTCCTGTGTCCTCACCACAAAATTCAGCATCAGAAGTTTGCAAAGGAACATCTAAACAAGCCTGATGCATTTTGGAAACAAGTCCTATGGACTGATGAAGTTAAAATAGAACTTTTTGGCCGCAATGAGCAAAGGTGCGTTTGGAGAAAAAAGGGTGCAGAATTTCATGAAAAGAGCACCTCTCCAACTGTTAAGCACGGGGGTGGATCAATCATGTTTTGGGCTTGTGTTGCAGCCAGTGGAATGGGGAACATTTCACTGGTAGAGGGAAGAATGAACTCAATTAAATACCAGCAAATTCTGGAAGCAAACATCACATCATTTATAAAAAAGCTGAAGATGAAAAGAGGATGGATTCTACAACAGGATAATGATCCTAAACACACCTCAAAATCCTCAATGGACTACATCAAGAAGCACGAGCTGCAGGTTTTGCCATGGACCTTATAGTCCCCCGACCTAATCATCATTGAAAATCTGTGGATAGACCTCAAAAGAGCAGTGCATGCAAGACGGCCCAAGAATCTCACAGAACTAGAAGCCTTTTGCAAGGAAGAATGGGCGAAAATCCCCCAAACAAACATTGAAAGACTCTTAGCTGGCTACAAAAAGCATTTACAAGCTGTGATACTTGCTAAAGGGGGTGTTACTAAGTACTGACCATGCAGAGTGCCCAAACTTTTGCTTTGGGCCCTTTTCCTTTTTAGTTATTTTGAAACTGTAAAAGTTGGAAATAAAAAAGTAATCTTGCTTAAAATATTAAAGAAATGTATCTTCTTTAACTTCATGCCTTTTGAATATCAGATCATCTTTTACTCACTTAGCTATTCACAGTAACAGAAGTTTTGACCGGGGTGCCCAAACTTTTGCATGCCACTGTATGGAAAACAAACTTCTTGTGAACATTTTCACTGGGTTGGATGGAGCGAGAGTTTCCTGGGATTGCCGGGAGAATGCAGAGGCATGCAGACAGAAACAGTGAGGGGAAATTCGAAACCTGCGGGTGAATATAACGGGAACGGCACAATGTTTGGAACTTTTATTACAGAGTCATGGAATGGGAGGCAAATGGATGATGGAGGGGACTGATGTGATTGGTTACTGGAGATGTTGGAATGAGGGAGATAATTATCTGTATTATTAGAGAATTCAGAGCAATCTGTCTGGCACAGAAGAAGAGATGAATCCTGGGGAGAGAAGCCGTGACCATATTGAAAATGGGCAGGCATGAAGGGCCAGATGACCTATGCCTGGCCGTGTTTTATTTTCTGGAGTGATTTGTGAGATATGGGGAGTGTTGCATTGCCTTGGCAGGAATGTGGGTTTGAATGATCGGGTGTGAGATAGAATAGGTGCAGACTTGGGGATTGTAAGGTTGGTGTGTGTGTGTGTGTGTGTGTGTGTGCGTGTGTGTGTGTGCGTGTGTGTGTGCGCGTGTGTGTGTGTGCGTGTGTGTGTGCGCGTGTGTGTGTGCGCGTGTGTGTGTGCGTGTGTGTGTGTGTGTGTTGACTGGAGTAAATATCAGTGGATTTGCGTACCCTGGGAAGGAGAGTGTGCACATTGAAGTATGTATATGTTATTGGGGGTCCCTACATTTATGTTGTCTGTTGATGAGAATATATGTGGCATGTCTTAGGATTTCTCAAATCAATGAATTCACTGGGTCTCTAGCAATGGATTCCATGTTATTCAGAGAATAAACAATGAACATTGTGATGGTTCTGGCCCTAATCTGCCAATCATTCTGATGTGAGGAGATCTTTACCATATCAATTAGTCTGTGCATGCTTCCCTCAAAACCCAATCTTGGGACAAGGTTATTGCTGGTCTTCCTTCTGGTCTCAGACTAAAGTGCTTCTGTGTGGTGAATTGATAACAACGGCGTGACTCACAAGTCCAGCAGAGTCTGCAGTCATGGACAGGTCAGATGGGGTGAGTGGCGCAGGTTTCCTGCCTTGCTGGGTACAGGTCTGTTTCCATGACAATTTTAGTTTTTATTCCCTCTGGTTTAATTAGAGGAATTTTAATTTCCCAAGTACTATGGTGAATTTCATACCCATGTATTGTACTTATGCAGTGTGGATAGGTGCAGGATGCAGTGAGGTTGGTGCCAGAATCTTTGCCTGATTGGTTAGGGTGTGCCCCAAGGTCAATCCCCCAACAAACTTTATTCCAGTCAATTTTTGCTTCTAATTATTATTTAATGGTGCAAAGACGAAGAAAACTGTGGAAGTTTTACCTTGCTTAATGGCAACATAAGTTTCTTTCAACAATGTTTCTAGCGAAAAGAGATTATTGAATTTCTCCAACGTCAGGGCACCGTCTGTCACTGACAACATTGGGGCTTCATCGCTAATGCTGCAAATATTAAACAGCTGGTTATAAACAAAGCATCAGACAATCTTGAATTATTTTAAGAAGGAATTGTGCCGAGAGCATGTCCTACCTGTTCTTCTGATGAACTTCTTCCTAAAATAAAATAAACACAGTTTTGAAATAACTGAGACTGGATTCCTACAGCAGGAATATTCTCAGTGCTGAATACTCCCTTTTCTGAACTTTCACTCCCGCTGACACATAACTTTTAAAAAAAAGTTCACTGCAGAACTGACATAGGACCATGGGAGAAAGTAAAAGGAAAGTTTGGGAAATTTATGACAGAGGGAGAAGACTTTCAGGAAAGATGGGACAGGTCGTGCACTCTCATCCGAGTTAGACACTAGGGTGATCAGACAGATATTTAACGTTATTTATAGATTACAAAGGGCGGGAGAAGATAAAAAATGTGTGTGGATGCCTTTAGCCAAAAATAAAATGTGAAGTGGTCTTCAATAGATCCCGCAATAAATTCAGTAAAGAGAACGCGGATCTCGCTGGCATCCGTACCGTTGACCTAGGCAGGAGAGATGGAATGCAATGGGGAAGCTGGAGAAACATGTGAAAGACCCTGGCTCACTGTTCACTGTTGATGGGGCTAGTCAGTCGGTTGAAGAGGCTTGTGCGGGTCTAAGAACTGATAGCAGAGACGGCCGAGCAGTTGTCTTTGATGTAGAAAATAGTGGAATATCATGTGGAACTTATCTGAGAAAGGAAACTGTACAAATTTCCCTGATAAAATTAGTTTCTACTGGCGAAAGCCAGATGTTGTATCACATTCCACAATTCAAACATAGTGTCCACACATCGGCAAAAAGATGCTCACACCCACTGCACCAGACACACTCACCAGACGCATGTGAGTGTCACTGGATGATAATGATAGTTTCAATGGATTTTAGATGTGAGATTCACAGAAACAATCACCAGCTCTGTGTTACAATAGCTCATTCCTGGGAAGTCTGCACATTGCCCTGTGATGTGCAAATATTGTCAGAAGTCAGTTTAGAACAGTTTCAGTAAGTTCTGAGTTGGTGGTAAACATCACACCTGCTTCAAAACTACCACTTCCCATTTTGTTAACGTTCACATTCACTGAACCACATTCCACCTCTGCCACCACCTGGTGGAACTGATCCTCACACTCAACAACTTCCCTTTCGGCTCCTTCAACTCTCTCCAAACCCAAGGCGTAGCCATTGACACCAGCATGTCCTCAGCTATGCCTGCCTTTTGTCGATTTCGTGGAACCAATTTAACCAATTTCCCCTGGGATCAATAAAGTATGACTATGACTATGACAATGAACAGTCCATGTTCCAAGCCTTCCTTGGTATTGCTTCTTTGCCACATTGACAACTGCACTGGTACTGCTTCATGCACCTATGCTGAGCTCATCACTTTGATCAACTTTGCCTCGAGCTTCCACCCTGGCCTGAAAGCTCTCTCCCTTTTGACATCTCTGACACCCCTCTCCCCTTTTTCAATCTCTGTCTCCAGAGGTGGATACTGATATCTTATACAAATCTACTGACTCTCAGAGTTATCTTGACTATATTGTACCTCCTCTCACTGTAACTTGTGAAAATGCTATTCACTTTTCCCAGTTCCTCAGTCTCCACATCTGTCTTCTCAGGGCAAGACTTTCTCTTCCAGGACTGTAGAGATGTCCTCCTTCTTCAAAGAATGGGAGTTCACTGCCCACTGCCATTGATGGTGATCTCACCCGCTTCTCCTCCACTTCCCACACAGCTGCTCTCACCCCGTCCTCCTGCTGCTATGAGTGGGATAGTGTTCCCCTTGTCTCTGTCTACCACCTCACGAGCCTCTGTGTCCAGCACATCGTTCTCCCTGTGAATCTATCAAGGTCATCTACTCTATCTGTTGCTCCCAGTGCGGCCTCCCCTACATCAGTGAGATCAAACGTAAACAGGGAGCATTTTGTTCTGTCCACTGCAAAAAGTGAAATTTCCCGGTGGCCACCCATTTCAATTTGACTTTGGCATGTTGGTCAATGGCCTCCTCATCTGCTACGATGACACCACACTCGGGGTGGAGGAGCAACACCTCATATTCCTTCTGGGCAGCCTCCAGCATTATGACATGAACATCGACTTTGCTACACAAGAAATACCGCAGATGCTGGAAATGCAAAGCAAACATACACAAAATGCTGGAGGAACCCAGTAGGCCAGCCAGCATCAATTTCTCTAACCTCCAGCAATTTCACTCCCTCCCCCTTCTCTTTATTCCATTCCCCATTCTGTTTCCCCTCTCACCCCTTCTTATTTCCTCACCTACCCATCACCTCCCTCTAGTGCCCCTCATCCTTCCCTTTCTTCATCCTCCTATTAGATACTCTTTCCGCCTATCGTCTCTGGCTTCTTAATTTATCCCCCCAGCCACACACCTCCTTCCTCACCTGGTTTCACCTATCACCTGCCAGCTTGTACTTCTCTCCCTCCGCCACCTTCTTATTCTGGCCTCTGCCTCTTTCCTGTCCAATCCTGATGAAGATTCCCTGTTGGAAAGTTGACCACACAGATGCTGCTTGATCAGCTGAGTTCCTCCAGCATTGTTTGTGTTTCTCCAACACCAGCATCTGCAGAATCTCTTGTGCTTGTAATATTGTCTCTCACCTTGAGGAACCTCACACTGTCTGTTAGATGCATCCGTGCTCGTAACTTTGAAATTTCCTCCTGAATAGAATTTAAATTCTCTTGAATCTCACGAAGATTTTTCTTCATTGGATTTAGAATCCTCTCCTCTTCTTCCTTGAGATCTCTGAGTAAGTGCTGCTCTTTCTCGGCAAGAATCTGGTGCAGTTCAGCAAAATGGGCTGTGATGTGGGACTGAACGTGGCGAGACTGTTCCTGTCAAATGACCATAAAGGTTAACCTATTATGTGACTGCACCACGACACTGAAAGCAATCATTTCGTCCTTAAAATTTGTGCTGATTTTCAGAGCAATCCCACCCATCCCATTCCTTCAGTCTAAGAAACCTCTTTTCCATCTATACCCATTAACGCCAAAGTCGATTCCCACACCAGCCACGTCATGGCAGTCAATTAGCCATTCAACCGGCATGCCTTTGCGATTGCCGTAAAACCGGTCTAGGTCATAGGGAGAACCGGCAAACTCCACGCAGACAGCACCATAGAACGGGGTCGAACCCAGGTCGCTGAATCTATAAAAAAGGCAGCACTACCTGCTGCGATACGGTGCTGCCATCAGCAGAGGAAACGAAAACTAAACAACAAGATCAGAAATTGCACACAGGCAGGCCTCACCCGAACTCCGGAAATCTTCTGTATCTGTTGCTGCTCCGTTTCCAGAAAGTCTGATTTCTTTTTTGTGAGGGTTTCTATTGAAGATTTAACCTGGTCCTGAGAATCAGAGAGTAAGTGAATGAGAAAAAAACAGACGCAAAAAGGTAGAGAGGTTATTGAATTCGGTTGATATTTACCTTGTAGATTTCAACAGCTTCTCTAATCGACAGGAAGCGGTGCTCTCTGTGCTCCTGGGCACATTTACAAATCACGCAGATCAGTTTCTTGTCCGTTTCACAAAACAGCTTCATTTCTTCCTCATGTTCCTCGCAGTGAAGTTTACTTTCATTCTCTCTCGGCTTCAGGTGCAGTTTTCGAGCTTTTTCAGCCAGTCTTGCTAAGAGTCGTCTTGGCCTGAGGGTCCGGTCGGCAAACAGAGCTCGACACTCCGGACAGGAGTTTCTCTCCTCCCTTTCCCAACACCGTGTGATACAGGAGCGGCAGAAGTTGTGTCCACATTCCAGAGTGACCGGATCGGTGAAGAAATCCTGGCAGCTGGGACAAATTACCTCCTCAGTTAAACTCTCGTCCCGTCCTTTCGAAGCCATGTTAGCTCCGGACCCGGTACTTCCTGGTTCAAAATGCTTTTACTGTTGAATCCGATTGTCCACGATCAGTACCACGATTGTCCACCGCAAGCGCTACAACCACAGAGAATGAACATTCTGCAGCTGTTCAATGGTAAAATGTCCGGCTCTTCCAGTTAATCTTACATGACGGAAGGATCGGGAAGACACAAATAAGGCTGAAAATCAATAACCAGAGAGAAGGGCTTGTCACAGTTTGTTCAGGACGGGAAGGAACACGCCAAATGGGGCGTTAAACGGTGGATAAATACAAATTCAGAGTATCTGTTAAAAAGAATTATAAAAAAGTGAAATTGTATTACAAGTTGACAGATCTAGTGGTAATGACTGAAAGGTAGAAAATAGAACATAGAGCGGTACAGCATAATACAGGCCTTTCGGCCCAAGAATGTTGTGCCGATCTTCTAATTTGACATTGTGGCCCCTGCCATCTGTTGTCGGCCCCCAACCAACACATATTCCACTCTCCCCTCCTACCCCTCCTCACAGTCCCCCACCCTGCTCTCATGACTATACCCCTTCCCCACACGAAACCACCATGGTGGGCTTCACAGCTCTACAGGTGAGAAGACAGCTGAAACGTCTCAACCCAAGCAAGGCTGCAGGACCGGATGGTGTCAGTACCAGGGTGCTCAAAGCTTGTGCCCCTCAGCTATGTGGAGTACTTCGCCATGTATTCAACCTGAGCCTGAGGCTCCGGAGGGTTCCTGTACTGTGGAAGACGTCCTGCCTCGTCCCTGTGCCAAAGACGCCGCGCCCCAGCGGCCTCAATGACTACAGACCGGTGGCATTGACCTCCCACATCATGAAGACCCTGGAGAGACTTGTTCTGGAGCTGCTCCGGCCTAAGGTCAGGCCACACTTAGATCCCCTCCAGTTCGCCTACCAGCCCCGACTAGGAGTTGAGGATGCCATCGTCTACCTGCTGAACCATGTCTACGCCCACCTGGACAAGCCAGCGAGCACTGTGAGGGTCATGTTTTTTGACTTCTCCAGTGCGTTCAACACCATCCGCCCTGCTCTGCTGGGGGAGAAGCTGACAGCGATGCAGGTGGATGCTTTCCTGGTGTCATGGATTCTTGATTACCTGACTGGCAGACCACAGTACGTGTGCTTGCAACACTGTGTGTCCGACAGAGTGATCAGCAGCACTGGGGCTCCACAGGGGACTGTCTTCTCTTCACCATTTACACCTCGGACTTCAACTACTGCACAGAATCTTGTCATCTTCAGAAGTTTTCGGATGACTCTGCCATAGTTGGATGCATCAGCAAGGGAGATGAAGCTGAATACAGGGCTACAGTAGGAAACTTTGTCACATGGTGTGAGCAGAATTATCTGCAGCTTAATGTGAAAAAGACTAAGGAGCTGGTGGTAGACCTGAGGAGGGCTAAGGCACCGGTGACCCCTGTTTCCATCCAGGGGGTCAGTGTGAACATGGTGGAGGATTACAAATACCTGGGGATATGAATTGACAATAAACTGGACTGGTCAAAGAACACTGAGGCTGTCTACAAGAAGGGTCAGAGCCGTCTCTATTTCCTGAGGAGACTGAGGTCCTTTAACATCTGCCAGATGATGCTGAGGATGTTCTACGAGTCTGTGGTGGCCAGTGCTATCATGTTTGCTGTTGTGTGCTGGGGCAGCAGGCTGAGGGTAGCAGACACCAACAGAATCAACAAACTCATTCATAAGGCCAGTGATGTTGTGGGGATGGAACTGGACTCTCTCACGGTGGTGTCTGAAAAGAGGATGCTGTCTAAGTTGCATGCCATCTTGGTCAATGTCTCCCATCCACTACATAATGTACTGGTTGCGCACAGGAGTACATTCAGCCAGAGACTCATTCCACCGAGATGCAGCACAGAGCGTCATAGGAAGTCATTCCTGCCTGTGGCCATCAAACTTTACAACTCCTCCCTTGGAGGGTCAGACATCCTGAGCCAATAGGCTGGTCCTGGACTTATTTCATAATTTACTGGCATAATTACATATTACTATTTAAATATTTGTGGTTCTATTGCTATTTATTATTTATGGTGCAACTGTAACAAAAACCAATTTCCCCCGGGATCAATAAAGTATAACTATGACTATGGCTATAACTTAAAATAATCTGACCATTCTTTCCCACATAGATCTCCTTCTTAAAATCCACGTGCTTATCAAAGAGACTCTTAAATGTTCATAATGCCTCTACCATTACCCCGAGAAGCGATCCACGTTACTACCACTCTGTGTAAAAGAAACTTACCTTCGAAATCCTCACTATAGTTTGCAACAATCACCATAAAAATCACCCATAAGACATTTTGTAAGCGTAACTCTGGATTTCCAGCATCTGCAGAATCTCCTGTGTTTCTGAAATGCTAAAACATGCCAAAGTTAAGAGAGAATTTGTGGTAGCGTGTTGGCCATCAATAGTTGGGGGATTGAGTTCAAGAGCCATGAAGTAATATTACAGATCTATAAAACCCTGGTTAGATCACCCTTGGAATATTGTATTCAATTCTGGCCGCCTCATTATAGGAAGGATCTGGAAGCATTAGAGATGGTGCAGAGGAGATTTACCAGGATGATATCTAGATAAGACCAGAAGATATAGGGGCAGAATTAGGTCATTTGGCCCATCGAGTCTGCATGGCCATTTCATCATGACTGATCCATTATTCCTCTCAGCCCCAATCTCCTGCCTACTCCCCATATCCCTTCATGCCCTATTGTGAAAGGAAAATCACGTCTGATGAAGCTCATAGAATTTTTTGAGCATGTAACTAATAGAGTGGATAGGGGAGAACCAGTGGATGTGGTATATTTGGATTTTCAAAAGGCTTTTGACAAGGTCCCACACAGGAGATTAGTGTGCAAACTTAAAGCACACAGTATTGGGGGTATGGTATTGGTGTGGGTGGAGAATTGGTTAGCAGACAGGAAGCAATGAGTGGGAATAAACAGGACATTTTCAGAATGGCAGGCAGTGACTAGTGGGGTACCGCAAGGCTCAGTGCTGGGACCCCAGTTGTTTACAATATATATAAATGACTCAGACGAGGGAATTAAATGCAGCATCTCCAAGATTGCGGATGACACGAAGCTGGGCGCAGTGTTAGCTGTGAGGAGGATGCTAAGAGGATGCAGGGTGACTTGGATAGGTTAGGTGAGTGGGCAAATTCATGGCAGATGCAATTTAATGTGGATAAATGTGAGGTTATCCACTTTGGTGGCAAAAACAGGAAAACAGATTATTATCTGAATGGTGGCCGATTAGGAAAAGGGGAGGTGCAACGAGACCCGGGTGTCATTATACACCAGTCATTGAAAGTGGGCATGCAGGTATAGCAGGCAGTGAAAAAGGCGAATGGTATGCTGGCATTCATAGCAAGAGGATTCAAGTACAGGAGCAGGGAGGTACTACTGCAGTTGTACAAGACCTTGGTGAGACCACACCTGGAGTATTGTGTGCAGTTTTGGTCCCCTAATCTGAGGAAAGTCATTCTTGCCATAGAGGGAGTACAAAGAAGGTTCACCAGATTGATTCCTGGGATGGCAGGACTTTCATATGAAGAAAAACTGGATGAACTGGGCTTGTACTCGTTGGAATTTAGAAAATTGAGGGGGGATCTGATTGAAACGTATAAGATCCTAAAGGGATTGGACAGGCCAGATGCAGGAAGATTATTCCTGATGTTGGGGAAGTCCAGAACGAGGGGTCACAGTTTGAGGATAAAGGGGAAGCCTTTTAGGACCAAGATTGGGAAAAACTTCTTCACACAGAGGGTGGTGAATCTGTGGATTTCTCTGCCACAGGAAACAGTTGAGGCCAGTTCATTGGCTATATTTAAGAGGGAGTTAGATATGGCCCTTGTGGCTAAAGGGATTAGGGTGTATGGAGAGAAGGCAGGTACAGGTTTCTGAGTTGGATGATCAGCCATGATCATACTGAATGGCGGTGCAGGCTCGAAGGGCCGAATGGCCTACTCCTGCACCTATTTTCTATGTTTCTATGTTTCTATGTAATCCAGGTGGGAGGAGAGAGAGCAGCGCACTGCACGTGCACAGCCCTCCAGCGAAAAATGTTATTGTATCCTTTAAATAGGGGCCGTGGACAATTCTGATTAGATGGAGATAGACGTGAAAGCACAGAGGGACATCTGGAGAAATTTCTGAAACATCAGTTGGCTGCTGTTGTTACTGCGCAGTTGGGAATCTTCCGGAGGGTAGGCCTCAAAATCCCCGGCTTTGTCTGCTGTCGGCGACCGAGATTGAGGCCGAATCGTTCGGACAGAGATGGTGCTTAGTACTCGGTGTCAGAGGGCTGATTGGAGGCTCGAAGTTTTTGGATGACTCAGAGTCGGACTGTGGTCGGGAATGGCAGGGAGAGTTTGTCTTCCTTCTCCTGCCTGTGTGAGATGTGGGACATTTGAGAGACTTTGAACTTTTTACTGTGCTCATGGACTTCTTCATCAAGTTATGGTATTGTTGCACTGTTGTAACTATATGTTATAATTATGTGGTTTTGTTAGCTTTTTCAGGCTAGGTTTGTCCTGTGTTTTGTGATATCACACTGGAGGAAATAGAACATAGACTAGAACATAGAATAGTACAGCACAGTACAGGCCCTTCGGCCCACAATGTTGTGCCGACCCTCAAACCCTGCCTCCCATATAAGCCCCCACCTTAGATTTCTCCATATACCTGTCTAGTAGTCTCTTAAACTTCACTAGTGTATCTGCCTCCACCACTGACTCAGGCAGTGCATTCCACGCACCAACCACTCTCTGAGTAAAAAACCTTCCTCTAATATCCCCCTTGAACTTCCCACCCCTTACGTGGTGCCCTGGGGAAGAGGCGCTGGCTATCCACTCTATCTATTCCTCTTATTATCTTGTACACCTCTATCATGTCTCCTCTCATCCTCCTTCTCTCCAAAGAGTAAAACCCTAGCTCCCTTATTGTACCATTTCTTAATGCATGCATTACTAAACGAGAATAAAAGAGGACTGCATGTCCTCATAATCTAAAATTCAATGCCGATGGAGAGTCAGTGAGATTGCATCTGCTCTCGACCTATTGTGGCGCTAGGCAAATTGCAGTGGGTCCAGGTCCTTGCTTAGGCAGGAGTTGATTCTAGCCATGACCAACTTCTCAAAGCACTTCATTACAATAGATGTAAGTACCACTGGGTGATAGTCATTAACTCAGCTCACCCTGGGCTTCTTCGGTACGGGTATCATCATTGAGCCTTTGAAGCAGGTGGGAGCTTCCAACTGTAGAAATGGGAGATTGAAAATGTCTGAACACACCCACCAATTGGTTGGCGCAGGTTTTCAGAGGCCTGTCAGGTACCTATTTGGGTACTCTGTGGGGTGCCACTCTTTCTAAAAAGACTAATGGAAATAGTCAGCACAGCCTAAAACATCCCTGTCAACCAAGGTGGCTTCCTTGGCAATTCCATTTAACTGCATTGGTCCACATCCCTCTAAGCATTTTCTGTCACGGACCTATCCAAATGTCTTGAAAGTGTTTCAATTCTGTTTGCCTCTACCATTTCTTCTGGCAGCTCCTCCCATTTACCAACCACCGTCTGTGTGGAACACTGGCTCAGGTCCGCTGTTAATCTTTACCCTCTCACTTTAACCCTAGTTTTAGACTCCCCTACCCTGGGGAAAAGACTGTGACTATCAACTTTATCACTACCCTGCAGAACTTCATAAACCACAAAAATGTGAAACCTCATCCTCCTTTTCTTCAGGGAAAAGAGTCCAGATTGATCCAGATTCTCCTGATGCCCATGAGCCCCGGTAACATTCCTGTGAATCTTGTCTGCACACATTCCAGCTGAATGTCGTCCTTTCTACAGCTCGATGACCAGAACTGTGACCAATATTCTGAGTGTGGTCTCACCAATGTCTTGTACAACTGTAACGTGACAAACCATCTCATGTACTTAATGCCCCAATCGATGAAGGCCAGCGTAACATACAGCTTCTTCACTGTACTGTCTGCCTGTGTCTCTACTCTCAAGAACTTTGTACTCGTTCCCCTGGGTATTTCTATTCTACAATGCTCCCCAGGGCCCTGACATTCACTGTGTATATTCTGCATTGGTTTGAACTTCTTGAAATATGACTCTTCACACTTATTTGATTTGAATTCCTTCTGCCATTCCTTTGCCCATGTCCCCAATGCAATCTCATCCCATCCGCCCGAAATGGTCCACAACCCTCCATTCCCTGTCTGTTCATGTGTCTGTCGAAATGCCACTGAAATGTTGTTGTTGTATCTACTTCCACCACCTCCCCTGACAGCACGTTCCAGGCACCGACCATTCTCCGTGTGCAATTTAAGAAAAAACTTGCCTCATCAATCTCCTTTAACCCTTCTCCTCTCACTTTATAACTACTCTCTGAAGTGGGGAGCAGCGAGTGTGCACTTGGCATCTGTTGGCACTCTTTCCTGACTGGGTGAAAGCAGAGCGTGAGTGTGAATAACTGGAGTGGTTCTCCCTCCTGCTGGCCGCACAGGTTCTAACCAGAGTCATTTTAAGATTTGTTCTGTGTTCTTTTCTGACTTAGATCAGGATATTCGTATATGCTTTCACAAACAATGGAGATACTGTACTGCACACGTGTTCAAAACCACAAGAAAAGATTTTATCAGAACCAGCACATACAGGAAGAAAATCAAAAGTCTGCAGTAGTAGCAGTATGGAATCAAAATAGTACTTATTATTCACTAAGCTGACCTCTGCAACGTTAGACATGTTACAAACCCACGGTTTCGTTTACTGTGGACTGTTGCTTTAAGTGCCTGAGTGAGGCGGGACCATGACGTCAGTCACAGGCTGCTGCGAACCAACTCATATACAGAGAGGGCGACCGTCGATCGAAAGAGAGAGAGAGAGAGACTGGGGAAGCCGGTAGCTTCAGCTTGTCGCAGCTGGGGCTTGGAACCCTCTTATGCCTACAAGGGTGGGTTAAACATCGACACACGGTGCACAGCGAGTGTGTGACTGTCATTTCATACAATCTGCAGGAGTGGATTTTGGGGTATCTTGTGGGAGCACTTTTGTAGCCCTTGCCTGGGTATGTTGTGTGATAACCAGTGGAAGACGATATTCCTGTGACAGGTCACTTTCGGTGATAATTCATTTGTGGATTTGGAACGACACGTTGAACAAGACCTACGGTGACTGTTGTCTCGTTTTACCAGCGTGGAACCTGTGGAATATTTTGTATTTACCGTTTCTCTGCGTTTCACCCTGGATTACAAATACCTCTCTCCCATCATTTATTTCGTGGATTACTGAACTTTCTACTTTACCATCTCAAGACTCTAAGCCTTATTCCCCCAAGCTCAATAGTTTGGGTGTTATATTTACACACATATATACACATGACACTGTTAACTTTTGTTTATCTTGGTTAAGTTATTGTATTATAAGTAGATACTATTAAAGATAGTGGTTCTAAAATCAAAACCAGACTTCATGTGTAAAATCTATTGCTGCTGGTTCGTTTCTAAAACGCTACATTTCATAACAGACAGGAGTATCAGATTTAAGAATCTTTAATGCACGGCTCGCCCTATCCACTCCCCCTACCACTCGCTTCTTCCACCCCTCCCCCAGCCCCCTCTCTCCCACCCCACCCCCATCTCTAGCTCTAACACAGGCTGTCACAGACCCTCATACAAAACTCTCATACTGCAGACAGGAAACACCCCTTAAGATTCCATCAAAGTGTATCACGTCAGTATTTTTCCATACCTTGGTGGAACCAGCTGCACCCTCTTATCTCTTACAACCTTCAGCCCAGACACACAATTTAGGGGGAAAAAAAAAGGCAACAGGAGCTGTTACCAGATTCTTATCTTAATAATATGCATTCAAAATAGAGACAAGACATTGGTGAATAAGAAGGAAAACAGGTCATTACCAAATTCCAACCGGTCACTATTCTGTCTTCGAACTTCCATTTTATTTTGGCATGTACCAAGGAGGATCACAATTAACTCTTTCCCTACACAGGGAAATGCACCTCCTCCAGCAGTCTCCTGGAGTTGAGGATGACTCGCTCCAGAACTGAGGTGACTGATGAGGCCAATGTGGGATCTGCGGTCAAGGATTGGTGTAAGTGGATGAGACTCGGTGAACGAAGGGCCTGTATCTCAGATGCTTTTTGTATTTCAAAAGTAAATTTTATTCATGATAAAAATAGCAACAAAAAACTAATTATATTCTGAATGCCATATGGTTGATGGGTTCAGTATGTCAACACTATTTACACCATTCAGTTTAAATTAAACACTATTCAGTCGCTAGGTATACATGGAGAGGTGGTAAATTGGATTAGACATTGGCTCAATGGAAGAAGCCAAAGAGTGGTAGTAGAAGATTGCTTCTCAGAGTGGAGGCCTGTAACCAGTGGCGTGCCACAGGGATCAGTGCTGGGTCCATTGTTATTTGTCATCTATATCAATGATCTGAATGATAATGTGGGAAATTGGATCAGCAAATTTGCTGATGATACAAAGATTGGAGGTATAGTGGACAGTGAGGAAGGTTTTCAAAGCTTGCAGAAGGATTTGGACCAGCTGGAAAAATGGGCTGAAAAATGGCAGATGAAGTTTAATACAGACAAGTGTGAGGTATTGCACATTGGAAGGACAAACCAACGTAGAACATACAGGGTAAATGGTAAGGCACTGAGGAGTGAAGTGGAACAGAGGGATCTGGGAATACAGATACAAAATTCCCTAAAAGTGGCGTCACAGGTAGATAGGGTTGTAAAGAGAGCTTTTGGTACCTTGGCCTTTATTAATCAAAGTATTGAGTATAAGAGCTGGAATGTTATGATGAGGTTGTATAAGGCATTGGTGAGGCCGAATCTGGAGTATTGTGTTCAGTTTTGGTCACCAAATTACAGGAAGGATATAAATAAGGTTGAAAGAGTGCAGAGAAGGTTTACAAGGATGTTGCAGGGACTTGATAAACTCTGTTGCAGAGAAAGGTTGAATAGGTTAGGACTTTATTCCCTGGAGCGTAGAAGAATGAGGGGAGATTTGATAGAGGTATATAAAATTATGATGGGTATAGATAGAGTGAATGCAAGCAGGCTTTTTCCACTGAGGCAAGGGGAGAAAAAAACCAGAGGACATGGGTTAAGGGTGAGGGGGGCAAAGTTTAAAAGGAACATTAGGGGGGGCTTCTTCACACAGAGAGTGGTGGGAGTATGGAATGAGCTGCCAGACGAGGTGGTAAATGCGGGTTCTTTTTTAACATTTAAGAATAAATTGGACAGATACATGGATGGGAGGTGTATGGCGGGATATGGTCCGTGTGCAGGTCAGTGGGACTAGGCAGAAAATGGTTCGGCACAGCCAAGAAGGGCCAAAGGGCCTGTTTCTGTGCTGTAGTTTCTATGGTTTTCTATGGTTTCATTGCACCATTGCCACTCAGGTTGCCCTATGGGTGATGCAACATTTCAATGTTTGAGGGGCTTCCCTACGCAACTCAGCCTCTTCACTTTGGTAACGGAAGGTGCCTCGACTGTGGTCCTCCAGAACAGAGCCTCTACACTGGCTGCATTTGAGTTTTGTGCTTCCCTCAGCACGTCCTCCTGCAGCCTGGACTGGGGCAGCCGGCAGCGTTCCCTTACGGGCATCTCACTGTGCTCGGAGTCCAGCAGCTTTTGTGCAGACCAAAGAGCATCTTTCACTGAGTTGCTTCTCTTCCAGCAGCAGTTTTCCACAAAATTTAGAATAAGGACTGAAGTTGTCCTTGTGCCTGGTGGTACGTGCTTTTGTACCTTCTACCCGAGGGGAGTGGGGAGAAAAAAGAATGTCCAGGGTGAGCTGGGCCTTCGATTATGCTGGCTGCTTTACTGATGCAACAAGTGGTGTAGAGACAAGGAAATCAGCAGATGCTGAAATTTCAAGCAACACACATCAAAGTTGCTGGTGAACGCAGCAGGCCAGGCAGCATCTCTAGGAAGAGGTACAGTCGACGTTTCGGGCCAAGACCCTTTGTCAGGACTAACTGAAAGAAGAGCTAGTAACTAGTAAGAGATTTGAAAGTGGGAGGGGGAGGGGGAGATCTGAAATTATAGGAGAAGACAGGAGGGGGAGGGATGGAGCCAAGAGCTGGACAGGTGATAGGCAAAAGGGATACGAGAGGATCATGGGACAGGAGGCCCAGGGAGGAAGAAAAGCGGAGGGGGGGGGGAACCCAGAAGATGGGCAAGGGGTATAGTGAGGGGGATAGAGGGAGAAAAAGGAGAGAGAGAAAAAGAATGTGTGTATATAAATAAATAACGGACGGGGTACGAGGGGGAGGTGGGGCATTAGCGGAAGTTAGAGAAGTCAATGTTCATGCCATCAGGTTGGAGGCTACCCAGACGGAATATAAGGTGTTGTTCCTCCAACCTGAGTGTGGCTTCACCTTGACAGTAGAGGAGGCCGTGGATAGACATATCAGAATGGGAATGGGACGTGGAATTAAAATGTGTGGCCACTGGAAGATCCTGCTTCAACTGGCGGACAGAGTCCTCAGAGGGGAGTCTTCCTTCTGTGATATGCTAAGCCGCGTCCACGACTCTCTGCAGCTGTGGGCAGAGAAGTTGGCATGCTAAAATTGCATCTCGATAGGCCCTGATCTGATAGGTAGGTCGGACAATCTTGAAGGGCTAGGTAGTCTTCTCAAAGTAATCTCATTGTATTTCCTGGTTTGTGTGGTTTAATGTTTGGCACTTTACTGCCCGACGGCATAAAAAATAGTTTGGATATCTGCTGGTCACCCCTTGCTGAAGGAGATTTGAATTCAGTTGAACTTTTACTTTCTGAGACCAGCACGGGTGGGATCTGTATACTGTGGTTCCCTGGGCCTTGCTTGGTTTGACTGACGCTCAGTGTCAGCGAGACTGTTTTTCCTTTCACATCCTCAGTCAAACTAAGAACCAGCATAAAAGTGGAAAGTATGGTGGGAGGGGACCACAAAGACGGGTCGTGGGTTTGTCACACAGATCTACACACATCATTGCCCTTGCTGAGGTGGGAAATGTGTCCTCGACCCTGAGAAGCCACTTACCACAGAACAGCACCTTCTCACACACTTCCCACACCCATGCAAGAGCTCAATAAGTTCTGATTCTCAGACGCCTGCCTACCTGACATTATTGTGCTCAGGAAGCAGCTCCTGACATTCTGGATGATCTTCCGGTGAAGGTGAGCGCCAGTGACCGGAATCATGACTCACACTACCTGAGGAGATAAGGGTGGGATGGATGCATAACAGCTAACGTTAACCCTCCAGTGCACCAGAAATCAAGGTGTAAATCCCTCCACTGTCTGTAAGGAGTTTATACAGTCTCCCTGAGACTGCATGGGCTTCATAGTCATAGTCATACTTTATTGGTTTTCGTTACAGTTGCACCATAAATAATTAAATAGGAATAGAACCATAAATAGTTAAATAGTGATATGTAAATTATGTCAGTAAATTATGAAATAAGTCCAGGACCAGCCTATTGGCTCAGGGTGTCTGACCCTCCAAGGGAGGAGTTGTAAAGTTTGATGGCCACAGGCAGGAATGACTTCCTATGACGCTCTGTGCTGCATCTCGGAGGAATGAGTCTCTGGCTGAATGTACTCCTGTGCCCACCCAGTACGTTATGTAGTGGATGGGAGACATTCCTGACACAGTCCAAAGACGTGTGGGTTAGGGCTGGTAAATTGTGGACATGCAATGCTGGCCCGAGAAGATTGGTGACACTTGCCCCCACGCCCCCCAGCACATCCTCAGACTGTGTGTTGGTCATTGGTGCAAACAACACATTTCAGTGTATGTTTCGATGTGACAAATAAAGCTGCTCTTATCTTCCCTGGAAGCGAGGAATAAAGGCAAAGACTATTTTCTAAACAGGGAGTGAATTCAGAAATCAGAGCTGCAAATTGACTTGGGAGTCCAAGTGCGGAATTCCCTAAAAATTAACTTGCAGGTAGAGTCGGTAGTAAGGAAGACAAATGCAATGTTGGTGTTCATCTCAGGAGGATTAGAATATAAAAGCAAAGATGTATTATACTGCTGAGCCTTTAGGTCAGGCTGCATTTGGAGTATTGTGAGCAGTTTTGTGCCCCTCATCGAAGATAGGATGTGCTGGCATTGGAGACGGTCCAGAGGGCATTCAGAGCAATGATCCTGTGAATGAAATGTATGAGGAGCATTTGACTACTCTGATCCTGTACTCGCTGGCTTTAGAAGAGCGAGGGGGGATCTCATTGAAATCTATGGGATATTCAAAAGCCTAGATAGTGTGAACGTCGAGACTATGTTTCCAATAGTGGGAGAGTTCATGAGCAGTGGGCACAGCCTTGGAATAAAATAATGTCCTTTTGGGACATACGAGGAAACTTTTTTTTAGCTAGAGGGTGGTGAATGTGTGGAATTTATTGCCACTGATGCCAATAGAGGCCAAGTTATTAGGTATATTTTGAGTGGAGGGTGATAGGTCAGCAATGTTCTCAAATATTACGGGGAGAAGGCAGAGGAAGGGGGTTGACAGGGAAAGTAAATCAGCCATGATCAAGTGTAAGTTTATCATCATCTGACTGTTCATATATACAAACAAATGAAACAATGTTCCTCCGGACTACAGAGTATCCACAAAACATATATCACACGTAACACATGAAACAAAATATCACCACAAGTAAGTTAACAAATTATAATTCAAGATGCATGTGAAGTGTGCAGCACAAGTAAACAGTAAGCAGCTCGCTGTCCTCGTGACAAGACCTTAGTACAAGGGGTCCCCAACCTTGTTTGCACCGCGGACCGGTTTAATATTAACAATATTTTTGCAGATCGGCCGACCGGGGGGGCGGGGGGAGGGGGGTTATTAATCACGACCGGAATATAGTTGATGAGTCAACTATAAGTCATTTATAAGTGGCTAATGCACTCAATTTCATTTCTAAAAAGGTTTATCTAATGAATTTAATATTAAACACACAGCGCATATTTTCCTCGCATGAATATAGTGATAATAGTGATAAGTCAATTATAAGTCACTTACAAGTCAATAGCATCATAACATTTTAAACACGCAGCGCATATTTTCCCCGTATGAACATATAAAATCATTGCAACACACCAATATCGCTGAATCAGTGGGAGCCCTGAGCTTGTTTTCCTGCAACAAGACGGTCCTATCGAGGGGTGATGGGAGACAGCGATACTTGAAGGGGGTTCCTTATGTCCAGTCTGTTCTGCAATTTAGTTTTCATTGCATTCATTGCAGAAAACGCCGCTTCACGGAGATATGATGTTGGAATTGGAAGCAATGTTTTCAGAGCTTTCGTGGCTATCTCAGGATATTCAGCCTTGACTTTGAGCCAGAATGCCGGCAGAGATGTTATGTCAAACATACTTTTCAGCCCACCGTCATTTGTAAGCTCGAGGAGTTGATCTTCTTCCCGCGCTGACATGGATGACGCGTGGGTAATGACCTCGTGTGCATTCAAGTTCAACAGTGGGCGTGACAGGGAATGAGGAAAGGTGCAGCTGACTCATATCGTTTCATATCGCTAAATCATATCGTTTCCTCGTGGCCCAGTAGCACATGCTTTGCGGTCCGGTACCGGTCTGCGGCCCGGAGGTTGGGGACCACTGCCTTAGTGGAGGCAGGGTATTCATCAGTCTCAGCCTGAGGGTAGAAATTGTTACCCAGTCTGGCAGTCCTAGTCCTCATGGTCCTGTACTTCCCTCTGGGTGGCAATGAGTTAGACAGATTGTGGAATGGATAGTAGGGATCCTCAACAATGCTTTGGGCTCTCAGAATACAAATCTCCCAGTAAATGTCACAAATAGTGGGTTGCGATAGTGAAGACCCCAGTGATTGGTGGTTTTTTACTATCCTCTGTAGGGTCTTCTGATCTGACGCCTTGCAGGTTCCATCTTCCAGATTCCACATTGAATGGCATAGCAGGCTCGATGGACTGAATGGCCTAATTCTACTCTTGTTTTATTTTTCTTGGTATTCTGCATATGGTGGCTATCTTGAGCAACTTAAAGTCCTGGAGGAACTCAAAATTCAAAATAAAATTATCAAGATAAATTTTTGTTGCCATATACTACCCTGAGATTTATTTTCTTGTAGGACTTCACGGTAGATACAAAAAAACACAATAGGATCAAGGAAAAACTACAGACAAATAAATAACATATGTACAAATAACCAATGTGCATAAGAAGACCAACTGTGGGATTACAAGAATAAAACAATTACTACTATTAATAAGTAAATATGTAATAAATAATATTGAGAACATGAGTCGTAGATTCCTTTGAAGTGAGTCCATAGAATGTGGAATCAATTCAGTTTCGAGGTGTATGAAGTTATCCAGCGTGATGTTCAATGGCTAATATATGTTCCTGAAACTATTGGTGTGGAACCTTAGGCTCCTGTATCTTCTTCCTGATGGCAGCAGCACGAGGTTCCTTGATGGTGAATGTTGTTTTCTTGTGGCAGCGTTCCTTGTGAGATGTGCTGAATTCAGAGACGCTTTTCCTGCAATGGTCTGGGCTATATTCATATTGGCACTTGTATTTTCATACCAGGCCATGATGCAAGTAGCCAGGAGAATCTGCACGGTGCATTTGTAGAAGTTTGTCAAAGTTTCAGATGACATGACAAATCTGACCAATCTTTTAAGAAAGTGGAGGTGCTACCGTGTCTTCTTTGCAACGGCACTCGTGTGCAGGTCCCAGGACAGATCCTAGGAAATGATAATTCAAGGAATTTAAAGTTACTGACCTTCTACTACTCGAATAATACCCTGATGAGACCTAACTCATGGACTTCCAGTTTTTCCCTCCTGTGGTTGATAGTTGCCTTTAGTTTTGTGGACATTCAGTGAGAGGTTATGGTGTCAGATTTTCAATCTCCCTATGTGCCAATTCATCACCTTTGATGTGGCCAACAAAAGTGGCGCTGTCAGCAAACTTAAATATGAAATTGGAGTTGTGCTTAGCTTCAGAGACATATGTATAAAGCGAGCAGAGCAGGGGGCTAAACACAAAACATTGTCGTGTACCCGTGCTGATGGTAGTTGTGTTATTGCCAATCTGAACTGTCTGCAGTCTGCAAGTGAGGAAATTAAGGGTCCAATTGCACATGGTAGTGTTCAGGTACAGGGCTTGGAGCTTACTGATTAGTGTTGAGGGGATAACAGTGTTGAATGTTGAGCATCCTGCTTCTTCACTGTCCAGATGTTCCATGGCTGCAAAGATTGAAGAGCCAATGAAATTGCATTTGCTGTGGATTTGTTGTGTCAGTGGGTAAATTGGGCAGTAGTCACTCCTCAGGGAGGAGTTGATGTGCTTCATGTCCAATCTCTCAAAGCACTTCATCACAGTAGATTAAGTGCAACTGGATGATAGCAGGTCAAACCCCATCTATGGTGGGGGGGGGGGCGGGGAATAACTAGTCAATGATTTGGGCCAAGACTCCATCAGAAATGGGAAAGGGGGAAAAAGCTGGTGGTGGCAGGGAGTGTGGTTAAGGGAAGGAGTACAAGGTAGCAGGTCATAGGTGAGATAGGTAGCAGGTGACAAAGTGAGATGGAAGGTGTGTGGTTAGCGGCGGGGTGGGGAGTGAATATGAAGTTTGGAGATGATAGCTGGAAGAGTTAAAGGGCTGAAGATGAGTATGATAGAAGTGGTTAATGGACTAATGGTAGACCCACCTTACCCTCCTTAGAAACAGCCAGACTCGAAGGACACTTCTCAGCAGTGTCTCCTCCTGGTTGAGCCAAATCCAATGTACAGAACGGTCACTCATTGCCCACGTGTGACTGATCCTGAGATATATAGGATGCGCCAGAACATACCATCAGTAATGTAACCTGGGGTTAATGGGAGTTTTGGGTCTTTCAGCATCAGACACTCTCGCCCAGATGACCCAGCCAAGGTTGATTAGGCTCGGGCTTCTGTCCTCACTTTATGGGCCCATGGATCACACTTCTTGATCCATAGTCGTCTGGAGGCTGGCTGTTCGCTCAGCAGCCTCTGCGGCGGTCTTCTCTCAATTTTATTGACATCTTTCCTATAATTCGGTGACCAGAACTGTACACAATACTCCAAATTTGGCCTTACCAATGCCTTATATAATTTCAACATTACATCCCAACTCCTATACTCAGTGCTCTGATTTATAAAGGCCAGCATACCAAAAGCTTTCTTCATCACCCTAACCACATGAGATTCCACCTTCAGGGAACTATGCACCATTATTCCTAGATCCCTCTGTTCTACTGCATTCTTTAATGCCCTACCATTTACCATGTATGCCCTGTTTTGATTAGTCCTACCAAAATGTAGCACCTCACATTTATCAGCATTAAACTCCATCTGCCATCTTTCAGCCCACTCTTCTAACTGGCCTAAATCTCGCTGCAAGCTTTGAAAACCTACTTCATCATCCACAACTCCACCTATCTTAGTATCATCTGCATAATTACTAATCCAATTTACCACCCCATCATCCAGATCATTAATGTATATGACAAATAACATTGGACCCAGTTCAGATCCCTGAGGCATACCGCTACACACCGTCCTCCAATCTGACACACAGTTATCCACCACTACGCTCTGGCGTCTCCCATCTAGCTACTGCTGAATCCATTTTACTACTTTGATATTAATGCCTAATGATTGAACCTTCCTAACTAACCTTCCGTGTGGAACCTTGTCAAAGGCCTTACTGAAGTCCATATAGACAACATCCACTGCTTTACCCTCGTCAACTTTCTTAGTAACTTCATCAAAAGATTCAATAACATTTGTCAAACATGACCTTCCACACACAATTCATGTTGATTGTTCCTAATCAGACCCTGTCTATCCAGGTAATTATATATACCATCTCTAATAATACTTTCCATCAATTTACCCACCACTGACGTCAAACTCACAGGCCGATAATTGCTAGGTTTACTCTTAGAACCCTTTTTAAACAATGGAACCACATGAGCAATACGCCAATCCTCTGGCACCATCCCCGTTTCTAATGACTTTTGAAATATTTCTGTCAGAGCCCCTGCAATTTCGACACTAACTTCCCTCAAGGTCCTAGGGAATATCTTGTCCGGACCCAGAGATTTATCCACTTTTATATTCCTTAAAAGTGCCAGTACTTCCTCTTCTCTAATTGTCATACTTTCCATAACTACCCTTCTTGTTTCCTTTACCTTACGAAGTTGTAATTGTAATCAATTCCTGATTACACAGTAGGGATCTTGGACACGCGTCTCTGTCGATATTGTCTTGTTATAGTGGCTGTGTGTTACAGCCGTAGTTTCAATAAATTTTTTATCGCTATTGTCTCTCCTCCAGGGGTTTCACCCTGAGGTTTTCGTTAGTAGGGTAAAGATACTCACTACTAATTCCACTCTTAACATTTCATGTCTACAGCTTCTAATCGTTGCTGCATTTCTCTCCTTGTCTGCACCTGCACCAGCCACACCTCCTTCTCGTATAGCCCTTTTTTCAAATTCTCTTTTTTTAAAATCGGAAAACCTCATTTTCATCCCTCCGCAGGTGGAGCTTCCTAACATGACAGCTTTGGGTTTAATTAATCTGGGTTACACTTCCCTGAGGAACTCCTGCAGTGCTGTCCTGAGGATGGGATGATTGACCTCCAACCACAACAACCATCTTCCTGTGTGTCAGGTATGATTCCAACCAGTGGAGGGGTTTCCCCCGAATTCCCATTGACTCCATTTTAGCGAGGGCACCTTGATGACATACGCAGTCAACACTAGTGGCCCGGGTTCAGTTCCTGCTGCTCTCCATAAGGAGTTTGTATAAACTTCCTGTGACTGCGTGGGTTTCCTCTGGGTGCTCCGGTTTCCTCCCACATTCTGGGTGGAGAAGATGGCGGCACGATGCAGCACGTGTGGCCGTTTCTGAATGAATATTGATTATGTGTAACTAGGGGGCCGTGCACAATCCTGATTTGATGGGGACAGCCATGAGAAGCGCAGAGGAACATCTGGAGTAACTTCTGAAATGCCTGCTTCGCTGCCGCTGATACTGTGCGATCGAGAATCTCCGGAGATGAAGGCCCCAAATTCTTGGCTTTGCATATTACCTGTTGCTGGGGCCGGGGTCGAAGCGCTCAGCAGAGGTGGTGCTCGATGCTTGGTGTCGAAGAGGTGGTCGGAGGCTCGGAGTCGGACTGTGGTCAGATGTTTCCGGGATGCTGCATCGGCAAGTTGGCGGCGCTGGAGGTTTACCGTCTGCGTGAGATGATGAGACTTTCGAGAGACTTTGAGACTTTTCCTGTGCCATGGTCTGGTCTTATCAAATTACGGTATTGCTTTGCACTGTTGTAACTATATGTTATAATTATGTGGTTTTTGTTAGTTTTTAAGTTGGTTTGTCATGTGTTTTCGTGATATAATTCTGGAAAAACATTTTATCATTTCTTAATGCATGCATTACTAAATGACAATAAAAGGGGACTGCGTGTCCTCATAATCATAATCATAATCATAATCATTCCAAAGATATATGGCTTAGGGTAGTAAATTGCAGTCACGCTACGATGGTGCTAGAATTTTGGCGACACTTGCAGGCTTCTCCAGCACATCCTCAGGCTGTGTTGGTTATTGATGCAAATGACACGTTTCATAGTATGTTCCGATATACATGTGAGAGGCAAAGTCAAATGTTATCTCTAAATTCACAATTGCTCTTCGGGGAGAATATTAGCCTTACCCCTTCTGGACAAAATAATGCTTCATTTTCTTGGCAATATAGTCATCCCAGAGCTTCCCCTATTGAGCTGATCATCAACTCCCCCCAGAACAGGATCGATGGATGAGAGACAAAGTGGGCCAGGCAGGTGAAGCGATCATCGCTGGATTATTATCATGAAAGGCTCCAAAAAGAAACCTGGTTAACAGCTGGCTTGAAACTGGCTTTCAAAGAGTGAAGAGCAAATTTAGCTCAATTGGTTTCGAAGGAAGTCAAGTTTCAGAATGAGAAGTCAATGGGATAGAATTACAGTTGTGTGTTACCAGACTTAACCCAGATAAGGAACTGTAATGATTAACGATTAGAGTGCCAAGCTATTAGGTGAGACAGAAGACAAGAGAAGAATAGAACTATGCATGGGGGTGAAGGTGACCAATGAGTAATATATCTTCTGAAAGACTCTATGGGCGAGTAAGGAAGCAAAGCTGAGTGCAAAGAGCTATAAACAGAAACTCTGGCAGGTCACCAACTGGAGGGGAAATTACAAGCTACAGGAACGTCTCCACAGCTGAGCGATAGAGGCTTGGCTCCAATTCTGCCCACAGTATACTTCAGTTCAATTTGAACTGACCTGGCGATCTTTTATTCAATATTTTCATTTAATGTAACTATTTTTTTCTCTCTGATCATATATATACACTCCCTTCGAGGATTTTATCTGCTATTAGTAGAGGTCGGGTTTGAGGACGTGATTGTTTAAGCTGTTTAAGTCTACTATGTACCTAGTTAGCCCATTGCTTTGCTTTGCTTTGTAGGTTAGTTGCACGGTGGGTTTTTTTTGGGGTTTTTTTCTGTTTTTTTTTCTCCTTTGTCGATATATATGGAAAATGAGTATACAACTATATTACCTTGTTATTTTATAACTAACTTACGTTGTTTGCATTGTTTTGTATTAATATTACTGGTATATTTATATCGTAACAATGTATTGGTTGCTATATGTTTTACCTTTTGTGTAGTAATTCAATAAAAAAATTTAAAAAGAAAGACAATTCTGCCCACCGCACTTTTGGAAATCAGGATCTCCCGGTGAGGGCCAAGATCGAGAATCAAAATCGGATTTATTATCACTGATGTACGTCGTGAAATTGGTGTTTTGAGGCAGCATGACATGTTACCACAAGAAAATATCTACGTAGTGCAAAATAGTGTGGTAGAACAGGTCAAGCAGTGTCAGTGGAGGCAACGAGATGACTGTGACCATGCTGCAGGAGGATTGAGTTAGGAGTGCTTGTGCATGAACTGGAAAAGGTTGGTTTGCAGGTGCAGCAGGCTATCAAGAAGGCAAATGGAATGCTGGCCTTCATTGCGAGAATTATATTTAAGAGTAGGGAGGTTATACTGCAACTGTACAGGGTAATGGTGAGGCCATACGTGGAGTACTGCATGTAGTTCTGGTCTCCTTACTTGAGGAAAGATATGCTAGCTTTGGAGGTGGTGCAGATGAAGCTCACCAGGTTGATTCCAGAGATGAGGGGGTTAGACTATAAGGAGAGATTGAAGCAATACACACAAAATGCTGGTGGAATGCAGCAGGCCAGGCAGCATCTATAGGAAGAGGTACAGTCGACGTTTCGGGCCGAGACCCTTAGTCGGGACTCGGCCCGAAACGTCGACTGTACTTCTTCCTGTAGATGCTGCCTGGCCTGCTCCATTCCACCAGCATTTTGTGTGTGTTGCTCGAATTTCCAGCATCTGCAGACTTCCTCGTGAAGGAGAGATTGAGTCGCTTGAGACAGTATTCACTGAAATTCAGAAGAATGAGAGGAGATCTTATAGAAACATATAACATCATTAAAGGGATAGATAAGACAGAAGCAGGAAAGTTGTTTCCACTGCTGGGTGAGACTAGAACTAGGGGACATAGCCTCAAGATTCAGGGGAGTAGATTTAGGACGAAGATGAGGAGGAACTGCTTTTCCCAGAGAGTGGTGAATCTGCGGAATTCTCTGCCCAATGAAGCAGTGGAGGCTACCTCAGTAAATATAAGACAAGGTTGAATAGATTTTTGCATAGTAGGGGAATTAGGTGTTATGGGGAAAAGGCAGGTAGGTGGGGATGAGTCCATGGCCAGATCAGCCATGATCTTTCTGAAAGGCAGAGCAGGCTCGACAGGCCAGATGGCCGACTCCTGCTCCTACTTCTTATATGCAAACAACAGGAATTCTGCAGATGCTGGAAATTCAAGCAACATACATCAAAGTTGCTGGTGAACGCAGCAGGCCAAGCAGCATCTGTAGGAAGAGGTGCAGTCGACGTTTCAGGCCAAGACCCTTCGTCAGAACTAACTGAAGGAAGAGTGAGTAAGGGATTTGAAAGTTGGAGGGGGAGGGGGAGATCCAAAATGATAGGAGAAGACAGGAGGGGGAGGGATGGAGTCAAGAGCTGGACAGGTGATAGGCAAAAGGGGATACGAGAGGATCATGGGACAGGAGGTCTGGGAAGAAAGACAAGGGGGGGGTGACCCAGAGGATGGGCAAGAGGTATATTCAGAGGGACAGAGGGAGAAAAAGGAGAGTGAGAGAAAGAATGTGTGCATAAAAATGAGTAACAGATGGGGTACGAGGGGGAGGTGGGGCATTAGCGGAAGTTAGAGAAGTCGATGTTCATGCCATCAGGTTGGAGGCTACCCAGACGGAATATAAGGTGTTGTTCCTCCAACCTGAGTGTGGCTTCATCTTTACAGTAGAGGAGGCCGTGGATAGACATGTCAGAATGGGAATGGGATGTGGAATTAAAATGTGTGGCCACTGGGAGATCCTGCTTTCTCTGGCGGACAGAGCGTAGATGTTCAGCAAAGCGGTCTCCCAGTCTGCGTCGGGTCTCGCCAATATATAAAAGGCCACATCGGGAGCACAGGACGCAGTATATCATCCCAGTCGACTCACAGGTGAAGTGATGCCTCACCTGGAAGGACTGTTTGGGGCCCTGAATGGTGGTAAGGGAGGAAGTGTAAGGGCATGTGTAGCACTTGTTCCGCTTACACGGATAAGTGCCAGGAGGGAGATCAGTGGGGAGGGATGGGGGGGGACGAATGGACAAGGGAGTTGCGTAGGGAGCGATCCCTGTGGAATGCGGGGGGGGGGGAGGGAAAGATGTGCTTAGTGGTGGGATCCCGTTGGAGGTGGCGGAAGTTACGGAGAATAATATGTTGGACCCGGAGGCTGGTGGGGTGGTAGGTGAGGACCAGGGGAACCCTATTCCTAGTGGGGTGGTGGGAGGATGGAGTGAGAGCAGATGTATGTGAAATGGGGGAACAACAGGAATTCTGCAGATGCTGGAAATTCAAGCAACATACATCAAAGTTGCTGGTGAACGCAGCAGGCCAGGCAGCATCTATAGGAAGAGGCGCAGTCGACGTTTCAGGCCGAGACCCTTCGTCAGGACTAACTGAAGGAAGAGTGAGTAAGGGATTTGAAAGCTGGAGGGGGAGGGGGAGATGCAAAATGATAGGAGAAGACAGGAGGGGGAGGGATGGAGCCGAGAGCTGGACAGGTGATAGGCAGAAGGGGATACGAGAGGATCATGGGACAGGAGGTCTGGGAAGAAAGACGGGGGGGGGGGGAAGACCCAGAGGATGGGCAAGAGGTATATTCAGAGGGACAGAGGGAGAAAAAGGAGAGTGAGAGAAAGAATGTGTGCATTAAAAAGAGTAACAGATGGGGTACGAGGGGGAGGTGGGGCCTAGCGGAAGTTAGAGAAGTCAATGTTCATGCCATCAGGTTGGAGGCTACCCAGACGGAATATAAGGTGTTGTTCCTCCAACCTGAGTGTGGCTTCATCTTTACAGTAGAGGAGGCCGTGGATAGACATGTCAGAATGGGAATGGGATGTGGAATTAAAATGTGTGGCCACTGGGAGATCCTGCTTTCTCTGGCGGACAGAGCGTAGATGTTCAGCAAAGCGGTCTCCCAGTCTGCGTCGGGTCTCACCAATATATAAAAGGCCACATCGGGAGCACCGGACGCAGTATATCACCCCAGTCGACTCACAGGTGAAGTGATGCCTCACCTGGAAGGACTGTTTGGGGCCCTGAATGGTGGTAAGGGAGGAAGTGTAAGGGCATGTGTAGCACTTGTTCCGCTTACACGGATAAGTGCCAGGAGGGAGATCAGTGGGGAGGGATGGGGGGGACGAATGGACAAGGGAGTTGTGTAGGGAGCGATCCCTGCGGAATGCAGAGAGAGGCGGGGAGGGAAAGATATGCTTAGTGGTGGGATCCCGTTGGAGGTGGCGGAAGTTACGGAGAATAATATGTTGGACCCGGAGGCTGGTGGGGTGGTAGGTGAGGACCAGGGGAACCCTATTCCTAGTGGGGTGGTGGGAGGATGGAGTGAGAGCAGATGTACGTGAAATGGGGGAGATGCGTTTAAGAGCAGAGTTGATAGTGGAGGAAGGGAAGCCCCTTTCTTTAAAAAAGGAAGACATCTCCCTCGTCCTAGAATGAAAAGCCTCATCCTGAGAGCAGATGCGGCGGAGACGGAGGAATTGCGAGAAGGGGATGGCGTTTTTGCAAGAGACAGGGTGAGAAGAGGAATAGTCCAGATAGTTGTGAGAGTCAGTAGGCTTATAGTAGACATCAGTGGATAAGCTGTCTCCAGAGACAGAGACAGAAAGATCTAGAAAGGGGAGGGAGGTGTCAGAAATGGACCAGGTAAACTTGAGGGCAGGGTGAAAGTTGGAGGCAAAGTTAATAAAGTTAACGAGTTCTGCATGCGTGCAGGAAGCAGCGCCAATGCAGTCGTCGATGTAGCGAAGGAAAAGTGGGGGACAGATACCAGAATAGGCACGGAACATAGATTGTTCCACAAACCCAACAAAAAGGCAGGCATAGCTAGGACCCATACGGGTGCCCATAGCTACACCTTTAGTTTGGAGGAAATGGGAGGAGCAAAAGGAGAAATTATTAAGAGTAAGGACTAATTCTGCTAGACGGAGCAGAGTGGTGGTAGAGGGGAACTGATTAGGTCTGGAATCCAAAAAGAAGCGTAGAGCTTTGAGACCTTCCTGATGGGGGATGGAAGTATATAGGGACTGGACATCCAAGGTGAAAATAAAGCGGTGGGGGCCAGGGAACTTAAAATCATCGAAAAGTTTAAGAGCGTGAGAAGTGTCACGAACATAGGTCGGAAGGGATTGAACAAGGGGTGATAAAACAGTGTCGAGGTATGCAGAAACGAGTTCGGTGGGGCAGGAGCAAGCTGAGACAATAGGTCGGCCAGGACAGGCAGGTTTGTGGATCTTGGGTAGGAGGTAGAAACGGGAAGTGCGGGGTGTGGGAACTATAAGGTTGGTAGCAGTGGATGGGAGATCCCCTGAGCCGATAAAGTCGTTGATAGTGTGGGAGACAATGGCCTGGTGCTCCTTAGTGGGGTCACGATTGAGGGGTAAATAAGAGGAGGTATCCGCGAGTTGTCGCTGTGCCTCGGCAAGGTAGAGGTCAGTACGCCAGACTACAACAGCACCCCCCTTATCAGCGGGTTTAATAATAATGTTAGGATTAGTGAAATGGGGGAGTTGCGTTTAAGAGCAGAGTTGATAGTGGAGGAAGGGAAGCCCCTTTCTTTAAAAAACGAAGACATCTCCCTCTTCCTAGAATGAAAAGCCTCATCCTGAGAGCAGATGCGGCGGAGACGGAGGAATTGCGAGAAGGGGATGGCGTTTTTGCAAGAGACAGGGTGAGAAGAGGAATAGTCCAGATAGCTGTGAGAGTCAGTAGGCTTGTAGTAGATATCAGTCTTATACTTCTTATATGCTTCTTATATGCTTATTTTCGTATGAAGTCAAACCCAGGCAGACAGCACTAATCACCAGCTTGACTTCCGCCCTTGTTCTGGTCGATTTCAAACTTACGTGAAGCTTTTATTGCCGAGATCAGCAAGTAATGGAGCCGAACATGGACCCACGTTTCGCCATTAGGCCGCACTCAGCACGCGGTTTCTTGGATTCGGGGCATTAAGAACAGTGAACCAGAGAAAGATAACTTTAAACTTAGCTCTATTTGTCACGTGTACATGACATGTGGAAACACGTACAAACATATAGAAAGGTGTTATTCTGTGTCAACGACAGACATAGTCTGTCGGTGGGTTGTTCTGGGATCAGCCAGCAAGTATCGCCACGCTTTCAGCACCAGAATACCATACCCATGTCTCACTAAGCCTAAATTTACCTGTCTAAAATATGTGAGGAAACCAGGGTGCCCGGAGGAAACCTGGGACTCGACTGCCAGTCTGTGCTGTAAAGGGGTTGCTCTAACAGTTAGGCTAACGCACCGCCCAACTGCCATACGCGTTTACACAAAGAGAGAACATCAGAGTCCCCGTGGGGATCTTTTCCCCCACTTTCCATAGAGACTGTTCTCTAAGTGATCTCTTGCCCACTCATCCCTCCGGGCACCTATCCCTTCAAGTAGGACAATTGCTACACCTGCCCCTGCATGTCCTCCCTGGCCAGCATTCAGGTCCCCAGAGGCGTCACTCCATCTGCGACACTGTCGGGGTCAGCCACTGTATCTGGTGCGCTGGTCCGGCCCACTCTACATCAGTAAGATCCAACGTAGATTGGAGGACGCTTCATCGAGCACATTCGCTTTGCCCGCCACAAAAGGTCGGATTTTCCGGTGACCGCCCAGTTCAATTCGACTTCCCATTCTCATTACCCTTGGCCTCCTGTACTGCCATGATGGGGACTCACAAAGGTCGGAGGAGCAACACCTCATATTCCGTTTGTGTAGCCTCTAATCTGATGGTATGAACATCGATTTCTCCGACGGTCCACTCTCCTCTCCTATCAGATACGTTCTTGAGATCCTTCCAGAGGAAATTAGGCTGCACTCCCATTTCTTTTTGAATCAGATGCTTGAAGAACAAAAACAAAACAGATAAAAACTTGAAATCCGCAGCAGGACAGGCAGTTTGAATCAATTCAGGGAGAGGTCATCGGCATGGAACGCGAGCTCGGTTTCTCTCCACAGATCCTGACTGACCTGCTGTGTTTCCCCTGCATTTCCTGGATATAAAATGGGCCCAACATCAAATATCTGACTCAGGATAGAGATACTGGCTCTGCTTGTCTCCTAAAATACAGGGGTGTCATGTTGGTTCTTTAATATCCACGTGGAGGAAGATTGCTGAGGAAATAACGAATAAATCTAAGCAGGCCAGCTGGAAGAATAACACGCGTTGGAGAGAGATTAATTCATCTGATCATGAGGGAAACCCTAAGCCTTGGGAGGTGTTGAAGCGGCAGTGTGAGGATTACGATATGAATAGAGAAAAACAGGAAAGATTAAGAAAGGAGAGACAAAATAAGGAATCAGGGTTGAAACGCCAAGCCGAACTACCATAGGGGAATAAAATGGAGGTACCTCCTGACATGTCTGGTCTGCCAACGCTATTCCAAAATAATGACACCGATGATCAGGAGGAGGATTGGCAAAATCTGTCTAGTGCCCCACCCGTCCAACCATTTCAACCCGTATACCTTAATACCCCTACCAGTGCCCCACCACCTCAGCCTCAATCCAGAGACCAACAATATGGACTGGCCGGATAACACCCGCCCACGAATGAGAAGGGCGCTCACTCATTACTGGAATAGCATTAAAGAATCTAAGCCAGCTAAGGTCAAACATGGGATGGTACAGTGCCCTTCTCGTCAGTCCCGTCACAGGGGCCCTGATGCCCTCAGAGGCTATCAAATGGAACCCCAGTATTGTGTCCCGGGGTGGGCTGATAGATATGGCCCTCTTTATGGACCATCTTATGCCCCTTCTCCCCCTTTCCGCAATCATAACAACTTCCCGCCCTGTTCGGCAACACCAAGTTCAACACAGGGTTGTTTTAACTGTGGTGGCACGGATCATTTGGAACGGAACGGCCCACAGACACAGCAGCAAAATAGACCCCAGGGCAGGAGACAACCTTTTTCCACCAGCACTATCCTCCCTTCTGAACTTCCTATATTGACTGAGGATGAGCCAATAGTATGCTTGACTGTTGAGGGCAGGGAAATCCCCTTTATGGTTGAGACCGGGGCCACAGCTTCAACACTTGAAATCTCCTGTTTGAGCCAGCATGGATTTAGGCTCTCATCCGCCTCCGCGAACCTCGGCTGTCTAACCGGGCAGGAGAGAGAATACCCCCTGACAGAACCACTAATTGCCCAATTTGGCCCTCAGTTCTGTACTGTCCAATTGGCCCAAAACCCTGATTTGGGGATTAATATAGCAGGAAGAGATTTGTTGTGTTCCCTCTGAGTCGAAATTCTTTGGCTTAATGAGGGCATCACCATTAAAACAATATCACTGAGAGACAATTTTGGATCTAGTGCTCCCCCCAGTGGTGGGATGTCGACTTGAGGCCGGAGGATTTTTACTTCTCCCCTGCAGGTCCCTGATCCCCATGTAACCCTATGTTACGATTCCACTGGAGCTTCCGCTGAGCTGCTAGCCACCTTTGTCCCTTTCCTAGGGTCGCTGTTACCATTACAGGATGTATTGAGGGTAAGGAGGGATCAGCACTCCTGGTGAACGTTCCCGTCCACCTCTGGCATCAACCAGGCTTGGTATCTCCACATATCAACAGGAATTCTGCAGATGCTGGAAATTCAAGCAACACACATCAAAGTTGCTGGTGAACGCAGCAGGCCAGGCAGCATCTCTAGGAAGAGGTGCAGTCGACGTTTCAGGCCGAGACCCTTCGTCAGAACTAACTGAAGGAAGAGTGAGTTAGTCCTGACAAAGGGTCTCGGCCTGAAATGTCGACTGCACCTCTTCCCAGAGATGCTGCCTGGCCTGCTGCATTCACCAGCAACTTTGATGTGTGTTATCTCCACATATCACCCTGTCTGTGAACAAGGGATACAAAGCCAAGGCCCTGGGATTCTTAGCACACCCACTAAAGCAGCAGTCAGACCCCAGTGTCACTGACATACCCCAACAACTGACTGATGGGAGTTTAACCTATTATACTTTTATACTTTATTGTCGCCAAACAATTGATACTAGAGTGTACGATCATCACAGCGATATTTGATTCTGCGCTTCACGCTCCCTGGAGTACAAATTAATAGTAAATATTAAAAATTTAAATTATAAATCATAAATAGAAAATAGAAAATGGAAAGTAAGGTAGTGCAAAAAAACCAAGAGGCAGGTCTGGATATTTGGAGGGTACGGCCCAGATCCGGGTCAGGATCCGTTCAGCGGTCTTATCACAGTTGGAAAGAAGCTGTTCCCAAATCTGGCCATACGAGTCTTCAAGCTCCTGAACCTTCTCCCGGAGGGAAGAGGGACAAAAAGTGTGTTGGCTGGATGGGTTGTGTCCTTGATTATCCTGGCAGCACTGCTCCGACAGCGTGCGGTGTAAAGTAAGTCCAAGGACAGAAGATTGGTTTGTGTGATGTGCTGGACAGTGTTCACGATGTTCTGCAGCTTCTTCCGGTCTTGGACAGGACAACTTCCATACCAGGTTGTGATGCACCCTAGAAGAATGCTTTCTGCGGTGCATCTATAAAAATTAGTGAGGGTTTTAGGGGACAGGCCAAATTTCTTTAGCTTTCTCAGGAAGTAAGGGTGCTGGTGGGCCTTCTTGGCAGTGGACTCTGCTTGGTTGGACCAAGTCAGGTCATTTGTGATATTGACCCCAAGGAACTTAAAGCTTCTGACCTTTTCCAGTTGTGCACCACCGATATAAATGGGGTCGTGTGGTCCACTACTCCTTCTGAAGTCAACAACCAATTCCTTCATCTTGCTGACGTTGAGGGATAGGTTATTGTCTTCGCACCATGCCACCAGGTTCTTAATTTCCTCTCTGTACTGAAACTCATCATTACCCAAGATACTGCCTACAATTGTTGTGTCATCAGCAAACTTATATATTGAGTTTGATATAAACTTGGCTACACAATTATGGGTGTACAGCGAGTACAGCAGGGGGCTGAGTACACAACCTTGTGGGGCACCGGTGCTCAGAGTGATTGTAGAGGAGAGCTTGTTCCCTATTTTTACAGCCTGGGTCCTGTCTGCGAGGAAGTTGAAGATCCAGCTGCAGATTTGAGTGCTAAGGCCCAGGTTCTGGAGCTTAGGAATCAGTTTATTTGGAATGATGGTGTTAAAGGCAGAGCTGTAGTCAATGAAAAGGAGCCTTATGTATGCGTCTTTATTCTCCAGGTAGACATGCTAAGGTCCCCTCGTGTTTTAAGAAGGCAATGATAATCCCGGTGCCGAAGAAGAGCAAGGTGGCATGCCTGAATGACTATCGACCTGTGGCTCTGACATCAATTGCTATGAATTGCTATGTTTTGGTCCCCTAATCTGAGGAAAGACATCTTTGCCATAGAGGGAGTACAAAGAAGGTTCACCAGATTGATTCCTGGGATGGCAGGTCTTTCATATGAAGAAAGACTGGATGAAATGGGCTTGTACTCGTTGGAATTTAGAAGATTGAGGGGGGATCTGATTGAAACGTATAAGATCCTAAAGGGATTGGACAGGCTAGATGCAGGAAGATTGTTCCCGATGTTGGGGAGGTCTAGAACGAGGGGTCACAGTTTGAGGATAGAGGGGAAGCCTTTTAGGACCGAGGTTAGGAAAAACTTCTTCACACAGAGAGTGGTGAATCTGTGGAATTCTCTGCCACAGCAAACTGTTGAGGCCAGTTCATTAGCTATGTTTAAAAGGAAGTTAGATAGGGCCCTTGTGGCTACAGGGGTCAGGGGGTATGGAGGGAAGGCTGGGTTCTGAGTTGGATGATCAGCCATGATCATAATAAATGGCGGTGCAGGCTCGAAGGGCCGAATGGCCTACTCCTGCACCTATTTTCTATGTTTCTATGAAGTGCTTCGAGAGATTGGTTATGGCACACATCAACCACAGCCTACCGGTCAACCTCGACACTTTGCAATTCGCCTACTGGAGCAACAGATCAATGGCAGATACCATCTCTCTGGCCCTACATTCCTCCTTGGAACACCTGGAGAATAAAGACGCATACATAAGGCTCCTTTTCATTGACTGCAGCTCTGCCTTTAATACCATCACTCCAAATAAACTGATTCCTAAGCTCCGGAACCTGGGCCTGTAAAAATAGGGAACATGCAGTTGAAGATGTCAGCAAACACTCCAGCTAGCTCGCTTGCACAGGCCCGGAGCAGACCCTTTCACCATAATGGGCCCACTTTGCCACCATCAACCCCAACACAACCCCTCGGAAGAACCCTTTCCCGATCTCTGGCCGGCCTCTATGCATGAAGCAGGATGCACCCCTGTAGAGCCTATAAAGATCCAGGTTATACCAGGGACAAAACTGCCTTCAGTACCCCAGTACCCCCTAAGACCAGAAGCAATAGAGGGGATAACAACCTTGATAGAATCGTTCCTCCAACAAGGCATCCGAGTTCCCTGCCAATCACCCTGCAACACCCCCATTCTACCTGTCCCAAAAGCAGGACGCCCAGAATGGAGATTAGTGCAGGATCTCAGGCAGATCAACAAAATAGTCCAGTCTTTACACCCGGTTGTGCCAAACCCTGCAACGATTCTTTAGCAGCAACCCCGCCGACGCCCGTGTTTTCACCTGGTTGACTGACAGCATGCTTTCTGTGCTATCCCTCTGGCAGAAGTATCCCGATATTTGTTTGCCTTTAACGTAAAGGGCTGGCAGTACACTTGGACTCGCCTCCCTCGGGGATTTGTCCATTGGCCTGCTTTATTCTCTATGTATTGCACCGGCAGCTTCGGGAGCTCTGGCTCCTGGACGGCTCTGCCATTGTCCAACATGTTGATGACTTGCTCCCAGCCAGCCCTTCGGAACCTGTTAACATTGCAGACACCAACCATCTCCTGAACACTCTCCACTCTTGGGGGTATGTCATACTGGCCGCCAAGGTCAAGCGCACCCAGCGCCAAGTCAAATTCCTGGAACTTTGCTCAGTGCCTCCGATAGACAATTGACCCCGGAACATACCACACCCATTCTGGCGTCCCCTTTGCCCACAAGCCCAAGCAAATGTGTGCCTTCTTAGGCTTAGTTAACTACTGCCGACAGTGGCTCCCTAACGTAATACTACTCACCGAACAGTTAACCCCTTTGGCCTCAAGCAAGGCCCCAGAAACCTTCACCCTATCAGAAGAGCAGCAGTCAGCCTTCACTGAATTAAAAACATCCCTTTCCTGTGGCCCAGCACTCGGAAGACCTTTGAATGACAGGCCTCTCCAGTTGTAAGCCAGTATCCGAGAGGACTGCACAACTGTTGTTTTGACCCAAGCCCATGGGGATCGCAAGAGACCAGTGGCCTACTACTTGACTCCCTTGATCCTGTAGCCATGGGCCTCCCACCCTGCTCACAAATTCTCCCCGCTATCTACTCCCTTGTAACTGCCGCTTCCAATATTACTCTCCAACAACCCCCGACTGTCTATTCCTCACATGCTATTGTAGCCCTCTTGACTTCCCATCAGACCCAACATCTTACACAAGCATGCCTGAGTCGTTATGAGGTAGCTCTCCTCAATAACCCCCTTCTGACCTTTCCTACTGTTCAACTGTGAACCTGGTGACCTTCCTGAGTAGCCCACCAGACGAGCTCCCGGTACCCCCCCATGATTGCCTTTTACGCAGTCACTTCTTAACCTCCCCTCGACAGGACCTTTCAGATGCCCCATTACCCACACCGGATCTTACCCTCTTCGTGGATGGTAGCTCTTCTATATCACCTTTAGGAGTTCACCTTTCAGCATAAGCAACTGTGAGCCACACAACCACTTTAGAATCAGCCTCCTTCGATCCTCCATCTGCTCAAAAAGCAGAGCTCTTTGCTCTAACACGAGCCTGCATCCTGGCTGCAGGAAGATCAGTAAACATATACACGGACTCACAATACGCCTTTGGCGTGGCCCATGACTTCGGCCAGCTATGGTCGCAGCGCAGATTTCTGACCTCCTCAGGGGTACCAATTCAGAACCCACTATATGTCCAAAACCTCCTCAAAGCCATCCCCCTCCCCGAGCAACTGGCCATAATCAAATGTGCTGCCCATGTGATGGACAACACAGATGTCAGTAATGGCAATGCCAGAGCTGATCAAGCTGCCAAGGACGCTGCTACAGCTCGCAATTCTATTGTGTCCTCTATGAACCGGCAGGCATTAAATCGTTCGCCTGCCTCGAAAGCAACGGGCATACCAGACATTGACACTGCCCAGCGTTTACAGGGGGACACCGCTGACTGAGAAGAACAGATATGGAAGGCGCATGGGTGTTCGCACTCTGCATCAAAAGGCCTCTGGATCCCTGACGCTGTACTGACAATGCCTATTGATTATTTGCACACTGATACCCACCTTGGCAAGGAGGGAATGGAAGAGGCAGCACAGGCACGTGTCAGATCATGTTTAATATGTCAGCAGGATAAATTAATCTTTTAACATCTCAGGGGCAGCCCCCTCATGTTCTGGCTGGGTAGCCTGCAAACTGGCGTCATGACATCAAACCCTCAAACTTCCTGAAGTCGCGCCCCCCACCGACCTTGTCGATTTTCCTTTTCAATTTTCTGACTCAGCCTGACCCATCATCTCCATCTGCCTATCACTCACACATTTATCCCCACCCCTCATATCTCCGTCATGCCAGAATCTAAAATCTTCAGCCCCTTGTTCTGCCGCTTCTCACCTCCCAGATTCCGACACATTTTCACAATTCATCCCTCCTTCATCTATCTATCAACCCCTCTGCTGGATCCACTCAACACCAGCCAGCTCTTTCTCCATCCTTGTCTCCCCCATCCTGCACCGATTATCTCCCCTCTGACTTCCGGTCCAGATGAAGCAGCTCGAGCTGATCACTTCCCTCCATAGATGCCACTGACTCGCTGGGAGTCTCCGGCACTTCCTGTGTTACCACCACAGCACGCCCCGTTTGCCCAAGATTCACCTTGTCCCCGATAACTCACAACAGAGCCGGTGGGTCTTAGGACCCGGGGAGCTCAAGAATCACCTTCCGCAGTACTCCTGTTCATTGACGGATAGCGTTAACATATTAAAATTAATGAACTGATAATTCTCAAATAGCGTTTATTTCACTCTTCTCAAATTTATATTTACAGGGACTTACTCCTGACACCAGTTCCCAGGATCCGACACATTTACAGACCTGCAGCACAACCGGAGCAGATTCTCAGCCACTGCATTCCATATCTAGTCGCGAAGAAAGGATAAAGTTTCCCCGTGAATTTATTCCCGGTGAAGGTGTAGAGTTGAGACTTGGTCTCCGCGTTGTAAAATGAAACTGTCCCGGACTTGTAACTGAGATAAACTCCCACCCTCCTGGGGATGGGACCAGCAGGGAGACGGGATTCAGGGGAGCTGAGAACTTTCACCACGTCATCACGCCGCCCGATGATCCAGAATCCGGTCTCCGGACTCAGAGTGACATCTCCCTTCCTGTCCACAGACTCTGCGGCGACTCCCAGACTCCACCACTGATTCCCCGTCACCTCCACCTCCCAGTAATGTCTCCCCAATGTGAATCCCTCCGATCCCAACACACAAAGCCAGTTTATGAATCTCTTCGCGGTGTCAGGGAGATTCCTCCGGGTACTGGACCGTCTCACACTCTTCCGATCCTCAGAGACCTCGAGTTCCAGATGCGCCGTTTCCACATCCAGGGTGACAGAGTCTGAGGGGAGAAGCAGTGAATTAGAGAGACCCCGAGAACTGGGAGAAGACTCGGGCAGCGCTACCACAGAACTGGGGGAGAGGCCGCTGGGCCTCAGGCGCAGTTGGATAGCCGACAGAAACCTTTCCTGCGATTTTACTCAGCGAGAGAATGGACCATGCAGTATCTTCCTGAGGGTTTTCCTCTGGGGTGTGAGCGGAGTTTTCCAGAAAAACACAAACTAAATGCTGGAGGAACTCAGCGGGTAAGCAGCAGATGTGGAGGGAGATGGACAGTGGTTGAGACCTTCACACAAGAACGGAAAGAAAGACGGGAGAGAGCCCATGGAAACAGGTCTTAACACTTTAAGAAAGGAGGAAGGCAGCAGAAAGGAAATTATAGTCCAGTTGGCCTGGCCTCAGTGGCTGGGAAGATGTTGGAGTAATTGTTAAGGAGGAGGTTATGGAAGACATAGTCACTCAGGACAAGATAGGACAAAGTCAGCATGGTTTCTTGAAGGGAAAATCTAGGACAAACCTGCTGGAATTCTTTAAGGGGATTACAAGTAGGACAGATAAAGGAGATGTAGTGGATATTGTATATTTGGACTTTCAAAAGGCCTTTGAAAAGGTGCCAAACATGAGGCTGCTTACCACGTTAAGAGCCCAAGGTAAGACAGGCAAATTACTGGCATGGTTAGAGAATGGCTGATTGGTAGGAGGCAACAAGTGGGAATAACAGGATCCTTTTCTTGTTGGCTGCCAGTGACTAGAGGTGTTCCACAGTGGTTGGTGTTGGGACTGCTTCTTTTTATGCTGTATATAACTGATTTAGGTGATGGAATAGATGACTTTGTTGCCAAGTTTGTATACAAAAATTAGTGGAGGGGAGGATAGTGTTGAGGAAACAGGAAGGCTGCTTAGATAGATTAGAAGAATGTGCTAGAGAGTGGCAAATGAAATACAATGTTGGAAAATGCATGGTCATGCACTTTGTTAGTAGAAATAAATGTGTAGTCTATGTTCTACACAGGGAGAAAATCCAGAAATCTGAGATGCAAAGGGACTTGGGAATCCTTTGCAGAACACCCTAAATGTTAACTTTCGGGTTGAGTTAGTGGTGAGGAAGGCAAATGCAATGTTAGCATTCATTTCAAGAGGTGTAGAATAAACAGCAGGGACATGATGCTGAGGGTTTATAAGGCATTGGGCGAGGCCTTATCCTGTGTATTGCGAACAGTTTCGGGCTCCTCATCTCTGAAAGGACGTGCTGGCATTGGAGAGGGCCGAGAAAAGGTTCACAAGGATGATTTTGGGAACGACTCGGTTATCATACAAAGAACGTTTGATAGTTCTGGGTCTGCACTTGGAGGAAGTTCAAAGGATGAGGGGGGATCTCATTGAAACCTTTCGAATGTTGAAAGGCCTAGACAGAGTAGATGTGGAAAGGATGTTTCCCATGGTGGTGGTGTCTAGGACAAGAAGGTCTAGGACAAGAGGGTCATCCATTTAAAACAGAGATGCGGAGAAATTTCTTCAGCCAGAGGGTGGTGAATTTGTGGAATTTGTTACCACAGGCAGCTGTGGAGGTCAGGTCGTAGGGTGTATTTAAGACAGAGATTGATAGGTTCTTGATTGGATACGGCATCAAAGGTTACTGAGAGAAGGCCAGGAAGTGGGCCTGAGGAGGGGAAAAAAGGATCAGCCATATTTGGATGGTGTTGAAGACTCGATGGGCCAAATGGCCCAATTCTGCTCCTATCTCTTATTGTCTTATGGTCTTATGGCTGTAAGGAAGGGGTAGAGCAACAACTGGATCCAGATGAGAATGTGGTGAGTGAATTCTGGAGGCATTTAAAGAGGAGATAAGGTAGGCTTTTGGACCAAATTCATTCGTGCTAACCAACTTGTTTTAATGAGCTACTCCCATTTGCCTGAATTTGCCCATTATTCCTTTAAGTGTTTCCTACCCATGTACCTGTCCAGATGTCTTCAAAATCATTGTAACTATTCCCGCCTCTAGTGTTTCCCTTAGCAGCCTCCTAATCCCCAGTGAAAATTCCCGGCCTATCCAGCTATTCCTCAAAACCAAATCCCTCCATCCCCTGTAACATGGTTGTAAACCTGTTTTGCACTCTTTTCAAATTAATGACATCATTGTTATAGCAAGGTAAATATTCTGGTCACGGTGCTCCAAAGTGTGGCAACGTCACATTCCAGCTCCTGCACTCAGTATTCCTACCGAACACTCTCCAGAGACTCGCCAATTGCTGGGTAAATCCTGTTTAGGTTTAGATTCATTGAGACATAGAAAAGTACAAAACAGAAGCAAGACCTTTTGCCCATCTAGTCCATGCCAAACCATTTACACTACCTACTCCCATCGACCTGCACCAGGAAAATAGCCCTTTGTACGCCTCCATCCATGTACGTATCCAAACATATCTAAAACATTGAAATCGAGCTCGCTGCACTACTTGTGCTGTCAGCTCTTTCCACAGTCTTATTATTCCTTAAGACATCTGAGTGAAGATGTCTCCCTTAAACATCTTGCCTTTCAGCGTTTAACACCATCATTCCCACAATCTTGATTGATAAGTTACAGAACCTGGCCCTCTGTATCTCCGTCTGCAATTGAATCCTCGACTTCCTAACCACAGGACCACAATCTGTGTGGATTGGGGATAAAATCTCCTCCTCACTTACGACAAACACTGGTGCACCTCAAGGGTGTGAGCTTAGCCACTGCTCTACTCCCTCTATACCCATGACTGTGTGGCTAGGTATAGCTCAAATGCTATCTATAAATTTGTTGATGATACAACCATTGTTGGTAGAACCTCAGATGGAGATGAGAGGGCGTACAGGAGTGAGATATACCGACTAGTGGAGTCGTGTCGCAGCAACAACCTGGCACTCAATGTCAGTAAAAACGAAAGAGCTGATTGTGGACTTCAGGAAGGATTAGACAAGGGAACATGAACGAGTCCTCATAGAGGGATCAGAAGTGAAGAGAGTGAGTAATTTCAAGTTCCTGGGAGTCAAGATCTCTGAGAATCTAACCTGGTCCCAACATACCAATGCAGCTAGAAAGAAGGCAAAACTGTAGGCATGTTTCATTCGAAGTTTGAAGAAATTTGGTTTGTCAACTAAGATGTACTGTGGAGAGCATTCGGCCAGGCTGCATCACTGTCTGGTATTGATGCGGGGGGTGGTGGCTACTGCACAGGACCGAAAGAAGCTACAGAAAGTCGTAAAATTAGTCAGTTCCATCTTGGGTACTAGCCTCCGTAGTACCCAAGACATCTTCAAGGAGCGGTACCTCATAAAGGCAACGTCCATTATTAAGGACCCTCATCACTCAAGAGAAGCCCTCTTCTCGTTGTTCCGTCAGGAAGGAGGTACAGAAGCCTGAAGGCACACACTCAGTGATTCAAGGACATCTTTTTCCCCTCTGCCATATGATTCCTAAATGGAATTTGAACCCACGAACACTACTATTGATTTTTTTTTATATGGTATTGTTGATTATACACATACACAGTAATTGCTTTACTTTTATTTTCTCTCTCCATATTATCATGTTTTGCATTGAACTGCTGCTGCCAATTTAACAAATTTCCTGACACATGCTGGTGATAATAACCGGATTTTGATCCTGATTCTAACTCTGGACCTCCAGTTGTAGTCCCAACCAACCTCATGGAAAAAGCCTGCTTATGTTTACCCTAACTATACCCCTCATAATTTTGTACACTATATCAAATTTCCCCTCAATCTTCGCCATTCCAAGAAATAAAGTCCTCATCTATTCAATCTTTCCTTATAACTCAGATCCTGCACTCCCAGCTACACCCTTACAATTCTTTTCTCTACTCTTCCAGCCTTACTTACATCTTCCCTTTAGGCTTGTGCCCAAAACTACACATAATATTGCAAATTAGGGCTCTCCAATGTTTTATACCACTTCAAAATAACATCCCATCTCCTGTACTCAATACATTGATTAATGAAAGCCAATGTGCCCAAAAGCCTTCTTTAGAACCCTATCTATCTGCAACACCATTTTCAATGAATTATGGACCTGCATTCTCAGATCCTTTATTCGACTGCGCTCCTCGCTGCCAATTTTAATCCAGTTTACCACCTCAGCTTGAACGCTGAGCGGACGAACCTTCTTGACCAACCTCCCATGCGGGACCTTGACAAATGCCTTGCTACAGTACACAGAGCCAACATCCACTGCCTTGCCTTCATTAACTTTCCTTGTAACTTCCTCGACAAATCCTGTAAGATTAGTTAGACATGACCTACCACGCACGAAGCCATGTCAACTATCTCTAATTGGTCCATGCTATCCAAATACTCATATATTCGAGCTGGTGGAATACCTTCCAATAACTCTCCCACCACTGATGTTGGGCTCTCTGGCTGAGAATTTCTTGGCTCAACTTAGAGCCTTTCTTCAGCGGCACTGTCTTCCAATCCACCGGAACTTCACCTGTGGCTAAGGATGATTTAAGTATCTCTGCCAGGGACACTGCACTTTCAGCATTTGCCTCCCACATGGACTGAGGGAACTCCTTGTCTAGCCCTGAGGATTCATCCACCCTAATTTCCCTCAGGAAACACTGCCTTCTCTGTAATCTGTATAGGGTCTGTTGGAAACGACTTTTTAAATAATATCTTTTTTAAATAAGATTTCTACTTTTTAACAAAGTCATGCATTTTTCACAGTGTGTGGTGGTTCATCTGCACTTACTGACAGAAAGTGGTATACCAGTTAAACAGAAGCGTTATCACCTTTGTCATTTTTTATTAGCTAAGTATTAGTACATTAAATACATGAAGTAACTGCTTTAATGATGTCGCTTATTAATGAGTTTTATTTCTATCTGATGAATTTTGGTTATCTGGATTATAAAAGGTGACTTGCATGTTTTGTTTGTACTTAAAAACACAGTCGTTACAATTAAGACTGCACTCCATTGGTGACTCCTGGAAGACCCCAAGGATCAGAAAATAAACAAGAGTTCCAACAGGTCCATGAAGTCATTGCCACTTTCTCTCACTTCTATAGACTGTGCACCCATCCCCTGAGTAAATGCAGATGTAAAAAAAAAATCAATTAGGATCCCCCCCCATCTCTTTTACCTCCACGTTTGGATTACTATTATGAACTTCCAATTTTGTCCCTGTAATCTGTTTGTTTTTAACATATCTGTAGAATCCCTAAGGATTCTCCTTCACCTTGTCTACAAGGGCAACTTCATGCCTTCATTTATCCTTTCTGATTTCCTTCTGTAAGTATTCTCTTGCACTTCTTATACTACATAAACACCTCATTTGTTGCTGCCTGCCTGCACGTTATGTACCTCCTTTATTAACCAGGACCTCAATACCTCTTGAAAACCGAAGTTCCCTCAACTTTGTTATCTTTACCCTTTATTCGGACAGGCATATTCAAGCTTTGTACTCTCAAAATTTCACTTTTGAAGGCCTCCCTTTGCCAGAAGGCAGCCTGTCCCAATCCACATGCCAGATCATTTCTGACACCATCAAAATTGGCCTTTTTCCAATTTAGAATCTCAATTGGTCGACTAGATTTATTTTGAAACTAATCGCACTGTGATCACTAGATAGAAAGTATTCCCTTACACAAACTTCTGTCACTGCTCTGTCTCATTCCTTAGTAGCAGATCACAAATTGGTTCACTTTCTCATTGGTACTTCTACGTACAGATGAATGAAACATTTCTGAGCACATTTGACAAACTCTACTCCATCTAGTCGTTTTACAGTATGGGGTTTCTACAATACGTGGAAAGTTAAATTTATGTTAAGAAACAACTTCATGTTTCTTGCAACAGGCTGTGATCTCTCTGCAGATTTATTCCTCTCAATCCCGTGGATTGTTGGGTGGTCATTAATATTGCCCCATTACACAGTTATACTTTACTTATTCCCCATGTCCATCTATAACACCTTGCTAGATGAGTTCTCCAGTCTGAGCAATGCTGTGACATTTTCCCTGACTGGTTGTTAGTGTGTATTCTGGAGATATGGAATATTGCAAATATTAACTTCAATAGCAACCAGTCTTCAGATCCGAATACGGATTTTAGATTGAATTTAAAATGTAGCTCAGAGACATCAGTGATTAACACTCATTTTGGGTGTGTTGGTGTGCAGAACTGGGCATTTGAAAGTTATAAGTAACTCAAATGAAGCGTCATGAATGCAATGTAATGATATAAATAGTTCTGTTGTTACTTTTGTTCTTTAACATAAAAAATGTGATTTATTGTTAGGTCAGGGAGCTTCTCTCTCCAGAGTGACTCCAAAGGCTGCCATCTATTGTGAGCTGAATAAAGACTTTTATACTACCAGCATCATGTCTCTCTGGTGGCATTCGTTGATAGTTTCCTCCTTTAATCCCTCCCATTCTGTCACGTTTAAAACATCACAACCCTGGAATATTGAGCTGCTCCTGCTCCTCCTATAATCACATCTCACTGAAAGGCATCCGTTAGTCTTGCGAGACCATGGATCTGCGCCTGGAAAGTCTTCATTCTCCAGGGCGCAGGCCTGGGCAAGGTTGTATGGAAGACCAGCAGTTGCCTATGCTGCAAGTCTCCCCTCTCCACGACACCAATGTTGTCCAAGGGAAGGGCATTAGGACCCATACAGCTTGGCACCAGTGTCGTCGCAGAGCTATGTGTGATTAAGTGCCTTGCTCAAGGACATAACACGTTGCCTCGGCTGGGGCTCGAACTCACGACCTTCAGGTCACTAGTCCAAAGCCTTAACCACTTGGCCACGTGCCCACATCTCAATAATGGTTACATATCATAATTCTATATGTTGATCCATGTTGTGAACTCATCTGTCTTTCCTACAATACTTCCTGCATTGAAATATATGCAACACAGGACAAAAGAATATAGAACATAGAATAGTACAGCACAGTACAGGCCCTTCGGCCCACAATGTTGTGCCAACCCTCAAACCCTGCCTCCCATATTATCCCCCCACCTTAAATTCCTCCATACACCTGTCTAGTAGTCTCTTAAACTTCACTAGTGTATCTGCCTCCACCACCGACTCAGGCAGTGCATTCCACGCACCAACCACTCTCTGAGTAAAAAACCTGCCTCTAATATCCCCATTAAACTTCCCACCCCTTACCTTAAAGCCATGTCCTCTTGTATTAAGCAGTGGTGCCCTGGGGAAGAGGCGCTGGCTGTCCACTCTATCTATTCCTCTTACTATCTTGTATACCTCTATCACGTCTCCTCTCATCCATCCTCCTCCTCTCCAAAGAGTAAAGCCCTAGCTCCCTTAATCTCTGATCATAATGCATACTCTCTAAACTGGGCAGCATCCTGGTAAATCTCCTCTGTACCCTTTCCAATGCTTCCACATCCTTCCTATAGTGAGGTGACCAGAACTGGACACAGTACTCCAAGTGTGGCCTAACCAGAGTTTTATAGATCTGCATCATTACCTTGCGACTCTTAAACTCTATCACTCGACTTATGAAAGCTAACACCCCATAAGCTTTCTTAACTACCCAATCTACCTGTGAGGTAACTTTCAGGGATCTGTGGACATGTACCTCCAGATCCCTCTGCTCCTCCACACTACCAAGTATCCTGCCATTTACTTTGTACTCTGCCTTGGAGTTTGTCCTTCCAAAGTGTACCACCTCACACTTCTCTGGGTTGAACTCCATCTGCCACTTCCCAGTCCACGTCTGCACCCTATCAATGTCTCTCTACAATCTTCAACAATCCTCTACACTATCTACAACACCACCAACCTTTGTGTCATCTGCAAACTTGCCAACCCACCCCTCTACCCCCACATCCAGGTCATTAATAAAAATCACGATAAGTAGAGGTCCCAGATCCGATCCTTGTGGGACACCACTAGTCACAACCCTCCAATCCGAATGTACTCCCTTCACCACGACCCTCTGTCTTCTGCAGGCAAGCCAATTCTGAATCCACCTGGCCAAACTTCCCTGGATCCCATGCCTTCTGACTTTCTGAATAAGCCTACCGTGTGGAACCTTGTCAAATGCCTTACTAAAATCAATGTAGATCACATCCACTGCATTACCCTCACCTATATGGCTGGTCACCTCCTCAAAGAACTCTATCAGGCTTGTTAGACAAGATCTGCCCTTCACAAAGCCATGCTGACTGTCCCTGATCAGACCATGATTCTCTAACTGCCCATAGATCCTATCTCTAAGAATCTTTTCCAACAGCTTTCCCACCATAGACGTATGGCTCGCTGGTCTATAATTACCTGGACTATCCCTATTACCTTTTTTAAACAAGGGGAAAACATTCGCTGCCATCCAATCCTCTGGTACCATTCCTGTGGACAATGAGGACATGAATATCCTAGCCAGAGGCTCAGCAGTCTCTTCCCTCACCTCATGGAGCAGCCTGGGGAATATTCTGTCAGGCCCCAAGGACTTACCCGTCCTAATGTATTTTAACAACTCCAACACCTCCTCTCCCTTAATATCAACATGCTCCAGAACATCAACCTCACTCATATTGTCCTCACCATCATCAAGTTCCCTCTCATTAGTGAATACCGAAGAGAAGTATTCATTGAGGATCTCGCTCACTTCCACAGTCTCCAGGCACATCTTCCCACCTTTATCTTTAATCGGTCCTACCTTCACTCCTGTCATCCTTTTGTTCTTCACATAATTGAAGAATGCCTTGGGATTTTCCTTTACCCTACTTGCCAAGGCCTTCTCATGGCCCCTTCCTGCTCTCCTTAGCCCCTTCTTAAGCTCATTTCTTGCTACCCTATATTTCTTAATCGACCCATCTGATCCTTGCTTCCTGAACCTCATGTATTCTGCCTTCTTCCACCTGACTAGATTTTCTACCTCACTTGTCACCCATGGCTCCTTCACCCTACCATTCTTCATCTTCCTCACCGGGACAAATTTATCCCTAACATCCTGCAAGAGATCCCTAAACATCGACCACATGTCCATGGTACATTTCCCTGCAAAAACATCATCCCAACAATAGTCTCACCACACTCAAACTTTTGATTCTGAGCTTTGTCTGAGGTCTTAATAACATCTGTCTCCAGAACCTCTCCACTATCTGTTCTGGCATTCTGTTTCCCATCCCCCTCAACACTATATTAAACCCCCCCCCCCACCCCCACCCCTGTCGTGCAGCATTAGCAAACCTCCTGCTCGGATATTAGTCTTCTCTGGTTCGGGTGCAAATTGTCTGATTTGTACAGGTCCCACCTTCCCTGGGAGAGAGGCTAATGATTCAGAAATCTGATGCCCCCTCCTTCCTACACCAACTCCCTATCCACATGTTAAACAGCATAATTCTCCTATTTTTGGCATCACTAATTATTGGCACAGACTGCAATCCTGAGATCACAACCCTGGAGGTCCTGCCCTTTAACTTAGCACCTACCTCCTCGAACTCATTTTGCGGAACCTTGCTGTCTTTCTACTTATGTCGTTGGTACCTACATGAACTATGACCTCTGGCTGCTCATCCCATTTAGGAATACTGAGGACCTGATTTAACATGTCCTGGTTCCTAGCACCCAGGGGGCAATATAGCATCTGAAAATTTTGTTCTCGTCCACAGATCCTGGTTTCTGTTTCCCAGACTATTGAATTCCCTATCACCACAGCTTTCCTTTCCTCCCTACTTCACTTCTGAGTCACTGAGTCAAACTCAATGCCAGAGACCTGATCGCTGGGACTTTCCTCCGCTCAGTCAAACCCAACAGCATCCAAAGTGTTATTGAGTGGCACGGTCACAGGGGTACTCAGCTCTGTCTGTTTTACCCCTTTCCCCTTCCGGCCAGTCACGTAGTTTCCTGTGTTCGGCACCTTCTGCATCTACTTCTCTCCATGTCCTATCTATTACCCCCGCAGTCTCCCAAATAATCCAAACTTCATCCTTAACATGTAGTCTTAGAAGCTGCAGCTGGATACGCCCCTGGCAGGTGTCATCATCAGGGACACTGTGGAACTCCCCGTCTTCCCACATCCCGCATTTACCTATCCTGCCTGGCATGCCTGCTGTTCTATCTGAGCAAGTATAAAGAAGGAAAAACAATAAATAAACTGTGGGGGAAAAACCTACCAACTGCTTTTTGCTTTCCCTCACTCAAGCCGCTTCCCAATGAAGCCTTAGAGAGCTCGAGCCTCAAAATCTGCACTCTAACACTGTCCACTCCAACGACAGCCACTCTACTTGCCCCTTCCTTATTTTAATTGGTTCTTGCCGATCAATCCCCATCATGTTTTGGCCGCTGTTCAAAACATCAAATTGCCCTGAGTCAATATCTTACTTGCTCAATCGGCAAACCTGTGTTAGCAACACCTTCGATCACCGATTGCTTGCTGCTAGAAAATGCAACGCGCACATCTCTCTGAATTAAAATCCATCAGCCATTCAACAGCCCACTGTCCTAGTTTATCAAGATCCCGTTGTAACCTCTGATAAATCATGGGTGCGACGGTGACGTCTACGGGCGTCATAGTAACAGAGTGGATAGCACTTCGGGGCATTCAGAGTTAAATTCTGTAAGGAGGTTGTATGTTCTCCCCATGCCATCGTGGGTTTCCACCAGCTGCTCAGAATTCCCCCCATAGTAAAAAGATGAACCAGTTAGTAGGTTAATTGGCCATTGTAAGTTGTCTATTTAATTCTATTATTTTTATTGAGATACAGCGTGGAATAGGTGCTTCAAGCCACACCATCAGCAATGCCCCGATTTTAATTATAGCCTAAACACTGAACAGTTTACAGTGACTGATTAACCTACCAACCGGTATGTCTTTGGATCGCGGGAGGAAACCCACACATTCACGGAGTGAACGGGCGGCGGTGGGAGTTAAACCTGGATGGCCTTTACTGTAAAGTGTTGTGCTAACTACTATGCTACTGTGTTGCCCTGTGATTATGCACACTGCTGGTCACAGCACTCCACCCATCCAGTTCTGCATCTAATTGGCCAGATCATTCAGTATCCCAGGAGATCTTACTCTGTGGAATAGTCTACCATGAAGTACCTTGCCAAATACATCGCTAAAGTCCATGTAGATGATGTCCCCTGCATTTCCATTACCCATCATCTTCATCCATGCAGAAAACCAGGCCGGGTATTCCCGATTAGTCCTTGCCTTTCCAATGAATGTAGATCCTGTCTCTCAGAACCCCCTCCATTAATGTACCCACCCCAGATGTTAGGCTCACCGGTCTGTACTTCCCCGGCTTTTTACTGCAGCCTACCTTCAATGAAGGTATAACATTAGTCAGCCTCCAGCCTTCCAGCCCATCAATGATACACATATCTCTGAAAAGAACCCCACGGTTTCTTCCTGATCTTCTTACAATGATCCGGAGCCGGGGATTTATCTACTGGTCTGCATTTTAGGACCTGCAGCACATCTGCTTCTGTGATGTGGTAGGAAATGAGGTCGATCATCTCTGTAACACTGGAGACTTGAGGGCCCTGGTAGAACTGGTATAGATGAGGAGTTGAGGCCTGGGGCAGAGAAATGACGACAGGGTAGGTTTAGAAGGATACGGGCCATATGCAGGGAAATGGGCCGAGGGGAGATTTGACAGAAATATATCAGGTTATGAGGGACGTAGATTGAGCAGATGGTTGAAATCTTTTTCCCAGAGGACAGGGATCAAATACAAGAGGCCAGATGCCTGAGGTGGAAGGAAGGAGTTTAAAGGTGAGTTTAATTGAACAGTAAGTGGTTGATATTGGAACTTGCTGCCAGAAAGGTTAACAGCAATCACATAGACAGGCACTTCAATGGGAAAGACAGAAGGAGACTGACCTATGCCAGCCAATAGGATGAGTGTAGCTGGTAAATAGATCGGCTCAGAGTTGATGGGTCAAAGGGGGCCGTTTCTGTACAGTGACGATGACTGGGACTTTAAAAGAACTGATTGACAGAGACCCCACAGCCCTCCACTGCAGAGAATTCTGAAGATACACCACCCTCTGCGCCCTGCATCCTGTCTGTTCAGCATGTGAAGAGTTGTGGGTTAGTCTGGTATCACACTCAGCACAGACATCTCGGATTAGTTTACTGAGGGAAATGAGAAAGTACCTGACGAAGATTCTGGCCATTATCTGCTAATCCTCCTCATGTACGTGTGTGAGAGGAAATTTGCCAGATCATATAGTGTCTGGGTGATTGATCGGAGGTGAATGCTGCTTGGTTTTTCCAGACTGAGTCTCAGTCTCACAGTCTCTGTGTGGCGGTTTGATAACAACTGTGAGACCCGAAAGACCAGCAGGGGCAGAACTGTGTTTCTCTGAACCATCCAGGTGTATTTGCCTGATGATCCCAGTTTTTATCCCTGTGGTTATCCCTACAGGAGGTTTCATTCCGTAGCGATTATGGTCGTCTTCAACCTCATCTCATGGGGTGTTTTTGAAGGATGGATGGGATTATGATGTGGATGTTCACTTTACAGTGTGTCAACTGGTTATATTGTGTCCCATGTCAGTGTGTTCAGGGACCTCCAACTGACCATGTGACAGTGATGTTTCCCAGCAGGTGGGGTTGGTGCTAGAATAAAATAACTACTCCCTTTCAGTCTACTGTTATAGCAATCTTTGTGTCTAAGTCTTATTTAAAGATGTCTCGTGCACAATAACCATGCTTACCTCGCTTAATGGCATCAAATGATTCTCCCAATATGTATTTCAACAAAAAGAGGCAATTCAACTTTTCAATCAGCAGAGTACCATTTGTCACTGACAATGATTTCTCTTCAGCACGGACCCTGCAGGAGGAACACAACCAGTTATAAACTGAGCATTGGCAGGTTTTGTGCAATTTTACAACACAGACAGGGTTTCAGTGAAGAGCGTGTCCTACCTTCTCTTCTGTTGAGCTGCCTCCTGAAAGAAATAAAACACAAATCTGAATTCACTGAGACTGACAGTCCAACCCCAATGGCAGGAATTTCACCCAAATTATTTGAAGCCTCTGAAAAGTCCCATTGAGCAAACTTCACTCACATAGACACAAAGAGGGAAAATGGATATCATAGGACATAGAATGACAGGAGAATGTACAAGGACTTTTTTTTATATTCTACTGTAACTGAGAGAATGAAAGGTGCAGGGAAGTTTGGACAGGTTGTGCAGTTTTATCTGGAGAAGATGTCAGTGATGATCTGATTAAGGAATTTAAATTTATCAATAGATTTGATTGGACGGGGTGGAAAACATATCCGTACTTGTGGGGAGACCAAAATTCAACAATAAAACATCAGGTTTTCAGTGAATCCCATAAGGAATTCAGTAAAGAGAATATGGAACAGGGTGCCACCGGTGTTCATTAAGCCAACAGCAGAGATAAGTGTAAGGGGAAGGTGATCAGTGCTTGGGAGACCATGGGATTTGGGGCATTGTTAACGGGTATGATGAGGTTCTGGGTGGAATGGCAAAGCTGACAGATGAAGATGGACCCAATAGCCTGTCCATTTAACATTGAACAAAACAAAAGTCGCGAACTCCCCCAGGATGCCAACCACAGCTGATAGAACTAGCCAGAGATGTCTGATGTGTGCGTGTCACACCCTGGATACCACAGCCGGTAGAACTAGCCAGAGATGTCTGACGTGTGCATGTCACATTCTGGATATCAATCTTAGTCACAGTCACAGTCCTCCTCCCAATCATTACAACATAAAAACACAAATAGTAGAAGGAGGAGCTACCAACCCCGTCAAACCTGCTACACCAGTCATTGCTGATTTACCTCAGGTCTCATCTGTTGCTCTCTGCTGGGTTCCAAAAGTTCTCAATTCCCTGTTTTTTGTTGTGTGTTTTTTAAAATGTTCTCCACCTCTAAACACACCAAGCCAGTTAACCATACCAAATTTTTGGAGAGAGATTCTGGAGATTCACTATTCTTGGTGATAAGAAATTTCTTCAGTTCTCAGTATTATATGGCCAGGCCTTCACCCTGAAACTATGTCCTCACATTTCAGACTCCCCCACACATGAAAGCATTTCCACATTTATCCTGTCACAGCCCATTCAGTTCTTCTATCTTTCAGTACCATCATCCCTTATTCTTCCAAAGTTCATTCATTATGTGCCGCCTCGTAATACGTGGGCAATCATGGTCTTTCCATCACCATGATTGTTGGCAAATTTTTCTACAGAAGTGCTTTGCGATTGCCTTCTTCTGGGCCGTGTATCTACAAGTCAGGTGAATCCAGCCATTATCAATGCTCTTCAGAGACTGTCTGACTGGCACATAGCCAGGACTTGTTGCTCATACCACCATCCTCCACCTGTTCCCATGGCTTCACATGACCCTGATCGGGGGCTAAGCAGGTGCTACACCTTGCCCGAGGGTGACCTGCAGGCTAGCGGGGGGAAGGAATGCCTTATACCTCCTTTGGTAGAGACAAATCTCTACCCCACCACCCCAATAAACTAATACCAATATCAATTTCTAATAAATTTAGACACCTCTATGGCATTTGCCATTAACTTTGTCATCTTGGTGGGGCACAAGCTTTTTCTGCCTACCCTTGCCATTTGGCCACCCTTCAAAGAATTGAAACTCAAGCTGGTGAAATTCTCTTGACAGGAGAATCTTTCCATCCAAGGAATTTCCCTGCTGAATCACTTTGGCATCACCTCCAACGCAACTCTAACATTTCCAGGTAAGGTGGCAAATCTGAACAGTACTCCATATGTCAGTCACTCTCTTAACTACCTGCTCCACCTGCCTGCTAATGTTTGTAATTAATGTGCAAGAACTCAGAACCAGGTTGATTACATCTGACATATGATGAAAAGTAAGTTCTTTTGTGGTAGCACAGCAGTGCAAAGACTTATTAATTCATTAGCAAATGTGCAGATGACACAAAGCTGGGTGGCAGTGTGAAATGTGAGGAGGATGTTATGAGAATGCAGGGTGACTTGGACAGGCTGGGTGAGTGGGCAGATGCATGGCAGATGCAGTTTAATGTGGATAAATGTGAGATTATCCACTTTGGTGGCAAGAACAGGAAGGCAGATTACTATCTGAGTGGTGTCAAGTTAGGAAAAGGGGAAGTACGAGATCTAGGTGTCCTTGTTCATCAGTCACTGAAAGCAAGCATACAGGTACAGCAGGCAGTGAAGAAAGCTAATGGCATGTTGGCCTTCATAACAAGGGGAGTTGAGTAAAGGAGCAAAGAGGTCCTTCTACAGTTATATAGGGTCCTGGTGAGACCACACCTAGAGTATTGTGCACAGTTTTGGTCTCCAAATTTGAGGAAGGACATTCTAGCTATTGAGGGAGTGTAGCGTAGGTTCATGAGGTTAATTCCCGGGATGGCGGGACTGTCATATGTTGAAAGATTGGAGCGACTGGGCTTGTATACACTGGAATTTAGAAGGACAAGAGGGGATCTGATTGAAACATATAAGATTATTAAAGGATTGGACACGCTGGAGGCAGGAAGCATGTTCCCGCTGATGGGTGAGTCCAGAACCACAGTTTAAGAATTAGGGGTAGGCCATTTAGAACGGAGTTGAGGAAAAACTTTTTCACACAGAGGGTTGTGGTTCTGTGGAATGCTCTGCCCCAGAAGGCAGTGGAGGCCAATTCTCTGGATTCTTTCAAGAACGAGATGGATAGAGCTCTTAAAGATAGTGGAGTCAAGGGATATGGGAAGAAGGCAGGAACTGGATACTGATTGTGGATGATCAGCCATGACCACAGTGAATGGTGGTGCTGGCTCGAAGGGCTGAATGGCCTACTCCTGCACCTACTGTCTATTGTCTATTGAGTTAAAACCTATAACTCAGAAAAGTAAGTAAATAGTGTATGAAAAGCTGATAATGAGTTAGTGTTGATGGGTTTGTCTGAGATTCAGCTGTATTTCATCCATTCACAGTCTATTTCATTTCCAATCTCCCATTTGTTTCACTTTTTTCTGATGATTATCCCCTCACACCTTCTCACAACGAAGCTCATATGCCCACTTACTCTGTTTGTCAATATCAATGCTTCAATTGCTCTATTTAATGTCACAGAATGAATGCAGTGTCCAACCTGGAATTCTTACTCTTCCCAGACATCCAATGAAACAGAAGAAAAATCCCAAAGAATGAATGCCAGGAAAACACTAGCACACCAAAGCCCGCCCCTGACTTCCCACACACGCAGCTGCAAAGAGACAACCCGTCCCCTTCCCCTCCCCCTCCCCCTCAGAGGCCGCAGCAAAAGCATCAGACCCAACCACTTTCCCATGCGAGCAATAGCAAAGCCCCCAAAGAATCCATGATCCAGAGTCCATCAAACAAAACAATGTTCACCGCAATACTTCGACCTGCCACACGCTCCACTTCTCACTAACGAGGGAGTGAGAAGTATCACTCCTGCCACAGCGAGAGGGGAGGCCAACAGATCGCTGTTTCGATATTACAATCTGCGGTCTGCAGCGTTGCTTATTTCCACAACAGTGTACACTGCTCTCTCGATGTTCTGATCTCCCGTGGCACTTCAGTCAGTAACACTGGTGAGGAATCGGGTCATCCAAATGGCCTCAGGGCCGCACTCCGAAGGTGAACGCCTTACAGGTGCTCCTGGACATATCAAAAATGCCAGGCTTGTCGGCGAGCTCAGAGAGCTGTTGACCACCAACATTGCCTATTCACAGCTACTTCTTCAGAACGTGACCTGGACACAGCTCCCTCTCTCAGACCATTAACATAATTAGCAGGTAATTCAGGGACAAGAACACATCCCTGGAGTCCTCTATGTTTACAAGCCGAAAAAGGTACATTTTTCGAATTTCTGCGTTTTTTTCTGGGCAATAACAAATTTCTAATCCCATGTTAAATCCAAATTTGGATTTTTGGAAGCTTTTGCCAAACAGTTAAGGCTGCTTAACTGATATGGTACTACAAGAAAAATATTAGCGTGCATAGAATAGTGGCTGACTGCAGGAGGCAATGAGTGGGAATAAAGAGAGCATTTCTGATTGGCTGCCGGTGACTGGTGGTGTTCTGCAGGGATCGGTGTTGGGAATGTTCCTTTTCACATGATGTCAATAATTTGGATGATGGAATTGATGGTTTTGTGACCAATTTGACAGCCAATGCTCAGAGAGCTGGAAGGGGAGCTTTTGTTGAGGAAGCTTACAGAAGGACATAGATTGAAAGAATGGGAAAAGAGGTGGCAGATAAAACATAGAGTAGGGAAGTGTTTGCTAATGCACTTTGGGAAAAGTATAAAGGCACAGACTATTGTCAAAACAGGGAGAAAATTTTTTTTAAAAAATCAGAGGTGGAAAGGGACTGGGAGTCCTCATGCAGGATTTCCTAAAGGTCAACCTGTAGGGTGAGGGAAGGCAAATGCAATGTTAGCATTCATTTTGAGAGGACTGGAATATAAGGCAAGCATATAATGCTGAGGTGTTATAAGGCATTGCCCAGACCACACTTGTTGTGAGCAGCTTTGGGCCCCTTATCCGAAAAAGAAAATGTTTGCGGTCATTGGAAAGGGTCCAGAAGAGGTTCATATGAATAATGCCGACAAAGAAAGGATTAATATATGAGAAGGAATTGATAGTTTTGGGTCTGTACTCGGAGGAGTTTTGAAGAATAAGGGGGGTTTGTATGGAAACCTATCAAATATTGAAAAGCCTAGATAGAGTGGATGTGGAGAAAAAACTTCCTATATTGAGGGAGTCTAGAACAACAATGAATAGCCTCAGAATAGAGGAAAGTCCATTTTGAACAGAGAGGAGGATGAATTTATTCAGCCGGGGGTAGTGCATTTGTGCAATTCATTGCCACTGGCAGATGTGGAGGCTGTTGGCGGTTTTTTTTTTAAAAGTGAAGGTTGATAGATCTTGATTAGTCAGGCTCTGAAATGTTACGGGAAGAAGGCAAGAACATAGGGTGTTAAATCAGCCATGATGGAATGGTGGAACAGACTCAATGGGCAACCATGGCTGACAAGGGAAGTTAACGATTGCATAAAAGCCAAGGAAAGGGCTGCCGAGGTAGTAAAAGTGAGTGGGAATTTGGATGATTGGGAAGCTTTAAAAATCCAACAAAAGGCAACCAGAAAAGCTTTAAGAAGGGAAAAGATGAAATATGAGTGTAAACTGGCCAATAACATAAAGCAGGATACTAAAAGTGTTTTCAGTTATATGAAGAGTAAAAGGGAGGTGAGAGTTGACTTTGGACCACTAGAAAATGATACTGGTGAGATAGTAATGGGGGACAAAGAAATGGCAGATGAACTTAATGAGTACTTTGCATCTGTCTTCACTGCCGAAGACATTAGCAGTGTGCCAGAGGTCAGTGTGTCAGGGAACAGGACTGAGTGCCATTACTATTACAAAGGGAAATGTGCTGGGCAAACTCAAAGGTCTTAAGGTGGATAAGTCACTCGGACCAGATGGACAACATCCCAGAGCCCTGAGAGAGGTTGCTGAAGAGATAACGGATGCACTGGTCATGAACTTTCAAGAATCACTTGATCCTGGCATGGTCGCAAAGGATGGAAGATTGCAAAAGTCACTCCACTCTTTGAGGAGGGAGGAAGGCAAAGGAAAGGAAATTATATACCAGTTAGCCTGACCTCAGTGGTTGGGTAAGTATTGGGTTCCAGTATTAAAAATGAGGATTCAGGGTACTTGGAGACTAATGATAAAATAAGTCAAAGTCAGCATGGTTTTTGTCAAGGGAAATCTTGCCTGACAAATCTGTTAGAGTTCTTTGAGGAAGAAACAAGCAGGGTGGACAAAGAAGAGAGAGTGGATGTCATTTACTTGGATTTTCAGAAGACATTTGATAAGGGGCCACACATGAGGCTGCTTAACAAGATACAATCCTGTGGCGTTACAGTAAAGTTACTGGCACGGATAGAGGAATGGCTGACAGGCAGGAGGCAGCGAGTGGGAATAATGAGAGACTTTTCTGGTTGGCTGCCAGTGACTAATGGTGTTGGGAAATGTATGATAATGCATTTTGGTAAAAGGAAATATATTGCAGATTATTATCTAAATGGGGAGAAGATTCAAACATCTGAGGTGAACAGAACACTTCAAGACACCCAGAAGGCTAACTTTCAGGTTGAGTCTATGGTAAAGAAGGCAACTGCAATGTTGGCATTTATTTAAAGGGGAATAGAATATAAAGACAAGGAGATAATGCTGAGGATTTTTAAGACAGTAGTCAGGCCTCACTTGGAGTATTGTCAACAGTTTTAGGCCCCATCTCGGAATGGATGTGTTGCCTTTGGGGAGAGTCCAGAGGAGGTTCACAAGGATGATTCCGGGAATGTGACGATTGTTTGGCAGCTTTGGGCCTGTACTCACTGGAGCTGAAAGAATGCGTGGGCATCTGATGCATGAAACCTGCCAAATATTGAAAAAACTATATAAGGTGGATGTGGAGAGGATGTTCCCTCTGGTGGGGGTATCCAGAACTAAGGGGCACAGCCTCAGAATTGAGAGGTGACCTTTCAGTAGAGAGGTAAGGAGGATTTTTTTTAGCTAAAGAGTCGTGAATCTGCTAAATGCTTTGTCACAGACTGTGGTGGAGGCCAAGTCCGTGGGTATATTTAATGCAGAAGTTGATAGCTTCTTGATTGGTCTAGATATGGCAAGGGCAAGTGTATGGGGCTGAGTGGGATCTGGGATCAGCCAAGATGGAATGGCGGAGCAGACTCGATGGGCCGAATGGCCTAATTCTGCTCCTGTGTCTTATGGCAGTATAAGCTAATTCGGCACCAATGTCTTATGGTCTTAATGTACTTTCTCCAGGGGTGTCCTCACACCACGACACCAGCCACACACACTGCCTGCAACTGTGACTCATATGAACAGTGTAGAGATATGAAACAATCACAAACTCAGTGTCAAGATCAAAGCAACTCATTCACAAGCAGCTGGGAGAAAACCCTCCAAAGGCACAGATTTATTTTTGGGAATCACTGCCAGATCAACCCTGGAGAACAGGCAGCACTTATTCCAGTTTCTGAATTATTGGTAAATGCTGCATGTATTTCAGAAATGCCACCCACCACTTTGTGACAGTGGATTTTAACTGAATCAATTTGTAATGTAATCTCTCACCTTCAGAAATACCACACTGTCTTTTTGATCCAGCTGTTTCTGTAACTTTGACATTTCCTCCTGAATAGAATTTAAATTCTCTTGAATCTCTCGAAGGTTTTTCGTCATTGGATTCAGAATCCTTGCCTCTTCTTCCCTGAGATCTCGGAGTAAGCGCTGCTCTTTCTCAGTGAGAACCCGGTGTAGTTCAACAAACTGGGATGCGATATCCGACTGAAGGAAGCGTGACTGTTCCTGTCGAATTAAGGGTGAAGGTTAAAGTGTTATGTTAATGTATTGTAGATCCTTCCGATAGGGAAGGTGACCATTCAGCCCATCAATCTTGAGCACAAAATAACGGAGCACGAGAAGACGTCTCTCAGCCCAACCGGTAGGTGCTGTCCACGTTACTTACCTGCAGTGTTACATTTCGTCAGCATTTGCTCTGTAAACCTCTTTGCCTTGGCGATTCAAAACTTTATCGCGATGCTTCCGAAATATTGTGAAAAGGAAGTTCATTATCTTATCAATCCCTGCAGCCGATTCTTTTACCACACGCACATTCACTCCCGCTGATTCACCGCCCAATCTCACAAACATAGTTTACGGCAGACAATTGAACATCCAAGCAGCGCGCCTTTGGGACGTGGAAGGAATCCGGGGCGGTGACAGGCAGAACACATAAACCACACAGACAGCATCCCAGATCAGCATCTAACCAGGACATCTGATTTTTCGACAGCTGCACCGACCGACCGAGCAATGCGCCGCCGTGTTAATACCCGCATTACACATAACAAATCTACACACAAGATCAGTTAACCGAAACTCACCCGAACTCTTTCAATCTTCAGTCTCTGTTGCTCCGCCACTGCCTGTGTCACTGACATCCTTTTTGTGAGAAATTCTAAGGAAAAGTTAACCTGACCCTGTGTGGTTTTGAGAATCAGAAAATAGAAGAGTTAGAGAATAAAGAAACAAATAAGCAATCGCATGATCAAAATCTGCTTGCCTTTACCTTGTAGAGTTCAGAAGCTTCTTTAATCGACAGGAAGCGGTGCTGTCTATGTTCCTGCGCAACTGCACAAATCACACAGATCAGTTTCTTGTCTGTTTCACAAAACATCTTCAGTTCTTCCTCATGTTCCTCGCAGAGAGGTTTACTTTCCTTTTCTCTCAGCTTCAGATGTAGTTTCTGAGCTTTCTCAGCCAGTCTAGCGAGGAGTCGGCTTGGCCTGAGGGTCCGGTCAGCAAACTGCGCTCTACATTCCGGACACGTGTTCCTCCCCTCCCTTTCCCAACAGCGTGTGATGCAGGTGCGGCAGAAGTTGTGTTCACACTGCAGTGTAACCGGATCGGTAAAGAATTCCAGGCAGATGGGACAAATTACCTCCTCTGTTAAACTCTCGACTTGTCCTTTCGAAGCCATGTTAACCGCTGCTACTTCCTGATTCACGATCCTTTTACTTCCGTGGATGTGCTGTACTGCGACTGCCCACTCGATGCGCTGTAGACTCAGAGAAGGAACGTAATGTTGTTACAAGTGATTACCACCGGTTTCCGGCCCCACCAGACTCGTGAGATCGAGGCGCTGTCCCAACCCAAACCCCGGTTTGTGTGGAGGCGGTGTTATTTGCTACCCTGTTACAAATTAGTGCCACGAAACAACAGACAGTACACCGCATACGATTACAAGATTATATTTATGAATCTTAATTTGACTAACGGTTTAGTAAAATGAACAAAAAAGAGAAAACAGCCCATTTTAATTAAAAGTTGGAGCTCAGTGTTTTTCCATTGTCACCAATAGTCAATCGATCTCGCCCCGGCCCTCTTCATCTCCTCTCGAACAAAAGTCCAACCGTAGTGTCCCTCTCCAGAGAAACCTCCCCGTAATTCGACCATCCTAATTGGACGGCACACTTTTCTCCTCATCTCTAACCGTAACCCAAAGAAGCTGGAAACAGAACAGTCTGCTCTTACAGAACCGCTGAATGAAACACACACAGTTTAACAGTAAAAATACGAACCAGGGCATTACACAAGTATTTAGTGGAAAGGTAATCTGACAGTTTTTAATTTCCCACGCATGGAGAGGCGAGTAAACCAGTCCTGAATAGATTAGATTAGATTGTCATTGTGCCAAACTTTACAACTCCTCCCTTGGAGGGTCAGACACCCTGAGCCAATAGGCTGGTCCTGGACATATTCCCTGGCATAATTTACATATTACTATTTAACTATTTATGGTTTTATTACTATTTATTATTTATGGTGCAACTGTAACGGAAACCAATTTCCCCCGGGATCAATAAAGTATGACTATGACTATGAAGTACCGATACAAAGTCAATGAAATGCATTTAGCATCTGACCAGAAATGCAAAGAATAGTGTTATTTTCAAAATAACTGCGAATGAAAAAAGTGCTACACCACACAAATATAAAAGTACTGAGACAATACTGCTTAGCGCTGTGATGTGAGGTTCAGCAGTGTCACAGCCTCAGGGAAGAAGCTCTTCCTGTGCCTGCTGGTGCGGGAGCGGAGGCTCCTGTAGCGCCTACCAGATGGGAGGAGCGTATAAAATCCATGGTTTGGGTAAGATGCATCCCTGATCATGCTTTTCACCCTGCCTAAGCAGCGTTTATGGTAGATGTTCTCAATGGTGGGCAATTGGGTGGCGATAATCCGCTGGGCAGTTTTCACCACACGCTGGAGAGCTTTGCAGTCCGAAACGGGACAATTGCCATACCACACTGAGAATACAGATGATGCAAACGAAAAAATGCTGGATATCCAAAACAACAATTCTCCTGTGTGTTGTTCTGAAAACAGAACTGAATAAAGAAGCAGATATATTGGTGGCATTTAAGAGACATAGAGATAGACACGTGACTCTGCAGGAGATGGAAGTCTATCGATCAGCAGCGATCTGGTTTAATTTGGCATCGCGCTTGGCACAATTTTTTTTTAAAACAAAATATACTTTATTCAAAAATAAAATTATGTACAATAAACCATTCAACGTCTCACAATCCTTTACAAATGTTTCCATTACGGTCTTTACATTTCCACACATTTAGCCACCCAGGTGGCACTCTGTTGTTGAAGGGAATACTCCCCGCCACCCTACCCCTCAACTCCCGCGGGAGAAGAACTCTAAGCTGTGGTCCTTCCCCACCGGACCCTTGCGGTGGCTACACCGAGTTTCAGTGCGTCCCTCAGCATGTACTCCTGTAACCGAGAATGTGCCAGTCGGCAGCATTCTACCACGGACATCTCCATGTGCTGGTAGATCATCAAGTTTCGGGCCGACCAAAGAGCGTCTTTCACCGAGTTGATGATCTGCCAGCAGCACCGGATGTTGGTCTCCGTGTGCGTCCCCGGGAACAGCCCGCAGATCAGAGAGTCCTCTGTTACGCAGCTGCTGGGCATGAATCTTGACACTCGGCACAGATACCATGAGGCAGAGAGCCTGTTCATGAACGGTTCTGCTCTCTTCCGTGTTCTGTAAAAATGGTAATGTGTGCTTGGAGGGAGGTTTCTGTTCATCCTAGTCCGAGATTCAAGATTGGTCAACGTCATTTCCAGTACACAAGAGTAAAGGTGAGCTAAATAATTTTTACTCTGGATCCGATGTAGGACAAAAAATTATAGCTCAAAGAGTACAATAAGAAAAAAAACTAACTAAATAAATATAAATGCGTAAAATAGCTCATATACATAGATTGATTGCATGTCCACGAAGTGTCTTCAACAAACATATGCATCCCTTCATCAGATTATCTGAGTCAACGTCATCACTGGGCCCTGTCCACTTCCGTCCTGCCTGGGACTTTCTCGGCGCCCTACAGCTGAACCACTGCTCCCCGATTCACCGTGTGGGTTCTGTGCGTCCACAGGTAAAATGGACACCGTCTTTACCTTCAGGATGGAATGCACGCCGTGGTCTAAACCAATGGGTCTTACAAAGTGTGAAACCTTAGTACAGACTAGGGTTATGCTTGGCCGTGTCACAGCCCCAACATTGTCTCCATCTTTCTAGCTGCAATGCTACACCTTCACGTCTACCGTGACTGTGAATGAGCCACACGGAGAGTGGAGCTGTGAATGTAAACGTTCTTTATTCAGCACAACAAGCAGAGATTCTTCTGAGACATTCTTCCAGAGTTCCTGCTGGTTGGATTCCGAGCTGTAAATTATGGTAGATTGTGTCACTGAAACATAGAAAGGACAAGGGCCTTAACGTCCACAGTAAGGGTCCTCCATTCTGCCCCTCCTGTACAACGAAGCCAGTGCAACCATCGCACTGTCATCCTTTCTAGTCACCTGCACTCTGGCCAGAGATACGATTAATCTTTCTTACTCGCGCGTCATCTACCTGGCAAGCCGCACAGTCCCAGGATAATCCTTTCCGTCCCTTTCACCCAATCACCAAACTCTCCCCAAAACAATCACTGAACCCCTCCTGCATTTTCTCCATCATTTTCTCACCCTCCCAGACACACCCACATAATCTCTCTGACAACCTCCCAATGACCTATCTGGTTGGAATAGGGGTTCGTGCAAGGATCTGCATCCTAACACCCCGATGATCTCTCCATTCAACGCCCCCCATCCACTGCACCCTCCCCCCTGCACAACTCTAAGCCCAAATACCTGCCTGCACAACAGTGGGATATTACAGAAGTCAGGACCCTGATTTAAGGCCAGGACTTCTGCTGCAATACTTCATCCTCCCTGTCAAAACCGGAGACATTTGACCAAGCGCTCTCAATGCTGATGTTACTGTTTCTGGTGAATCTCAGTGTCATTGGGTCATAGAAAACAGAAACAGGAACAGGGCCTGCGCCCCATCCAGTCTGTGGGAAACCATTTAAGCTGCTTACTCCCATCGCCCTGCAGCGGGACCATAGCCCTCCGTACCCCTACTATCCATGGCCTCGCTTAAGCGTTGAAATGGAGTTGGCATGAGCCACGTGCTGGCAGCTCGTTCCACACTCTCACCACCCTCTGAGTGAAGAAGTTTCCACTCGTGTTCATTCTAAACCTCTCACCTTTCCCCCACAGTGTCATTGAGTCGTTCAGCACAGAAACTGCTGCTGGAAGATATCAACTCAGTGAGAGACGCTCTTTGTTCTGCACGAAACTTGGTCTCTCAACGCAGCGAGATGTCTGTGAGGGAGTGCTGACAACTGGCGCAGTCCAGGCGGTCGGATAACTTGCTGTGTGTTGAACCAAAGCTCAGAGAAGCCAATGTAAATGCTCTGTGGAGAAGTACCAGAGTCGGGGCTGCACACGCTTCCAAATATGGAGGAGCTAATTCAGACGGGAAAGCAACACAGGCATTGAAAGTTGCATCACCACTGAGTGACGATGGTTTAAACAGTGTAAACATGACGGAATCTACTGGCCATGTGGCACTCAGAATGTAAAACGTTTAGTTTTTCTTGTACATACTTTTATTATGAATTAAGTGCTTTTGAAATACAAAATGCTGCTCAGATACAGGCCCCCGGCTATTGAGTCTCATCGACCATTAAGTTAATGAGGTGCTCGAGGAATATAAAGAATGTAAAAATAATCTTAAGAAAGAAATTAGAAAAGCTAAAAGAAGATACGAGGCTGCTTTGGCAAGTAACGTGAAAATAAATCCAAAGGGTTTCTACAGTTATATTAATAGCAAAAGGATAGTGAGGGATAAAATTGGTCCCTTAGAGAATCAGAGTGGACAGCTATGTGAGGAGCCAAATGAGATGGGGGAGATTTTGAACTATTTCTTTTCTTTGGTATTCACTAAGGAGAAGGATATTGAATTGTGTAAGGTAAAGGAAACAAGAAAGGTAGCTATGGAAAGTATGACCATTAAAGAAGAGGAAGTACTGGGGCTTTTAAGGAATATAAAAGTGGATAAGTCTCCGGGTCCGGACCAGATATTCCCTCGGACCTTGAGGGAAGTTAGTGTGGAAATAGCAGGGGCTCTGACAGAAATATTTCAAATGTCATTAGAAACGGGGATGGTGCCAAAGGATTGGCGTATTGCTCATGTGGTTCCATTGTTTAAAAAGGGTTCTAAGAGTAAACCTAGCAATTATCGGCCTGTGAGTTTGACGTCAGTGGTGGGTAAATTGATGAAAAGTATTCTTAGAGATGGTATATATAATTTTCTGGATAGACAGGGTCCGATTAGGAACAGTCAGCATGGATTTGTGTGGGGAAGGTCATGTTTGACAAATCTTATTGAATTTTTTGATGAGGTTACTATGAAAGTTGATGAGGGTAAAGCGGTGGATGTTTTCTATATGGACTTCAGTAAGACCTTTGACAAGGTTCCACACGGAAGGTTAGTTAGGAAGGTTCAATCGTTAGGCATTAATATCGAAGTAGTAAAATGGATTCAGTAGTGGCTGGATGGGAGACGCCAGAGAGTAGTGGTGGATAACTGTGTGTCAGATTGGAGGACGGTGTGTAGCAGTGTGCCTCAGGGATCTGTACTGGGTCCAATGTTGTTTGTCATATATATTAATGATCTGGATGATGGGGTGGTAAATTGGATTAGTAAGTATGCAGATAATACTGAGATAGTGTCATAGGGTGGTGGCTGGGAACGGACCCAAGTGCAAGACACAGACACTGAAGCACTAAGGACAGGACTAGGATACAGGGTGAGGGCTAGGACAGGGACACGAAAACCGGGAACCCGGAACAGGACTGGACAAGAGAGCTAGAAGCCCGGGGTTGGACTCTGAGTCAGATACTGGACAAGGACCCAGAACCTGGGTCTTGCCTCTGGCTCGGACCCCAGAACTAGGCAAGGGCATGACTTGGCTGGCAGGCAGGACGAGGCTGGAGTCTTCAGACTTGAGGCGAGGTCGGAGCCCAGAGACTTGAGGCGAGGCTGGAGACCAAACACTTGAGGCGAGGCTTGAGCCCAGAGACTTGAGGCGAGGCTTGAGCCCAGAGACTTGAGGCGAGGCTTGAGACTTGGCTTGGGGCTCGGCTCGGCTAGAGACTTGAGGCGAGGCTGGAGACCAAAGACTTGAGGCGAGGCTTGAGCCCAGAGACTTGAGGCGAGGCTTGAGCCCAGAGACTTGAGGGGAGGCTTGAGCCCAGAGACTTGAGGCGAGGCTTGAGGCTTGGGGTCTTGAAGCTTGGCTTGGGGCGAGGCTCAAGGCTTGGGGTCTTGGGGTCTCCTGGGCAGGGCGTGGTACTCCTCAGCAGGGCGCGGATCACCTGGGCAGGGTGCAGTACTCCACCCGACGGAAGCAAGGGACAGGATGGGACAGAACCAACCATAGGTAATGGCAAGACGGCCTGGCTTACCCGACGGAGGCAAGGGACAGGAAGGGACAGAACCAACCGTAGGGTAACGGCAAGACGGCCTGACTTACCCAGCGGAGGGAAGGGACAGAACCAACCATAGGGTAACGGCAAGACGGCCTGACTTACCCGGCTGAGGCAAGGGACAGGAAGGGACAGAACCAACCGCAGGGTAACGGCAAAATGGCATGGCTTACCCAGCGGAGGCAAGGGACAGGAAGGGAGCTAGGTACAGGATGGCTCCAGGACCAGACTGCAGGCGAGATGAGGCGAGAGTTACCAGCAAGACAAGGCAAGGCTTCAGGCAATGCAAAGCGAGACAAGAACTTCAGGCGAGGCAAGAGCTACCGGCAAAACAAGGCAGGGCTTCAGGCGAGGAAACAGAAGGCAGGGGAAGGGATACAAGGAGTAAGGGCAAGAACAATCCAACCCTCACACCCTGGTCTCTGGAAGTATTTATACAGCCAGCCCCAACGAGAATCAGCTGCCTCAATTAGTGCTCAACAGGAACAGAAACAGGGTAGACAGGAAAACCTGGAGCAAGGGTCGATGGACTGGACTGTGAACAGGAATGCGGACTTCACTGACCAGACCATGATAGTACCCCCCGCCCCCCTCTACGGGAGCCTCCTGGCGACCAAACAGGCTATCCAGACTATGGACGACCCAGGCGGGTGGGAGGGTATTTAACAGAAGGGAATCCCGGGTGGCAAGAGGAAAACAACAGTGTCTGTGTCACTGGGTCCGCGGTTGGCTGGATTGTTCTGTCATAAGGCGGTGGCTGGGAACGGACCCAAGTGCAAGTCACAGACACTGAAGCACTAAGGACAGGACTAGGATACAGGGTGAGGGCTAGGACATGGACACGAAAACTGGGAACCCGGAACAGGACTGGACAAGATAGCTAGGAGCCCGGGGTTGGACTCCGAGCCAGAGACTGGACAAGGACCCAGAACCTGGGTCTTGCCTCTGGCTCAGACCCCAGAACTAGGCAAGGACGTGACTTGGCTGGCAGGCAGGACGAGACTGGAGTTTTCAGACTTAAGGCGAGGCCGGAGACCAGAGACTTGGGGCGAGGCTGGAGACCAGAGACTTGGGGTGAGGCCAGAGACCAGAGACTTGAGGTGAGGCTGGAGACCAGAGACTTGGGGCGAGGCCGGAGACCAGAGACTTGGGGCGAGGCCGGAGACCAGAGACTTGGGGCGAGGCCAAAGACCAGAGGCTTGAGGCGAAGCCAGAGACCAGAGACTTGCGAGCCTTGAGACCAGAGAGTTGAGACTAGAGACTTGAGGTGAGGCTTGAGACTGGAGGCTTGAGGCTTCAGGTCTTGAAGCTTGGCTTGGGGCGAGGCTTGGCTAGATATTTGAGGCGGGGCTTGGCTAGAGACTTGAGACGAGGCTTGAGCCCAGCGGCTTGAGGCTTGGGGTCTTGTAGCTTGGCTTTGGGCGAGGCTTGAGGCTTGGGGTCTTGAAGTTCCTCCTGGGCAGAGCGTGGATCACCTGGGCAGGGTGCAGTACTCCACCCAATGGAGGCAAGGGACAGGATGGGACGGAACCAACTGTAGGGTAACGGCAAGACGGCCTGACTTACCCGGCAGAGGCAAGGGACAGGAAGGGAGCTAGGTACAGGGTGGCTCCAGGACAAGTCTGCAGGCGAGATGAGGTGAGAGTTACCCGCAAGACAAGGCAAGGCTTCAGGCAATGCAAAGTGAGACAGGAACTTCAGGTGAGGCGAGAGTTACCGGTAAGACAAGGCAGGGCTTCAGGCAAGGAAACAGAAGGCAGGGGAAGGGTACAAGGAGTAAGGACAAGAACAATCCAGCCCCCATACCCTGGTCTCTGGAGGTATTTATGCAGCCAGCCCCAACGAGAATCAGCTGCCTCAATTAGTGCTCAACAGGAACAGAAACAGGGTAGACAGGAAAACCTGGAGCAAGGGTCGATGGACCGGACCATGAACCAGAATGCGGACTTCACTGACCAGACCATGACAGATAGGTGGCGTTGTGGATAATGAAGTAGGATTTCAAAGATTGCAGAGAGATTTAGGCCAGTTAGAAGAGTGGGCTGAAAGTTGGCAGATGGAGTTTAATGCTGAAAAATGTGAGGTGCTACATTTTGGTAGGACTAATCAAAATAGGACATAAATGGTAGGGGATTGAAGAATGCTGTAGAACAGAGGTATCTAGGAATAATGGTGCATAGTTCCCTGAAGGTGGAACCTCATGTGGATAGGGCGGTGAAGAAAGCTTTTGGTATGCTGGCCTTTATTAATCAGAGCATTGAGTATAGGAGTTGGGATGTAATGTTGAAATTGTATAAGGCATTGGTAAGGCCAAATTTGGAGCATTGTGTACAGTTTTGGTCACCGAATTATAGGAAAGATGTCAATAAAATTGAGAGAGTACAGAGGAGATTTACTAAAATGTTGTCTGGGTTTCATCTCCTAAATTACAGAGAAAGGTTGAACAAGTTAGGTCTTTATTCTTTGGAGCATAGAAGGTTGAGGGGCGGGGGGGGAGTTGATAGAGGTGTTTAAAATTATGAGAGGGATTGATAGAGTTGACGTGGATAGGCTTTTTCCATTGAGAGTGGGGGAGATTCAAGCAAGAGGACATGAGTTGAGAGTTAAAGGGCAAAAGTTTAGGGGTAACATGAGGGGGAACTTCTTTACTCAGAGAGTGGTAGCTGTGTGGAACGAGCTTCCAGCAGAAGTGGTTGAGGCAGGTTCGATGTTGACGTTTAAAGCTAAGTTGGGTAGATATATGGGCAGGAAAGGAATGGAGGGTTATGGGCTGAGTGCAGGTCGGTGGGATTAGGTGAGAGTGAGAGTTCGGCACGGAATGGAAAGGCTGAGATGGCCTGTTTCCGTGCTGTAATTGTTATATGGTTATATGTTATATGAACCACCCAATTACACTAATCCTGCACTGCAGATCCCACATTGGCTTCATCAGTCAGCTCACTTCTGGAGTGGAAGCGAGTCATCCACAACTCCGGGAGACCGCCAAAGAAGAAGGTACATGCGAAGGCTAAATAGTGTCAGGCTGTAATGTGATAATGGCCTATTTTCCCTCAAATTGACCAATGTCTCGTCTCTATTTTCAATGCACCTCATTAAGATGTTTTCCTCGTTACAGACCTGTGGTCTCCTTCTTCTTAAATTGTGTGTTGTAAGAGAAAAGAGGATTCAGCTGGAACCACCAAGGTATGAAAAAGTATTGGTGTGATAATTATGGTACTATTTTAAGGAATCTTAAATGGTATAAAAAGGGCACTTCCTTTGTGTAGTGGGAGCGTTTTGCCTGACGCTAGGTCACCACAGGCGTTAATGCTACGGGTTAGAGAAGATAGGGAGAAGTAAGAGCCAGGGGTGGGGGGGAGTGGGGGAGAGACGGAAAGATACAGATTGACAGACAAAGGGATAAGGCTGTACGAAAGATGGTTGGATTTCTTAGTGAATGATGTATTATTTTCAGTTATATACTGCTAATACTGCAGACTTTTGTTTTTCTATTTGCTTTTGCCTTTGTGATAGTTCTAATAAAGTATTTTTGTGGCTTTGAACATGTGTGCAACATCTTTGTTTGCTAATACATATGTTGGTCTCTGTGTTCTTCTAAGCGGAATCAGAGAACAACACAGAACGAATCTTAAAACAATTTCCGTTTCACCCTGTGCGGCCAGCAGGTGGCGGAATTGCTCCAGTTTTTCACTCTCACTCTCCGCTTTCACCGTGTCGGAACTCGCTGCTCCCCCAGTCCAGCAGGAGCTGTGGATAATTACTCTGGTACACACCCCAGTCTCCCTACCCGGGAAACACGCACAATCATCATGTTTAAGAGACATTTAAACAGCCAAGTTAACAGACAGGGAATGGAGTTATTTAATTTGACATCGTGGTCAGCACAAACATCACGGGCTGAAGGGCGCTTTCCTTTTCTGTATTGTTCTATGTCCAGTGTTCATAATATCACAGCCAGGGCTCCTGTAATTTCTTCCCTAGATTCCCACCATGACAGAGGATACACTTGGTTAGAACCGCAGATATTTATTCAATTTAGCGCGTTAAAGCTGGCCAGTTTCCTTTGTAATGCTGGTTTGTCTCAGTACATTATACTATTCTCAGCCTTGAATTCCCCAAGGCCACACTGATCTTTCAAGGGACATATTCCCTCACAAGTTACCCTTTCGTTTTCTGCAAACCCAAATAATCTGTTTGAATTCTCCTTTACCTTATCTGCTAAAGCTATCTTGTGTCTTCTTTTTGCCTTCCTGATTTCCCTCTTCAGTCTACTGATAAAGGACATTGACTAATCCCTGCAAGTTTCACCTGGCCACAACTCCATCGTTTTCGGACATGAGCCTCAAAAATTCTCGCCAGCTGAACGCCCTCATCCTGATAGCTTTGCCCTTCAGTGTAACCAGGACGTGTAATACTGCCTGTACTAATTCAGTCTACTGATGCAAAATACTAATTCAGGTCATCAGCCATTTCCTTGTCCCCCATAATTCCCTCTCCAGCAGTCCGATATCACCTCCTTTTCCTGACAGTCAACCAAGGGGTGGCTACCTCCCTGTAGCTCCTGTCTCTCACCTTCTCCCACATGTCCAAGGACATCCAGCTGCTGCTCCAGTTCCTTAATACATTCCCTCAGAAGCTACAAATCGATGCACCTGGTGCTGATGTGTTTAAATGGGAGACTTCCCAACAGGAGTACTCTCACTGCCCCTACGACAGAGGGGGGGGGGGGCGGGAGGGAGGGAGGGAGAGGGGGGAGAGAGAGAGAGAGAGAGTGAGAGAGGACGTTAGTAATGGCGAGGTACACATCTGTCTCACAGCCTGAGGGAAGAAGTTTTTACCCAGTCTGGTATTCCCTGTCCTCGTATTCCTGTTCCTCATTCCTGATGCTGGTGGGTCAATGAGATTGTGGGATGGGTGGCAAGGATCCTGAGCAAAGCTTTGGGCCCTTCTTATAGAACCCTCCCAGTAAATGTCACAACTTGGGAACAGGGCAGGGGTAACCCCAGTGATCATTCTCGGCAGCTGTTACTGTCCTCTGTTAGGGGTCTGTGGTCTGGTGCCTATCAGCTCCCATCTTCTGCATCCAGAACAAAGTCGATGGCCTGAATGGCCCAATTCTGTGCCTACGTATTATGGCCTTTTTAGTCTTGAGATTTGCAGATGCTGGAAACACACACACACACACACACACACACACACACAATGCTGGAGAATGTCAAAGTTCAAAGTAAAATCTTACTAGCTCTTCTTTCAGTTAGTCCTGACGAAGGGCCTCGGCCCGAAACGTCGACTGTACCTCTTCCTAGAGATGCTGCCTGGCCTGCTGCGTTCACCGGCAAGTTTGATGTGTGTTGTTTATTAACGGAGTACATTTTTTGTTCACATATATAGTATCCTCAGATTAATTTTCTTGCAGGCCTTCACAGTAGATACAAAGAAATACATTAGAGTCAATGAAAAATTACACGTAAACACCGTGTGGACAAATATCAAGGTGCATAAGAACACAACAGTGCAATTACAAGAAAACAGTTAATAATAAAGAAAAATGTGGTAAATACATCTGAGAAGATGAGTAGTAGATTCCTTGAAAGTGAGTCCATAGGTTGGAGAATCATTTCGGTTTTGAGGTGAGTGAAGTTATTCACACTGGCTCAGGAGTCTGATTTTGCAGATTAATAACTGTTGCTGTGGGACCTTAGGCTCCCATACCCTCTTCCTGATGGCAACTGTGAGAAGGGATAATGGCCTGTACGGAGGGAATCGCTGATGATGGATATTGTTTTCTTGTGGCGGCACTCCATATCAAATGTGCTCAGAGGTGGGGGAAGCTTTTTCTGTGATGGACTGGACACTGTTCACTATAGGCATTTGTTTCCATACCAGGGCGTGATACAAGCAGCCAGGATACTCCACACTGTGGAGTCTGTGCGCGAGTGGGTGGGGAAGTACCTCATTTCGATTTTATTTTGGGCACTTGGTAGGCAGTAAATGTTGGCTCCAGTGTCGATGCCCACAATCCGTAAACAATTTCTTGTCCCTGTTCGAGCCGAGTTAAAGCATTTAGTGTCTGCTCTTCCTGCAGTACCGGTTTCTAGCAGCAGGCGGCGATCCTGCACCGTGGAACTGCGCAAATCTTTGCGTCGCTCGCCATCTCCATCGAATAGTTGAGAGCGGCTCTGCAACGACTTGACCTTCTTGTACCCATCAGCTGGATTGACAAAGCCCTGAGTTGAGGAGCGGAAATTAAATTGCCAGGAGAAATCAGCGGGTCAAGCAGTACCAGTGGAGGCAAATAGATGGTTGAATTCATGCTTCAGGACGAAATTAGGCTGCACTGCTGGATTCCAGCAACTGCAAAGAATCAAAGTACATTTATACATTTATTATCAAAGTATGTTGCATTCTGTATACGATCACGGGTTTCATCTTCCCGCAGGCAGCCATGAAACAAAGGAACGCCATGCAACTCGTTCTAAGAAAACATCTGCAATGCCCTGGTTCATATTTTTACTGTTATGCTGCATGTGTTTCATTTTAGCAGTTCTGTCAGAGCAGTCTGTTCTGTTTCCTGAATTCCAAGCTCCAGAATATGACTACGGATTGAGGCTATTTATGGTAGAGCCATACTTGACACCGGCTGTCGGGTTACTTTGCTGTTAGAAACATAGAAAACCTACAGCACAATATAGGCCCTTCAGCCCACAATGCTGTGCCGAACATGCACTCACTTTAGAAATTACCTAGGTTTACCCATAGCCCTCTATTTTCTAAGCTCCATGTACCTATCCAAAAGTCTCTTAGAAGACCTTATTGTATCCGCCTCCACTACTGCTCCACCATCTTTCACCCTCTGCCTTAAGTATACCTAAACACGTGGGCTCACTGCTGTTCTTGGAATTAATTCCAAATATTCACCAGTCTTAGTTAAAGTAATTCCTCCTCGATTTCCATTCAAAAGTGATGCCCTTCTGTTCTGAGGTTGTGTTCTCTTGTCTTGCACACTCCACTATAGGAAGCACCCTCTCCACACCCACTCTATCAAAGCCTTTCAATATTCAATGTTTCAGTGAAGTCATCCCTCATTCTTCTGAATTCTGGTGAGTACAGGCCCAGAGCCATTGAACGCTCTCTATTTGATGCCTTACAATGGTGAAACTGCTTCAAAACCTCTCCAATGTCAGCACATCCTTTCTTAAATAAGGTGCCTAAAACTGCTCACAATACTCCAAGTGAGGCCTCAACATAACATCCTTGCCTTGTATTCTCCTCATATTGAAATTAATACAAGCACCGCATTTGTCTTCGTCATCACAGATTCAACCTACAAATTAACCTTGAAGGGATTCTGCACAAAGACTCCCTTTGCAACTCAGATTTTTGAATTTTCTCTCCATTTAAAATACGGTCTATCAATTTATTTCTTCGACCAAAGTGCATGACCATAAGCTTCCTGACACTGTATTCCATCTGATACTTATTTGCTCATTCCAATATCCTAGCAGGCAGGTTTTCTAGAACTGTTAGGGAGGGTTTAAACTAATTTGGCAGGGGGATGGGAACCAGAGTGAGAGGGCTGAGGAAGGGGAAACATAAATAAATCAAAGATAGCATGCAACAGAGATGATAGAAAGGACAGGCAGGAGATGAGGCAAAATTACAGCCAATGGGATGATTTACAGGGCAATAGAAACATGGAGCAGTTAAAACAGAAAGCAACAAATGCTGGATTGAAAGTGTTATAGTTGAACGCACGTAGCATAAGAAACAAAATGGACACTCTTGAAATTCAGCTACAGATAGGCAAGGTGTGACCATCTCTGAAACTTGGCTAAAGGATGGCTGCCATTGGGAGCTGAACGTTCAAGGATATACAGTATACTGGAAAGATAGGTTAGTGGGCAGAAGGGGTGGTGTGGCCCTGTGGAAAGAAATAACATTAAATAATTGGAAAGGGATGACATAGGAATGGAAGATGTCGAGCCTCAATGGGTTAATTTAAGAAATGACAAGGGTAAAAAGACCCTACTGGCGGTTGTATACAGGCCTCCAACCATCAGCCAGGATATGGATTAAAAATTACAGCAGGAGATAGAAAAGGCATGTCAGAAGGGCAATGTCATAATAATCATTGGGGATTTTCACATGAAAGTGGATTGGGAAAATCAGGCCAGTACAAGACCTCAAAAGAGATTTTGTAGAATGCCTAAGGGATGGCTTTTTAGAACAGCTTGTTGTTGAGCCCATTAGGGGATTGGCTGTGGTGGATTGGGTGTTGTGCAATGATCCGGAGGTGATAAGAGAGTATAAGGTTAAGGTTTGACAGATTCTGGCATTGTACCGGATGACTGGAAAATTGCAAATATTACTCTGCTACTTGAGAAGGGTGGGAGGCGGCAGAAAGGAGACTATAGACCTGTTAGCCTGACATCAGTAGTTGTGAAGTTGTTGGATTGTTAGGGATGAGATTACGGAGTACCTGGAGGCACATGACAAGATAGGCCAAAGCCAGCATGGTTTCCTGAAAGGAAAATTCTGCTTGACAAACCTACTGCAAATCTTTGAGGAAATTACAAGCAGAGTGGACAAAGGAGATGCAGTAGATGTGGTGTACTTAGATTTTCAGAAGGTCTTTAACAACTCAGGGTGAGGGTCAGACGCGACATTGGTTGCACATCAATACGGGCAGCATTTGCAGGACATTGCTTCCTACAGAGTGAAATCCAAACATCGTGAATGGCAGTGATGCTTCGCTTCCAGATGAGCTCAACAGTGTTTCTGTTCACTTTGAAAGGGAGAATAAAACTACAGCTATGTGGATCACGGCAGAACCCGGTGACCTCTGATCTTGGTCTCAGAGGCTGATGTCAGCTGTCTTTCAAGAATGTGAACTCTCACAAGATGACAGGCCCTGATGGAGTACCTGGTAAGGGCCTGAAAACCTGTGCCAACCAACTGGCGGGTGTGTTCAAGCACATTTTCAACCTCTCACTGTGACAGTCAGAAATTCCTACCTGCTTCAAAAGGGCAACAACTATACCAGTGTCCAAGAAGAGTAGTGTGAGCTGCCTTAACGACTGTCATCCACTGGCAGTCGCATCTACAGTGCTAAAGTGCTTTAAGAGGTTGGTTATGGCTAGAATCAGCTCCTGCCTCAGCAAGGGCCTGGTTCCACTGCAACGGGTGGATACGATCTCCCTGGCTCTCCATGTGTCCTTGGATCACCTGGACAATACAGATACATATGTCAGAATGCTGTTTACTGACCTCATCTCAGCGTTTAACACCATCATTCCTACATCCTGATTGAAAATCTCCAGGACCTGTGCTTCTGTACCTCCCTCTGCTACAGTACCCTCGACTTCCTAATGGGGCGACCACATTCTGTGCTGATCACCTCAGGGATGTGTGCCACTGCTCAAACTCTCCACGCCCATGACTGCGTGCACAGCTCAAACGCCATCCATAAATTTACTAAAGATACAACCGTTGTTGGCAGAATCTCATATGGTGATGAGAGGGTGTACGGGAGCAAGACTGCCAGGTAGCTGAGTGATGTCGCAGAGGTAACCTTGCATTCGGTGTCAGTAAGACAAAGACCTCAGGAAGGGTAAGAGGAGGGAACACACACCGGTCCTCATCGAGGAATCAGGAGTGGAGAGAGTGAGCCATTTCAAGTTCCTGCGTGTCAAGATCTCTGAGGACCTCACCTGGATCAAAAATATCGATGCAACTATAAAGAAGGAAAGACAGCGGTATTTTTAATTTGGAGTTTGAGGAGATTTGGTTTGTCACTAAAAATACACGCAAATATCGACAGATGTACCGTGGAGAACATTCTGACTGACTGCATCACCGACCGGGGTGGGGGTTGGGGTGGGAATTGCACAGAATTTGCAAAGAGTCGTAAAGTTAGCCAGCTCGATCATAGACCGTAGACTCGGTAGTATCCTGGTCATCATCGGGGAGAGATGCCCCAGAAAGGCGAAGTCCATCATTAAGGAACCCTCACCACCCAGCACATGCCCTCTTCTCATCGCTACCATTAGTAAGGAGAGACAGAATCCTGAAGGCACACACTCCACAATTCAGGAACATCTTCTTCCCCTCCGCCATCGAATTTCTGAATGAAATTTGAACCCAGGAACACTACAACACCACTTTTGTATTTCTATTTTTTGTGGTACCATTTTATTCAACTATATAACTAATTTCCCCCGGTATCAATAAAGTATGACTATGACTATAATGTATGTGTGTATATTCACTGAAATTCAGAGTTTTTCCCTCCATGATCATGTATTGCATTGTATTGCTGCAAAGTTAAAATATTTCACCATGTTAAACTTGATTCTGATGATTGGCCTGAAGACGAAATATGAACTGTCCAGTTCCCTCCACAGATGTTACACAACAACCGCCACTTGTCCCAGTTACCCCACGTTAGTTCCTGTGGGCTTTAGGACCTGGGGAAGCTGGGAAGCTCTTGACCCGCCGCCCGCGACTGCTGTGGAATCGGCAGTGTTTCTGTTCTGTTGACGGATGCCGTTAACGCATTAATTCTCATAACGTATTCATTTCACTCTCCTCGCATTTATATTTACACTCTTACTCCTGACGCCGGTCCCGGACCTGACCCGTTTACAGACCCGGAGCGGAACCGGAGCAGATTCTCAGCCGCTGGTTTTTATATCCAGTCCAGAACAAAGGATAAAGTTTCCCCGTGAATTTATTCCCAGTGAAGGTGTGGAGATGGGACTTGGTCTCCGCGTTGTAAAATGAAACTGATCCGGACTCGTAACTGAGATAAACTCCCACCCTCCCGGGGATGGGACCGGCAGGGAGACGGGACTCAGGGGAGGTGTAAACCCACATCCTGTCATCATCCCACTTGATGATCTAGAATCCGGTCTCCGGACTCTGTTCGAACAATCCTTTCCTCTGCACAGACTCTGCGGTGACTCCCAGACCCCACAACTGATTCTCCGCCACCTCCATCTCCCAGTAATGGCTCCCCGATGTGAATCCCTCCGATCCCAGCACACAGGCCGAGACTGTGAACCTCTTCTCGGTATCAGGGAGATTCCTCCGGGTTCCCGTCCATCTCACACTCTGCCGATCCTCGGACACCCTGAGCCCTGGATGCGCTGTTCCCACATCCAGGGTGACGGAGACTGGGGAAAAGAAGCAGAGAATTAGAGAGTCCCCGGGGATCTGAAGAAACCCGGGTAGCGGGGCCCCGTGATCCAAGGAGAGGCCGCTGGTCCTCACGCACAGTCGCGTGTCTAAATTACATCCTTCCTATAGCAAAGAAATCAGAACTGTACAGTGCTGCAAAATGTGAGCTTTCCAATGTCTTGTACACATGTAACGTGACGTCCCAGCTCCGGTACTCAGTACTCCTACCGGTGAAGCCAATCACCTCCCGGGTTTTCTGTTCTACTCCACTCTCCAGGGCCTCACCTCACCAATTGCTGTGTAAATCCTGTCTTGGTTCAGAATCAGAGAAAACTATCGGGTAGAAATTGGCCTTCAGCCCGTCTCGGCCATGCCGAACGATTTACACTGCCTACTCCCCTGCACCAGGCCCCGACCATCCATGTACCCGTCCAAACTTCTCTGAAACGGTGGAATCGAGCTCGCTGGATCATTTGTACTGCCGGCTCGTTCCACACTCGTATTCTTCACAGTATGTGGTGGTTCATCCCCACTTACTGGCAAGAAGCGGTATAGCAGCTGAATTGACGGTTTATCATCTTCCTCGTTTTTCGTTAGCTAGTAATACATAACCATGTGATGCACATGTTTTAATTATGTACCTATTAACTAGTTTATTTCTATCCAATCAATTTCGGTCATCTGGATTATAAAATGTTATAGCTTTTACAGAGACGTCATCTTAGCTTCTTTTTGTCTTCACATTATCTTTTAGCATCATTTTTCAGCTCTTTATTTACTTTGCTTAGTATTTATATTTTGTTTGTACTTTAAAATAAATGATTGTTAGTGACATTATTTGTGGCTCCTGGAAGAACCCTAAGGATCAGAAAATAAACGGAGATTTATCCCACAAATGCCACTTTGCCCTTTGCCTCTCTTCTTTTGACTCCATGTCCACCTCCTGAGTAAATACAGATGCAAAAAAAATCATTTATGATCTCCCCAGTCTCCTTTGGCTCCATGCATGGATTACCATTCTGATCTTCCACAGGATCAAATTTTTTTCCTCGCAATCTGTTTGTTCTTAACATACCTGTGGATTCTCCTTCACCCTGTCTACTAGGGCAACTTCACACCTTCCTTTAGCCTTTCTGATATATTTCTCAAATGTTCTCTTGCATTTCTTACACTACATAAGCACCTCATGTCTTACCTCATGTCTATACCTTCTATGAGCCTCCTATTTTTCTCAACCAAGGTGTCAATACCGCTTGAAAACCAAGGTTCCCTCAACTTGTTATCTTTATCTTTTATTCTGACAGGCACATACAAGCTTTGTACCCTTAAAATTTCACTTACCCAGTACACCTTTGCCAGAATACAGCCTGTCCCAATCTTGCCAGATCCTTTCTAATACCATCAAACTGGCCTTTTTCCAATCTGTGGATCAGATTTATTTTGAAACTAATGCCACTGCGATCAGTATATGAAAAGGGTTCTGCTACACAAACTTCTACCTGTTTTCTCTCATTCCCTAATAACAGGTCAAGTATTGTACACTCTCTTGTTGGAACTTCTTTGCACTGATTAATGAAACTTTCCTGAACACATCTGACAAACTATATCTGATCTAGTTCTTTTACAGTGTGTGAGTTCCCAATATGTGCAAGGTTAAAGTAACGTTATATAACAACCTTATATTTCTTGCAACAGAATGTGATCTCTCTGCAGATCTGTCCCTCTGAATACCATGGACTGTTGGGTGGTCTGTAATATAGGCCTATTGACCTTTCTTATCCCTCATTTCCACCCATAATGCCACACTAGTTTGTCAAGACTAAGCACTACTGTGACATTTTTCATTACCATTTGTTAGGGTGTATTCTGAGGTTATGGAAACACAGCAAATATTAATTTCAATAGTAACCAGTCTTCAGATCTGAATATGGATTGTAGACTGAATTTAAAATGCAGCTCAGAAATAACAATGATTAACACTCATTTTGGGCATGTTGGAGTGAAGACCCAGGTAGTTCAAAATTATATGCAATTAGGAAGCATTTTGAATGCATCGTAACAACGGAAATAATCCTGTTGTTACCTTTGTTCTTTAACAAATCTGGCGAGGGGGGAGGAGAAGATGGTGGAGCGGCACAGTGCACACGGCCACTCCGGTGATGATGTCTGCTATTTGTCAAGTAGGGTACCGTGCACAATTCTGATTTGATGGAGACAGATGTAAGAGTACAGAGGAACATCTGGAGAAACTTATGAAATGCCCGCTTCGCTACCGCTGCTACTGTGTGGTCTGGAATCTCCGGAGGAGAAGGCCCCGAATCCTCGGCTTTGCTTGTTTTGGCGGCCGGGGCAAGTTTGAAGGTGCTCGGAAGAGAATGGTGCACGGGAGGCTGTATCAGAGGGGCTGGTTGGAGGTTCAAAGTTTTCAGACGGACGGACTCAGTGTCGGCTGTGGTCAGGTGCTTCCAGTGCATCGGCAGTTGTCGGTGCCTGGAGGTTTATGGCAGGGAGTTTCTCCCTTTTGCCGCCTGCTATCGGGGACTCGGGAGTCGATCGGGACTTTGAGACTTTTTTTTACCATGCCCATGGTCTGCTCTTTATCAAATTATGGTATTGCTTTGCACTGCTGTAACTATATGTTATAATTATGTGGTTTTGTCAGTGTTAGTCTTTGGTTTGTCCTGTTTTTCTGTGATATCACTCTGGAGGAACATTGTATCATTTCCTAATGCATGTATGCATTTCTAAATGACAATAAACGAGAGCAGAGTGTTCTCATACTCTAACACATCAAAATGTCATGTTATGTTACCAACATTTTCTGGTGGCTTTTATTGACAGACACAGCATTTGGGGCATGTTCAGGATGCATTTGTGAGCCATTGTGTGACCAGAGTTCTCCATAAGACCATAAGATATAGGAACAGAAGCGGGCCATTCGGCCCATCGAGTCTGCTCCGCCATTCAATCATGGCTGATCCAATTCGTCCAGTCACCTCCACTCCCCTGCCTTCTCCCCATACCCCTTGATGCCCTGGCTAATCAAGAACCTATCTATCTCTACCTTAAATGCACCCCATGACTTGGCCTCCACGGTTGCTCATGGCAACAAATCCCACAGATTTACCACCCTCTGACTAAAGTAATTTCTTCACATCTCAGTTCTAAATGGATGTCCTTCAATCCTGACGTTGTGCCCTCTTGTCTGAGCAGTCTAAGTGGGTGATTAGTTTGAAAGTTAGCACTCACACTTAGGACTGTTCAATGACCACGAGAGGTTGCAAAGTGGCTGAAGTGGATGTAGTTGTTGTTATATTACGTAGGAGTTTACTTCTGTGCCAACAACCAGGGCACCTAGCAAGGTACAGCTGGAATAGACATGCAAAGGTAGACATGCTGCTTTGTTACAGCTGTGACCTCTCAGGCCATGGTTGGAGGCAGTGTCCTGAAAAGAGAGGAAGGTATGAGAATATCTCACCAAAGCAAGCAGAATCCACAGCAGCGCCCTCCCTTTCCGATTTCACTGCCAATCAAGTTATTGAATCAGTATCCAGATCAGACAAACAGCTGGCGGCAGCCTCTGTTGCCAGTGATAGTGTACACAAGATGTTTATGAGCGGACTGGTTATGCGAAACATCAGTAGACATGGAATTGTCAGCAGTGATACTAGATCTGGGCTCAGTCATGACTGGAGAAGTGATTTACATTACCTGTGCAGGAGGTGAAACAATGAGGGCAGACAGAAGTCAGCCCCAGGAACGTGACACTGAGGGAGTGCAGCTTCCTGTAGATTTTTGGGTGTGCACAGAATATGAAGGAGCTATCCTAAGAATAGATGAACTGAGTAAGGCCGGTTACTCAGAAAGTCATAGACTCAGAAAGGAGAAATAACATAGACAAGACAAGAACAGAAAACATGAGTGACTCACAGAACAGCTAACATAACCCACAGAGAGCGAAGAGCCCCAGGCAGGAAGTGGAGACAAGACAGTGCGTGGGAATCATGTCAGGAGCTCCCAAGGGCAGAGTATGCCCAGTCAGAAGTCGTGTAACTGCCTGAGAAGGTAGCAGTGATTAAAATAAAGGCTCACCAGAAAGGGGAAGTAAGGAGTAGAAAGGGAACAAGTGGGCAGACATCAGTGCGAGGAGAGCAGCAGGAGAACGAGAAACAACTGAAATTGCAAGTGTGCAGGAAGAAACTACTGGAGCCATTTTAGTAAAATTATGCCAGGAGGTGGAGGCAGAGAAGAAGGTGAAATGGAGGAGAGAGGGAGCCAAGGAGGCACCAGTTGGAAACTGGGCCCACGGGAAGTCAGGAATCGCAGTAGTGCCACCACGTATTAGGCAGATATGACTGAAGTGATATCAGGGAAGGCATACCATGATCATGACCCTCCAGCAGAACTGGTGATGACCAAGGGATGGGCAGGGATGTTGAGAAATTCTGTCACCGTTGTATCATTTGTACCCAGCATAACTCTGACAAAGGCATAAAGGTGTAGCTGACAAACCCTGGTCCCTGGGAAAGCATCCAGATGAACTTCATGGGCTCTCTGCGAAAAAGCAAGGGCAAAGTAACTTTCTAGTGATCAAGCAACATACATCAAAATTGCTGGTAAACGCAGCAGGCCAAGCAGCATCTATAGGAAGAGGCGCAGTCGACGTTTCAGGCCGAGACCCTTCGTCAGGACTAACTGAAGGAAGAGTGAGTAAGGGATTTGAAAGTTGGAGGGGGAGGGGGAGATGCAAAATGATAGGAGAAGACAGGAGGGGGAGGGATAGAGCCGAGAGCTGGACAGGTTGGCAAAAGGGGATACGAGAGGATCATGGGACAGGAGGTCCGGGAAGAAAGACAAGGAGGGGGGGGTGACCCAGAGGATGGGCAAGAGGTATATTCAGAGGGACAGAGGGAGAAAAAGGAGAGTGAGAGAAAGAATGTGTGCATAAAAATGCGTAACAGATGGGGTACGAGGGGGAGGTGGGGCCTTAGCGGAAGTTAGAGAAGTCAATGTTCATGCCATCAGGTTGGAGGCTACCCAGACGGAATATAAGGTGTTGTTCCTCCAACCTGAGTGTGGCTTCATCTTTACAGTAGAGGAGGCCGTGGATAGACATGTCAGAATGGGAATGGGATGTGGAATTAAAATGTGTGGCCACTGGGAGATCCTGCTTTCTCTGGCGGACAGAGTGTAGATGTTCAGCAAAGCGGTCTCCCAGTCTGCGTTGGGTCTCGCCAATATATAAAAGGCCACATCGGGAGCACCGGACGCAGTATATCACCCCAGTCGACTCACAGGTGAAGTGATGCCTCACCTGGAAGGACTGTTTGGGGCCCTGAATGGTGGTAAGAAGGAAGTGTAAGGGCATGTGTAGCACTTGTTCCGCTTACACGGATAAGTGCCAGGAGGGAGATCAGTGGGGAGGGATGGGGGGGACGAATGGACAAGGGAGTTGTGTAGGGAGCGATCCCTGCGGAATGCGGGGGGGGGGGAGGGAAAGATGTGCTTAGTGGTGGGATCCCGTTGGAGGTGGCGGAAGTTACGGAGAATAATATAGAAACATAGAAACATAGAAAATAGGTGCAGGAGTAGGCCATTCGGCCCTTCGAGCCTGCACCGCCATTTATTATGATCATGGCTGATCATCCAACTCAGAACCCAGCCTTCCCTTCATACCCCCTGACCCCTGTAGCCACAAGGGCCATATCTAACTTCCTTTTAAACATAGCTAATGAACTGGCCTCAACAGTTTGCTGTGGCAGAGAATTCCACAGATTCACCACTCTCTGTGTGAAGAAGTTTTTCCTAACCTTGGTCCTAAAAGGCTTCCCCTCTATCCTCAAACTGTGACCCCTCGTTCTAGACCTCCCCAACATCGGGAACAATCTTCCCACATCTAGCCTGTCCAATCCCTTTAGGATCTTATACGTTTCAATCAGATCCCCCCTCAATCTTCTAAATTCCAACGAGTACAAGCCCAGTTCATCCAGTCTTTCTTCATATGAAAGACCTGCCATCCCAGGAATCAATCTGGTGAACCTTCTTTGTACTCCCTCTATGGCAAGGATGTCTTTCCTCAGATTAGGGGACCAAAACTGGACCCGGAGGCTGGTGGGGTGGTAGGTGAGGACCAGGGGAACCCTATTCCTAGTGGGGTGGTGGGAGGATGGAGTGAGAGCAGATGTACGTGAAATGGGGGAGATGCGTTTAAGAGCAGAGTTGATAGTGGAGGAAGGGAAGCCCGTTTCTTTAAAAAATGAAGACATCTCCCTCATCCTAGAAATGAAAAGCCTCATCCTGAGAGCAGATGCGGCGGAGACAGAGGAATTGCGAGAAGGGGATGGCGTTTTTGCAAGAGACAGGGTGAGAAGAGGAATAGTCCAGATAGCTGTGAGAGTCAGTAGGCTTATAGTAGACATCAATGGATAAGCTGTCTCCAGAGACAGAGACAGAAAGATCTAGAAAGGGGAGGGAGGTGTCGGAAATGGACCAGGTAAACTTGAGGGCAGGGTGAAAGTTGGAGGCAAAGTTAATAAAGTCAATGAGTTCTGCATGCGTGCAGGAAGCAGCGCCAATGCAGTCGTCGATGTAGTGAAGGAAAAGTGGGGGACAGATACCAGAATAGGCACGGAACATAGATTGTTCCACAAACCCAACAAAAAGGCAGGCATAGCTAGGACCCATACGGGTGCCCATAGCTACACCTTTAGTTTGGAGGAAATGGGAGGAGCAAAAGGAGAAATTATTAAGAGTAAGGACTAATTCCGCTAGACGGAGCAGAGTGGTGGTAGAGGGGAACTGATTAGGTCTGGAATCCAAAAAGAAGCGTAGAGCTTTGAGACCTTCCTGATGGGGGATGGAAGTATATAAGGACTGAACATCCATGGTGAAAATAAAGCGGTGGGGGCCAGGGAACTTAAAATCATCGAAAAGTTTAAGAGCGTGAGAAGTGTCACGAACATAGGTCGGAAGGGATTGAACAAGGGGGGATAAAACCGTGTCGAGGTATGCAGAAATGAGTGATCAAGGATCACTTCACCCGGTTGTTAGAGGTTTTCCCAATGAGGGACTGCACTGCCGGGTGGCTGTTCGGACTTTAGTTCAGGAAATGCTCCCCAGGTGGGGAACTCCAATTCAGGTGGACTCTGATCAGGAAGCACACTTCACAGGGAAAGCGATTGAAAGAAATGCACAAGCTTTTAGGGATTCGACAATTCCACATAGACCACCACACTCAGCTCAGCAATGGTGGAAAGGATGAACCAAGCAATCAAATCACAAACTATGAGAGAAGTACAGTCGACATTTCAGGCCGAAACCATTCAGCCTGCTGAGTTCCTCCAGCATTTTGTGTGTTGAACCGAACAATCAGGACTACCATAGCTAAAGCTACAACAGAGACAGGAAAGACACTTCTGTGTATTGCCGGGAATCCTGATGAGATAGCAAGCAACCAAACTGCACGCTGGGTCTCAGCCCATACAAATCATTGATGGGTCGAGCAATGCGACTTCCCGATGGGGTGATTGTGGGTTGCAGTGAGCCTGGAACTTAATGGAATGAAATGGCTGGTATGTGGAAGACCCCTTTGACCACCTAAACAAAGAGCAAAACAAAGCCACACATTACTGATTGGAGAGAGCCACAGGGAGAGGAGGCAGTCCTCTCACAGCCAAATGATCACGTCATGGTGAGCATGCTGCCTGAAAAGGGAGGGTTTGCTCCAAGATGGATATGACCACAAATGGTACTTCTGACAAATGACACGAGTCTGTGTGCAGACGGGGCGAGGTAGCCCTGACAGACAGAGCAAGAGATCAAGTGTACCCGGTAACAGTCATTGCAGAGAACCTGAGTGATAAACACCAGCCGGCTTCACCACACCCGATGGAAGCAGACCCACAACAAACGCAAATGAGGAAGGTTAGCTGTCAGAGAATGAATGGGTGAAGATATGTGCTAATTGGCCGGCAGTGTGGGAGGCAAAAGGCATACGAATAACAAAGCTGCATTTTAAAGACTGGAGGTCAAATTCTGAAACAATCTCTGCTTAGTCTTGTAGATGGTCATACGGAATTACAGCATAGATGTCGATGCACAAGGGTAGGTAATTGGGAAAGGTGTTCAAAGTACTGGGCATCTTTGCTGCCCTATTTCATTAGATCCTCCTGAAGGTTTGGCCTTTTCTGGAAGAAATTTATTTTTGTCCGGGACGGCCAAGAGAAAGGAATGTTAGATGTCTTCTGGGATTATGGAATCAAGCAAATACTCATTTCAATAGCAACCAGCCTTCAGATTTGAATAAGAATTGTAGACTGAATTTAGAATGCATCAGTGATTAACACTCATTTGGATGTGTTGGTGTGAAGACCTGGGTATTTGAAAGTTAAATGCAACTCAAAGGAAGCGTCATTAGATCATCCTCAAACACGAGGAAATCTGCAGATGCTGGAAATTCAAGCAACACATAAAATGCTGGTGGAACCTTCCAAGAGGACGGTCCCTTATTCTTGGCGGCTCGGAGTGGCGACAACCGGCCAGCAAATCTCAGCCGTACATGAAAACGACAGAATCCACATCTTGACTCGGAGTAGCGGCAAAATGGCCAGCAACTCAGCTGGACACGAAAATGACTGAATTCACTAAGCAGCCACTGGCACCGAAGCAACTTAAGAGTCCATGATTCTCGGCTGCCCGGGGACGAGCAGAGCCGCACTGGCTACGGTGACAAACCAGCAGCGAGTAGATGCAAGCTGGAGATTTTTATGCTGCTGGTTCGAATGAAGATCAGGTGTCTCAATCAAGGAGCCAGGCAAAACACGGGAAAAGGAGAACAACAGAAACAAGGAGTCAGCTGACCGGACAGTGACAATCTGTCCTGCGCCTTGTGAACTAATCCCAGAAACTTCAGCCAGCTCTGCTCTGCTGTCATCCCCATCAGTATCCTCTTCCAATCCACCTGGGCAAGCTCCTCTCTCATGCCTCTGTAATCCCCTTCATTCCATTGTGATACTGATACACCTGACTTATACTTCTCCCTCTCAAATTACAATATGAATTCAAACATATTATAATCACTGCCTCCTAAGGTTTCTTTCACATTCAGCCCGCTAATAAAATCTGGGTTATTACACAACGCCCAATCTAAAATAGCCTTCCCCGAGTAGGTTCAAGCATGAGCTCCTCAAAAATGTTATCTCACAGGCAGTGAACAAATTCCCTCTCTTGCGATTCGACACCAGCCTCATTTTCCCAATCCTCTTGCATATTGAAAACCCTATTACAATTCTGACGTTATCCTTATTACATGCCCTTTTCAGCTCCCTTTGCAATCTCAACCCCACATCTTGGCAACTATTTGGAGGACTATATGATTCCCATAATGGATTTTTCACCCTTGCAGTTTCTTAACTGCACCCACAAAAATGCAAAATTTTCCAACCCTATGTCACATCCTTCTAAAGATGTAATTCCATCTCTTACCAATAGAGCCACACCACCACCTATGCCTTCCTGCCTGTCCTTTTGATAAAGTATATCCTTTGATGTTAAGCTCCCAACTATGGTCTTTTATCAGCCATGACTCAGTGATGCCCACAATGTCATACCCACCAATCTCTAATTACGCCATCTTATTCTGAATGCTACATGCACTTAAATACAGCACCTTCAGTCTGCATTCTTTGCTCTTTGAATTGTGTCTCTGTGGTACAATTTAACTCTTTGTTCTGTCTGCTTTTATACCCAGTCAGTGGCTTGTCCTTACTTACATTCGTGTTACATCCATTATCTACTAGTAAACCTGTTGGCTCATCCTCAGCTCTATTGTACTGGTTCCCACTCCCCTGCTATATTAGTGTAAACCACTCACAAAAACTCCAGTAAATCTGCCCACAAAAATATTGGTTCCTCTCTGATTCAAGTGCAACCCGTCCTTTTTGTGTAGGTCCCACCTGCCCGAGAAGAGGTAGAAATTTGAATCCCTGCCCCCAGCTCCAGTTCTTCAGAAAAACATTTATCTGTCACCTCATTCTATTCTTATCCTCACAGTTGCATGACACAGGCATGAGATTACTTCCCTTGTAGTCCTGCTTCTTAGCTTCCTGCCTAACTCCCTATATTCTTTCCTCAGGACCTCCTCCCTTCTTCTACCTCTGTTGTTCGCACAATATGTACCACAATTTCTGGTTGCTCACCCTCCCTTTTCAGGATATTGTGGACACGTTCAGAAACATCGTGGATCCTGGCACCTGGGAGGCAAACTACCATTCATGTTTCTTTTTTGTGTCCACAGAATCGCCTATCTGGCCCCCTGTCTATAGAGTTCCCTATTTCTGCTACCACTCTCTTCAGTTCCCTGCATTTCTGAGCCACAGGGTCAGACTCATGGCCGGTGTTGCTTCCCCACGTAGGTAACCTCCCATCCCCACCAACAGTACTCAAAATGTAATACTTATTGTTGAGGGAGACAGCCATAGGGGTGTCTGACGTTCTGCCAGACATTCTCCCTTACCTCTTCTTCTTCTATTTCTGGCTGTTTAGACGCATCTAGGTGTATTACAGCCCTCCGCAGGGTGTGTAATTAATTATAGAACTTCAAGGAACTCAAATTCACAAATACAACCTAGTCTCACGTATAAACTGAATAATAGACTCTTCAATCAGATGTTGATTCTCTTGATGGCCAAAGATTTAATAGAAAACCAAAATAAATTTAAGCCAGATAGCCTCTTGAACAGCATACTTCTTTCAATTTTGTATCAATGACAGCTCAGCAAAACATGCTGGACTGTCTCTGGACTACCACAGTCACATGATCCAGTAGGATGTTTTCCTATTATCTTTAAATAATAGTTTAGCCCACAATGCCCCAACCTAAGTCTTGTAAATTTCACCATATATCTACGACTTAAAAGGTAACAGTCTGAGACCTTTTTAACTAGTGGGTGACTAGAAAAATAATGCCTGCCCCTTAATTCATTTTTCCAATCCTCCTGCCACTTCTTCGCTATACCTTTTTTAATCCTACTTCTCAATTCTGCTCTGCCCAGGGGAACTCTAATTTCTATTTGCCTGTTCTGCAAGGAAGACTTTGCAATGCCATCCACAATTTCATTTCCCTCCACCCCAGCATGCCCAGGTATCCATGAAAATCTAACTGCACAACCCATCTTCCCTACTCTAAACAACACTAAGAGAATCTCAATAACTATGTCAGGACGGGCTTTTGATTTACTCCCTTTTATAGACTCCAAGGCCGCAGCAGAATCCGAACAGATGATAACCCTACGTGGTCGAGAGTCTTCTATCCACCATAAGGCCCAGAGGATTGTTAATAATTCTGTTGCAAAGACAGAAACACCATCTGAAACCCGGTGACCAATCTTACCTCCAAGTTGAGACAGATACATCCCAAATCCTGCCCTACTGCTTTCTGGGTCCACTGAGCCATCAGTAAAAATCTTCAGATAAGATCCTCATTTATTATTTAAATATTCATTTGTGATCAATGCTGATGAAATTGCACTGCTTCCTTTAAGCTGAGGAAGGAGGAACAGATCTATTTCTGGTTCTGGAAAGAGCCAAAATGGGACGGGTGGCAAGCAAATTTGGTCAACTATGTCTTCCTCAGTCAGTTTCAAATTCACAGCCCAGTTACTCATAGTCATAGTCATACTTTATTGATCCCGGGGGAAATTGGTTATTAACCAAATTAACCAAATCTAAAAATGTGTATGTTTTAATTTCACTTTGGCTCTCTGACTTCCTCTGCAAAAGACACTTTGGTGGACAGTTGTGATTGAATCCATTTAGTTTTACCCAATACTGCAGGCCCAGCTGAATTCGTCTTAAATGTAGAGGCACTTCTCCCATCTCCACACATCATGCCGGGAATGATGTTGTTCTAAAAGCTCCACAATAGAGTCTAAGTGCTTTGGACTGCATAGTGTCTAATTTTCCAAGCACTGCTGTAGCAGCGGAACCATAAACAATACAACCATAATATATAACCGATCTAATCATAGCTAGATATATTAAGTACATAGTTTCCCGCCCTGCTCCTCAGTTACATCCAGCAATACTTCTCATAACATTTAAAACTTTCTCACACTTCCCAATTGTTTTAGAAACATAGAAACATAGAAAATAGGTGCAGGAGTAGGCCATTCGGCCCTTCGAGCCTGCACCGCCATTTATTATGATCATGGCTGATCATCCAACTCAGAACCCTGTACCTGCCTTCCCTCCATACCCCCTGACCCCTGTAGCCACAAGGGCCATATCTAACTCCCTCTTAAACATAGCCAATGAACTGGCCTCAACAGTTTGCTGTGGCAGAGAATTCCACAGATTCACCACTCTCTGTGTGAAGAAGTTTTTCCTAATCTCGGTCCTAAAAGGCTTCCCCTCTATCCTCAAACTGTGACCCCACGTTCTGGAACTCCCCAACATCGGGAACAATCTTCCCGCATCTAGCCTGTCCAATCCCTTTAGGATCTTATACGTTTCAATCAGATCCCCCCTCAATCTTCTAAATTCCAACGAGTACAAGCCCAGTTCATCCAGTCTTTCTTCATATGAAAGACCTGCCATCCCAGGAATCAATCTGGTGAACCTTCTTTGTACTCCTTCTATGGCAAAGATGTCTTTCCTCAGATTAGGGGACCAAAACTGCACACAATACTCCAGGTGTGGTCTCACCAAGGCCTTGTACAACTGCAGTAGTACCTCCCTGCTCCTGTACTCGAATCCTCTCGCTATAAATGCCAGCATACCGTTTGCCTTTTTCACCGCCTGCTGTACCTGCATGCCCACTTTCAATGACTGGTGTATAATGACACCCAGGTCTCGTTGCACCTCCCCTTTTCCTAATCGGCCACCATTCAGATAATAATCTGTTTTCCTATTTTTGCCACCAAAGTGGATAACTTCACATTTATCCACATTAAATTGCATCTGCCATGAGTTTGCCCACTCACCCAACCTATCCAAGTCACCCTGCATCCTCTTAGCATCCTCCTCACTGCTAACACTGCCGCCCAGCTTCGTGTCATCCGCAAACTTGGAGATGCTGCATTTAATTCCCTCATCCAAGTCATTAATATATATTGTAAACAACTGGGGTCCCAGCACTGAGCCTTGCGGTACCCCACTAGTCACCGCCTGCCATTCTGAAAAGGTCCCGTTTATTCCCACTCTTTGCTTCCTGTCTGCTAACCAATTCTCCACCCACACCAATACCTTACCCCCAATACCGTGTGCTTTAAGTTTGCACACTAATCTCCTGTGTGGGACCTTGTCAAAAACCTTTTGAAAATCCAAATATACCACATCCACTGGTTCTCCCCTATCCACTCTACTAGTTACATCCTCAAAAAATTCTATGAGATTCGTCAGACATGATTTTCCTTTCACAAATCCATGCTGACTTTGTCCGATCATTTCACCGCTTTCCAAATGTGCTGTTATCACATCCTTGATAACTGACTCCAGCAGTTTCCCCACCACCGACGTTAGGCTAACTGGCCTATAATTCCCCGGTTTCTCTCTCCTTCCTTTTTTAAAAAGTGGGGTTACACTAGCCACCCTCCAATCCTCAGGAACTAGTCCAGAATCTAACGAGTTTTGAAAAATTATCACTAATGCATCCACTATTTCTTGGGCTACTTCCTTAAGCACTCTAGGATGCAGACCATCTGGCCCTGGGGATTTATCTGCCTTCAATCCCTTCAATTTACCTAACACCACTTCCCTACTAACATGTATTTCACTCAGTTCCTCCATCTCACTGGACCCTCTGTCCCTTACTATTTCTGGAAGATTATTTATGTCCTCCTTAGTGAAGACAGAACCAAAGTAATTATTCAATTGGTCTGCCATGTCCTTGCTCCCCATAATCAATTCACCTGTTTCTGTCTGCAGGGGACCTACATTTGTCTTTACCAGTCTTTTCCTTTTTACATATCTATAAAAGCTTTTACAGTCCGTTTTTATGTTCTCTGCCAGTTTTCTCTCAAAATCTTTTTTCCCCTTCCTAATTAAGCCCTTTGTCCTCCTCTGCTGAACTCTGAATTTCTCCCAGTCCTCAGGTGAGCCACTTTCTCTGGCTAATTTGTATGCTTCTTCTTTGGTATTGATACTATCCCTAATTTCTCTTGTCAGCCACGGGTGCACTACCTTCCTTGATTTATTCTTTTGCCAAACTGGGATGAACAATTGTTGTCATCCATGCAACCTTTAAATGCTTGCCATTGCATATCCACCGTCAATCCTTTAAGTGTCATTTGCCAGTCTATCTTAGCTAATTCACGTCTCATACCTTCAAAGTTACCCCTCTTTAAGTTCAGAACCTTTGTTTCTGAATTAACTATGTCACTCTCCATGTTAATGAAGAATTCCACCATATTATGGTCACTCTTACCCAAGGGGCCTCTCACGACAAGATCGCTAATTAACCCTTCCTCATTGCTCAAAACCCAGTCCAGAATAGCCTGCTTTCTAGTTGGTTCCTCGACATGTTGGTTCAAAAAACCATCCCGCATACATTCCAAGAAATCCTCTTCCTCAGCACCTTTACCAATTTGGTTCACCCAGTCTACATGTAGATTGAAGTCACCCATTATAACTGCTGTTCCTTTATTGCACACATTTTTAATTTCCTGTTTAATACCATCTCCGACCTCACTACTACTGTTAGGTGGCCTGTACACAACTCCCACCAGCGTCTTCTGCCCCTTAGTGTTATGCAGCTCTACCCATATCGATTCCACATCTTCCCGGCTTATGTCCTTCCTTTCTATTGCGTTAATCTCTTTTTTGACCAGCAACGCCACCCCACCTCCCCTTCCTTCATGTCTATCCCTCCTGAATATTGAATATCCCTGAACGTTGAGCTCCCATCCCTGGTCACCCTGGAGCCATGTCTCTGTGATCCCAACTATATCATAATCATTAATAACAATCTGCACTTTCAATTCATCCACCTTATTACGAATGCTCCTTGCATTGACACATAAAGCCTTCAGGCGCTCTTTTACAACTCTCTTAGCCGTTGTACAATTATGTTGAAAAGTGGCCCATTTTAATGCTTGCCCTGGATTTGTCGGCCTGCCACTTTTACTTTTCTCCTTTGTACTTTTTGCTTCTACGCTCACTTTACACCCCTCTGTCTCTCTGCACTGGTTCCCATCCCTCTGTTGTGAACTAACCTCCTCACGCCTAGCCTCTTTAATTTGATTCCCACCCCCCAACCATTCTAGGTTAAAGTCACCTCAGTAGCCCCCGCTAATCTATATGAACGCTCCAAGTAAGTCTTTCATCAAACCAGACACCTAAAAACTTGAATACCTTGACTGTTTCTAGTGGAGAATCATATAGACACAGTTCACAATCAGGAATCTTTCTTCTAAAGTCAAAAATCATGTATTTGGACTTAGAAGCAGAAATCCTGATTGGAGGAACAACACCTTACATTCCGTCTGGGTAGCCTCCAACCTGATGGCATGAACATCGACTTCTCTAACTTCCGATAAGGCCCCACCTCCCCCTCGTACCCCATCTGTTACTCATTTTTATGCACACATTCTTTCTCTCACTCTCCTTTTTCTCCCTCTGTCCCTCTGAATATACCTCTTGCCCATCCTCTGGGTCACCCCCCCCCCTTGTCTTTCTTCCCGGACCTCCTGTCCCATGATCCTCTCGTATCCCCTTTTGCCTATCACCTGTCCAGCTCTTGGCTCCATCCCTCCCCCTCCTGTCTTCTCCTATCATTTTGCATCTCCCCCTCCCCCTCCAACTTTCAAATCCCTTACTCACTCTTCCTTCAGTTAGTCCTGACAAAGGGTCTCGGCCTGAAACGTCGACTGTACCTCTTCCTAGAGATGCTGCCTGGCCTGCTGCATTCACCAGCAACTTTGATGTGTGTTCCCCATTTATTAGCCCAGTTTTCAATCGATCTTAAAACCTTTTGTACTTGACTTAATATATACTTGATGCTTCTTCCTCTTTTCCAGATTGCACCATCATCTACAAGCAATGATTTACGAAGTGCTGTCCCTACCTGATCAAAGATATCATTTATCATGACATTAAAAAGAACTGGACTAATGACACTTCCTTGAGAGGTACCATTACCTATTTTAACTGACTTGGAGCTTGTTCCACCTATTCTTACTTGAATTGGCCTTTTCTTAAGGAAATCTTTGATCCAATTAAACATTCTATCTCTAATTCCCGCATCATAGAGTTTAATTAATAAGCCATCCTTCCATAGTCAGTCATATGCACTTTCAATATCTAGAAACACACTTACCATTACTTCTCTATTTTGAAATGCTTTTTTTTAATATCATGACCTAAAAGGGCAACAGATTCCACTGTTGATCGTCCATTTCTTAAACTATTTTGATAGGCAGCAAAATGTCCCTGATTTTCCAAAAAATACACAAGTCTGTTGGCGACCATTCGTTCCATTGTTTTACAAAGCACTGACGTTAAAACTATAGGCCGATACGAACTAGGACTAGACGCATCCTTACCTGGCTTTAAAACTGGAACTACCACCGCATGCTTCCATTCTACTGGTAATTTTCCTTCTTTCCACACTGAATTAAACAAGGCTAGAATTTCTATTAATACAGAGTCATCTAAATGCTTAAGCAATTCATAACACAGTCCATCCCTACCAAGAGAAGTGTTTGAACCTGATTGGACAGTTTCCTGCAATTCGTGAAGGGAGAAAAACAAATTTATGGAGCTATTATCATCCAAACTCCTGTCCAATTTCCAACTTTCCTTTAACATAATTTCCTTTCTCAAATCACCTAACTCTCCAGAACTGTGTAACGCTTGGAACACCTCTACAAACATATCAGCCTTTTTCTTATTGGTTACAGCTTCAGTATCTCCTTCCAGCAAAGCTGGGATAGATGGTTTCCCATATCTCCCTGACATTCTGTGAATGATCGTCCATAGCTGCTTTATAGGTGTCTCAGGGCTCAGGGTTCCACAAAATCTTCTCCAACTATCCCTCTTTGCATTTTTAATTACTCTCCTTGCTACTGCTCTTTCCTTTTTATACTCCATAACATAATCTAACACTGGGTACTTTCTTAATTTCCTGTAAGCTCTATTTCTGTTCCTTACTGCTGTATCACAATTTTTATTCCACCACGGAACTAATGCTCGAGCCTTAAGTACATTCCGTAGCGGAATAGTCAACTGAGCAACTTTATGAATTACAGAACAGAGAGATTCATTCCAATCATCTATGGAGCCCTCGCTATTAATCTCTTCTATTATATCCACAGCTTTCTCCTGGTACTCATCCCAATGGGCCAAAGAAAAATTATACCTAGCAGACCTCTCCTCAACTTGTACTATCAAATTTCTACCAAATTGACATAATATACAATAGTGATCACTTCCTAGTGTGTATCTGTCCATAACATCCCATTCCTCAACCCTAGCTAAGTTTGAGGAAGTGATAGATAAGTCTAAGTGACTACACGTATTCTATACAATATTAAATCTTGTAGGCCTTCCATCATTTAGCAGTACCATGTTGTATTTATCTAGAAACTCCTCCATTACCACTCCATTACTATCTTTACTTTCGCTACCCCATATAGGATTATGGGCATTGAAATCTCCAACCCAGATTACTGGGGATCTTAATTTATTCATAATTTCATCCAAATCTGATAATATCATATTACCTGGTTTATAAAAGTTAATCAAAGTTATTTGACCACGAGAGCTCCAAACCTCCACAGCCACAATTTCAAGTTTAAATTTAATATCAAGTCTTCTAAACTGGAGTCCTGATTTTATGAAAGTTGCACACCCTCCACCAGATTTACCTGTTCTGTCAGCTCTCAAAATCCAAATGAGGCTTTAACCATGTCTTCTGTATACAGATGAAATCAGGCTTGTCTTTAAAAGTTCCAACAAATCATTTTAATTCTGGCCCATTTGCAGATAAACTTCTTGCATTCCATTGTAATATTAAAAACATCGAGATACTAATTATTGGCCTCTTCATCCACATAAAGCTCCTCTGTACTCTCTGATCCCGACAACTAGGAAGTATTCAGTGATTGTTTGTCTGTCATATACTCATGTAATTTTTCCGGCGAAATGTTTTATATCAAGGAATCTCTCTGCAGCTCCAACAACTATAGAACATAGAATATAGAATAGTACAGCACAGTACAGGCCCTTTGGCCCACAATGTTGTGCCGATCCTCAAACCCTGCCTCCCATATAAGCCCCCACCTTAAATTCCTCCATATACCTGTCTGGTAGTCTCTTAAACTTCACTAGTGCACCTGCTTCCACCACTGACTCAGGCAGTGCATTCCACACACTAACCACTCTGAGTAAAAAACCTTCCTCTAATATCCCCCTTGAACTTCCCACCCCTTACCTTAAAGCCATGTCCTCTTATGTTCAGCAGTGGTGCCCTGGGGAAGAGGCACTGGCTATCCACTCTATCTATTCCTCTTATTATCTTGTACACCTCTGTCATGTCTCCTCTCATCCTCCTTCCCTCCAAAGAGTAAAGCCCTAGCTCCCTTAATCTCTGATCATACTTCATACTCTCTAAACCAGGCAGCATCCTGGTAAATCTGCTCTGTACCCTTTCCAATGCTTCCACATCCTTCATAGTGAGGCGACCAGAACTGGACACAGTACTCCAAGTGTGGCCTGACCAGAGTTTTATAAAGCTGCATCATTACATCGTGACTCTTGAACTCTGTCCCTTAACTTATGAAAGCTAACACCCCATAAGCTTTCTTAACTACCCTCTCAACCTGTGAGGCAACTTTCAGGGATCTGTGGACATGTACCCCTAGGTCCCTCTGCTCCTCCACACTACCAAGTATCCTGCCATTTACTTTGTACTCTGCCTTGGAGTTTGTCCTTCCAAAGTGTACCACCTCACACTTCTCTGGGTTGAACTCCATCTGCCACTTCTCAGCCCACTTCTGCATCCTATCAACGTCTCTCTGCAATCTTTCACAGTCCTCTACACTATCTACAACACCACCAACCTTTGTGTCATCTGTAAACTTGCCAACCCACCCTTCTACCCCCTCATCCAGGTCGTTAATAAAAATCACGAAAAGTAGAGGTCCCAGAACAGATCCCATGCCTTCTGACTTTCCGAATAAGCCTATCATGTGGAACCTTGTCAAATGCCTTACTAAAATCCATATAGATCACATCCGCTGCACTACCCTCATCTGTATGCCTGGTCACCTCCTCAAAGAACTCTATCAAGCTTGTTAGACACGATCTGCCCTTCACAAAGCCATGCTGACTGTCCCTGATCACACCATGATTCTCTAAATGCCCAGAGATCCTATCTCTAAGCATCTTTTCCATCAGCTTTCCCACCACAGTTGTAAGGCTCACTGGTCTATAATTACCCGGACTATCTCTACTACCTTTTTTGAACAAGGGGACAACATTCGCCTCCCTCCAATCCTCCGGTACCATTCCCGTGGACAACGAGGACATAAAGATCCTAGCCAGATGCTCAACAATCTCTTCCCTCACCTCGTGGAGAAGCCTGGGGAATATTCCATCGTGCCCCGGGGACTTATCCGTCCTAATGTATTTTAACAACTTCAACACCTCCTCTCCCTTAATATCAACATGCTCCAGAACATCAACCTCACTCGTATTGTCCTCACCGTCATCAAGTTCCCTCTCATTGGTGAATACTGAAGAGAAGTATTCATTGAGGACCTCGCTCACTTCCGCAGCCTCCAGGCACATCTTCCCACCTTTATCTCCAATTGGTCCTACCTTCACTCCTGTCATCCTTTTTTTCTTCACATAATTGAAGAATGCCTTGGGGTTTTCCTTTACCCTACTTGCCAAGGCCTTCTCATGCCCCCTTCTTGCTCTTCTCAACCCCTTCCTAAGCTCCTTTCTTGCTTCCCTATGTTCCTCAGTAGACCCATCTGATCCTTGCTTCCTAAACCTCATGTATGCTGCCTTCTTCCACCTGACTAAATTTTCCACCTCACTTGTCACCCATGGTTCCTTCACCCTACCATTCTTTATCTTCCTCACCCGGACCCTAACATCCTGCAAGAGATCTCTAAACATCGACCACATGTCCATAGTACATTTCCCTGCAAAAATTCACACCCGCAAGTTCTAGTCTTCTAGCCTCATAATTTGCCCTTTCCCAATTAAAAATTTTCCTGTCCTCTCTGATTCTATCTTTTTCCATGATAATGCTAAAGGCCAGGGAGTGGTGGTCACTGTCCCCCAGATGCTCACCCACTGAGAGATCTGTGACCTGACCCGGTTCAGTACCTAGTACCAGATCTAATATGGCATTCCCCCTGGTCGGCCTGTCCACATACTCTGACAGGAATCCGTCCTGGACACAATTAACAAACTCTGCCCCATCTAAACGCTTGGAACGAATCAGGTGCCAATCAATAATAGGGAAGTTAAAGTCAACCATGATAACAATCCTGTTATTTTTGCACCTTTCCAAATTCTGCCTCCCAATCTGCTCCTATGTAACACACATAAAAGTTGCTGGTGAACACAGCAGGCCAGGCGGCATCTCTAGGAAGAGGTGCAGTCGACGTTTCAGGCCGAGACCCTTCGTCAGGAGGGATCCCTTCCTATTCCTGACTTCCACCCATACTAACTCAAAGGAGGATCCTGCTACATTACCCACCCTTTCTCTAGCTGTAATAGTATCCCTGACCAGTAAGGCCACCCCTCCTCCCCTTTTTCCACCCTCTCTATCCCTTTTAAAGCACTAAAATCCAGGAATATTGAGAATCCATTCCTGCCCTGGTGCCAGCCAAGTCTCTGTAATGGTCACTACATCATAATTCCATGTATGTATCCAAGCTCTCAGTTCACCACCTTTGTTCCTGATGCTTCTTGCATTGAGGTACACACATTTCAACCCTTCCACCTTACTATATTTACACCATTTATTCTGCTTCTCTTTCCTCGAAGCATCTCTGTATGTTGGATCTGGCTTTACTCCATGCACTTCTTTCACTGCTCTATCGCTCTGGGTTCTATCCCCCTTGCAAATTAGTTTAAACCCTCCTGAACCATGCCAGCAAACCTACCTGCAAGGATATTGCTCCCCCTCGAGTTCAGGTGCAACCCATCCAATCTGTACAGGTCCCACCTTCCCTAGAAGAGATCCCAATGATCCAAAAATCTAAAACCCTGCTCCCTGTACCAACTCCTCAGCCACACATTCAACTGCCATCTCCTCCAATTCTTACCATCTCTGTCACGTAGCACTGGCAGCAATTCTGAGAACGCCACCCTTGAGGTCCTGTTCTTCAGCCTTCTGCCTAATTCCCGAAACTCACACTTCAGGACCTCATCCCTCTTCCTGCCTATGTCGTTGGCCCCAACATGCATCACGACTTCTGGTTGATTTCCCTCTCGTACCAGGATATCGTGCACCCGGTCAGAGTCAACCCCGACCCTGGCACCCGGGAGGCAACAAACCATGCAGGTGTCCTTCTCATGTCCACAAAATCTCCTGTCTGCTCCCCTGACTATAGAGTCTCCAATGACGACAGCTCTCCTCTTCTCCATCCCATGCCTCTGCACCACCGGGTCAGACTCAGTGCCGGAGGCCCTGCCACCGTGGCTCACACCTGGTCGTTCATCCCCGCCAACAGTATCCAGGACGGTAGACTTATTATTCAGGAGAATGGCTACAGGGGTGCTCTGCACTGTCCGTCTGCTCAGCTTCACTTTCCCCCCTCTGACTGTCACCCAACGACCTGCTTCCGGCAGCCTAGGTGTGACTACCTCCCTGTAGCTCTCATCTATGACTGCCTCATTCTCCCTTATGAGTCAAAGGTCATCCAGCTGCTGCTCCAGATTCCTTATACGGTCTTCCAGATCGCCCAGCCGTATGCACTTCTGGCAGATGTGACTCTGCGGGAGAGGAGCGTTCCCCCAAGACTGCCACATCTCACATGAGAGGCACATCACCATCTCAGGAGGCATCGTAAAGACTAACTGAGATCTAGCTTGTCCTCCGCCTCTTCTCGTCAAAGCCTCAAAGCTCCACTCCTTCACTGGCCCACTCACTCACTGGCTGCTTTCCACAGGCCGCTTCACTTGAGCTATCCCTCTATTTATCTCTACTTTAATCATATCCGACCTCTTTGTTGTAATTTTAGCCCCAACCAGTACGTCAACAACAAACGCCAAAAAAGACTCTTTAGTCATCAACAACATGCCTGAAGGAACCATAGTTGGAGAACTCAGAATGAACTGACTCCCCATCATTCCAATCTTTACTTATCCTTTGCTCTCTATCAACTTTCTTTACTGCCTCAGCATATGATAATTTTTGTTGGATACTAACATCCTGAATCTGCTTTGCCTTACTGAAATACTCACATCCTCTGAACGCCGCTATATGGTCCCCTCCACAGTTACTGCATTTAGGTACTGCTGCCTTACATGCTTTAATATCCTGATCCTCTCCACATTTCATACATCTTCTTTTACCTCGACATGAACCAGCAACATGTCCAAATATCTGGCAATTATAACAGCGTAAGGGAGGCCTAATGTATTCTCTAACTTGATAAGATATGCACACAAGGTAGACTCTAGTTAGAAGAACATCACCTGCTAAAACCAGAAGAACAGGGGAATCCCAATTACCACCTTCTCTTGATTTTAATCGTTTGGCTTCAATCACTTGACCACCTTTAATATTGTCCAGAATTTCCTTTTCAGAGATGCCAGATCAAATACCATACACTACCCCCTTAACTCCTTCCTTTCAGAGTAATACACCCCACTTTCACAACCAATTTTCCCACCATTTTAGCACTGTTATATTGGTCAATGTCTTTGCAACAAATTTTCAGCAATCCATTTGACCAAATCTTGGCCTGGAATCCTTTACCTATTTGGTTCTCCAATGTTGCTGCCACTTTCAAAGGATTAAGGGCTCTAAATCCTCTTTCTCCTTCCTTCTGACCTTTAATTTTATACAGAACTATAAATTCCTCCAATTCTATAAATTTCCCTTACCACCATTCAGGGCCCCAAACAGTCCTTCCAGATGAGGCAACACTTCACCTGTGAGTCGACTGGGGTGATATACTGCGTCTGGTGCTCCCGATGTGGCTTTGGTGAGACCCGACGCAAAGTGGGAGACCGCTTTGCTGAACATCTACGCTCTGTCTGCCAGAGAAAGCAGGATCTCCCAGTGGCCACACATTTTAATTCCACATCCCATTCCTATTCTGACATGTCTATCCACGGCCTCCTCTACTGTAAAGATGAAGCCACACTCAGGTTGGAGGAACAACACCTTATATTCAGTCTGGGTAGCCTCCAACCTGATGGCATGAACATCGACTTCTCTAACTTCCGCTAAGGCCCCACCTCCCCCTCGTACCCCATCTGTTACTTATTTTTATGCACACATTCTTTCTCTCACTCTCCTTTTTCTCCCTCTGTCCCTCTGAATATACCCCTTACCCATCCTCTGGGTCCCCCCCACTTGTCTTTCTTCCCGGACCTCCTGTCCCATGATCCTCTCGTATCCCCTTTTGCCTATCACCTGTCCAGCTCTTGGCTCTATCCCTCCCCCTCCTGTCTTCTCCTATCATTTTGGATCTCCCCCTCCCCCTCCAACTTTCAAATCCCTTACTCACTCTTCCTTCAGTTAGTCCTGACGAAGGGTCTCGGCCTGAAACGTCAACTGCACCTCTTCCTAGAGATGCTGCCTGGCCTGCTGCGTTCACCAGCAACTTTGATGTGTGTTGCTTGAATTTCCAGCATCTGCAGAATTCCTGTTGTTTGAATTCCTCCAATTCACCCATTTTCCCCATTACTTCAGGTCTTTCACTTGATGCACCCCTTTTTTTTGGCTACCATTACTGCTGGTGTATTCCACAATCTCCCGGTCTCCCCCTTCAATCTCACCGGCCCCCCCCCCCACCTTTTGCAGCCATAGGCTACAAGCTAACTTTCCAAACTACTAGGCTTCTCCCCACCAAAGTCCCCACCCACTCAATCCACCTAACCAGCCAGCCTGAAACCCTGGCCTTCAACTACCGTCCTTGATTCATTCGAATTCACTCATTTGTAGACTGAAATTCTTTCTGGCCAGCCCCCTTCAGCACTAGCCAGCCGGATGAGATGCTTTGGAAAGCGCCCTCCTTTACCTCTCCTGACAGTCACACATTTATCTGTCTCCTGCAGCCTCGAGGTGACGACCTCCCTGTAGCTCCTGATTATCACCTCTTCAATGGCCCTAACAAGCTGAAGGTCATCGAGCTGCAGTTCTAGTTTCTTTAATTGGTCGGTAAAAAGATCCGTTAGAGATGGCGCTGGTAACTGGCGGCTCTCCCGGGCAAACTGCCCTCTCCGCTATCCTCCACCCGAGAAACCCTCCTAAACCACCAATCTAGATCAACAACCCCCTGGCGAAGCTACTGACCCAGCTGGAGAGCACCGCGCCAGAAATGCTTCTTAAACTCCGGGCCCGACCAGCGAGGCGCACCACGTTCCCGGAGACCCGCGGTCTGCTACCGAGCCGGAGCGCTTGGAGACACGGCCCATTGCGACCACACAGAAGGGACAGCGGAGACCTCAAGGTGCCCCAGACGCTTCCCCGGAGCGACCACCGTAAAGCCCCGTTGGTGGCCATCCACAGTTGCCGGAAGTGAGGCCTCCGGCGCCGACCTCGGAAATCGAGCCCGAGGCTCGGCTGGAGCGGAGGCCTCCACCACCGTGACTCGGCTTAAGGAAGGAGCCCGACCATCCGGGATTAAGTGTCGGCTTCGGGGCCCAACCCAATCGACAGCCCGGCAGCTAGAAGTGGCAGCGGAGCCTCCCCCGTTACTCGGCCCAACCCAGAGCGCACGACGACTCGACCCTTATGCTCCGTGCGCCCTGCCTCAGATCTGTTCCTCCAATACATTTTCACCCCACCTTTTCCTGCACCCTGTTTGCTCCTGTGATCATTGCATAGAGTTTTTCCAACCCGGGTTGCTGACACAGTCCTTGATCAGGTGAAGTGTACCGATTTATTATGTGAATAAGGCTGAGGGACATGCGGAGGAAAAGAGGCAATGGAAGACTGAGAGATGGAGGGGCAGAAAGAAATCCATACTGGGAGCAGTGGGAGAAGGCCTTTGACCCTTCACTCTCTCGTGGGGCCTTCCAGTTCCAGTGAGGTTCATGGGGCTGGAGAGTGAGTGAGGGGAAAGGACTGAGTTTGAGGATCATCTGGAGAAGGACAGAGAGAGGGAAAGGGGTATATCTACAGTGACCCTCATCCTTGATCATCTACTGTTAATGCCCTGAATTCAGGACTCCGCCAATGCAACCAAGGAATGTTTGGAAGATCAGTTCATTACAATGGTGTTTTCAACCAGATAATGGGGATGGCAAGAGGCCCAAATATCTGTTTCACTGCGAGGATCCCCACTTGTTGCTGGAAAGAGTAATGCAGCAAGAACGAAAACAAAATGTTGTATCTCTCGGCTGGACAAGGGGCAAGTAAATATTTCAAACAAGAGAAAACCTGCAGATGCTGGAAATCAAAGTAATACACACAAAACGCTGGAGGAACTCAGCAGGCATCCATGCAAAAGAGTAAACAGTCTATATTTCGGGCTGAGACCCTTCAAATATTTGCTTATGGAAAGGGGGAAATTGGCAGCAGGGCCAGCATTTACTGGCCACTGACTGCCCTCGTGCAGGTCGAAACATGCGACGTCAGCTGCTGTAATCTGTGTGTTGTCGTCCATTTAAAACTATACCCTAGCAATAATGTTAAATGTTGTTTATTGAGGCTGGTATTCTATTAACAGAAAATGTTATTGGATAATTAGCATGAAGCAGGCTCCAGATTCCATATGTCATTGGAATGTGGGAAGAAACCTATGTGGTCACGGGAAGAATGTACAAATTCCAGACAGAACTCGGTGGGAATCCAATCCCAATTAGAGATCACTGATGCTGTAAAGAAACACTGGAGGAACTCAGCAGCCAGGCAGCATCTAAGGAAAAGAGTAAACAGTCGATGTTTTGGGCTGAGACACTTCATCAAGACTGGAGAAAAAGATGGGAAGTCAGAGGAGGAAGGTGGAAGGTGACAGGTGAATCCAGGAGAGGGGTGAAGTAAAGAGCTGGGAAGTTGATTGGTGAAAGAGATCTTTATCTGGAGAAGGGGGAATCTGATTGGAAAGGGTAGAAGACCATTGGAGAAAGGGAAGGGGGAGGAGCACCAGAGGGAGGTGATGGACAGGTAAGGTTATAAGGTGAGAGAAGGTAACAGGAATGGGGAATGGGGTGGTGGGGGTGCACTTTCCAGAAGTCTGAGAAATTGATATTCATGCCATCAAGTTGGAGGGCATTGAGATGGAATACAAGCAAGAAATCGATTGAATTTGAAGTCCTGTAGTTAAAGCTGTGAAATACCCTGTTCTTTTCCTTACATTGAAGAACCATTCGACCCATCAGGTCACTGTCAGTCCCACTCCTCCACTCATTTCCCTCAACCCTATTCTCTCTCTCTTTGCTATCAGCTCCCCTCCCCCACCCAATTACCCCTTCCAGCCACACCCACTGTCTGATAGTTGGGTACTTTCGAGCGAGCTGCTTGTCTTTGGGATATGACAGAAAACCAGAGTACTCAGAGCGGTCACAGGGAGAACATGAGGACTCCAGACCCTCCGGTCAGGATCAAATGTAGGTAATTGGAGATGGAGTTGGGAGTAGCCGATGTAATCACTGTTACACTATGCCAGCCAGAACCCTGATTTTATTTGGGACAGTGCAGAGAATTTATCGATTACATCAGATGTACAACACCCCGATCAACCACCATTGATTTTTCTTTCCCCAGAAAGGTTCCTTCATTCACAAACACTCCAAATGGTTCTAGAGTGTGTTCATTTGTCACCACCCTCAATACCTGGTAACCCTGCAGGTCATGGCTCTTCAAGTACATCAGGGAGCTATTTAAGGGTGCCCAGAGTTTGTGCCTTTCCTGCCCCTTCAGTCTGTGAGTTCCCAATCCTCACCCATCTCTCCTTATTTCATCTTTCTCCTGGTTCTCAGGTCTCAACAATGAATTCAAACTACTTGAATTTCAGTCATTCTCACATCCCCAGCATTTATTTTGTCTTCTTTCATTTATGGCGATGTCGGATTTGACCCCTGCCATCCATTTACAACTACCCTCGACTCACCTATCCCAGCCAGTGGCACCACCATTTGCAACGTTCACACTGCTCTCTACACCTCAGGACCCTGGGGAGCCGGGAGCTCTGGACCCGCGAACTGCGATTGCTGCTGATCTGCGGAGCTCAGGCGAAGGGCGATTGATTCAATCTTTATAATTTCACAAAAAATATTTCTGTTGTGCTCACAATGCAGTTAACACGTTAAAATTAATGGATCAATAGTTTTTATTTTTTTCAGTAATTCTTTTTTAGTCCACTTTTCCCACATTTATTTAGACACCAGATCTATTTCTAGGCTCATTGGATCACCACAGTGCGGAATTTGGGGATTAAAAGGGACCCTTTCAGTGCCAATCTGTTGTCAGTGAGATTTTCCGCAGTTGCTGAGCCCAGCATCTGACGCTGATGCCTGGACCCGGCTCGTTTACAGATCCGCAGGGGGACGGAGCAGATTCTGACCCACTTGTTTTCATCCACAGTTCCAAAGAAAGGATAAAGTTTCCCTGTGAATTTATTCCCAGTAAAGGTGTGGAGATGGGTCTTGGTCTCCGCATTGTAAAATGAAATTGTCCCAGTCTCATAACTCAGATATACAGCCACCCTCCCAGGGATGCGATCAGCAGGGAGACGGGTTGGAGGGGAAGTGTTCACATTGAACTCATCATCCCGGCGCCAAATGATCCAGAATCCTTTGTCTGTTTTCAGTTTAACCCCTCTCTTCCTCTCCACAGACTCTGCGGCGACTCCCAGCCTCCAGCGCCGATTCCCCATCACCTCCACCTCCCAGTAATGTCTCCCCGATGTGAATCCCTCCGATCCCAGCACACAGGCCCCGACTGTAAACCTCTTCTCCGTGTCAGGGAGATGCGGCGGGGACCGAGTCCATTTCACTTTCTTCAGGTCGGCCGATACCTCAAGCCCCGGGCCTGCTGTTTCCACATCCAGAGTCACAGAGACTGTAGATTTGTGGGGAGAGGTGGGAAGCAGAGAATTAGAGAGTCCCCATGGATTGGGCAGCCTCGTGACTGGGGTTCAAACCGCTTGCCCTCAGGCACAATTGAACGGCAGCAGTCGCTATTCTTGGGATAAATGGAAAACAAACTTCTTGCGAGCATTTTCGCCGGGATGGAGACAAAATTTTCCCGGGATTGCTGGGAGGGGACAGAGGCGTGCTGACAAAAATGGCAGAAAGAAGAGAGGAGGATTGAAAGATTGCGGGTGGAGATAAAGTGGTCGTGCGCAATATATAGAACTTTTCCTATGGGATCAAATTGACGATGGACGGGACTGATGTGAGCAGTTACTGGAGAAATTGGAAGGAGAGAGATAATTTTCTTTAATGTTAGAGAATTAGGAGTAATCTGGCACAGGAGATTTCTGAGGTGGAGAAGCTGTGACCATATTGAAAGGGAGCAGACTTGATGGTCCAGATGACCTACTCCTGTCGCTATTTTATTTTCTGGAATGATTGGTGACACAGAGGGAGGGGTGCATCGAATATGGCAGGAAAGTGGAGTTGAATGGTTGGGTGTGAGATAGAATGGTTACAGACTTGGGGGTTGTAGGGTTGCAGGGTGGTGTGTGTGTGTGTATATATATATATACGTACAATCGGTTAGTCTGTGTAGCTTCCCCGAGATCCAATCCTGGGCCAAGGTCAATGCTGTTCCACATTCTAGTCTCAGTCCCTCAATGCTTCTCTGTGCTGAATTGATAACAACGGCGAGTCTCCCAGGGGCAGCAGGGTGCAGACCCGAGTCAACCAGAGTCTGCAGTCATGGCCACGTCAGACAGGGTGAGTGGGACAGGTTTCCTGCCTTGCCAGGTCCGTGACAATTCCAGGTTTTATTTCCTGTTTTCTTTAAATTAATTTTAATTTCCAATGTTCTAAAGTGGAATTCAGACTTTTATTTTGTGTTTGCTCAGTGTGAATAGGTTCAGGATGCAGGGGTTTGGTGCCAGAATCTTTACCAGATTAGTCAGGATGTCCATGCTTCTCCTGAGACCTAAACTTGGGCCAAGGAGGTCAATCCCACCGCCCCCCAAATGTTATGGCAAGTCATTTTTTCTTCTAATTATTATTTAACGGTGCAAGGACAAAGGAAACGGTACAAGTTTTACCTTGCTTAATGGCAACATAAGTTTCTTTCAACAATGTTTTTAGTGAGAAGAGATGATCGAATTTCTCCATTGTCAGGGTACCATCTGTCACTGACAACATTTGGGCTTCATCGCCAACACTGCAAATGTTAAACAACTGGTTATAAACGGAGCATCAGCCAATTTTGAATTATTTTATGAACGAATTTTGTTGAGATGTCCTACCTGCTCTTCTGATGATCTTCTTCCTAAAATAAATAAAACATAAATTTGAATTAATTGAGACTGGACACCCTACAACAGGAATTTTGTGCCAATTATTGCATGACACTCAATATTCCCTTTTCCAAACTCACCCCTGCTGGCACACAGATTTTATAAAGGTCATTGTGGAAATGACGTAGGGCCACCAGACATAGTACAAAGAAAGCTTGAGAAATTTATAACATAGGGGATGATACTTACAGGAAAGATGGGACAGGTCATCCATTCTCACCCTAGTAAGACATTAAGGTGATCAGACAGATATTTAACATTATGCATAGATTAAAGGGTGAGAGAAGATAAAGAATGTATGTCAATGCCTTCAGCCAAAGATAAAATGTAAGGCAGGCTTCAATAGATCATGCAATAAGTTCAGGAAAGAGAAAGCAAAACTCTGCCACAAGTGTGGTTGAAACTGGCAGCAGAGACCAAATGGGGAAGCCGGAGAAACACACGAAGGAATATGGTTCACTGTTCACTGTTCCCCTTGTCTCTACCTACTATATAGCAGTACTGCCTCCATATCCAGCACATCACCATCCCTGTTAGTCTATCAGGGTCATCCATTGGTATTGGGTGCTCCTGGTGCAGCTTCTACATAGACTGGGAGAACTCTTTGTCAAGCACTTCATTCCATCTGTTGCAAAAAACCCCAAGATACCCCGTGGCTGCATATTTCAATAGGACTTCCCAGTCCCATTCTGACATGTCAGTAAACAGCCTACTCAACTGCTACAATGAGACCACACTCAAGTTGGAGGAAGAGCACCTCATTCTTTCTGGGCAGCCTCCAGCTTTATAGCCTGACATCAATTTGTGTAGCCAAGAAATTCTGCAGATGCTGGAAATCCAAAGCAACATATACAAAATGCTGGAGGAACTCAGCACCATCAATTTCTCTGACTTTCATAATTTCTGCTCCTCCCCATCTCGCCTTTGCCATTGCCTGTTCTGTTTCCCCTCTCACCCCTTCTCTTTACCTCACCTCCCTCTAGTGGCCCTCATCCTCCCTTTCTTTCATACTCCTGTTAGATGGCTTTTCCACCTATCATCTCCAGGTTAATTCATCCCCCTTCCCACCCACCCACCTTCCTCCTCACCTGGTTTCACCTATCACCTGCCAGCTTGTACTTCTCTCCCTCCTCCACCATCTTATTCTGGCCTCTGCCTCCTTCTCCAGCCCTGCTGAAGGGTCACTGCCAGCAAGTCGACCACACAGACGCTGCTTGATCAGCTGAGTTCCTCCAGCATTGTTTGTGTTTCTCCAACACCAGCATCTGCCGAATCTCTTGTGCTTGTAATATTGTCTCTCACCTTGAGGAACCTCACACTGTCTGTTAGATCCATCCGTTCCTGTAATGTTGAAATTTCCTCCCGAATACAATTTAAATTCTCTTGAATCGCTCGAAGATTTTTTTCCATAGGATTTAAAATCCTCTCCTCTTCTTCCCTGAGATCTCTGAGGAAGTGCTGCTTTTTCTCAGTGAGAATCTGGTGTAGTTCAACAAACTGGGCTGTGATGTGGGACTGCAGGTGACGAGACTGTTCCTGTCAAATGACCGTGATGGTTAAGATATTATGTGACTGCACCACGACACTGAAATTGATCATTTAGTCCTTAAAAATTATGCCGACTTTCAGAGCAATCCCACCAGTCCCTCAGTCCAAGAAGTATCTTCTCCATCACACACTCATTAACTCCCAGCCAATTCCCAGACCACCCGCATCATCGTGATCAATTAGCAATTCTATAAGACCACAAGACTATAAGACATAGGAGCAGAATTAGGCCATCTGGCCCATCGAGTCTGCTCCGCCATTCAATCATGGCAATTCCTTTTTTTCTATCACCCCCTCAACCCCAGATCCCGGCCTTCTCCACATAACTTTTGATGCCATGTCCAATCAAGAACCTGTCAATCTCTGCCTTAAACACACCCAACCACCTGGCCTCCACAGCTGATGTGGCAACAAATTCTCCAAATTCAGCACCCTCTGGCTGAAGAAATTTCTCTGCATCTGTTTTGAAAGTGCACCCCTCTATCCTGAGGCTGTGCCCTCTTGTCCTAGACTCTCCCACTATGGGAAACATCCTTTCCACATCTGCTCTGTCTAGGCCTTTCAACATTAGAAAGGGTTCAATGAGATCGCCTCCTCATCCTTATGAATTCCAGCGAGTAGACCCAGAACCATCAAACGCTCCTCATATAACCCTTTCACTCCAGGAATCATCCTTGTGAACCTCCTCTCAATCCTCTCCAATGTCAGCACATACTTTCTAAGATGAGGGGCCCAAAACTCTTCACAATACTCACCAGTACCTTATAAAGCCTCAGCTCACATCCTTGCTCTTGTATTCTCGACCTCTTGAAATCAATGCTAACATTGCATTTGCCTTCCTCACCACCGACTCAACCTGCAAGTTAACCTTTAGGATGTTCTGCACAAGTACTCCCAGATCCGTTTGCACCTTAGATTTTTGGATTTTCTCCCCATTTAGAAAATAGTCTGCACGTTTATTTCTACTGCCAAAGTGCATGACCATGCATTTCCAACATTGTATTTCATTTGCCGCTTTCTTGCCCATACTCTTAATCTGTCCAAGTCCTCATGCATCCTACCTGTTCAGCCAGAGTCTCTGTGATTGGCGTGAAACCCGTCTATGCCGTTAGGGAGAAGGCGCGACTACACCTAGGCAGCAGCAGAGATCAGGGTCGAATCCAGGTCACTGAATCTATGAAAAAGTAGCACTACCTGCTGCGATACGGTGCTGCCATCAGCAGAGGAAACGAAAACTAAACAAGATCAGAAATTGCGCACAGGCAGGCCTCACCCGAACTCCGGAAATCTTCCGTATCTGTTGCTGCTCCATTTCCAGAAAGTCTGATTTCCTTTTTGTGAGGGTTTCTATAGAAGATTTAACTTGGTCCTGAGAACCAGAGAGGAAAGGAATTAGACAATGCAGTCACAATAAGATAAACAGCTGATTGAAATCGGTTAATATTTACCTTGCAGGTTTCAACAGCTTCTCTAATCGACAGGAAGCGGTGCTCTCTGTGTTCCTGCGCAACTGCACAAATCACGCAGATCAGTTTCTTGTCCGTTTCACAAAACAGCTTCATTTCTTCTTCATGTTCCTCGCAGTGAAGTTTACTTTCATTCTCTCTCGGCTTCAGGTGCAGTTTTCGAGCTTTCTCAGCCAGTCTTGCTAAAAGTCGACTGGACCGGAGGGTCCGGTCTGCAAACTGCACTTTGCATTCCGGACAGGAGTTTCTCTCCTCCCTTTCCCAAAAGCGTGTGATACAGGAGCGGCAGAAGTTGTGTCCACACTCCAGTGTAACCGGATCGGTGAAGAAATCCAGGCAGACGTGGCAAATTACCTCCTCGGTTAAACACTCGTCCAGCCTCGAAGCCATGTTAATTCCCAGCACTTCCTGGTTCAAAATGTTTTTACACTCAACTGCTGAACCTCTGTAGTACCGTGATTGTCCACTAGATGCGCTGCAGTCTCAAGAAATGAAAGTTATGTTGCCGCAAATATTCAATGGCACAGAGCTATCAAAAGCTCCTTATATGACAAGCCTTTCGTTCTCGGAATCATCCCCGAGAACCTCCTCTGAACCCTTCAGCACATCTTTTCGCAAATAAGGAGCCCAAAGGTGTTCAAAATACTCAATTTGAGGCCTCACCAGCGCCTTAGCATCACATAAAGCCTCTTATATTCCAGACTTCTTGAAATGAATGCTAGTTGCATTTGCCTTCTTCAACGCCGACTCTACTTGCAAGTTAACCTTTAGGGTGTGCTGTACAAGGACTCCCAAGTCCTTTTACATCTCAGATTTTCCAATTTTCTCCACGTTTAGAATCAGGAAACAGGCAGCGTCAAAAACCAGAACAATCAAGATAAACAAGCAAAATCAGGGTCAACAAGCGGCAGGGTCAATAATCAGAAAGACAGAGTTTAGGAAAAGCTAAATGTTGGAAAGGCTCAGGAGAACTTACTGGCACAATCTGGCAAAACACGGGTGCATTAAAAAGGAGTAAAATACACTGAGCAACAAACAGAAAGGCAGATGATAGGTAGAGCACAATGAGACACAGGTGGCAGCAATACAGGTAATAATGGGAAACAGGTGAGGGGCAGAGTAATCAGTGATACAGGGGCTGTAGTAGAGCAGGGACGGGGACAGGGGCACATGGGGCATGAAAACAATCAAGAGCCCATGGCAATACAAAAACACAGAATGACAGCTAAAGGAAACACTCAAAAATACTTTGTTCAACTGGAGGTATTGACAGTTGGAGACAGGGTTAGTAAGTTTATGGGTGACACTAAAATTGGTGGTATAGAGGTTGGCCATGGCGGATTTTAATTCTGTAAGAAAGCGTTGAACTTGAATGGGTCAAGGACAGTGAAAGCAGACAGATCTATTCTTTTTATTCCTGTCACGTGCTTGGAGATGGAGGCTGCCATTTTGTGGAACTGTTTTATGTCCTCAATTTTGTGTGTTAGCTGCTTGACTTGATCAGTGTTTTATAGAAGTTACAATGATGCTTCACGTAATCTGCTGGACCAGAGATCATTTCCGAATAAGAAGTCATTTGTGAGACGTTCTTTGGTTGGTTATAACATGAAGGTTTTTGACTGTTGGAGTCAGAAGCTGTTTTGCATGAATCAAACTCGTTGCTCATTGAGCACATAAGGTCATGAATTACCGATTGTCACTGGCTGGGAAGAGGCCATTAATGGATGCTGGCCTGGACCAAAGCCAACAAAAAAGTGTTAATGACACTGGAGTGCTACGTTTGAATTGATGAGAAATGAATATAAATGCGGTCACAGCGATAACTCAGGAGAATCACCATCACGAGGAAGAACCCCCATGCCAGGGGCTGGGAGAAGGAAGGATCGATCGTCTGGCCAATGGAGATCCCCTGTTATGGTGTTATAAATTGGGCAAGTTGTACAGAGGGAAGAGTAGAATATATGGTTTAAGTTGTTGGCCTGGAGTCAACATAGTTACATTGTTGTTTGTTCAGAGACAATAAAGTGTGAGCTTTGATTAATTACGAATTGTGCAGTGAATTTTCTAATCCACAAACTTCTGTAGTTCCGTTGATGGATACTCAACAGTACAGTGGACAGAGATGAGGTGATCTTCGATGACAATGGTACCTTGATCAACTGAGCCAGTGGAACTAAGGAATGGCAGATTGAGTTAAATTTAGAGGAATGTGAGGTGTTATGATTTGGGACAAAAGCCAGGGCAGGACCTACACAGTAACTGGTGGGCCCCTGGAGAGTGTTACGTTACAGAATGGGGGGGGGGGGAATGGTTGGGTTCCCACCTTCACCGATCAGAATGCTGAGTAGGAGCTGGTATGTCATGTTACATGTGTACAAGACGTTGGTGGGAGCACATTTGGAGCATAGCTTACAGTTCTGGTTACCTTGCAACAGGAAAGATGTTATTAAGATGGAGAGGTGCAAGACAGATGTACAATGGTGTTACTGGGGAGGAATTAATCAACAACAGTTATTAAAGTTTTAAGAGTTCCGTGTGTTTTTCCTCGAGCAGCTCGCTCTTTGTAATGCAGTTTCCTGGTGCTTTCTGTTTAAGTTTGTTAGGTTTATTTTGATAGGCACAGGGATTCTGTTAGTTTTATTGTTAAGCAGATGCCTGACTAGCTCCAATCGGAGGGTCCTCAATTTCAGAATTATCCGTCTCACTGTGTCACTTGGTCGAGCTACCTCTGTAAAAGCTCTTGTTTCTGTCTCTACATGGAAGTTTTTGTCTCCGATCTTGGCAGTGCACACCATCGCACTGGTCTATCAGCATCAGTGAAGGACGTCTTGGACAAGTCCCTCATCCGGGACTCCCAGCGGACACAGGTCTGTGGCACCTCAGGGGCTGTGCCTAGAGAGGAGGGGGGTGGGGGCTGCCACAAGCACGGATTCGGCAGCGCAGCAGATTCGGCAATTGAGCTTGTGAATATGCATGTGTCAGCTAATTATTATTTCATTGTGATAGTATTTAACTCCATTCATTCCGTCACAGTGCTTCTGGAGGCTTGGACACATCACAGCAACGCTTCGCTTTACTGCCTGTTTGCATTCAGCCTTGCCTGAGAAATTGGACTGTCAAAGTCAATTGACTCAGAAGACTAGTGGTATTTGTTTAATATTTAGTTGTTCTTTTCACCTGCAGTGCAGGCTTCGATTTCCACTTGAGAGTTTTACCAAACAGACTTGTTTGGCCTGCTGGCTGGTGGCGTAGTAGTGTCAGTGCTGGACTTTGGAGTGAAGGCTCCCGAGTTCGAATCCAGCCGGCTCCCTTACCCGCTTTCCATCCGTGCTGGGTTGAGCGTGAAGCTAGCAACTCGGCTTCATAAAAATAAGAAAGCCTGCTAAAAAAACCGCCGTCATGGTGGCATCCCAATGACTCCACTTAAGGGCTTTGTTCTTTTTCCCTCTTGTTTGGGCAACGTTTATTGCTTTCTTTTCTCTTTAACAGTGTTCACATTAAAGTCTGATCTATCTCACTCCACACTTGCGCCATTTCCGAACCAGGTGACAATAAAGGGCTGCATTATTCTATGTTCAGTTTTCTAAATATCTCAGTTGGGCCTCTAAAAATTTCTTCCCACAAAGTCCCAGGATGGAGTTCCTTAAGGTTATCATGGCCATGGAGGTAGTGAGCAGAAGCTCCATCTAAAAATGTTCTCAAAGGGCTTCTGACAATATAATATAGTTGGGATCACAGAGACATGGCTCCAGGGTGACCATGGATGGGAGCTCAACATTCAGGGATATTCAATATTCAGGAGGGATAGACATGAAAGAAAAGGAGGTGGGGTAACATTGCTGGTTAGAGAGGAGATTAACACAATAGAAAGGAAGGGCATTAGCCAGGAGGATGTGGAATCGATATGGGTAGAGCTGCATAACACTAAGGGGCAGAAAACGCTGGTGGGAGTTGTGTACAGGCCACCTAACAGTAGTAGTGAGGTTGGGGATGGTATTAAACAGGAAATTAGAAATGTGTGCAATAAAGGAATAGCAGTTATAATGGGTGACTTCAATCTACATATAGATTGGGTGAACCAAATTGGTAAAGGTGCTGAGGAAGAGGATTTCTTGGAATGTATGCGGGATGGTTTTCTGAACCAACATATCGAGGAACCAACTAGAGAGCAGGCCATTCTAGACTGGGTATTGAGCAATGAGGAAGGGTTAATTAGCAATCTTGTCGTGAGAGACCCCTTGGGTAAGAGTGACCATAATATGGTGGAATTCTTCATTAAGATGGAGAGTGACATAGTTAATTCAGAAACAAAGGTTCTGAACTTAAAGAAGGGTAACTTTGAAGGTATGAGACGTGAATTAGCTAAAATAGACGGGCAAATGACACTCAAAGGGTTGACGGTGGATATGCAATGGCAAGCATTTAAAGATCGCATGGATGAACTACAACAATTGTTCATCCCAGTTTGGCAAAAGAATAAATCAAGGAAGGTAGTGCACCTGTGGCTGACAAGGGAAATTAGGGATAGTATCAATTCCAAAGAAGAAGCATACAAATTAGCCAGAAAAAGTGACTCACCTGAGGACTGGGAGAAATTCAGAGTCCAGCAGAGGAAGACAAAGGGCTTAATTAGGAAAGGGAAAAGAGATTATGAGAGAAAACTGGCAGGGAACATAAAAACTGATTGTAAAAGCTTTTGTAGATATGTGAAAAGAAAAAGATTGGTTAAGACAAACGTAGGTTCCCTACAGACAGAAACAGGTGAATTGATTATGGGGAACAAGGACATGGCAGACAAATTGAATAACTACTTTGGTTCTGTCTTCACTAAGGAGGACATAAATAATCTTTTGGAAATAGCAGGGGATGGAGTGTCCAGTGAGATGGAGGAACTGAGGGAAATACATGTTAGTAGGGAAGTGGTGTTAGATAAATTGAAGGGATTAAAGGCAGAAAAATCCCCAGGGCCAGATGGTCTGCATTCTAGAGTGCTTATGGAAGTAGCCTAAGAAATAGTGGATGCATTAGTGATAAGTTTTCAAAACTCTTTAGATTCTGGACTAGTTCCTGAGGATTGGAGTGGCTTTTTAAAAAAGGAGGGAGAGAGAAACCGGGGAATTATAGACCGGTTAGCCTGACATTGGTGGTGGGGAAAATGCTAGAGTCAGTTATCAAAGATGTGATAACAGCACATTTCGAAAGCGGTGAAATCATCAAACAAAATCAGCATGGATTTGTGAAAGGAAAATCATGTCTGACGAATCTCATAGAATTTTTTGAGGATGTAACTAGTAGAGTGGATAGGGGAGAACCAGTGGATGTGGTATATTTGGATTTTCAAAAGGCTTTTGACAAGGTCCCACACAGGAGATTAGTGTGCAAACTTAAAACACACGGTATTGGGGGTAAGGTATTGATGTGGATAGAGAATTGGTTGGCAGACAGGAAGCAAAGAGTGGGAATAAACGGGACCTTTTCAGAATGGCAGGCAGTGACTAGTGGGGTACCCGCAAGGCTCAGTGCTGGGAGCCCAGTTGTTTACAATATATATTAATGACTTAGATGAGGGAATTAAATGCAGCATCTCCAAGTTTGCGATGACACGAAGCTGGGCGGCAATGATAGCTGTGAGGAGGATGCAGGGTGACTTGGGTAGGTTAGGTGAGTGGGCAAATTCATGGCAGATGCAATTTAATGTGGATAAATGTGAGGTTATCCACTTTGGTGGCAAAACAGGAAAACAGATTATTATCTGAATGGTGGCCGATTAGGAAAAGGGGAGGTGCAACGAGACCTGGGTGTCATTATACACCAGTCATTGAAAGTGGGCATGCAGGTACAGCAGGCGGTGAAAAAGGCAAATGGTATGCTGGCATTTATAGTGAGAGGATTCGAGTACAGGAGCAGGGAGGTACTACTGCAGTTGTACAAGGCCTTGGTGAGACCACACCTGGAGTATTGTGTGCAGTTTTGGTCCCCTAATCTGAGGAAAGACATCCTTGCCATAGAGGGAGTACAAAGAAGGTTCACCAGATTGATTCCGGGATGGCAGGACTTTCATATGATGAAAGACTGGATCAACTAGTCTTATACTCGTTGGAATTTAGAAGATTGAGGGGGGACCTTATTGAAATGTATAAAATCCTAAAGGGATTGGACAGGCTAGATGCGGGAAGATTGTTCCCGATGTTGGGGAGGTCCAGAACAAGGGGTCACAGTTTGAGGATAAAGGGGAAGCCTTTTAGGACCGAGATGAGGAAAAACTTCTTCACACAGAGAGTGGTGAATCTGTGGAATTCTCTGCCACAGGAAACAGTTGAGGCCAGTTCATTGGCTATATTTAAGAGGGAGTTAGATATGGCCCTTGTGGCTAAAGGGATCAGGGGGTATGGGGGGGAAGGCTGGTATAGGGTTCTGAGTTGGATGATCAGCCATGGTCATACTGAATGGCGGTGCAGGCTCGAAGGGCCGAATGGCCTACTCCTGCACCTATTTTCTATGTTTCTAACCACGACAGTCGGATTAGATCGTGTCCTTTCCCTGCCACGAACACTCAGGCTGCTGGGTGTGTACGGCTGTCCTGGCACATGTAGAAATGGATGTGTCCTTCACTGAAACAGAGATGAACTGTGACTTTAATTGGTCCGAGCCCTCAGCCGAGGGTATTTCTGGTACAATGATGACGGGACTGAGAAACATAGACCCTTCATCCCCTTATCGGATGGCCAGAATGTCACTGGGGATGGGGATGTAAATTTGGAACCAACCAGTGTTTCAGAGGATGGTGTATACCTCTGTACGACAATAACCCCAGGGTGAAAAGGACTTGGTGTTACATGGAAACATAGAAAACCTCCTACAGCAGAATACAGGCCCTTCGGCCCACAAAGCTGCACCAAACATGTCCTTACTTTAGAACTACCGAGGCTTACCCACAGCCCTCTATTTTTCTAAGCTTCATGTACCCATCCAGGAGACTCTTGTCTCTGGAGAATGTAACACTTGCCTCGGGAGCTGGTAAAGCAGCACAGGAACTGATTAACATAACATCAGCACTGGAAAAGTTAGAAAATTAAACTGCATATGCTCTCGATCCAAGCCAATAAGCAACATTTAATTGTCGGCAGAATTGGTGCTAGTCCATTGCAAATCCAAAAACGCTTTGGCTTTGTTTTATCCGAGAAAGAAACCATGTGTGCCCAGATTGGACAAGAATGTTGCACGTACGTACGAGATGAATCAGGACAACAGAATTTACTTCACAGATCACATCCTAGAGGTCACCAGGAAGATTAAGGGAATAAGAAACCAATTCCACAATGATAATCCCACAGGAAGCATGTGGCCATTTTCTTTCCCTCCCTCTCCATCTTCCCCTCCCCAGCTCCCTCCCTTTATTCCAGTCTCCACTTTCCTCTCCGACCAGATTCCATCATCTTTGTCTCCACCACCTCTCCCCTCCCAGCTTCTGACACATTTCCACACTCCACCCCTCCCTCATCCGGATCAGCTGTCAGCTTTTACTCCCCCTTCCTTCCACCTTTCTGTACCGATTCTTTGACACTTTGCGTGTTGCCGCCGGTCCCTGTCCCGTCCCCGAAGATTCACCTCTTCCAGTCAGCACCACCACCACTTGTCCCAGTTACCCTCTCAGTCCCGGTGGATTTTAAAATGAATGGATCGATAATTCTCACATCGTGTTTATATATCACTCTCCGCACATTTATATTTACACTGACTTACTCCTGACGCCGGTCCTGGACCCGACCCGTTTACAGACCCGGGGCTAAACCGGGGCAGATTCTCAGCCAGTGGTTTTCACGCCAAGTCTCCAAGAAAGGATAAAGTTTCCCCGTGAATTTATTCCCAGAGTAAGTGTGGAGATGGAACTTGGTCTCCGCGTTGTAAAATGAAACTGTCCCGGACTCGTAACTGAGATAAACTCCCACCCTCCCGGGGATGGGACCGGCAGGGAGACGGGATCCAAGAGAGGTGTGAACCCACATCCAGTTATCATCCCGCTCGATGATCCAGAAGCCAGTCCCTGGACTCAGTCTGACCCATCTCTTCCTCTGCACAGACTCTGCGGCGACTCCCAGACTCCAATACCGATTCCCCGTCACCTCCACCTCCCAGTAATGTCTCCCCGATGTGAACCCCTCCGATCCCAGCACACAAGCCCGGTCTGTGAACCTCTTCCCGGTGTCCGGGAGATTCCTCCGGGTCCCGGTCAGTCTCACACTCTTCCGATCCTCAGACACCTGGAGCCGCGGACTCGCCGTTTCCACATCCAGGGTGACAGAGACTGGGGGGAGAAGCAGAGAATTAGAGAGTCCCCGGGGATCGGGGGCAGACTCGGGCAGCGCGGCCCCGGGACCGGACCGGACCGGGGAAAGAGGCTCAGGCACAGTCGGGTGGCCGACAGAAATCCTTCGCGGGATTTATCAAACCACGACAACCAGCGTCTTCCCGAGGTTTTTCCACCCGGATGGAGAGCCGAGTTTTTCCGGCCAACACACTAAAACTCTGGAGGATCTCAGCGGGTCAAGCAGCATGTGTGGAGGGAGATAGACAGCCGATGTTTGAGGCCGAAAGCCAGCAACAAGAATAGAAAGAAAGAGGACGTAGCCAGTGGAAACTGGTGTGAGGAGGGGGTGGAGCAACAACTGGATTGAGGACGGGGTGAGTGAAAACTGGAGGCATTTAAAGAGGAGGTCAGGGAGGCTGTTCGGCCGAATTCATTCATCCTGACCAACTTGCTTCAATGAGCTTGTCCCACTTGGATGTATGTATCCATTATTCCTTTAAACTTCCTCTGGCAGCCTCCTCAGCTCCAGGGAAAGTCCCAGCTTCTCCTTGTAAACCAAACCCTCCAGTCCTGGTAATGTCCCTGTAAATCTGTTTTATTCCTTCTCAGTTTCATGACAGCCTTCCTTTTGGAAGGTAACCAGAACTGTACATCTCAGAAATTACCTAGGCTTTCCCCGTTTACCTAGAATTTCCCTGTTCTCTTTTTCAATTAAATTTTTAATTACTGAATTCTTTTTGATTGTTTTTTGCAGGTATGGTACTCTGGATTATTACTAATACGCTTTGGTACTGGTTCTTTTTTTCTTTATGTACAATTTTAATTCGCAGTGCATAAGTTCTCTTTTTTTAATGAACTGTTAATTAAATGGAGGTTATGAAGATATTCAGAAACTGAAAGTTAGGTTTAGGGGTAGTTTTTTTCTGAAGAGCTTCCTGCTGTTCTTTGGTAGATTTCTTGCTTTGGGATTAGAGGGAGGGAGGAGGATTCCCTAGTGCCAACACTATTTATACAACCCTTAGTTATTCTTTGTTACTCGGGACTTTTATTTTGTCCTGATTATCTTGTCTTATACTTTTGCCCCAGAGCTGTTATTTGAATGTTTGTTCCTATTTATGCCTACTACCCTTGATGTTGTTTTAAATGACAGTGGTTAGCCCGTTGAATTTTATAAGCTGGAATGTTAAGGGATTGAACCATCCTGTAAAAAGAAGGAAGGTGTTTTCACATCTTAAGCAGCTCAAAGCTGACATTGCTTTTTTGCAAGAAACACATATTCGTAGTTTTGATAACTATCGCCTTATGTCTAGCTGGGTGGGATAGCACTTCCATTCTGCTTTTCTGGCTAAAGCCAGGGGGGATTTCAATCCTTATTAATCAGAATGTTCCCTTTGAGCTTCACACCAAAGTATCGGATACAAATGGTCATTTTATTATTGTCTCTGGGAAACTGGCTAACCTCTGTGCTCCCAACTCAAATGATGTGGACTTTTTTGATCGTTTTTTTCCTCTTTATTGCCTGATGTGAGTTTATATTCCTTTATATTGGGTGGTGATTTTAACTGTTGGTTTGATTCAGTATTGGATCGATCCTCCTCTGTTCCGAGACTCACAGGTAAATCTGCTTTAGTCAAATTAAAGCAACAGACCAAATATATGCCCAGACCAAAAATCCCGAACTGTATAAGAAGTGAGAAGAACTTCAAAGTAAGTTTGACCTCATTTCCACTCAGCCAGTTGAGTGCCAACTTCTTGAAAGTGTTACGAGAATACACATAAAAATTAAGATGTTTGCTGGCCTGGGCTAGCATCAGTGGCATCAGCAGTTGGTCTGCCACCTGCCCTCAGGGGAAGGAGAGATAAGGAACAATGGAGCAGCGTCTGGAGATGTGTAATGAAGGGATGTGGGAGGGAGAGCTGTCTGGAGCGGCTCCCCCCTTTGAACCCTGAACTGTTTGAAGTGATGGACAGGCGATACCCCAGCAGGGGGATAAAAAGGGACAGGTTCGCTAAGACAGACACACACGCCACCCGAGGTAACGAGACCCTGGAAGCGGTACGCTTCTCACGAGTGGGTGAGAAGTGCCAGACAACGACCAGGGTGGAAAGGTACGATCAGCGGGAACCCGGTGTGTGTCCGCCCTTGCCTGGGTGCCGGGTTCACTGCAGAGGATCGACCGCATCTGGAGGAGGGGTCACAGTCGGTGACCTCAGGTGACATCACCAAGGACCCGCCCAAATGCTGTTTGTGAGCCATCCCGCTGGTCTGTGAGTGAAGCTGTGCTGAATGATCAGTTGTTCCTATTCTGTCTCTCTTCCCCCACCTTGTCCATCGCCATGGAAACGATTACTGCAAACTGAACTACAAACTGGACTGAACTTTGAGTCATTTTGAAATTGGTCATTTACCCCTAGACAACGATAGAGCTTGATTGATGCTGTTATCTTAATTCTGTGCACATTTATAGATATGTAAAAAGGAAAAGACTGATAAAGACAAATGTAGGTCCCCTGCAAACAGAAACAGGTGAATTGATTATGGGGAGCAAGGACATGGCAGACCAATTGAATAATTACTTTGGTTCTGTCTTCACTAAGGAGGACATAAATAATCTTCCAGAAATAGTAAGGGACAGAGGGTCCAGTGAGATGGAGGAACTGAGCGAAATACATGTTAGTAGGGAAGTGGTGTTAGGTAAATTGAAGGGATTGAAGGCAGATAAATCCCCAGGGCCAGATGGTCTGCATCCCAGAGTGCTTAAGGAAGTGGCCCAAGAAATAGTGGATGCATTAGTGATAATTTTTCAAAACTCGTTAGATTCTGGACTAGTTCCTGAGGATTGGAGGGTGGCTAATGTAACCCCACTTTTTAAAAAAGGAGGGAGAGAGAAACCGGGGAATTATAGGCCGGTTAGCCTAACGTCGGTGGTGGGGAAACTGCTGGAGTCAGTTATCAAGGATGTGATAACAGCACATTTGGAAAGCGGTGAAATGATCGGACAAAGTCAGCATGGATTTGTGAAAGGAAAATCATGTCTGACGAATCTCATAGAATTTTTTGAGGATGTAACTAGTAGAGTGGATAGGGGAGAACCAGTGGATGTGGTATATTTGGATTTTCAAAAGGCTTTTGACAAGGTCCCACATAGGAGATTAGTGTGCAAACTTAAAGCACACGGTATTGGGGGTAAGGTATTGGTGTGGGTGGAGAATTGGTTAGCAGACAGGAAGCAAAGAGTGGGAATAAACGGGACCTTTTCAGAATGGCAGGCGGTGACTAGTGGGGTACCGCAAGGCTCAGTGCTGGGACCCCAGTTGTTTACAATATATATTAATGACTTGGATGAGGGAATTAAATGCAGCATCTCCAAGTTTGCGGATGACACGAAGCTGGGTGGCAGTGTTAGCAGTGAGGAGGATGCTAAGAGGATGCAGGGTGACTTGGATAGGTTGGGTGAGTGGGCAAACTCATGGCAGATGCAATTTAATGTGGATAAATGTGAAGTTATCCACTTTGGTGGCAAAAATAGGAAAACAGATTATTATCTGAATGGTGGCCGATTAGGAAAAGGGGAGGTGCAACGAGACCTGGGTGTCATTATACACCAGTCATTGAAAGTGGGCATGCAGGTACAGCAGGCGGTGAAAAAGGCGAACGGTATGCTGGCATTTATAGCGAGAGGATTCGAGTACAGGAGCAGGGAGGTACTACTGCAGTTGTACAAGGCCTTGGTGAGACCACACCTGGAGTATTGTGTGCAGTTTTGGTCCCCTAATCTGAGGAAAGACATCTTTGCCATAGAGGGAGTACAAAGAAGGTTCACCAGATTGATTCCTGGGATGGCAGGTCTTTCATATGAAGAAAGACTGGATGAACTGGGCTTGTACTCGTTGGAATTTAGAAGATTGAGGGGGGATCTGATTGAAACGTATAAGATCCTAAAGGGATTGGACAGGCTAGATGCAGGAAGATTGTTCCCGATGTTGGGGAGGTCTAGAACGAGGGGTCACAGTTTGAGGATAGAGGGGAAGCCTTTTAGGACCGAGGTTAGGAAAAACTTCTTCACACAGAGAGTGGTGAATCTGTGGAATTCTCTGCCACAGCAAACTGTTGAGGCCAGTTCATTAGCTATGTTTAAAAGGAAGTTAGATATGGCCCTTGTGGCTACAGGGGTCAGGGGGTATGGAGGGAAGGCTGGGTTCTGAGTTGGATGATCAGCCATGATCATAATAAATGGCGGTGCAGGCTCGAAGGGCCGAATGGCCTACTCCTGCACCTATTTTCTATGTTTCTATGTTTCTATGTGTGGTTATCATTGTTGAATTGTTGCATTTATTATCCTTTCGATTACTGTGTTGCTTGTTTCTTTAATAAAACTTTCTTAGTTCTAGTACTCCAGACTCCAACTGAGTGATCCATTTCTGCTGGTTTGGCAACCCAGTTACGGGGTACGTAACATAAGTAAGAGTCGATTTTATATTCATCGTGGTATGTCCGGTAAATTTTTAGTTGACCAACTAAGACGCTCTAAAGCTAAACAACAAATTATAAATTTTGAATGGGAAATGGGAACATTACTTCGAATCCTTCTGATATTAATGATACATTTAAGAACTATTATTCTCGATTTTATACCTCTGAATCTTTAGTATCTCTGTTGAGCATTTTTTAAACAGTTTAAATATTCCTTCGCTCTCCTCTGACTTTAAAGCAAAACTTAATGAGCCATTATCACTAGAGGAAATATCATTTGCCATCTTTGCATTGCAGTCGGGTAAATCTCCTGGACCTGATGGCTTTTCTGTAGAATTTTATAGATCATTTTCTTCACTGCTTTTGTCTCAATTATTTTTAGTCCTATCTGATTCGTTTAAACACGGCAAATTGCCAGCATCATTTAACGAGGCATGTATCATTCTTTTAGCCAAAAAAGGTAAAGATCCAACAGACTGTTTTTCGTATAGGCCGATTTCTTTGTTAAATGTCGATGTTAAAATTTTGGCTAAAGTTTTGGCTCGTAGATTAGAGAACATTGTACCTTCTATTATTTCTGAAGATCAAACTGGTTTTATTAAAAATCACCTTCCCTTTTTTAATATACAGCTCTTATTTAATATCTTATATTCACGCTCAATTTGGACTCCTGAATGTGTTATTTCTCTTGATGTGGAGAAAGGTTTCGATCATGTGGAATGGAATTACCTTTTTGCGGTTTTAGAAAAATTTGATTTTGGACAAAGTTTTATTACATGGATTAAATTGTTATATTCATGTCCTACCGCTTCTGTTTTGACCAACTCTCAGCAATCCCAGTCTTTCAGCCTTAAACGTGGCACCCATCAAAGATGCCCTCTAAGTCCCTGACTTTTTGATTTGGCTATAGAACCACTGGCGATTGTGTTTCGTAGCTGTGCTGAATTGATGGGGATTTGGAGTGGAGGTGTTGAGCATAAAGTTTCTCTTTATGCTGATGATCTTTAACTTTTTATATCAAACCCGACTACCTCCTTACCCCCAATGTTTTCACTCCTTAATAAATTTAGTCAGCTTTCTGGTTATAAACTTAACTTACACAAGAACAAACTCTTCCCAATCTATAGAGAAGTACTAGCATTAATATTCCATGACCTCCCTTTTAAAGTAGTTAACAACCAATTCACTTACCTTGGTATTACAGTAACAAGAAACTTTAAGAATCTTTTTCGAGAAAATTTTACCAATGTTCTAAACTCTACAAAACAGAATCTGACACAGTGGTCACCCTTGTCCATGTCTCTTGTAGGTCGAATTAATGTTATTAAAATGTATATCCTTCCTAATTTTTTGTATTTATTTCGGTCTTTACCAAATTTTATTTCTAAAGCTCCTTTTGATGTGTTAGATTGTATTATTTCGTCCTATTTATGGAAGGGTAAACACTCTAGACTCAATAAGGCTCACCTTCAAAAATCTAAAAAGGAAGGTGGTATGGCCTTGCATAATTTTTGTTTATATTATTGGGCAGCCAATATTCCTTGTATTATTTTTTGGTCTTTCTTCCATAATCAGTCTGACTGCCCAAAATGGGTGGCAATGGAGCTGAATTCTAGTAAGGATCTTTCCATTTCTGCACTTCTCGGATCTGCACTTCCCTGTCATTTGCCCAGACTAATTGTAAATCCTCTTATTAGCCATACTGTACTCTGAGAATATGGGCTCAGTTCAGAAAATATAACGACCTTCATGGTTTCTCTCTCTCCAGCCCTATTTTATACAATCATCTTTTCCTACTTTCTATGCGGGATTCAACATTTTATGATTGGTATAGAAAGGGTATTAGGCGCTTTGAAGATCTTTTCATAGGTAATCGTTTTGCAACTTTCCAACAACTGTCTGTAAAGTTCAACCTACGTAATACTCATTTCTTTAGATATCTTCCAATTAGACATTTCGTTAACCCTTTAATATCAAACTTTCCTGAGAAACCTGAGAAAAACGTTCTGGACCTGTTTCTTTGTATCAATTCGTTGGGTAAAGGTTTAATATCTGTTATTCGGGATAAGTTAGTGATCTTGAGGCGTGCCCCCTTCGATAAAATCAGAACTGCCTGGGAGCATGATTTAAATATCTCCTTATCTGATGCGGTTTGGGATTCAATTCTGAAGTCAGTTAACTCAACCTCTTCATGTGCTCGCTACTGCCTTTTGCAGTTTAAGGCTGTACACAGGACTTATATGTCTAAAACTAAATTATCGCAGTTTTACCCTGACACTAGTCCCGTTTGTGATAAGTGTAAAGGGGGTGAGGCTTCTCTTATGCATATGTTCTGGGCCTGTCCTTGTCTAGAGAAATTCAGGAGAGAAGTTTTTTAAACTCTCTCTCATATTCTTAATTGGCACTTAGAACCTAACCCTCTGATTGCTCTTTTTGGCACTTTGGGTGAAGTAGACATGCACTCAGGTCAGACTAAACGTCGAACATTTTCCTTAGCCTCTCTCTTGGTGAGATGGTTAATTCCTCTTTGGTGGAAAGATGCTGCCCCACCCACTCATGCTCAATGGCTGAGTGATATTATGTCCTGCTTAGACCTTGAAAAGATTCATTATTCACTTCTTAATTCGGACATAAAGTTTCATAAGGTGTGGGGATATTTTCTTGAATACTTTCATAACTCCTCTTTAGATTAGGTTTATCCCTTTTTCTTGTACTGCACTCCCTTACTTTCTCCTTTTTTTTTCCTGTATGTTTTACAGTTTTTTGTTTTACATTATAGTTTTGGTAGTCAGCATTATATTTTCCTTTTTTAATATATATTTACAGCTCTGTGGGGTCAAGTGCTCCGATAATTTTTTTCTTTTATACACTGAAATGGTTGGCCTGGGTTTTTTTTCTAGTGGGACGTTGGGGAGGATACTAATCTTACAAGATTTTATTTTGGGTGCTTTTTCTTTGTTGTTATGAATTATACATTGGACATGTTTTGCACTGTATAAATCTCCATTTTGTTGATGTTTTTTTTCTGTAGCTATATTGTAGAAATGCATAAAAAATTAATTAAAAAAAGAAGACATTACCTTGGCTTACCCATAGCCCTCTATTTTTCTAAGCTCCATGTACCTATCCAGGGGTCTCTTAAAAGACCCTGTCATTTCCGCCTCCACCACCGCCGCTGGCAGCCCATTCCACGCACTCACCACTCTCTGCACAAAGAACTTACCCCTGAGATTGCCTCTGTACCTATTTCCAAGCACCTTAAAACATTGCCCCATTTCAGCCCTGGGAAAAAGCAGCTGATCAATACCTTTAATTATCTTGTACACCTCTATCAGGTCACCTCTCATCCTCCGAGTTCACTCAACCTATTCTCATAAGGAGTCCAGGCAACATCCTTGTAAATCTCCTCTGCACCGCTCCTATGGTTTCCACATCCTCCCTGTAGTGAGGCGACCAGAATTGAGCACAGTACTCCAACTGGGGTCTGACCAGGGTCCTATATAGCTGCAATATTACCTCTCGGCTCATAAACTCAGTCCCACGGTTGATGAAGACCAATGCACTGTCTGCCTGCTTGACCACAGAGTCAACCTGCATAGGAACTTTTAGTGTCATATGGAGTTGGACCCCAAGATCCCTCTGATCCTCCACACTGCCAAGAGTCTTACCATTAATGTTATATTCTGCCATCATACTTGACCTATCAAAATGAACCACCTTAGATCCCAAGCCTCCTTACTTTCTCAGTAAGCCTTGCATAGGGTACCTTATCAAATGCCTTGCTAAAATCCATTTCCACAGGATCTACTGCTCTACCTTCATCAATGTGTTTAGACACATCCTCAAGCTTAGTCAGGTTCATAAGGCATGACCTGTCTTTGTCAAAGCCATGCTGGCTATTCCTAATCATATTATGCCTCTTCAAATGTTCATAAATCCTGCCTCTCAGCATCTTTTCCTTCAACTTACCAACCACTGAAGTAAGACTCACTGGTCTATAATTTCCTGGGCTATCTCTACTCTCTTTCTTGAATAAGGGAATAACATCCGCAACCCCCCAATCTCTCCTGGGGATTTATCTACCTTTGTGCATTTTAGGACCTGCAGCACATTTGCTTCTGTAATGTGGTAGAAAATGAGGTCGAACATCTTCTGTAACACGGGAGAATTGAAGGCCCTGTGAAACTGGCACAGAAGAGGAGTTGAGGCCCGGGGCAGAGAAAAGAATGATGACAGGGAAGGTTTAGAAGGATACGGGCCAAATGCAGGTAAATGGGCCAAGGGGTGATCTGACAGAAATATACAAGGTTATGAGACTGTAGATTGAGCAGATGGTTGAAATCTTCTTCCCACAGGAGGGGGATCAAATCCAAGAGGTCACATGTCTGAGGTGAGAGGAAGGAGTTTGAAGATACATTTATTTGAACTGTGAGTGGTTGATGTTGGAACTTGCTGCAAGAGGAGGTGTTGGAATTAGATACAATCACTGTGTTTAAGAGACACTCAGACAGACACTTCATAGACAAGGCACAGAAGGAGACTGACCCAATGCTGGCCAATGGGGTGAGTGTAGATGGGTAAATAGGTCAGCACTGAGGTGATGGATCGAAGGGCCTGTTTCTGTGCTATATGACGATAACTCTGTGACTTCAAATGAACTGAATGACTGAGACCCCACAGCCCTCTGGTGCTGAGAATTCCAAAGACAAACATCCCTCGTATCACATCCCAGCCATTCCTGCTCTGCCGTCATCCCTGCCAGTGTTCTTTTCCAATGAGTTCTGGCCAACTCCTTTCTCCTGCCTCTGTAATTTCCTTTACTCCACTGTAATACTGATACATCTGACTTTAGCTTCTCCTTCTCAAATTTTCAGTGTGAATTCGATCAGATTATGATCACTTTCCCCTAAGGGTTCTTCTACCTTAAGCTTTCTCATCAATTCCAGTTCATTTCACCCATTCGAGAACAGCAGATCCCCTGGTGGACTCAACCACAAGCTGCTCTAAAAAGCCTTCTCTGAGGCTTTGTAGAAATTCCCTCTCTTGGAATCCCACACCAACCTGATTTTCCCAATCTACCCACATCTTGAAATCCCCCCTTGTATCATTGCCACTTTCGGCATGCACCTTCTATCTCCTGTTGTAGCTTGCAGACCACAAACTACTGTTTGGGGTTTGTATACAACTGCCATCAGGGTCTTTTTACCCTTGCCGTTCCAAAGCTCTGTCTATAATTATTCAACACCTTCCGATCTGATGTCCCCTCCTTCTATTGATTTGATTTCATATTTTATTACCAACAGAGCCACGCAGCCCCCTCTGCCTTCCTGCCTGTCCTTTTGATTCAATGTGCATCCTTGGACATTAAGGTCACAGATATAACCTTATTTCAGCCTCGATCAGTGAAGCCTACAGCATGATACTTGCCAATCTGTAACTGTGCTACAAGTTCATCTACCTTATTCTGTATACTGCGCACGTTCAAATATAACACCTTGAATCCTGTATTCAACCTTTTTGATTGTGCCCACTTTTTACATTACAACTCACCCTGTTAACTGCCATTTTCCCCTATCATCAGCCTCTCCTTGCCAGGAGTCTCATTGCACACTGCCTCTGTTTGTAAACCAACTCCCTCATCCTCAGCACGATCTCTCCGGTTCCCATCCCCCTGTCAAATTAGTTTAATATGCCACCCTCCAGGCATATGGCACCACTACTGTGACAAATGAGGACACAAAGATCACCGCCAATGACACAGAAATCTCTTCCCTCACTTCCCATAGTAACCTGTGGTATAGACTGTGGTCTTATCCATCCTAATACTTTACTAAACAACCAGCACATCCTCTTTCTGAATGTCAATGTTCTAGCATATCAGCCTGTTTTGTGCTGTTCTCAGAAAAATCACTGTCTCGCTCTCGGTAGTTAATACTAAAGCAAAGTCTTCATTAAAGACGTTTCCAACCTCCTCTGACTCCAGGCATGTTTCCACTTCTGTCCCTGATCAGTCCTACCTCACTCCAGTTATCCTTCTGTTCTTCACGTATGTGTACAATGCCTTAGAATTTTCCTTAATCCTACTCATCAAGGCCCTCTCGTATCTTCTAACTCTCCTCAGTCCAGTTTTCAGTTCCATCCTGGCTACGTTCTAACTCTCTAGAGCCCCGTCTGATCTTTGCTTCCCAGAACTGGAAGTAAACTTCCTGCTTCCTCTTGACCTGATGTTCTATATGTCTTGTCAACCATGGTTTCTTCACCCTCCCACCATTTCACTGTCTCAATGGGACAAACCTGTCCATGATCCCATGCAAGCGCTCCCTAAACAAACACCATATCTACATCGTGCATTTCCCACAGAACCACCATTCCCAGTTGACAATCCCAAGTTCCCACCTAATATCATCGTAACTCACCATCCTCCAGTTACACTGGCTGCTCAAATCCCTGTCCAAGGCTATGGGAAAAGTGAGGGAGTTGTGGTCACCGTCTCCAAAAAGCTCACCACTGAGTGATCTGTCACCTGCCCTGGTTCATTGCCCAGTACAATTGATTGTAAGTGATTTTATATTTCCTAATCTTGTCTGGGATTTCCCATCTGTAAGAGGACTGGATGTGACTGAGTTTGTCAACTGTTTTCAGGAAATGTTCCTTCATCAATATATAGAGGTTGCAACTTGAGAGTGTGTGATAGGGAAACAGACAAGGCAGGCGACAGAAGTGTGTGGAGGGGAACACTTTTGATCGAGTGATCATAATTCCATTAGTTGCAAGATAATTATGGAGGATGGTTCTTGTCCTATGCTCTCTAGTTCTAGTCTCATTCAACCTCAGTGAAAATGTCTGCATGCATTTACCCATTCCATACTCCTCATAATTGTGTACACTTCTGTCAAATTGCCCCTCATTCTCCTACACTCAGTGGAATAAAGTTCTAATCTATTTAACCCTGCCTGATAACTCAGGTAGGTCCTCAAGCCCCATCAGCATCCGTGCAAGTTGTCTCTGTACTCGTTTTCAATCGTATTGATCTTTCCTGTAGGTGGGTGACCAGAACTGCAGATAATACTCCAGACTTGGCCTCACCAATGTTTTCGACATAACATTGCAACTCCTGAACTCAATTTATGATTTATGAAGGCCAACGTGCCAAACCTCTCTTTACAACCTGTGACACAACTTTCAAGGAATTAAAGATCTGTATTCCTCAATCCTTCTGTTCCTCAGTGTCCGACCCCTCACCCTGCAATTCCCACCCTGGTTTGTCCTTCCAAAGTGCAACACCTAACACTTATTTGCATGAAATTTCATCTGTCATTTTTCAGCCCATGGTTCCAGTTGATCCATCCTGCTGAAAGCTTTGATAGCCTTCCTCCCTGTCCATCAGACCCACAATCTTGGTGTCATCTGAAAATTTGCTGTTGCAGTTTATCACATTATGATCCAGATCGGTGATACAGAAGACAAACAATAATGGACCTCCCACCGACCCCAGCAGCACTCCACTAGTCACAGGGCACCAGTCAGAGAGGCAATCATTTACTACCTCTCACTGGCTTCTCCTGTGAAGCAAATGTCAAATCCAATTTGCTACCTCATCCTCAATGGCAAGCGACTGAAACACCCTGAATAAACTCCCAAACGGCATCTTGTCAAAGGCCTTGTTAAAGTCCATGTAGACAACATTCACTGTCTTTCCTTCAACAACCTTACTGGTAACTTCCTGGAAAGACTCTGTAAGACAGATTAGACATGAGTTATCACAGACAAAGTCATGCAGACTATCCCTAATCAGTTCTTGTCTGTCCAAAATACTGAAATTTCCTGTCCCTTGGAATAGCTTACCCGCTACCCATGGCAGACTAAGCTGTCTATATAATTTCCTGGATTATTCCTATGTTCCTTTCTTAAACGATGGAACAATATTAACTCTCCTCCAATCCTCTGGCATCTCCCTTGTGGCTGAGGAAGCTTTAAATATCTCTGTTAGGATCCCTGCAATTTCTGCACTAACATCCTACATGGTCTGAAGGGGGACTTTGTCAAGCCCTGGGTGTTTATTCACCCTAATTCAGCAACACATCCTCCTCTGTCAGCTCCATACGGTCCATGATCTCCCTGCTGTTTTGCCTCACTGCTAGAGACTCTGTCCATCTCCTGAGCAACTACAGATGTAAAAAATCCATTTAAGATTTCCCTCCATCTCTTTAGGCTCCATGCACAGATGCCACACTGATCTTCAAGTGGGTCAGTTTTGTCCCGTGCTATTCTTTTGTTCTTCACATATCTGTAGAAGTCCTTGGGATTGTTTTTCACCTTGTCTGCTGGAGCAACTTCACGGCTTATTTTAGCCTCCTGATTTCCTCTCAAGTGTTTGCTTGCATTTCTGATACTCAAGTACCTCATTTGTTCCGTGCTGCCTGATCCTTCTTCATCTTCTTAAACAACATAACAACATTGTCTTTTCTACAGTCCTCTGGTACCTGCCCTGTTGCAATTAATCTGTACGAACAGCATGCAAGACAAATTTCTGGTGCTTGTTAAAGTAATAATACAATTTCAGTTCAATTCAATTTCCATCCGTGCAGTTGAACAGAAAATCCTGACTAAATTTACACGTCAGTCCATCTCACAGGTAAAGCTCATCTGCCGGACGGCTGCAGCTGAGAACGTGGATCATAAAAAGAATTCAGCCCTGAGATCCACTGATGGTAAATGATTGTCACTGCAGAATTCAGCCAAATCCATGTTAAAGTTTGGACCTGCTGATGAAAACTTGCTGACAGGATCTAGGAAGAAAAAGTCACATACTTATTTACACAACTTGTGGAAAATATGGATGGTGAAGGTTGGAGATCCTGCTGTAGATCACTGGCAAAGGAGGCTTTGCTGTCTGATGAGCCAGGACCCCTGGACTTAACCAAGTCCACGATCATCTTGTCTGGGAGTGGACGGTGATGCAGTAATTCCCTCTCAGTGCAGGGAAAGTTTACCAATCCCACCACCAATGGGAGAAATTCTCGAAGAGAATGAGCTGTAGAATTGGCTCGAGCTATTGTTGCCGCATGGAGAGAGGATCCTGTCAGATTCAAACAGAATGTTGGTGGAGGGTTCACTGACCCAAGTACACGAACTCCTGAATTAACATATCCCTCGCTTTCTTCAACAGGAAATGTCTGACCTTTGCCCTTCTCCTGGTGGGATGAGTTGTGTCCCATCATCCGGCCTTGATCCTCATTCAGGGAGGGAGAGGGATGTAGAGGAGTGAGGGGGTGTGGGGAGAGGGAAGAGAGATGGGTGGGAGAGAGAGGGGTTGAGAGAGAGGCGGTGGGAGGGGGGTGGGAGAGAGGGGAGGATGGGGGGGAGAGTGAGCGGGGAGTGAGGGGGTTAAGAGGGGTGGAGGGGTAGGGAGGGGGAAGGGAGAGGGGTGAGAGAGGAGTGAGGACACATACCTGACTGCTCGAGGGGTTTCCATTTTCCTAAAATATATAAAGGCAAACCACAATGGAAACGTTAATAAAAGTAACTTTATAAATAAAAACTAAGATTTACTTTAATGACACACAAGAACACTGACAATATATTAAATACATTTCATGTGACTGTGTCGTTGGACCAGTCAGTGGCCATGCTGACTCTAACATCTGTGACTGAGTTGCTCTTCGTTTCATTGGTGTTTTGTCCTGTGATAAACCAATGATGCTGATCGGACCTTTTGGGACTGTCGCGCTGCAGAACGCGGGTGCAGACACAGGGTGAATGTAGGCTGGGATCAGCAACATCTGACCCTGTAATATTACCAGCCTGCGTCAGAGTGGTGATTGATGTTCGGTGCAGAAATACAAACCCAGTTCTAGGAAGTTGCCACCATGTTCTCGAGGTTGGGGGGAATCACCCAAAGCACAAGGGTTTGGAAAATTCCACTCAGAGCATTTCATTCACACAACAAACAATGGGTGGAGGAAATCAGTGACCAGCGTCTCGGGGGGTGGGGGGAGAATGTTGGGGGAGTGAAGTGAAATTTTGACATATTTGGTCAAAATCCAGCATCAGTCTTTATGGAGGGTTTCAACCCAAAACATCCAGTCTTGATGTAGTTTTTACCCTAAATGTGAAAAATAACTTCCCTCACCAACCATTATGCTAATGGTTATAGCCCCGACAGATTCTGCTTAAGCCACTGTTCCCAGAGAAGATTGCTTGCTCCTATTCTAAGGTCCTTGTATTTCATCAAGACTATTTCAAGAAGCCTTGGTTGTAAAATACAGGAAATTAGTTTATTATTCTTAATTTATGAATCTCTAAACAAAGCAATGTCATGAGGGATTTAAATAATTAATGCTAACAGAAGAAAAGGTTGATTTTATTATATAAAACTGTTATTCTTTATAGTTTCTGAATATTCCAATACTGAAATCTTACCGGATTCTATGAAGAATTTCTGAAGTTCCAGCTCTGAAAAGACAGACCAGTGGTATATTAGAACAACAACACATTTTCAGGACGATTATTTCACTTCCGAAGCTGGAGATCTGAAAGAATGGGGAACACTCAGAGGGTCAGGCAGCTGCGGAGAGGATCATCAAACTCATGGTTGACTGTCTCCCATCAGAGACAAAAAAATGTTGAAGTGGTGTCAGATGTCAGACAGAAGAGCCAAGTGAGGAAATGCACCGTGGGTCAATGTTAGGGTCAAGGTTTAAATGACAACACAAAAACCATTACCAACAGTTGCTGTCAGAAAACATGAACATGGTGACCATGGTTTGAAGTGGTTAAACTCAGTGTTGAATTTGAAATGCTGTGAGCTACCAGCTGTATATGGTGCTCACAGTGTGATTTCTCCTACATTTGTGAGACCTGATGTAGATTGGGGGATTGTCTGGTCAGCCCCTTCAAGCAGGATTTCCCAGTGGCCAGCCATTTTAATGCCAATCCCCTTTCCCATTCCAACATACTGGTCCATGGCCTCCTCTCCAGGCACAATGAGGCCACTCTCATGTTGGAGGAGCAACACCTGATATCCCGTCTGGGTAGCTTCCTACCTGATGGCATCAATATCAATTTCTCCTCCCTCCCCCTCTCTTTTCTCATTCCCCATTCTGACTCCTCTTTTACCCCTTCTCTTCTCATAACCTGCATATCACCTCCCTCTGATGCCCTTCCTCTTCTCTCTTTTTCCATACTCCATTCTGACTCCTCTCTTACTGCTTCTCCTACCCTGCCTATCAGCTCCTTCCTCCTTCCTGATCTCCCATGATCCACTCTCCTCTCCTACAAGATCCCTTCTCTTCAGCCCTTTACCTTTTCCATCTATCATCTCCCATCTTCACACTTCAATTCTCTCCCTCATCCACCAATGTTTCCCTCACCTTCCTTCACCTACCAGCCTCTGGATTGTACTCCTTCCCCTCCACCCATGTTCTTGCAGGCTTCCTCACCCTTCCTTTCCAATCAAGGGTCTTGCTCTGAGACGTTGACTGTTTATTCCTTTCCACAGATACTGAGTTCCTCCAGCACTTTTGTGCTTTCCTACTTAAAAGATGAAGTTCTGTTCTTCATCCTCTGTTAAGCCTTTGAGAACATTGTAGGACACCGTGAGTGGAGAGCTTAGAGTGGGATAGGTTGCACAATCAAAATGCATAGTTTTAAAATTTGGTTTGAGCTATTAAACAAAGTTATCGTACAAAGTGTACCCAGTTTCACCACTGCAGAGGAGCCGAAATATCGGGAACCAAGTTACAGGAAGTACAAGTGAATCAGTGACCAGTTGAACCTCCTGGCACTTCATCATGCAGACACAGGAGATGCAACATCGGGCAGTTTTCTTCCTTACTTCCCAGCTCTATGGCTACAAATATTCTTTCCAGAGACAACGTTCACTGCTGGAATGTCAGAGACTGCTGGGAAATGTGGATTTTACATGATTTCTCCAGAAAATGCTCTGGCTTTCAATTTCAGAGGGAAACTGGGAGATTTTCCACTGGATTTCCAGCCCTGTACTTCACAATATTGCAGAAACGTACCTTTTATACATCTGTTTTGTTTCACATTCCAATAAATCAGGGTGAAGTTTGCAGCAATTACAACACAAATGGTGACGACCAGTGGCAGGACCCATTCAGGAACAGCAGGGAAGAGATCATCTGTAGAATAAAGATCAGTGAATGAGACAATGAAAAAATCTGCAATGCACCCCAGCAAAATTAGATCAGTAAAATTCCATTTGGGTGGAAAGTCCACAACTGCCCAAGCAGCCTCCTCCTGTAACATTAATAGGTGTTCACTGGAAGAACCAGAAATGGCTGCAATGGACTGTTATAATGGAGGCTCTGAGACTTCATCACTGTCACTGATGTTTAATTGTAGAGATATACAGCACAGAAACAGGTCCATCAGCCCAACTGGTCCATGATGACCAACATGCCCCGTCCAAACTAGTCCCATTTGCCAGTGTTTAGCCCAGATCCTCCTCAACCTTCCTTGTCCGTGTGCCTGACAAATTGTCTCTTCAAAGTTTCAATGTTGTTTACTGTCATATGCACAAGTCCATGAAAGCATCAGGCCAAAAGAGAAACACACTTGCAGCAACATCACAGGCTTTACAATGTCACAGAGGTAGCATTCACAAGGAAAACATAAACTACACATAATTTTTACAAGAAAGAACACAATCATAATGAAAAAGAAACAATCTCTGTTGTAGTGCAAAGTGATCAAGGTTGTCATCGTGTTGTTATATTGAGGTAGTGATTAGAGTTTTGTGAGTTAGTTGATGAACTGAACAGGTGAAGGAAAGTAGCTATTCCTGAGCCTGGTTGTGTGGGGGCTTCAGGCTTCTGTAGCTTCTGCCTAATGGTCACTGCAAGGAGAGGGCATGGCTGAATGGTGAAAATCTTTGATGATGGATGTTGCCTTCTTGAGGCAGCACCTCCTGTAGATACTACCAATGGTGGGGAGGGATTTGCCCCTGATGTACTGGGCTGAGTCCACTTTTCCCTGCAGCTTCTTACATTCCCGGGCATTTGACTGTCACACCAGATCGTGGCAGGTATGATGTCGTAGGCATCACTGAATCATGGCTGAAAGAAGATTATAGTTGGGATCATAATGCCCGAGGATACACATTGTATCGAAAGGACAGGCAGGAAAGCAGAGGGAGCAGTGTTGCTCTGTTGGTAAAAAGTGATATCATTAGAAAGAGGTGACATAGGCCAGAAGGTGTTGAAGCATTCTGGATAGAGCTAAGGAACTGCAAGGGTAAAAAGACCCTGATGGGAGTTGCATACAGACCCCCAAGTAGTAGTAAGTATGTGGCCTACTAATTATAATGGGAGATAGAAAATGCATGCCACAAGGACAATATTACAATAGCCATGGGGGATTTCAATATGCAGGTGGATTGGGAAAATCAGGCTGGTGCAGGGGGAATTTCCGGAATGCCGACAAGATGGCTTTTCAGAGCAGCTCGTCGAGCCCAATAGAGGATCAGCTATTCTGGATTGGGTGTTGTGCAATGAACCACAATTGATTAAAGAGCTTCAGGTAAAAGGACCCTCAGGGGAGTGTGATCATAATATGATAACATTCACCCTGAAATTTGAGAAGGAGAAGCTAAAGTCAGATGTATCAGTATTACAGTGGAGTAAGGGGAATTCCAGAGGCATGAGAGAGGAGATGGCTGGAATTGACTGGAAAAGAACACTGGCAGGGATGACAGCACAGCATCAATGCCTGGAATTTCTGTAAGCAATCCAGAAGGCACAGCATATATGCAATCCCAAATAGGAGAAATTTTCAAAAGTAAAGATGACACAACCGTGGCTAACAAGAGAAGTCAAAGCCAACATAAAAGCCAAAGAGAGGGTGTATAATAGAGAAAAAATAGTGGGAAGTTAAAAGGATTGAGAAGCTTTTAAAGCCAACTAAAAAGTAATTAAGAAGGTAAAGATGGGATATTAAAGTAAGCTAGCCAATAATATTAAAGAGGATGCCAAAAGTTTCTTCAGATATACAGAATGTAAAAGAGAGGTGAAAGTGGATATTGGACCACTCAAGAATGATGCTGGAGAGCTAGTAATGGGGGACAATAAAATGGCAGATGAGCTGAAGAAGTATTTTGCATCAGTCTTCATTGTGCGGGGCACTACCAGTATGGTGGAAGTTCTAGGTGTCAGGGGTCATGAGGTGTGTGAAGCTACCATAACAGGAAAGAATGTTCATGGGAAACTGATGGTAGATCAGTCACTGGACCAGATAGCGTACACCCCGAGTGCTAAAAGAGGTGGCTGAAGAGATCATGGAGGTATTAACAATGATATTTCAAGAATCACTAGATTCTACAATGGGTGCAGAAGACCGGAAAATTGCAAATGTTACTCCACTCTTCAGAAAGCAGAGAGTCAGAAGAAAGGAAATTATAGGCCAGTTGGTCTGACCTCAGTGGTTGGGAAGATGTTGGAGTGAATTTTTAAAGATGAGGGACTTGGATGCATATGATAAAATAGTCTGTAGTCAGCACTGTTTTCTCAAGGGAAAATCTTGCCTGACAGATCTGTTGGAATTCTTTAAAGAAATATCAAGCAGGACAGATAAAGGAGAATTAGTTGATGTACTTGGATTTTTAAAGTAAATATGTCAAAATATAGGTCTGGTCCACGGGTTGAGATTCTAAATTGGAGCAAGGCCTGTTTTCATGTCATCAGAAATGATCTGGCAAATGTGGATTGGGAGTGGCTGTTTTCTGGCAAAAGTGTACTTTGAAAGTGGAGGCTTTCAAAGCCAAATTTTGACAGTGCAAAGCTTGTACTTGTCTGTCAGAATAAAAGGTAAAGACAACAGGTGTCGGGAACCTTAGATTTCAAAAGATACCGAGGCTTGGGTTAAGAGAGGAAAGGAGTTGCATAGCAGGTGTAGGCAGGTAGGAACATATGAGGTGCTTATGGAGGACACAAAAAGCAAGAGAACACAGGAGGTGTGCAGAAATTGTTGGGACCCCAGCAGAGGTATTTAAAATATCCCTTGCAACAGGACAGGTACCAGAGGATTGTAGAAAAGACAATGTTGTTGTGTTGTTTAAAACAGGCTCTGAACCAGGGAAATTACAGGCTGGTGAGTCTGATATTAGTTGTGGGAAAGTTATTGGAAGGTCTTGAAAGGAACCAGATATATAAGCACAGTGCCTCTAAAAAGTATTCACCCCTTGGAAGTTTTCAGATTTTACTGTTTTATAGCATTGAATCACAGGTGACCTAATTCAGCAATTTTGAAACTGATTAACAGAAAAAGATTCTTTCGTGTCAGAGTGAAAATGATCGAAGTTTATTACAAATATAAAACATAGAATAATAGATTGCATAGGTATTCATCCCCATTAATATGACATACCAAATCATCACTGGTGCAGCAAAATGGTTTTTAGAAGTCACATAATTAGTTAAACAGAGATCTGTTTTTGGAGACCTGTGTACAGTCAAGGTGTTTCAAATGACTGCAGTAAAAATACACCTGTATCTGGAAGGACCAACTGCTGGTGAATCAGTATCCTGGCAAATTCAACATTCGGTAGGTTTCAATGAGATCCCCATGCATTCTTCTAAATTCCAGTGAGTACACACCCAAAGCTGCCAAACACTCCTCATATGTTAACCACTTCATTCGGGACACTTTCTCGTCAACCTCTTCTTGGCTCTTTCTAATGACATTACATTCTTTCTGCGATATGGGGACCAAAACCGTGGCCCGACCCGTCTTATAAAGGTTCGGTATTATCTCCTTGCTTTGATATTCTACTCCCCTTGAAATAAATACCAACATTGCATGTGCCTTCTTTACCACAGGATCAACCTGTAAATTACCTTCTGGGAGCCTTGCATGAGAACTCCCAAGTCCCTCTGCACTTCTGATATTTGAACCTTCTCCCCATTTAGATAACAGTCTGCACTGTTGTTCCTTTTACCAAAATGCACTATCATACACCTCACAATACTGTATTCCATCTGCCATTTTTTGCCCATCCTTCCAATTTGTCCAAGTCCTGCTGCAACTACATTGCTTCCTCAGTACTACCTACCCCTCCATCTCTCTTCGTATCATCCACAGACTTTGCCACAAAACGATCAATTCCATTATCTAAATCACTGACAAACAATGTGAAAAGTAGCAGTCTCAATACTGACCCCTGGGGAACACCACTAGTCACCAACAGCCAACCAGAAAAGGCCCCCTTTATTCCCACTCACTGCCTCCTGCCTGTCACTATCCATGCCAGTATCTTTCCTGCAAAACCATAGGATTGTATCTTGTTAAGCAGCCTCATGTGTGGCACCTTATCAAATGCCTTCTGAAAATCCAAGTAAATGATATCCACTCTCTCTCCTTTGTCCACCCTGCTTCTTCCTCGAAGAACTCTGACAGATTTGTCAGGCAAGATTTCTCTTCACAGAAACCATGCTGACTTCGACTTATTTTATCATTAGTCTCCAAGTACCTCGAAACCTCATCCTTAACAATAGACTTCAACACTTTCCCAACCACTGAGGTTAGGCTAACTGGCTTATAATTTACTTTCTTTTGCTTTCCTCCCTTCTTAAAGAGTGAAGTCATTTGAAATTTTCCAGTCCTCCAGGAACAAGTCAGAATCAAGTGATCCTTGAAAGGTCATGACCAATGCATCTGATATCTCTTCAGCAACCTCTCTCAGGAATCTGTCTTAGGCACCTTTGAGCTTGCCTAGCACGTTTTCCTTTGTAAATGCAATGGCACTCACTCCTGCTCCCTGACACTCACGGATGTCCGGCAAACTGCTCGTGTCTTCCACAGTGAAGACAGATGCAAAGCACCCATTAAGTTCATCTGCCATTTTTTTGTCCCCCATTACTACCTCACCAGCTTCCTTTTTCAGTGGTCCATTATCAACTCTCACCTCCCTTATACTCTTTATTTAACTGAAAAAAAAACTTTTGGTATTCTGCTTTATATTACTGGCTGGTCTGCTTTCATATTTCATCTTTTCCTTTTAGCTTTTTTGGTTGCCTTTTTGTTGGATTTTAAATCATCCAACTTCCCACTCACTTTTGCTACCACATATGCACTTTCTTTGTCATATATGCAGTCCTTAACTTCCTTTGTCATCCACAGTTGCTTACCCCTGCCATTTGAGAACTTTTTCCTCTGTGGGACATATCTATCCTGCGCCTTGTGAACTATTCCCAGAAACTTCAGCCATCTCTGCTCCACCGTCATCCCTGTAAGTCTCCTACATAAATCCTCATAAGATGACATCCCAGGGTCATCCCTGCCAATATCCTCCAATCCGCCTGGGCAAGCTCCTTCCTCATGCACCTGCAATTCCCTCTATTACATTGCGATACAGATACATGTGAGTTATGCTTCTCCCTCTCAAATTGCATTATGAATTCAATCCTATTGTAATCATTACCTCCTAAGGGTTCCTTTACATTAAGCTCCCTAATAAGATCTGGGTTATTACCCAATTCTCAATCTCAGATAACCTTTCCCCAGCAGGCTCAAGCACAAGCTGCTTTAAAAAGCCATCTCATAGGCATTCAACAAATTCCCTCCCTTGTGATCTGACACCAACCTGATGTTCCCAACACCCTTGCATATTGAAGTCCCCCATTACAATTGTGTCATTACCCTTTCCAGCTCCCTTTGGAATCTCAACCCCACATCTTGGCTACTATTTGGAGGCTTATATATGATTCCCACAATGGACTTTTTAATCCTTGCAATTTCTTAACTCCACCCACAAAGGTTCAACATTCTCTGACATTATGCCACCTCCATCTAAAGATGCAATTCCATCTCTTACACACAGAGCCACACCACCAACAATGCCTTCCTGCCTTTCCTTTTGATACAAAATATATCCTTTGATGTTAAACTCCCAACTATTGCCTTCTTTCAGCTACGACTCAGTGATCCACACACCGTCATACCGACCAATCTCTAATTGCGCCACAATATTGTCCACCTTATTCCAAATGCTACGCGTATTTAAATACAGTACCTTGTTCATTGTACATCAAGCAGTAGTAAATCATAGAAACATAGAAACATAGAAACATAGAAAATAGGTGCAGGAGTAGGCCATTCGGCCCTTCGAGCCTGCACCGCCATTTATTATGATCATGGCTGATCATCCAACTCAGAACCCAGCCTTCCCTCCATACCCCCTGACCCCTGTAGCCACAAGGGCCATATCAAGGCAACTGGACTTGCTGTGTTGTCGAGAAGATATTTCGCCACTCATCAGAGAGGCTTCTTCAGTTCTAATCCAATGTGGGTAGTTTTCCAGGTATTATAAGCCAGAAAACTACCCACCGTGGATCAGACAACACAGCAAGTCCGGTTGCCTTGATTTACTACTGCTTGATATTCCTCATTGAAACCAATCAAATGGTGAAAAGCTTGACAGAGTGGATGTGGAGAGGATTATTCCTATGGTGGGAGAGCCTAATACCAGAGGACATAGCCTCAGAATAGAAGGGCATCCTTTTAGAATGGAGATGAGAAGGAATTTCTTTAGCCAGAGAGTGGTGAATCCGTGGAATTTTTGCCACAGACAGCTGCAGGGGCCAAGTCTTCACGTATATTTAAGGCAGAAGTTGATAAATTTTTGATTGGTCAGGACATGAAGGATACAGGGAGAAGGCAGGAGATCGGGGCTGACAGGAAAATTGGATCAGCCATGATGAAATGGTGGTGCAGACTCAATGGGCCAAATGGCTTAACTTTGCTCCTATATCTCATGGTCTCTTGATACTTTAACCCAGGGGGGAAACTGTGTGAATTCTTCCTCTCCATGCCCATCAATATTTTATACATCTCTATAAGATCACTAGTTCCTTCAGTTTGTTATAGCCAGGCCAGTTTTTGGGGATGAGCTCCCACTACCTATTTAATGTTCCCAATGGTGTGCATCTCAAATAGCCTCTGACAACCAAGTCCAGCTCCTGGCCTTCATGCCTGACAGAACGGTTTCTACTGTCAGGAGAAGGGCCAAAAGCAGGTTACTGGCAGCTTAAAACGAGTCACTTTGAGTAGATGGGGCTTGTCAGCTGAGGCTGGCAGATCATCTTGCAAAAGGAAAACTCTGACCTCAAACCTCCGCTGTCCTGTGGCTACACCCAGTCATGGGGATGGCTTCAGGAGTACACCCGGAGTTAGAGTCCTACAACACGACTGATGCCAAACTGTATTGGTTTCTGATGTTCCTTTTGATGTTTCAGCTGTTTGGAGAACAAAAACCTGCTGCATGAGCAACAGTTTGCTCTCCATATCATACTGCCCTGACTTGTGTACCAATTTATATAATCATGTAAACAGCTCAGATGCAATATCCATGTTTGACCCCAACCAATGGAAGGTACCACAGAATAAAAGCCAGGACCAACAGGCTCTGGGACAGCTTCTACCACCAGGCCATCCGACTGATTAATTCATGCTGACGCAACAGTATTTCTATGTTATATTGACTTTTCTTTCAATATTTATTGATTTGATTTCTATATATAAGAATACAGAGTTCAAGAGAATATATATTATAAAACAAAAAACAAAATATAATATTACCAGATGTAGTATATTAAATCACATTAACAAACTCCTTACTCTATATTCATATGGATTAGATTAGTTCGTATATTTGAATATAAACAATTTTATTGAGAAAAAAAAAATCTACACCCACTACCAAAGCCACCAAAATCTACACCCACAACCAAAGCTACACCCACTATTGTTTGGGAAAAAAAAGAAAAAAGAAATTTATCAGATAATAAAATATACTATTAACCACCTTCTGTACTTCAATAAGAAATCAAAGATTATGAAAATAATTTGAAAATGGCCCCCACAAATTTTGAAAATCTTGGTTAGATTCAGAAATTGAACAAAAAATCTTTTCTAAATTTAGGCATGCCATAACATCCCGTAACCAGAGCATGATTAGGCGGAACAGCATCCTTCCATTGACTATCCCATTTGCAGAGAATATTTATTATAAATTACTATAAATTGCACATTGAACATTTTCTCCCCATGTATATGAAGGATGTAAGTAATAAAGTCAATTCGATTCAATACAAGTATGTAGTTACTGTAATTGATTTACTTATTTATTTTTTCTTTATTTTCATGTATTGCATTGTACTACTACTGCTAAATTAACAAATTTCTCAAGCTATGCCGGTGATATTAAACCTGATTCTGAAACACTGTTCTCCTGGTACTCCACATCCTTTTCCTTAGTAAATACTGAAGCAAGGTATTAAGTACTTCACTCACATTCTCTGCATCCAAGCAAGTGTTCCCCCTTAATCCCTGAGTGGTCAATTTCCTTAGTTATCCTCTTGCTTTTGGCATATTTATAGAATGCCATGTGATCCACCTTAAACCAACCTGCCAAGGACTTCTCATGGCCCCTCCAGTTTCCTAATTCCCTTCTTTAGTTGTTTTCTGGCTTCTTTATACAACTCATTTGCTTCGTCTGATCCTAACTTCCAAAGCCTGACATATGTTTCCTTTTTCTTGACTAAATTCATCACCTTCATGGACATCAAAGGTTCTCTTATCCTTCTTTCTAACAGGAACATAACTTTGCTGTACTCTGTACTCTCTTTGCACAGCAGTTTGCAAGCGTCTTTGAAGCTGCAACTGTTCCAGCTGCTACCATCCGGGAAACGGTACCACTGCAAAACATCAGGACCAACAGGCTCCGGGACAGCTTTTTCCACCAAGCCATCAGACTGATTAATTCACACTGATAGAATTGTAATTCTATGTTATATTGACTGTCCTGTTGTACATACTATTTATTACAAGTTACTATAAATTGCACATTGCACATTTAGATGGAGATGTTGCGTAAAGGTTTTTAGTCCTCATGTACATGAACGATGTAAGTAACAAAGTCAATTCAATTTAATTCAAAAACGCAGCGACCGTGTAAGAAGAGGACGAGTGAGAGAGGCCAGCAAGACACCGATGACAACTCTGGAGGAGTTACAAGCTTCAGCGGCTGAGATGGGAGAGACCGTTCATACAACAACTGTTGTCCGGGTGCTTCACCAGCTGTAACTTTGTGGGACAGTGGCAAAGTGAAAGCCACTGTTTAAAAAAATCACATGAATCTCATCGTGAGTTCACCAGAAGGCACGTGAGAGACCCTGAAGTCAGCTAGAAGGTTCTACTGTCTAATGAAACCAAAATTGAGCTTTTTGGCCATCAGACTAAACACACCAGCCCTACTGTGAAGAATAGTGGTGGCTACATCATGCTGTGGGGATGCTTCACTGCAGCAGGCCCTGAAAGGCTTCTGAAGGTCGGGGGTAAAACGAATGCAGCAAAATACAAGGAAATCCTGGAGGAAAATCTGATGCAGTCTGCCGGAGAGCTGCGACTTAGGAGATTTCTTTTCCAGCAAGACAATGACCCCAAGCATTAAGTCACAGCTACACAGGAATAGCTTAAAAACGACAAAGTTAATGTCTGCAAGTGGCCAAGTCAGAGTCCAGACCTCAATCCTATAGAGAATTTCTGGCTGGACTTGAAAAGGGCTGTTCACTCGTGATCACCATGCAAACTGACAGAGCTTGAAGAGTTTTGAAGTGGGTCAGTAATTACACAATCAATTATTTTGTAATAATTGGAATAAATTTCGACCAATTTGTAGAAATTTGCATTCACTTTACATGAAAGAGACTTTACTGTTAATCAGAGTCAAAAAAGCCAAATTAAATCCACTGATATTCAAGTAAGGCATTTGACAAGGGCCCACATGGGAGGCTGGCCAAGAAGGTTCAGTCGCTCGGCATGCAGAATGAGGTAGTAAATTGGATTAGACATTGGCTTTATGGGAGAAGACAGAGAGTGGTAGTAGAGGGTTGCCTCTCTGACTGGAGGCCTGTGACTAGTGGTGTGCCACTGGATCAGTTCTGGGTCCTTTACTGTGTGCTGTCTACAGTATATCAATGATCTAGATGATAATGTGGGTAACTGGATCATCAAATTTGCGGATGACACCCAGACTGAGAGTGTAAGGAAGGCCATCATGACTTGCAAAGGGATCTGCATCAGCTGGGAAAACGGGCTGAAAAATGGCAGGGGGAATTTAGTGCAGAGAAGTACAAGGTTTTGCACTTCATTAGGAATAACCAGGGTAGGTCTTACGTAGTGCATGGTAGGGCACGGAAGATTGTGAGTAAATAAAGGGATCTGGGAATACAGATACATAATTTGTTGAAAGCCATCTCACAGGTATAAAGCTTCTGCAAAATTGGCCTTCATGAATCAATGTATTGAGTACAGGATCGTAAACACAAAATAATCTGCAGATGCTGGGGTCAAAGCAACACTCACAACACGCTGGAGGAACTCAGCAAGTTGGGCAGCATCCGTGGAAACGAGCAGTCAATGTTTCGGGCCGGAACCCTTCATCAGGACTGAAGAGGGAAGGGGCAGAGGCCCTATAAAGAAGGTGGGGGGAGGGTGGGAAGGAGAAGGCTGGTAGGTTCCAGATGAAAAACCAGTAAGGGGAAAGATAAAGGGGTGGCGGAGGGGAAGCAGGGAGGTGATAGGCAGGAAAGGTGAAGAAGGAATAGGGGAAAACACAATGGGTAGTAGAAGGAGGCGGAACCATGAGGGAGGTGATACGCAGCTGGGGGAGGGGGCAGAGTGAAATAGAGATAGGGGAAGGGAAGGGGAGGGAATTACCAGAAGATGGAGAATTCTATGTTCATACCAGGGGGACCTCTTCGGCGAGCATCTCCGCACCGTCCGCCACAACAAACAGGATCTCCCAGTAGCCACCCAGTTTAACTCTGCTTCCTATTCCCTTTCGGATATGTCCATGGCCTCCTCTACTGCCTTGATGAGGCTAAACTCAGGTTGGAGGAGCAACACCTCATATACCGTCTAGATAGTCTCCAGCCCATTGGTATGAACATAGAATTCTCCAACTTCTGGTAATTCCCTTCCCCTATCTCTATTTCACTCTGCCCACTCCCCCAGCTACCTGTAACCTCCCTGCTTCCCCTCCCCCACCCCTTTATCTTTCCCCTTACAGGTTTTTCACCTGGAACCTACCAGCCTTCTCCTTCCCACCCTCCCTTCACCTTCTTTATAGGGCCTCTGCCCCTTCCCTCTTCAGTCCTGATGAAGGGTTCCGGCCCGAAACTTTGACTGATCGTTTCCACAAATGCTGCCCAACCTGCTGAGTTCCTCCAGCACATTGTGAGTGTTCCTATTGAGTATAGGAGATGTTATGTTGATAATGTTTAAGGCGTTGGTGAGGCTTAATTCGGAGTATTGTATGCATTTTGGTCACCTACTTACAGGAAAGATGTAAACATGGTTGAAAGAGTACAAAGAAAATTCACAAGGATGTTGCCACATCTGGAGGACCCGAATGATAAGGAAAGATGGAATAGGTTAGGATTGTATTCTTCAGAACATAGAAGATTGGGATGAGATTTGACAAAGGTGTACAAAATTATGAGGCTATATAAAATAAATGAAGGTGGGCTTTTTCCAGAGGTTGGGTAGGACTACAACCACATGGCATAGGTTCAGGGTGAAAGGTGAGAAGTTCAAGGGGAAGAGGAGGGGAAACTTTTTCATTTAGAGGGTCATGAGAGTGTGGAATGAGCTGCTAACACAAGTGGTGCATGCGATCACAATTTCAATGTTTACGAAAAGTTTACATTCAGGCATAACTGCGCAAGCGCGTGGATGTCAGCGAGTTAGACCAGCGGGAAGGATTTACAAGAAGACAGTTTTGTAGAGTGGGTGTCAGAGTAGAGGGAGACAGAGTAGGAGGGCTTTGGTTGAACAGAGCTTTGGCGATAACAGGTCGAGGCAAGGTAGATAGCTTGTGAAGAATAGGGATAGGAAGTATGTCTGTGAGGACGGTGATCTGGACTGGGTGTCAGATGTGGGATGTCAGGGAGACTCCCAGACTCCCGGACGGCCACATATGCACCAGGTGCGTCAAGCTGCAGCTCCTTAGGGAAATGGAGATGCAGCTCGATGACCTTCCTCTGGTCGGGGACAGTGAGGAGGTGATAGAGAGGAGCTACAGGCTCACTGGGGCCTCGGGAGACAGATAAGTGGGTAACAGTCTGGAGAAGGAAGGGCAGGAGTCAGAGGCAAGAGAGCACCCCTGTGGCTGTCCCCCTTCACAATAAGTACTCCTGTTTGAGTACTGGTACTGGTGGCGGGGGGGAACAACCTACATGGGGGAAGCAACAGTGGCTGCACCTCTGGCACAAAGTCTGGCGCTGAGGCTCAGTAGGGTAGGGAAAGGAAGAGGATGGCAGCAGTGATAGGGGACTCTATAGTCAGGGGGTCAGACAGGCGATTCTGTGGATGCAGGAAAGAAACACTGATGGTAGCTTGCCTACCAGGTGCCAGGGTTCAAGATGTTTCTGATCACGTTCACAGTATCCTGAAGTGGGAAGGAGAACAGCCAGATGTCGTGGTATCTATTGGTACCAATGACATAGGTAGGAAAAGAGAGGAGGTCCTGAAAACAGACTGCAGGGAGTAGGGAAGGAAGTTGAGAAGCAGGACCTCAAGGTAGTAATCTTGGGATTACTGGTGTGCCATGGGACAGTGAGTATAGAAAGAGAATGAGGTGGAGAATAAATGCGTGGCTGAGGGATTGGAGCAGGGGGCAGAGATTCAGATTTCTGGATCATTGGGACCTCTTTCGGGGCAGGTGTGACCTGTACAAAAAGGATAGGTTACACTTGAATTTGAGGAGGACCAATATCCTGGTGGGGAGGTTTGCTAGGGCTATTCAGGAAAGTTTAAACTAGAACTGCTGGGGTGCGGGACCCAAACTGAAGTGACAGAGGAAGAGGTTGGCTCACAAATGGAGAAAGCTTGTAGGCAGTGTGAGAGGGAGGATAGGCAGGTGATAGAGAATGGATACGCTCAGACCGATGGTTTGAGATGTGCCTATTTTAATGCAAAAAGCATCATGAACAAGGCCGATGAGCGTAGAGCATGGATCAGTACTTGGAGCTATGATGTTGTGACCATTACAGACTGAGATGACTAAAGGGCTGGAATGGTTAGTTAGAGTGCCAGGCTTCAGAAGTTTCAGACAGGGAGGGACTCAAAAGAGTTGGGGGTGTGACACTGCTGATCAGAGATAGCGTCACGTCTGCAGAAAAGGAGGAAGTCATGGAGGGATTGTCCACTGAGTCTCTGTGGGTGGAAGTTAGGAACAGGAAGGGGTCAATAACTCTACCTGGTGTTTTTTATGGAGCACCCAATAGTAACAGGGACATTGAAGAGCAGATAGGAAGACAGATTCTGGAAAGGTGTAATAGTAACAGGGTTATCGTGGTGGGAGATTTTAATTTCCCAAATATTGTTTGGCATCTTCCTAGAGCAAGGGGTTCAGGTGGGGTGGAGTTTCTTAGGTGTGTTCAGGAATGTTTCCTGACACAATATGTAGATAAGCCTACAAGAGGAGAGGCTGTACTTGATCTGGTATTGGGAAATGAACCTGGTCAGGTGTCAGGTCTCTCGGGAGAGCATTTTGGAGACAGTGATCACAATTCTATCTCCTTTGCCATAGCATTGGAGAGAGATACGAACAGACAACTTTTGAAAGCTTTTAAATGGAATAAGGGGAAGTATGAAGCCATCAGGCAGGAACTTGGAAGCACAGATTAGGAACAGATGCCCTCGGGGAAATGTACACAGGAATGTGGCAAATGTTCAGGGGATATTTCTGTGATGTCCCGCATAGGTACGTTCTAATGAGACAGGGAAAGGGTGGTAGGGTACACGAACTGTAATGTACAAAGGCTGTTGCAAATCTAGTCAAGAAGAAAAGCTTATGAAAGGTTCAAAAAATTAGGTAATGATAGAGATCTAGAAAATTACAAGGCCAGCAGGAAGGAGCTGAAGAATGAAATTAGCAGAGCCAGAAAGGGCCATGAAAAGGCCTTGGCGGACAGGAATACAGAAAACCCCAAGGCATTTCACAAGTATGTGAAGAGCCAGAAGATAAGACGTGAGAGAATAGGACCAATCAAGTGTGACAGTGGAAAAGTGTGTATGGAACCAGAGGAGATAGCGGATGTACTTAATGAATACTTGGCTTCAGTATTCACTATGGAAAAGTCCTTGGCGATTGTAGGGATGACCTGCAGTGGAAAGAAAGGCATAAGCATATAGACATTAAGAAGGAGGATGTGGTGGAGCTTTTGGAAAGCATCAAGTTGGATAAATCACTGGGATTGGACGAGATATTCCCCAGACTACTGTGGGAGGCAAGGGAGGAGATTCAAGTAGCACCATGGTCCTGAAAAAAAGTTCTGTCAATTTTACTGTGTACTGTACTAGCAGTTATGTTCAAAATGGCAACAGAAGTGACTTGACTTGAGATTGCTAAGCCTGTGGTGATGATCTTTGCATCATCAGTGAGGACAGGAGAGGTCTCGGAGGATTGGAGAGTTGCGGATGTTGTTCCTTTATTCAAGAAAGGGAGTAGAGATATCCCAGGAAATTATAGACCAGTGAGTCTTACTTCAGTACTTGGTAAATTGATGGAGATGATCCTGAGAGGCAGGATTTATGAACATTTGGAGAGGCATAATATGATTAGGAAGAGTCAGCATGGCTTTGTCAATGGCAGCTCGTGCCTTACGAGCCTGCTTCAACTTTTTGAGGATGTGACTAAACACATTGATGAAGGTAGAGCAGTAGATGTAGTGTATATGAATTTCAGCAAGGCATTTGATAAGGTACCCCATGCAAGGCTTATTGACAAAGTAAGGAGGCATGGGATCCAAGGAGACATTGCTTTGTGGATCCAGAACTGGCTTGCCCACAGAAGGCAAAGAGTGGTTGTAGATGGATCATATTCTGCATGGAGGGCGGTGACCAGTGGTGTGCCTCAGGGATCTGTGCTGGGTCCCCTTCTCTTCGTGATTTTTATAAATGACCTGGATGAGGAAGTGAAGGGATGATTCATAAATTTGCTGATGACACAAAAGTTGGGGGTGTTGTGGATAGTGTGGAGGGCTGTCAGAGGTTACAGCAGGACATCGATAGGATGTGAAACTGGCATGAGAGTGGCAGATGAAGTTCACACCAGTAAGTGTGAAGTGATTCATTTTAAAAGGTCGCATATGATGGCAGAATTTAGTATTAATGGGAAAACTTTTGGCAGTGTGGAGGATCAGAGAGTTTTTGGGATCCGAGTACATAGGACACTCAAAGCTGCTGTGCAGGTTGACTCTGTGGTTAAGAAGGCATACGGTGCATTGGCTTTCATTAACCGTGGGATTGAGTTTAAGAACCAAGAGGTAATGTTACAGCTATAGAGACCCTGGTCAGACCACATTTGGAGTACTGTGCTCAGCTCTGGTCACCTCACTACAGGAAGGATGTGGAAACCATAGAAAGGATGCAGAGGAGATTAACAAGGATTTTGCCTGGATTGGGGAGCATGCCCTATGAGAATAGCTTGAGTGAACTTGGCCTTTTATTCTAGGAATGGTGGAGGATGAGAGGTGACCTGATAGAGGTGTATAAGATGATGAGAGGCATTGATTGTGTGGATAGTCAGCAGCTTTTTCCCAGGGCTGAAATGGCTAACGTGAGAGGGCACAACTTTAAGGTTGTTGGCAGCAAGTACAGAGGAGATATCAGGGTTAAATTTTTTTTTTTACGCAGAGGGTGGTGAGGGCGTGGAATGGACTACTGGCAACGGTAGTGGGCGTGGATATGACAGGGTCTTTTAAGATACACCCGGACAGGTACAGGGAGCTTAGAAAAATAGAGGGCTATGGGTAACCCTAGGTAATTTCTGAAGTAAGTACATGTTCAGCACAGCATTGTGGGCTGTGAAGGACCTGTATTGTGCTGTAGGTTTTCTATGTTTCTATGTAGGTGGATGGATAGTAGGGATATGGAGGGCTATCATCCCAGTGCAAGTCGATGGGAGTAGGCGATTTAAATATTTTTAGCATGCACTAGATTTGCCAAAGGACCTGCTTCTGTGCTGTACTTCTCTATGAGCCTATAATGTAGGGAAGCACATTTGTAGAGAGATTGCAGACTGCTGCAAGAAACAAAATGTAGTGATAGTGGGTGATTTTAACTTTCCTCATATTGACTGGGACTCCCATACTGTAAAACAGCTGGAAAAGGTTTGTCTAATGTGCTCAAGGAAGTTTCCTTAATCATTATGTGGAAGTCCAAAAGAGAGAGTGTGTGATACCTGATCTGCTGTTAGGGAATGAGTCAGGGCAGGTGACAGCAGTTTCTGTAGGGGAACACTTTGCATCTAGTAATCATAATGCCATTAGTTTCAAGGTAATTATGGAAAAGGACAGGTCTGATCCTTGGGTGACATTCCAAATTGGAGAAAGGCCAGTTTTGGTGGTATCAGAAAGGATCAGGCAAGTGTGGATAGTGACCACTTGTTTTCTGGCAACGGTGTACTTGTTAAGTGTGAGGTCTTCAAAAGGGAAACTTTCAGAGTACAGAGATTGTATGTCCCTGTCAGAATAAGAGGCAGGGATAACAGGTTGAAAAAACATTGTTTTTAAGAGATATTGAGGTCCTAGTTAAGGAAAAGGAGGAGGTACATAACAGGTAGAGTCAGGCAGGAACAAATGAGGTACTTGAGGAGAGGTATCCATGCATGGAGCTGACAGAAACGTGGGAGATTTTACATGGATTTTTGCATCAGTAATTACTCGGGAGAGAGACAGGATCTATTGACGTGAGGCTGTGCAGTAACGGGGTAATGACCCTATAAAGATTACGGAGGAGGAGGTGTTGCTGTCTTGAAGCAAATTAGGGTGGATAAATCACAGGACCTGACAAGATGCTCTCTCAGACCCTGTGGGAGGCTCATGCAGAAATTGCAGGGGTCCCAGCAGAGATATTTTAAACATCTTTAGCAATGGGTGAGGTGCCAGAGGATTGGAGGATAGCTAACGCTGTTCTGCTATTGAAGAATAAGCCAGGAAATCATAGGCATCTGAGCCTGACGTCAGTACTGGGAAAGTTTTGGGGAAGTGTTCTAAGGGACTGGATATGAAAGTATTTGGATAGGCAGTCACTGATTAGGGATAGCCAAGACGGATTTGTGTGTGATAAGTTTGTCTAACCAATCTTATAGAATTTTTTGAGCAAGTTACAAAGAATGTTGATGAAGGCAAGGCAGTGGATGGTGTCTACATGCACTTTAGCAAGGCCTTTGAGAACGTCCTGTATGGTAGTTTGGTCAAGGACATTCAGTTGCTTGGCTTTCAAGATTGCAAGAGACTTTGATTTCTCGTTTGAAGCCAGAGAGCGTTGTAGGTGGCTGCTTCTCTGACTGGAGGCCTATGACTAGTGGACTGCCACAGGGATCGGTGCTGGGTACATTGTTGTTTATCATCCATAGCAACAAACTGGATGATAATGCGGTAAACTCTATCATCAAATTTAGAGATGGCATCAAGATTGGGTTTAGTGGACAGTGAGGAAGATGATCAGAGTTTACAGCAGATCTGGAAGACCTGGAAAAATGGGATGAAAATTGACAGATGCAGTTTAACACAGACAAGTGTGAGGTGTTGCACTTCAGTAGAACCAACCAGGGTTGGTCTTACATGGTGAGTGGTTGGGCACTGAGGAGTGTAGTAGAACACAGGGATCTGGGAATACAGTCCATAATTCTTTGAAAGTGGTGTTCCAAGTAGATAGGGTCATAAGAAAAACTTTTTGGAATATTGGCCTTTGTACATCAATGTATTGTGTACACAAGTGGAATGTTAGCTTGAAATTGAATGAGATGTTTTACAGCCTAAGTTGAAGTATGTCCGGTTTTGATCACCTACCTAGATTGAAAGAATGCAGAGAAAATTTACAGGGAAGTTACCGAAAACTCAGCCACTGTGATATGGGGCAAGACTGAATTGCCTTTGAACTTTATTCACTGGAATGTAGCCGATTGAGGGGAGATTTTAGAGGTATACAAAATTATGAGTGGTATTCCCACACTGATCATTGAGCCAGGAATTCTACTCTGATCGTATTAGCCCTGGGCCAATTTATAGAGGTTTCAAGTAGTAATCGGGTTGATTATTTTTCTGGATCTTTTTTTTCCAATTCGACAACACCTGCGACTTTCATCTTGGGCATAGCAATGTCAATAGTTCACAGGTAGGTCAATGCAGCAGATGCTAATGCTTTGGGAAATGTTTTGTAATGCTAATGTTTTTGGAAACATTCCAAGTTGTATCCACCTAATTTTCACCTGAGTATCAAAGGATTGAAAATATCTGTGTTGATGTCCAACCCAAATGAACAAGTTGTGGATTCAACTGGCATTTAATGGTGTGCCAGATTTAAAAGATGCACAAACAGCAAAATTGTCACTAACAGTTGACTAACAGTTTAAAAGCGAAGGACAGCATTCAACAGGCATAAGATTTTGGCTAAGACATTACTATCCTTTGGTATTCAGGTTTTCAGCAGAAATTAGTTCACCTTCCCCCTTCAATGATGAAATTTACAAACCTGATATTGTAATAATTGCTGTATGTTCTGTTTTCAAATGTTGACTCCTGATAATACACTTCAGTTTGCCTGATGATTGTCTCGTTACTCTAACACTGCTCTCAACATTTACAAGACCCGAGTCTCTGTGGTACTTTGTCTCAGCCTCTGTTAATGCATTCCCATCGCCACCGATCCACTGGATCTCCGGCTCAGGATTCCATCCACTGGATTTACACACAAGCTGGATTCCCGCTCCATGATTCCTCTTCATCTGAATCCGAGGTTCACTCCCCGAACCTGCAGTTAATGACAGATGGAGAAATAATAGTCGTCAGGCAAAATGCAACATGAATTCATGAAGCATAAGTATTAAAGCTGCTTGCAATCACGTTTATTGATTTCTAACCTTTCCTAGTTCATCAATTTGAGACATTAACTGTTATTCTCTCCACAGATGCTGCCTGATGAAACTTGTAAATATTTGGAAGTTGAATTCAGACAGGATACTTCAGGAATATAAAGAAAGCCAGAAAGAACACAAGCAAAGAATAAGGAAAGTTGAGAGTGGACATGAAATGCCATTGGCAATTAGAATTAAAGAAAATACCAAGGCATTTCTTACGTATATTAAAAGCAAAAGGGTAACAAAAGTTACACATATAAAAGTTGCTGGTGAACGCAGCAGGCCAGGCAGCATCTTTAGGAAGAGGGACAGTCAGCGTTTCGGGCAGAGACCCTTCATCCTGACGGCCTGAAACGACCACTGTACCTCTTCCTATAGATGCTGCCTGGCCTGCTGTGTTCCCCAGCAACTTTTATGTGTGTTGCTTCAAATTCCAGCATCTGCAGATTTCCTCGTGTTTGGGTAACAAAAGTTGTTTGCTTATGATTAGATTATGGAAGATAGTGAAATCAATCTGGGAAATTCTACTATGTCACATACCAATCCTCATAGAGGAATCAGAAGTGGAAAGATTAAGAAGTTTCAAGTTCCTGGGTGTAAAGATCTCTCTGAGGACATAACCTAGTCCCAACATATCAAGGGAATGCGATTATCAAGAAGGCAAGACAGCAACTATACATCATTCGGAGTTTGAAGAGATTTGGTATGTCAAAAAATACACTCAAAAACTTCTACAGATGTACCATGGAGAGCATTCTGACAGGCTGCCTCACTGTCTGGTATGGGGAATTACAGACAGGACTGAAAGAAGCTGCAGATGGTTGTAAATTTAGTCGGTTCTATCTTGGGTACGAGTCTACAAAGTATCCAGGAAGGACATCTTCAAGAAGCCATGTCTCAGAAAGGCAGTGTCCATTATTAAGGACCTCCAGCACCCAGGGAATGCCCCTTTCTCACTGTTACCATCAGGTAGGAGGTACAGTAGCCTGAAGGCACACACTCAGCGATTCAGGAACAGCTTCTTCCCCTCTGCCATCCGATTCCTAAATGGATATTGAACCCATGAACACCAGCTCACTTTTTTAATACAGTAGACATTATTAATGTTTCTTGCATGATTTTTCATCTATTCAATGTATGTATATTGTAATTGATGGATTTATTTTTTTTCCCTCTTTTTCTATTTTATGTGTTGCAGTGAACTGCTGCCGCTAGATTAACAAATTTCACGAAATATGCTGATGATAATAAACCTGATTCTGATCTATACAAAGTTCAAAGTAAATTTTATTGTCAGACTACATAAATAAGCCCTGAGTTTCATTTTCCTTTGGGCGTACTCAGCAAACCTGCAGAATAGTAGCTGTAACAGGATTACTGAAAGATCAAATAGAGTGCAGAAGACAGCAAACTGGGCAAATGCAAAAATATATAAATAGCAATAAAGATTGAGAACATGAAAGAAAACAATCTTGAAGGAGAGTTCATTCATTGTGGGGGCATCTCAATGGATGGGCAGGTGAGTGTAGTTATCCCCTTTTGTTCAAGAGTCTGATGGTTGAGGGCTCATAACTATTCTTGAACCTGGTGGTGCGAGTCCTGAGGCTCTTGTACCTTCTATCCGATGGCGGTAGTGAGAAAAGAGCCTGGCCTGGGCAGTGAGGATCACTGATGATGGATAACGTTGTTCTACGATGGTGTTTCTTGTAGATGCGCTCAATGATTGGGAGGGCTTTTCCTGTGATATACTGGGCCAAATCCACTTCCTTTTGTCAGATTTTCTGTTCAAAGGCTTTGGTGATCCCACATCAAATAAGGCCATGCTGCTGCCAGTCAATACACTTTTCACTACACAACTGTAGACCTTTATCAAAATTTTTGATGTCATACTGAACCTCTGCAGGCTGCTAAGGAACTGGAGACACTGCCATGCTTCCTTCACAATTACACTGACATGCTGGGTCCAGGTCAGGTCCTCTACAATAGTAACAACCAGGAATTTAAAGTTGCTAACCCTCTCACCTCTAATCCACCGGTGAGGACTGGCTCATGGACCTCTGCTTTCCCTCGTCTGAAGTCTACAATCAGTTCCTTGGTCTTGCTGACATTGAATGAGAGGTTGTTGTTGTGACACCACTCAGACAAATTTTCAATTTCCCTGCGTATGCTGATTCATCACAACCAGTGACTGAGAGAGGCAAGAGAGGAAATTTCTGGGTTTTTCTGGGATTTCTGGCATTTTGACAAAACTCTTTGCTCTGTCTTGCCCACAGAAGACAGGGGTTAATGGTGGAACGCTGGCCAGAAATGAAGTCCTGGAGAATTGGAGATAGCGAATGTTGTTTTATATTTCAAGAAGGAAATAATCTTGGAGTGACAGAGTGACAGAGAATCTGGGATGATTTGTTGCCTCCCGGGTGCCAGGGTCAAGGATGTCTCTGATCGCTTGCATGACATTCTGAAGTGGGAGGGTGACCAGCCAGATGTCGTGGTGCACATCGGTAGCAATGACATGGCAAGGAAGAGTGAGGAGGTCCAGGAGAGTGAGTATAGAGAGCTTGGTAGGAAGTTGAAAAGCAGGACATCGAGCGAGGTAATCTCAGGATTGCTTCCTGTGCTACGTGCCAGTGAGGGTAGGAATAGGATGCTCTGGAGGATGAACAAGTGGCTGAGGAACTGGTGTAGGGGGCAGGGTTTCAGATTTCAGGATCACTGGGACCTCTTCTGGGGCAGGTGGGACCTGTACAAGAGAGACGGGTTACACTTGAACTACAAGGGGTCAATATCCCTTCAGGGAGGTTTGTTAGTGCTACTGGGGAGGCTTTAAACTAGATTTGCAGGGGAATGGGAACCAGAGTGCCAGAGCTGACAGTGGGGCTGGGGTGAAAATAAATGATGTTAAAAGTTCAAGCAAAGCCGCTGATAGAAAGGTTGTGAGTGGTGGTAAAATTCTTCTGAGGTGTATATATTTTAATGCTAGGAGTATTGCAGGGAAGGCAGACGAGTTGAGGGCATGGATTGACACGTGGAACTATGACGTTATAGCAATTAGTGAAACTTGGCTACAGGAAGGGCAGGACTGGCAGCTTAATATTCCAGGGTTCCAATATTTCAGATGTGATCGAGGCAGAGGAATGAAAGGTGGGGGAGTAGCATTGCTTGTTAGGGAAAATGTTACAGCAGTGCTCAGGCAGGACAGATCAGAGGGCTTGTCTACTGAGTCCTTATGGGTGGAGCTGAGAAACAGGAAAGGTATGGCCACATTAGTGGGGTTGTATTATAGACCACCCAATAGTCAGCGAGAATTGGAGAAGCAAATCTGCAGAGAGATAGCAGGCAACTGCAGGAAACAAAGTTGTGGTGGTAGGGGATTTTAATTTTCCACATATTGATTGGGACTCCCATACTGTTAGGGGACTAGATGGGTTAGAGTTTATAAAATGTGTTCAGGAAAGTTTTCTAAATCAATATATTGAGCTACCAACTAGGGGGGATGCAATATTAGATCTCCTATTAGGGAACGAGTTAGGGCAAGTGACGGAAGTCTGTGTAGGGGAGCACATTGGTTCCAGTGATCATAACACCATTAGTTTCAACTTGATCATGGACAAGGATAGATCTGGTCCTAGGGTTGAGGTTCTAAACTGGAAGAAGGCCAAATTTGAAGAAATGAGAATGGATCTAAATAGCGTGGATTGGGACAGGTTGTTCTCTGGCAAGGATGTGATCGGTAGGTGGGAAGCCTTCAAAGGAGAAATTTTGAGAGTGCAGAGCTTGTATGTTCCTGTCAGGATCAAAGGCAAATTGAATAGGAATAAGGAAACTTGGTTCTCAAGAGATATTGCAACTCTGATAAAGAAGAAGAGAGAGTTGTGTGACATGTATAGGAAACAGGGAGTAAATAAGTTGCTTGAGTATTATAAAAAGTGCAAGAAAATACTTAAGAAGGAAATCAGGAAGGCTAAAAGAAGACATGAGGTTGCCTTGGCAGTCAAAGTGAAGGATAATCCAAAGAGCTTTTACAGGTATATTAAGAGTAAAAGGATTGTAAGGGATAAAATCGGTCCTCTTGAAGATCAGAGTGGTCGGCTATGTGCGGAGCCAAAAGAAATGGGGGAGATCTTAAATGGTTTTTTTGCGTCTGTGTTTACTAAGGAAACTGGCAGGAAGTCTATGAAATTAAGGGAAACAAGTACTGAAATCATGGAAACTGTACAGATTGAAAAGGAGGAGGTGCTTGCTATCTTGAGGCAAATTAAAGTGGATAAGTCCCCAGGACATAACAGGGTATTCCCTCGGACCTTGAAGGAGACTAGTGTTGAAATTTCAGGTGCCCTGACAGATATATTTAAAATGTCGGTGTCTACGGGTGAGGTGCTGGAGGATTGGAGAATGGCTCATGTTGTTCTGATGTTTAAAAAAAGGATCAAAAAGTAATCTGGGAAATTATTGGCCGGTAAATTTGACGTTAGTAGTGGGTAAGTTATTGGAGGGAATACTAAGAGACAGAATCTATAAGCATTTGGATAGACAGGGACTTATTAGGGAGGGACAACATGGCTTTGTGCGTGGTAGGTCATGTTTGACCAATCTATTAGAGTTGTTCGAGGAGGTTACCAGGAAAGTGGATGAAGGGAAGGCAGTGGATGTTGTCTACATGGACTTCAGTAAGGCCTTTAACAAGGTCCTGCGTGGGAGGTTAGTTAGGAAAATTCAGTCGCTAGGTATACATGGAGAGGTGGTAAATTGGATTAGACATTGGCTCGATGGAAGAAGCCAAAGAGTGGTGATAGAGAATTGCTTCTCAGAGTAGAGGCCTGTGACTAGTGGTGTGCCACAGGGATCAATGCTGGGTCCATTGTTATTTGTCATCTACATCAATGATCTGGATGATAATGTGGTAAATTAGATCAGCAAATCTGCTAATGATACAAAGATTGGAGGTGTAGTGGACAATGAGGAAGGTTTTCAAAGCTTGCAGGGGGATTTGGACCAGCTGGAAAAATGGGCTGAAAAATGGCAGATGGAGTTTAATACAGACAAGTGTGAGGTATTGTACTTTGGAAGGACAAACCAAAGTAGAACATACAGGGTTAATGGTAAGGCACTGAGGACCGCAGTAGAACAGAGGAATCTGGGAATACAGATACAAAATTCCCTAAAAGTGGCGTCACAGGTATACAGGGTCATAAAGAGAGCTTTTGGTACATTGGCCTTTATTAATCGAAGTATTGATTATAAGAGCTGGAATGTTATGATGAGGTTGTATAAGGCATTGGTGAGGCCGAATCTGGACTATTGTGTTCAGTTTTGGTCACCAAATTACAGGAAGGATATTAATAATGAGGCCGAATCTGGAGTATTGTGTTCAGTTTTGGTCACCAAATTACAGGAAGGATATAAATAAGGTTGAAAGAGTGCAGAGAAGGTTTACAAGGATGTTGCCAGGACTTGAGAAACTCAGTTACAGAGAAAGGTTGAATAGGTTGGGACTTTATTGCCTGGAGCGTAGAAGAATGAGGGGAGATTTGATAGAGGTATATAAAATTATGATGGGTATAGATAGAGTGAATGCAAGCAGGCTTTTTCCACTGAGGCAAGGGGAGAAAAAAACCAGAGGACACGGGTTAAGGGTGAGGGGGGAAAAGTTTAAAGCGAACATTAGGTGGGGCTTCTTCACACAGAGAGTGGAGGGAGTATGGAATGAGCTGCCAGACGAGGTGGTAAATGAGGTTCTTTTTTAACATTTAAGAATAAATTGGACAGATACATGGATGGGAGGTGTATGGAGGGATATGGTCCGTGTGCAGGTCAGTGGGACTAGGCAGAAAATGGTTCGGCACAGCCAAGAAGGGCCAAAAGGGCCTGTTTCTATGGTTTCTATGATAGCCCATGGACTTCATATCAGTGATAGAAAAGCTATTGGAGAGTATTCTCTGGGATTGGATTTGCTTGCATTTAGATGGCTTTGTGTGGAGTAGGGTATGTCTTGCAAATTTGATTGAGGTTTTTGAGGTGAAGAAGGTGATTTATAACAGTGGAACAGTGGATGTTGACTACATGGGCTTTAGTAAGGAAACTGAACAGCCTCTCATGGTGGGTTGATCAGGATGATTAAGATTGAGGTGAATGTGGAGGGTGAGCGCCGGCTGCCTGTCTTTTAATCACTCGTTGCCAGACAGGGAAAAGCCTGTCGCTTTGCCTGGAGAGTGTTATCCAAGTTTTCTGAGTTTCGGATGTAGATTTGGACTAGAATTTTTTTTCAGTCCTATAGTTTTTTAATATTCGATGTTTTTTGCCTAATCTCACTAAATTTTTTTTTGCAGGGAGGGGGAATTGGGGGTTGATGTGCCTGTTCCCATTTTGTTCTTTTTTGTGTGGAAGGAGGGATTTGGAGGTCGATGTGCTTGTTCTGTGTTTGTTCACTGTTTTTGTGTGGGGAGGGGGGATTTGGGGTTGGATGATCATGCTGCCTTTCTTTTCTTTCGTGGTTTCATGGCTAACTGGAGAAGAAGAATTTCAGAGTTGTAAACTTTGAACATTCTGAGATGCACAGGATCCTTGGCGAACTGTACACACAGTACATATACAACATATAAATGACTGAGACAAAGTTGTAGATAGGTGAGTTGGCAACTTTGCAGACAAGACAAATATTGGTTGAATTTTGGGTAGTGAAGACAGTTCTCAAAGGATACAGTAGGACACAGATCATTCGGAGATCTGAGGAGACATCTGAACAAGTGAGGTGTTGCACTTCAGAATGTCAAGTGTAAGTGGCTTTGATGTACAGAGGAATTTTGGGTTAAAGTCCAATCTTCCTGATAGTGGCAATGCAAATAGATAGAGTGGCAAAAAAAGATGTGTATGAAACCGTGAGACAGTGGGAGAGTTTGAAAAGTGAGCAGATTGAAAAGGGGAGGTCATTTCTTCAGCAGTTCGAACAGGGCACAACTGCGCAAGCATGTGAAAGTTGGCCGGTGAGACAGTGGGAGAGTTTAAAAAGTGAGCAGATTAACGGAGCGGGTGATGTAGTAGCGGGCAATGGAGTAGAGGGAAACACAGTAGGAAGGCTTTGGCTCGAGAGGCCTCAGTGAGCAGAGGCTGAGGACGAGCTTGATCTCAGTGAGGTAAGGCTGGGTAAGTTCCTTTAATTACTGTAATTAACTTAAGAGTATGCAATGGAGGCGGCAGTTAGGGCAGTCAGATGCTGCGTCGCAGGATGTGGGAAGTCAGGGCGAGCACAATTGTCCCTGGTGGCTACACGTGTAAAAGGTGCATCCAGCTGCAGCTGCTGACAAACTGAGTTAGGGAACTGGAGCTGGAGCTGGATGAACTTCGGATCATTGGTGAGGCAGAGGCAGAAATAAACAGGAGTTACAGGGAGATAGTCACCCCTAAAAGTCTGGAGGCAGGTAGCTGGGTGACTGTCAGGAGAGGGAAGGGGAATACACAGAATGAGCAGAGCACCCCTGTGCCGTTCCCATCAATAATAAGTATACTGTTTTGGATACTGTTGGTGGGGACAACCTACCAGGGACAAGTTGCAGTGGTTGCATCTCTGGCACCGAGACTGGACCCTCAGCTCAGAAGGGAAGGAGGGAAAAGAGAAGAGCAGTTCTGATAGGGGATTCAATAGTTAGGGGGACAGATAAGAGGTTCTGTGGGAGAGATCGAGAATCCCGGATGGTCTGTTGCCTCCCCGGTGCCAGGGTCCACGATATCTCAGATCGAGTTCTTGGTATTCTCAAGAGGGAGGGTGAGCAGCCAGATGTCGTGATCCATATAGGGACCAATGATGTGGATAGGAAGAAGGAGGTCGTCTTGCAAAGAGAATTTAGGGAGTTAGGTGCAAAGTTGAAGGACAGGACCTCCAGGGTTGCAATCTCAGGATTGCTACCCGTGCCACGTGCTAGTGAGGCTAGAAATAGGAAGATAATGCAGCTAAATACATGGCTAAGGAGATGGTGCAGGAGGGAGGGCTTCATGTTTCTGGACAATTGAGCCTTGTTCCAGGGAAGGTGGGACCTGTTCCAACAGGTCAGGTTGCACCTGAACTGGAGGGGGACTAACATCCTTGCGGGAAGGTTTGCTAGTGCTGCTCTGGGAGGTTTCAACTAGATTTGCAGGGGGAGGGGAACCAGAGTGTTAGAGCAGAGAGTGAGGTGGAGGAGGATAAAGGTCATGCGAGAACTGCAAGTATAGTGCATGGAGTAAAGCCAGATCTAACATACAAAGAGGCTTTGAGGAAAGAAGCAG